>NC_135311.1:142483267-143083267 GCF_048772815.1 Callospermophilus lateralis | reverse complement strand
AATCTCCCTGAACCAGCACTGTCCATGAGCCACATAAAGAATTTTTCATTTTACAGTGGTTTAAACAATTAAAAGTAAAATGAAACAACATTAATTTTAGTACAATATTTAATCCAAAGTGTCAAAAACCTTAGTTCAACATGTAATCAATATAAAACAATTATATCACAGCCATGGTGGCACTAAGTCTTGAGATGTGGTGTATGTCTCAGTTCGATTTGGACTGTCAGATGATCCCACCACCTGTGGTGTGTGGCCACCATCACCTCAGTAGGCAGCACAGTCAAGCCGTCCCTGCATGAAATGGTCCCATTCCCACAGGCCAAGGATAAGGAGGACTCTCCCCTGGCTCCTTAGTGCCACTTTCTTCACAACAGGCACAAGGCTGCTCGCTTACCCACCAGGTGTGGTAGTGCAGGTAAGAGCAGCCTCCCCAGTGTGATGAGCAAGTGTCTTGAAAGCCAGGCTACTCGCCCTCCTCCTGGGGCATCACACCCTTCCAGGTTGATCCCCTTTACTGACTTCGTTAGCCCTGGCCTCTTCTTGCTTCCAGGACTGAGCACATCCTAAGCAGTCAAAAATCTCTCGATAAATACAATGCCTTCAGCCATGTTGAAGCCACACAGGAAGTCCTACTTTGATTTTAGAACCAAGCCTGGCATGTGACCAATGGAGTCTTAGCAACGAATGCCTTCCACTCACAGGATGACCTTCCAGGGTGTGTAATGAGACAACTGCAAACCATACAAGGGTCTGTGAGCACTCAAGTGGGCAAAGACTGCTCTTCACCACGCAAGGGCCTCCCCTGTGGAGAAAGGACCTGTTTCACACCTATCTCCTTCCTTTCAACCCTGAAGGACAGTGCTTCCGTTGGCACCTGCAGGTACTGCCTACCTATGCAGGACTCGTGGCACCTGACAGCCCTGCTGATAGGAAGCAGCATGACAGCCTATGGTTAGAAAGTGGCAAGCCCAGGTTCCAACCTAGTGCTGCTCCTTATTGCCCTGTGACCTCAGGCCAGTCTCCTGGGTAAGCCTCTCAGCAGCAAAGTGGAAGGTGTCTGAAGGTGAAGACATCAACAGTGCCCACTGTACCTGCTACACAAAGTCAGTGTGTGGCCCCTAGGACAGAGACTGACAGACGTGATACCCATTAAAAATTTGTTGTGGGGCTAAGGTTGTGGCTCAGCGGTAGAGCACTTGCCTAGCATGTGTGAGGCACCGAGTTTGATCCTCAGCACCACATATAAGTAAATAAATAAAAATAAAACTCCAACAATAACTAAAAAAAAAAATTTAAAAGGAAAACACTCATTGTGAAAGTAGTTATGGAAATTTTGACCTAAAATTTTTAAGCAATGGGTAGAAATATAAAGGAACAGGCCCTTCCACTGAAATTGAGTCTGGACACCACAGGACCAGCAGAACCCAAGGCTGTGTGAGAAGTGCTAGTGCTACTTTCTGGTCGTTGGTTTGGTTTTCTGTGTTGACAGATGGGACATAAGAGATGTGTATCACCTGAGGCAGCCTAAACACATGCACGCCCATGAAACCACAATTAGGATAATGTACACATCCACGAACCCCCAAATCTCCTCGCACCCTGCTGCTGTCCTTGCCCCAGCCTGCCCTAACCCAGGTAACCACAAACGTGTTGCGTTGCGGCACGTCACTGTCACATCTTACAGGAGTGTGTGTACAGAGAAGCACATGCCCTGTGCCTTGCAATGGTCTGGCTCCCGCTGTCAGCACAACTGCCTGGAGACGCTGCCACACTGCTGCCCACACAAGTTTCCATTTCTCCTGGGTAGATGGGCATCTAGGAGTGCACACCATTGGTGCTCACCTAGGAGTGCTTCGACCAGGCATACCGTCAGTACTCAGCATTTTCAGAAACTGCCTCTTCCCACCCCAGCACAGCGTGGTTCTGGTCCCTTGTGTCCTTGGCCCACCTAGTCATGTGGTTACTCTGATGAGTGCTCAGTGGTCTCATGGCATTTCCCTGATGGCTAATGGTCCTGAGCACTTCAAGTGCTCACCTACTGTGAGTCCTCCCATGCAGCATCTATTAAGTCACCTGCCTTTTTTGAGTCGGCTGCTCTCTTACTCTGAGAGTCCTTTACATATTCTGTTACAAGCCATCTAGGGCTTGTGATCTGTCAATGTTTACTACTGACCCCATGGTGTGTCTCGTTTTCCAGCAACGCCCTTCAAGGAGCAGTGTTGTATTTTGATGAAGTTCAATTTACAAATGTTTTCCTTTTTAGAGTCTTTGACGCCATATCTAAAATCTCTGCTTCACTCAAACTCCCAATGGTTGTTTTCTTCCAGGAGTTTTTGAATTCTAGAACATACATGCAGTCTACAATCCACTTTAGATAATTTCTGAAGACGGTGCCAAGTTCACCTCTGCACAGAGATGGATGCCCAAACTTCAAAGAATGACAAGAAAAACACAAAAAAACCGCATGCCCTCGCCAGGACCCACTACCCACCAACACGGGGCACGCCACTTTCATCACTGCACTTCACACATGCACGTAGGGGCTCCTGCACTGGATCATGCCCCTACCTTCTTCCACATCAGGTGTTGGTGTTCCAACCTGCATCCAATTTAAGAAAAGGACTCTCAGGGTTTCTGATGGAAAATAGTGGAGAAATACTGCTCCTGTCCAGACTGTAACTCATCACCTCTTGGGACCTGAAGACTTCTTGCTAAATGCTGAATGAAAGCTTGCTTTTTTTAGAAAAAAAAGATGGGTGTCTTGGGCTGGGGGGTGTAGCTCGTTGGTAGAGCACTTGCCCAGCATGTGTAAGGCCCTGGTTCAATCCCAGTTACCACCACACAAACCCCTGACAAAATGTACACATTGTATTTTAAGAACTGACACATCTGGGCGCAGTGGTGCATGCCTGTAATCCTAGTGGTTCCAGGAGGCTGAGACAGGAGGATCTTGAGTTCAAAGACAGCCTCAGCAAAAAGTGAGGTGTTAAGCAACTCAGTAAGACCCTGTCTCTAAATAAAATATAAAAAAGGCTGGGGTGTGGCTCAGTGCCCCTTAGTTCAATCCCTGGTACCCTGCCTTACCTCCCCCGCAAAAAAACAACTGATGAGTATCACTTAATACGTGAAATTACCTTAATTCAGAAGTGCTTCTGGTCTGGTCTCCAACACATAGAAATCTGTCTGTAACTAAAAGAAAATGCTGTTTGCACTATGATCAGCGTGTGATGAAAATGTTCCATTATACCAACAGTTACATTTAAGTAACAATACACTCCTCTACCTCTCCCCTATTACTGTGCCTCCCCTCAAACTGCTTCACTTGGTACCATTGTAACATTTTCTTTTTCACTATAAAAACAAAGAAATTTGGGCTGGGATTGTGGCTCAAAGGTGGAGTGCTCTCCTAGCATGTGTGAGACACTGGGTTTGATCCTCAGCACCACATAAATATAAAATAAAGACATTGTATCCACCTATAATTAAAAAAATATATATATATTTTAAAAAAGGGCTGGGGATGTGGCTCAAGTGGTAGCACACTTGCCTAGCATGTGTGAAGCACTGGGTTCGATTCTCAGCACCCCATAAAAAATAAAATAAAGATATTGTGTCCACCTAAAACTAAAAATTAAATATTAAAAAAAGAAAAGAAAAGAAAAGAAATCTGATCTCAACTTCATATGAAAACACTTAGAAGCGCTCTAGGGAAAACATCTGGCATTAAACCAAAAGGAAGGTGGGCAAGAAGCATTCAAAGCACCCACTGTGACAAGAGGCCCCAAGGCTGCCCTGGCCCACACCCCACACGTGGCCTGCTACTTAGGGCCTCCATCTGAATCCCTAGGAAGCCATGGCTGGCTGTCTCCAAATCCTGTCCAGCCTACAGGGGACCTTCCAAGCTGTGCCTCTGTTCCACCCACTGCCTTGTCTAAAACGGCCAGAGATTACAGGGGAGGCTCCGACTTCTCAACACAACTCCAGCCAGAATGAAAATGCTCAATTCTAGATTTCTTTGGAATGTCTGCTTGTACCTTCCTAGAAATTAAGTTTCAAATATATAAAGATGGTTTTTGTAACTCCCCAAATTAAATTCTGTAAAAAAAGACTACTTCTGGCTGCTCACTCTTCAAGCCAGAACTTGTTACTATTGAGAGTCCTTTACATGTTCAGATACAAGTCATCCAGGACTTGTGCTATGACCCTAGTGTGGGGCAGGAGAGGCATCAACAAGCCACTGTCCTCTAGGTGGACTGCGAATTCTAAGGCACTTAACAAAGTAGTTTAATTTTGGAATTACACTACTTATGTAAAAGCAAGCATGTTTTTTGGAAGTAAAAGTGGGCATGCAAGAAAAACAGTTCCATAGTTCATTAAAAGTTAACACACAGTTACCAAAGGACTCAGAAACTGTACTCCTAGGTATATAACCAAAAGAACTGAAGACAAGGATTCAATAAGTTTGCAGAGGCCGCACAGACACACCTACTAGCCAGAAGGTGGAAACTACAGGTGCCCATCAATGGGCTAGTGGGCCAGAAACACATGATGTATCCAAAAAGTGGAACTCTACTTAGCCATACAGGGAGCAAAGCTCTGATACACACTACAACGTCATGCGCCTCACAAACCCTGCTCAGTAATGAGGTCAGACACGGTCAGTGGCCACGCCTGTGATCCCAGCTACTTGGGAGTCTAAGGCAAGAGGAGATCACAAGCTTGAGGCCAGCCTCAGCAACTAAGCGAGGCCCAATCTCAAAACAAAAAATGAAAAAGGGCTGGGGAGGTAGTTCAGTTATATAGCACCCCATGTTCAATCCCCAGTACAAAAAAAGGGGGGGCCTGGGGTTGTGGCTCAGTGGTAGAACGCTCACCTAGCATGTGCAAGGTACTGAGTTTGATCCTCAGCACCACATAAAAAGTAAATAAATAAAATAAAGGTATTAAAAAAAAAAGCCAGACACAAAAGGTCACACTATTTATATGGAATATCCAAGCAGGCAGATCCAGAGAGACAGGGCGCAGTGTCGCCAGGGGCTATGATGATGAGCAGCAGCTTATGGGGCTCAGAATTTCCTCCTGGGGTGATGAAAGTGCAGGTTGGGTAAAAGATGGTAGCTGCACAACACTGTGAATGCATTAAATGCCAAATTGTTCTCTTTTAAATGGCTTAATTTTATGTTATGTGACTTTCACCTCAAAAAAGAAAGGGTGGGCGTGGAAGTCAGGGAACACAAATCCATCAGAGAAGGCAAACCACCGCCACCGCCACCAGCCACAGTAGCAAGGAGGGCGCCCCGAGACTGCCCAGGAGTCTCCAACCTCAACCTGGGCACCACTGACCTTGTTTCCAAGGCCATGGGGATGTCCAGTAGCCCCGTTCCCAGCTATAACTGCCCCCTGGTGTGCCCAGGGGGTGGCCCCAGTCCCAGGTGAGAATTCCTCCTCTAGAACAGCATCACAATGTATCCCTCTCTCTAGACACAAATCCTTCCAGGCATGTTCCACATCAAGAGAAAAGTAGGACAAGAACAAGTCCGCAAAATAAACCACAGCTTGCTCTACTAGGAATGCCTAGATGGTTTTGTGGTTCAGATGCTACAGCAGAGTTCAAGCTCCCCATTCTTTCAGAAGAAAACAGACGCCCACCATGTGCAGTGCACTAGACGTACCTCCAGAGCCAGGCTAAGGTGCAGTCATGGAGGACTCTGGACTCTTTTTCTGGCTAACAGCAAGGCCAGGGCAGGCCTGCCTCCCCAGCGCATGAGCCTAAACCAGCAGCACTACCCTTAAAAGAAAAATGGGAAACTAGGGACTTAATAAAACCAAGACCTACATTCAACATTTTGCAACATGACTACACTTGCTAGAACAGAAAGTGTGGTTGAGCCAGGTGCAGTGGCGCACACCTGTGTGGCACACGCCTGTAATACCAGTGGCTCAGGAGGCTGAGGCTAGACAATCACAAGTTCAAAGCCAGTCTTAGCCATTTAGCAAGGCCCTAAGCAACTTAGCAAGACCCAGCTTCAAAATAAAAATTCAAACAGAAAACAAAAAAAGGTCTGGAAATGTGGCTCAGTAGTTAAGTGCCCCTGGGTTCTATCCCCAGTACCAAAAAAAAAAAAAAAAAAAAGAAGAAAGAAAGAAAGAAGAAAAAAAAGTTCAAAGTATTTATGGTCAAAGCTTAAAATAGTTAAAATTCAAATCAGATTTAGGAATAAATTCAGATTTGTCATCAATTTTCTGAGCAAACCCAACATACACAAACATCTTTTTTTTTTTAATTTTTTTTTTTAATATTTATTTTTTAGTTTTCGGTGGACACATCATCTTTGTATGTTGTGCTGAGGATCGAACCTGGGCCGCACGCATGCCAGGCGAGTGCGCTACCGCTTGAGCCACATCCCCAGCCCCACAAACATCTTGAATACTCCAAACCTTACCCAACACAGCCATCCTATGCCCTCTGGAGCCAGGTGGCAGATTCTTGTCTTCTATGGATAGAACTGTGTAACACCTGCGTAGTACAAAGGTTCCAGACCATTCCTTGCCATAAGGAGGAAGAACCAGCCACCGCACAGCAGACCCCTTCCTTCCTACCACTATTTAGGGTGCCACTGGTTAAATCTCAAATGCTGGTCTTTGAAGTTTACCTGACAACTCCATTTTATTTTTAAAGTCATTTATGGGTCAAGTCCTCTGAGCACCTATTCATCAAGAAATTCTGTTGAGCAGGGTGCACTGGTGCATGTCTGTAAACCCAGTTAACTAGGGAGGCTGAGGCAGGAGGATCACAAGTTTGAGGCCAGCCTCAGCAAATTAGCAAGGCCCTATGCAACTTAGCAAGACCCTGTCTCAAAATAAAAAATAAAAAGGGCTCTGGATGTGGCTCAGAGGTAAAGCATTCCTGGGATCAATCCCCAATACCCGCCCCCACCCAATAAATAAATAGTGTTAAGTTTCTATAATGTAATTTCATCAATGTGCCATACATTGAAGACACAAGTCAACAAAACAGATGTTGTTAGCCACCCATAAGTCCTGCATTCAAGTAGAGAGAACATGGGAAATTATCCTACAACTCAAAGAGTGAGAGGGATTTTAAAAATGCAAATTAGTAAAACCAATAGAAGCTGATTTCAGAGGACCTGCAGCACTCAGGCAAGGCCTAAAAAATACACGAGCATGGCTGGGCTAAGATCCCATGGCTGGGAGTAAAGAGCTGAAGCAGGACACATGCCACAGGTGGGGCAATCCAACTGTTCATGGACATCAGGACGGTTTCATCAGGCCTGCCTCCCAGTCCAGAGCAGAGGCGCCACGTCACACAAGAAGGTATGTAGTGCATGTCAGCCATCTGCAGTGCTTATGAGCACCACAACCCTCTTAGACAAAGAGCCCAATTGCAAAGGTGGTCTGTTTTCATGGTTGTATTAAGTTAAAATCCTGAGGGGATTTCCAAAGATGAAATTACTACATTAAAGATTAGGTGCGAGTAGGGCACGACGGCACACTCCAGTGGCTCAGGAGGCAGAGACAGGATGATCAGGAGTTCACAGCCAGCCTCAGCAATGGCAAGGCCCTAAGCAACTCAGTGAGACATTGTCTCTAAATAAAATACAAAATAGGACTGGGATGTGGCTCAATGGTTGAGTGCCCCTGGGATGTGGCACAGTGGTTAAGTGCTCAACCACTGAGCATTACTATAACAGTGACATGCACTACTACAAAAAAAAAAAAAAAAAATTAGGTGCCTTCTCCATGATAAAATCAACCCAGCCTATGTTTTGATTCTGTAGAGCTAATTAAGCAATATAAAATGATTATATTCTTTATTTATATATATATATATATATATATATATACACACATATATATATACATATATATATATTTTAGTCCATCTTGAGGTTTTGTATGATATTATTTATTTAATTTTTATAATTTACAAGCTGAATCCTCTTGAGAATTTCTTTATATGCTGCATTGACATTTTGAATCAAGCAAAGGTATCTATCAGGAACGATTTCTCCAGTTTCAGCATAGCAACAAGTCAGGAGAACACATAGGCACACCCTGTTACTCATGTACAGTTTAGAGATCCCAACACCAGAGCAGAACAGGCTCATGGCATCAATTCTTCTTTTCCAGTCAGTGTGAATAGGCTGTGCTCATGTGTCTGATTGGAAGCTCCATAGCACATGCACACCTGATCTTTCTAAACCTGGAAAAGGTATGAATTCCAAGACACTCCCAGCCCCACGAGCTGTTCGTAAAGAACTAGAGCTGCTGAAGACTATGTCAAGTCACTGCTGAAGAGGTCTCTGATGGAAACGTGATGAACAAGCATAACATGAGGTACTGACTACTGCAACTAAGAACGACAGCAGCTCTACCATGACCTCCAACTGCACGTGTCTGAACTAATGCAAGGACAGACAAAAGCCAGAAATTCTTTCAAATAAAACAAGAGCTCAACATCAACAACAAGACCTTTTAAGAACTACCAACACAAATGAGTCACTAGACTGTATGTACACCTATGGGTACACTGAGGGCAAAAGGAACAATTAAAAAGGTCTGAAAGCTGAGCTTCATGCTGCAGGCCAGAGTAAACAGGGAGGTACACCTGGGAACCAGGGCTCCGACAAGAGGGCCACACACCCCGCAGTGTGAAGGTGAGGAGGGCCCTCTGGTGTTTGTGTATGTACTCCTGCACAGTTATCACATACAGACAAATGTCCCTCTCCCAACCCTCGCCAACCAAGAGCTTCTGAAGCAAAACCCAGGCTCCTGAAAAACCGCAGAGCTCCTCTGAGAAGTCACTCATTCAAGGTCTGGCACTGGAAATAATCTCGCTTTGGCAGAAGGGAAGGAAATACTCCCAGGCTAAAAGGAAGGTGGCAAGGGCTGGCGGGTAGCTCAGTGGTAGAACACTTGCCTAGAATGCTTGAGGCCTGGGTTCAGTTCCCGCTCTGGGGGAAAACCCTGCAGTCTTGAGCATGGGGCTCATAATGGATAGACATGCATACAATCACAGGCGTACCTCCTAATCCTAGTCAGCCAGGGGTAAAGTGCTCTCCTAAATGCTGGGACTTATTCTAGCAAAACACTGAACTTGTGGAGGTATCAGGGAGCCTCCCAAGCTCCTGACCAGCTGGTCAGAAGCGCAGCTGGCCTCTGAATCGAGGGTGGCTTTGCTGGGTATTGTGCCACATCCAGAGAGCTAGCATTCATGCAGACTGCAGGTGCGTGACAACCCTGCCCAGAGAAGCTGCCGATTCTCATAGAGCACATATAGTGCAGTAAACCGCACAGCCCCCGGGGAGAAGAAGTTGTTCCTCCACCTTCAACTTGAAAACACCTCTTCTCTGGGTATGGAGCTCTGGATGGCCAATTCAGCCCCTTCAAAATGTCACTCCACTGTCTTCTCACTTGAAGTGTCTAATAAAAAGTGCAGGGTAATTTTTTTGTTTCTTTTTTCTGTAGCTATATTCAAAATGTCATCTTTTTCAGCAGTTTGGTGCCAGGAGCTTCTGTCCCTATTGGTGTTGCTTGGAGCTCTCTGAGCATCACAGGCCTCTGTCATCCATAGTCTTCCCTCACTGAGAACCTCCTGGCCACTGCTCTTCAAACAGCCTCTGTCCTATTCTTCCCCCCCAACCCCAATTACATGTAGCCAGCCAGCCAGTCTGTCACCGCCGGGGCCCCAGTCAGATGTCACAGCAGTCAGTCTGTCACAGCCAGGATACCCTGGAGACTATCTTTATCCTAGCCTTTTCCTTCTCTGCTAGCATACCTCACTGGATTCCCACTGACCTGGTCAGCTTCAAGATTCCTTCCTGGGTGCTGAAGAGTGACATGTCTCTTCAGCAGCTCCCTTTCTATGAGTGACACGCGTACACTGTCATCAGTAAAGCTTTTTAAACCAAGTCACTTGACTGTTCCCATCTGGCAGCTCCAACATCAGCTCATCACTGAGTCTGCAGTTCTACTGATTTCTTTATCTATTGGCATGAGATTATTATTATTTTTTGTACCAGTGATTCAGCCAAGGAGCACTTAACCACTGAGCCATACCCTAAGCCTTTTAAATTTTTTATTTCTAGACAGGTCTTGCTAAGTGGCTGAGACTGGCTTTGAACCCGTGATCCTCCTGCATCAGCCTCCCAAGCCTGTGGGATTACAGGTGTGTACCACCACACTGCTACAAGATTACTTTTTAGTGTGTCTCACATTTATGCTCAGAATTAACACTCTCTCCTCTGAAGGGTCCTGAGTATGTACCAGAATGCTTTTCTCCAAGAATACTGAGTAGAGAGGAAAGCTTACTATAGGCACCTGCTGAAGGCCAAAACAAAGCAGAAAAGCAAACCATCCAACTTCTGCTCACAGGTTTAGTCTCACATAAAGACAAGGCTGCCTCAGCCCAAGGAGTGGCCTTTGCTTCATTCTGGCAGATGAAAGGCTAGCGTCTGTAAAAAAGGCCCTGAAAGAAATCCAGTGCACTGTCATGGGCAGTCGCACGCAGGTGCCTGTGATGAGCTCAGACACCTGGCCCCCCAGCCTCACTCCCGCCATGCAGGGCAGGTTTCCTCAAACACTGAATGCACATGCTTTCTATACAAAGCCATGATCGGTCTGGGGACACTGGCCACCCAGATATCCAGTGTCACACCATTTAACAACTTCATAGTCACATCTTACGTCTCTCCAATCTTTCTTGAGTAAATGAAAAAACGAACTGTGCTGCCACTGAGACCTTTAAGGTCTAAGATGAATTCAGCTATTTACTTTCTTTTTTGCAGTATGAGGGATGGAACCAGGTGCCTTGCACATGCTAGGCAAGCACTTTACCACTGACCTCCATCTCCAGCTCTCTCATGTTGCTGGTTGGGGTTGTTTTTTGCAGTACTGGGAACTGAACCCAGGGCACTCTACCACTGAATTAGATCCCTACTTTGGGACAGGGTCTTTCTAAGTTGCCAAGGCTGACCTCAAACTTTTCAACGCTTCTGATCAGTCACCTGAGTAGCTGGCATTACAGGTATATGCCACTATGCCCAGTGAATCTAGCTATATGCTGTATAGTATAGCCAACAAGATCTCTCCAGACTCTCTCAACTTCAGTATTAACAGAGGGAGACCTAAGACTTAGCCAGAAAAAAAGTCACTTTGACATTTAGAACAGATGTGACCACTGAATATTTGACAATTATATAAAACTGTAATATGCTCAGAGCACTTTTAATCCAGTAAGGAAATGGGGAGGCACACCAGAAACAGCCCCTTATAGATTTAACCATTCCCACAAAACATAGAAACACATTTCCAGACTGAAAATATTTACGACAGCCTGGCATAAAAGAGGAAAGGCTGACATCAAGGCACCTACGCTCCAGGTGGAAAACAGGGGCCACAAAAGACCAGTTCAGCCTCCCCACAACAGCAGCGGAAGCTGGAGCAAAGAGCACCATCCTAAACTGCTTCCAACCAGAGCCCCACACTCAAGAAAGCAGTGAGGATGAGGTGAGAATGGTATGTGGTGCCTATTACCAGAGGCTGTTCACAACAGAGGAGACATCCCCACACCCAGGGCTGAAGGCCCAGTGGAAGTGAAGCCTCCTTTGCCTCTCTGGCCTTGTGAGGTCCTTATTCCCACTCCACACCTATGCAGAGTCACACACTTGATGCAGCAGTGGTCCCCACTAGGTCTGGCCCCAGACATCTAGCTGTGCCAAGCTGCATGGAGCACCCTGGGCATCTGAGATTCATAGCAATGCACAGTGAGCCTCAAGGATATCCACATTCAAAGCCATCAAACTAGATTTTCAAAATATAGCTGGGGCTGGGGAATGTGGTTCAATGGCAGAGCACTTGTCTGTCATGCTTAAAGGCCTTGGGTTTGATCCCCAGCATCACAAAAAACAAGAACCCAGGGCTGGGGCTGTGGCTCGGCAGTGGAGCGCTAGCCTAGCATGTGTGAAGCACTGGGCTCAATCCTCAGCACCACATAAAAATAAATAAATAAGATGAAGTCATTGTGGCCATTTACAACTAAAGAAAAACAAACAAACAAACCCCAAAACTGATACCACCCACCTGTAATCCCAGCTACTTAGATGTTTGGGGCAGAAGGATTACAAATTCAAGACCAGCCTGGGCAACTTAGTGAGATCCTGTTTCAAAATAAAAAGGGCCAGGAGCTTTCTTTCCCTTTGGAGATGACCTGCATTCTCCTAATATATACTACTTGCTTTATCCCAAGGCCTCTCTCGAGATTTCCCCCATTTTTCCTTGGAGAAAAAAAAAAAAAAAAAAACAGCGGGGCTAGAGAGGTAGTTCAGTGGTAGACCAATCTCCAGGGAAGCCGGGCACAGTGGCGCATGCCTGTAATCCCAATGGTTCAGGAGGCTGAGACAGGAGGCTCTCGAGTTGAAAGCCAGCCTCAGCAAAAGCAAGGCACTAAGCAACTCATGAGACCCTGTCTCTAAATAAAATACAAAATAGGGCTGGGGATATGGCTCAGTGGTCGAGTGCCCCTGAGTTCAATCCCCAGTACCAAAAAAAAAAAAAAAAAAAAGATAAGACAAGACAAAATTTCCAGGGGTGCAACCCTGTAGTCCCAGCTACTGGGGAAGGTACTACCTGAACCCAAGAGTTCAGAGACAGCCTGGGCAACAAAAATACTTTATTATATAATTTGTACACATTATTTAAAATGTATATATATTATATATCTGGAAAAAAGTATAGTGCACACCATTTTTAATGAACTTAAATGCATCAAGTACTTATGGGCCAGATGCAAGGAGTCAGATATAATGACACCGAGTACCACACACATGCACCATCAGATGGAGTGTCCCCTCATGCTTGGATGAGGCCAGGACTACCACCATCACTCCTGGGATGGTCAGAGGACAGAAGCTACACAAAGAGGAAAGGACAGTGAGGGTGACACCATCTAAATCCTGCACCCAGTGGCAGACATGAACACTTTTACTCCCACTTAGAACAATATCTGTGTATATTTTTTAAAAAAAAGAACAAAAAAACCCCAGATGCAGCTTTGACACCTGCCCCTTGCTTACACTCCCCCCTATGCTCAGAAGGCTCCCTCCTCCTCCTTGCCTGCCAGGAAACTCACTGCCCTACCCCAAGGCTCATGGAGGCCTCTGTGTCAGCCCTTGCTTGTCACCTCTCTCCCTGTGAGCGGTTCTGTCTCCCATGCTCTCCATCCACTGCCACTTTCCTATATGAGGGCCTATGAGCAAGAGTCATGCCCTATCCTCATCTCTGCTCTGGGCCCTCTGCTGGCATGAGGGTTCTGTTTAGTTTACAAGCCACTTCTAAAAGTTTCCCCTTGTCCTCCTCCACATTCCAGTCCTGGATGGCTGCTGGCTCCAGGCAGCACCTTTACCCTGCATAATCCTGTTTCGCCACTTCACCCTGATCACAGGTACCCAGATCGGAACAGACACCCAGCTCAGCTGGACCAAACAAACTCTTCTCCAACAATGAGGCAGAGAGAGGTGCAGGCTCTCTGTGTCTGGAAGGTCACAGAGTAGAGAAGAGTAGTGCAGAGGTGGGGGAGCAAGCACCTCTCAGCTGTTTCCTCTTCCTGTCCCTTCCTAAACTCTACATTCCAGTCCTTACAACTCATTCTTTTTTGTTTTTTCTTAATTAGAGCTTCAGTTGGTTAACTTCTTGAAATGAATAGTTCTAATAATGTTACAGGCATCCCCATACCTATCCTACCACCAAGCACCCACTCCTAGGTGCCAGCGCATACATTTCTCAGATACTCATTTCACAGCTGCATAAATGGTCTCTCCGAGGATTCCTGAGTCCCCATCTCTGCCCTGTCCTCCAAGCTTGAGTCCTCTGTCTGCCATTGCCCATCACGTTCCAAAAAACACATCTTTCTTTTAAAAAATACCTTTATTTATTTTTATGTGATGCTGAGGATCAAACCCAGTGCCTCACGCGAACCAGTAGAGTGTTCCACCACCACTGCCCCCAGGCGGTCTTAGAGCTGACACCCCCACCCCCCGTGCACATCACAGTCACAGCCAACATACTCTGGCTGATTTAGGGGAAACTGTTGTTCTTGAGTTCTCCTCGATTCTTGTAATTCCCCTTTCCTGGCTACAGCCTAGGAATTTCTAAATTCCTAGAAAGTTCTACCTCTGCCATGTTGTAAGGGCTCAATTCCCTATCCTATGCACTGGCTTTCGGACTCCCCTTCTAAAGCAAAGCTTGGGAGAGCTTTTTCTTCCCAAACCCACTGAGGTCCCACCAATCCCCTTCAGGAGACTCAAAAGCTCCTTCCACCAAGTCACCACTCCATCCTGTCAATGTCCCTCACCTTCTTGCACTCTGCACCCACTGCCTGGCCTCCTTCCAACTCCCCTCCCTGCTTAGCCTACTACTAATTTGCTTCTCCACCCCACCTCTTTTTTTCTTCAATCCATCTTAAGCATCACTGCCTAATTTATCTTTCTGAAGGACAGCTCTGACATGTGACTCCTCCGCTCAAAAGTCTTCAAATACTCCTACGGAAGAAAACCAAACTTTTTTAGCTAAGCCTTAACTCAAAACCCTCTGCCTTACCAACTGTATCCCCAGGTACTCCTCCCCAAGCCTCTGGGTCAGAAGACCTAGGGAGGCCACTGGGTGACAGTGGTACACTCAGATGGATTTGGATCACCAATCCAACAGAAATGCTAAAAAGTGTTTTGCTTTGAAAAATTAGAAACAATTTTAGAAAGTAAAATACTTCCCACAGTCAAGGAAAGAGACATACTGTCAAAACTCAGCAACTGAAGACATGAGTACCTTATTTCCTATAAAAACCACAAAACATAGAAGGTATTCTGGCTTGGCCATGACTCCAGCTCCAAATAACCTGTGCTGGAGAAGCAGTCCAAGGAGGAAGCAGGCCTCATCTAATACCATGTGCCAGTCTGGGCAGCAGTGAAGTAATTAAGCACATGTGTACCTGGAGTCTAAGTGCAAACACAGCCACACACCAATACCAAACAAGAGGCCCATTTTACATTGCTGATGGGCATGCAATAATCACATGGTCTCGACAACCAGGTGAGTCTTCCTTCACTTATGTACCAAGCCCCCACCATGCCAGGCACTGACACTAGGATTTGCTGTTGTGAAGCACACTTTCCAGCTGAGGCAGATATTAAACAAAGTCTTCAGTTTTGATATATCAGGTGCTGTTCACTGAAGGAAAACAGCACTGGGTGAGAAAGCTGCATAGGTGGGATGGGGTCTTTGATACAGGGTAGCCAGAGAAGGCTGCTCCAGTGTGCTGACAGAAATCCAAGAAGGACAAACACACTAGTCGATTTCTCACCTGCTTACACTAACCATGACAAACCAGCTGTGTCTATCCCTAGATGTGAGAAGCAAATGACTTTACTGCCTCCATTCCAGGTATAGAAAAGTCCAGTCACACAAGGGGTTGGGAAGTCCACACGAAGTTCAAACATTTGCTACAAAAACCTGTTTTAAGGATATATACATTTCATTTTATCCCTCATCTTCCTTCCTGGTTAAGCTTTAAGCAAGCAAAACATTCAAGGAAAATAAAAACTCTTGATCAAAACCCCAAAGTCATAGGAATTCACTGAGGCTAGTGAATACAAGAAAACCAGGCTAGAAAAACAAAATTCTGCACAGGTGATTCATTGATGTGGACTGACTACAAGCCTCGTGAATCAAACAAGCCCCTGGTCTTTTACTCCCAGCCAGGAGAGTAAATCAGAGGGACCCAAGGTAAGGGAGCTACCTGGCATTTGTCTCCACAAAACTGGACAGCAGTGGGGACACTGAAGTGGGGAGGGGAGTGGGGGGAGCAGGCCAGGGGCATGGAGCTCAGGGCCAGCCTCTACCCACTTCTCACTGCATGCTTATGTTGTGGGATGGGAACGCAGCAGCCACTTAAATACTTGCTTAACCTACTGGTGGACTTCTTTTTTTTTTTTTTGCCTCCTCCCAATCCTACCAAATGAAGTCCAGTGATGAGCTGGGACAAATGAGAATGTGAATTCCAACAACCAGTTTTTCTTTTAAAATTCAAAAACAGCACTGGTTCAGAAGAGACAGAGGCTCAGTGTGGAGTCTCCTAAGGGAAGCACCCTAGAAACAACAGCAGAGGAAGACACTCCGGGGGCACAGGGCACGCGGACTGCATGCCAGCTCCGACCTGGTCACTTCCCATGTTTCACTAGGTAGATAAGCTTCCCTGCGTCAGGGATGAGGGCTGGGGTCCCTGTAAGGAAGCACTGGTAGGCTAGTGTCTGCAACACAGTAACAGATCCTCTCCAAGTTACATAAGCCTCTGTCTCTCACTCAGGCACTATCTAACTAGCAGAAGAGTGAGTCATAAAGCATCAATACAGATCCAAACACATAAATCAGTTAACAATGTAATTTCCCAAAATACAAGTGGTCAACAGATGAGTGGCCCCTAAAAATGAGACTCAACAGAGAAACTCTTTAATGTTTTTCTTTCTAAGTATTCATGACTAACCCTATTGCCTTAAAGGCTTATTTTGTGAAAAACAGAAGGGCCCTGCCAGAATCTGGTTATCTGATGGAAATAGTCACCTGGTACCTAACAGATCACTTATGTTTTCAGTTTACCTGTCACACTTGTCAAGAAAAACTACAGGCTATCTTCTCCAAGTCTGTTTTGAACTATACATTTGAGATGATACATTTTGCTTTTTCCACAGAAGCACGCTATGAGCACTGATGAGACCCTTTATATTGTCATCCACTGTCTTTCCTGATATCTTCCAGTAGCCCCTCTTGTGACAGACACTTTTTGGCAAGAAAGCCATTTCTTCCCTAGCCAGCACTTCCAGTGGGTGGGGCCCTTCTTGTGAGAACACCACCCCACCAGTACACAGTGCCAAGTTCAGCACGGACTGCAAGCCATTAAAAGTCTCATATCCCAAATTGGGCACAGTGGCACACCCTGTCATCCCGGCTACTCAGGAGGCTGAGGCAGGAGAATTGAGCATCACAAGTTCAAGCCCAGCCTCAGCAAATTAGACCCTTAGCAACTTACAGAGGACTGTCTCTGAATAAAAATTAAAAAGGAAGGGAAGGTAGTTCAGTGGTAAAGCACTCCAGGTTCAATCCCCTGTATCCCACCTCCCAAAAAATCGCATGTCCCAAACTGAATGATGAGATGCCCAGGACTGTGATGAACTCAAAAGCCGACAGGAGCGAGCTGCTAGCTTGAGAAGTCAGGGCCCGAACAGCAGGTGGTGCTACACCCTCCCTAAGTCTACAGGTCCTGACAGTCAGGTTCTCCCTGGTCTTTGGTAAGAAAAAGCACCTACCATATGTACATCAGCATGGCACAGGAACCCGATTCTGAAGTGTGAAAAGCTCTACAGTCCATTAACTAACAATCCTGGCTATTTAAGTATCTTTCAATTTATAAGTATTATTCTTCCAATGGCTACCAAACTCTTCTCACAACTCAATAGAGGAATTTTTTTTTTTTTTGGTGTGGTACAGGGATTGAACCCAGGAGTGCTTAACCATTGGGCCACATCCCCAGCCCTTTTTTTGTATTTTATTTTGAGACAGGGTCTCATTGCATTGCTGAGTCTGGCTTTAAACTCTCTATCCTCTTGCCTCAGCCTCCGAGCTGCTGGTATGTTGCTAGTATTACAGGCATGTGCCACCATGCCTGGCAGTACAGGTAACTTTTAGTGCCTTTGTGACTCTGGGCACAGTGAAAATCCTAAGACACTAAGGATGCCATGAATTTGGGGCTCTCTAGGTCAAGACCCAAATCTGGGCCTTACATGACAGTTCATCAGGGTGGAGGGCATGGGTGAAGAAGGGAAGGAAATGGGCAGAAAGGACAGGCCAAACTGAGGAAGGGGAAAAAGAGGAGGAGACTGGCAGAGAGGGGCAAAGAAAGGAGGCAAGGCCCTCACACCTACCATTCTTGGCTCACCTTCAGCCCCACCCACAAAGCATGCCCTCTGATTTAGGAGTGGGCTGTATGCCATTCATTCATCAAGAACAGGGAAGATTTCCCAATCCTATGTCTCAGAACAAAACCCAGCAGGTACCTGCTTATTGAAGGCACCTCCCAGTGAAAGTGCAGTTTGCAATGCAGCCTGAGGACTAGGAGTGGGAAGGAAGGTCAGGAAAGGTGAGGAGACAGCAGAGACAAGAAGCAACCTCGAGGAAGTGGAATCCAGAGAGGCCCAGGTCACATCCCTACAGTACTCTGCCCAAAATGAAAACCTCATCCAACCATGACCTCAAGTGAGAGTCACTCCACAGGACAGCTGGCCTGTACTCTTTAGACGCAAGATAGCAAAGAACAGATCTGATGTCTAAATGTGGCACGTGTTGCTGGACTGACTGGCCACAGCCTGAGAGAAAGTGGTGTGGACTCTGAAGCTCATCGATCTTGACAACTGTAGCCATATACAAACAAGCCCATGTTCTCAAACCCTGAAGTCTTTAGTGATAAGGGTGAAATTTAATGCGAAATTTTCATTCATTTTATAATGTATTCAAATTTATTTTAAAATAAAAATGATGTGGCTTTAGGAGAGCAACCAGGACCAAGAGCCCCAGACACCTGCTGAGGCCTCCTTTCCCCAGAGCTGCCCCTTGAGGCAGGGAGGATAGTCCCTTTGGTTAGGAGGGCAGTGTACCCTGCAGGGGCAGTGTAGGAACATTCTCAGTTTCCCACCCTTAACACCCACAGGTTACCAAGGATTTCCCTTCTTGAAAGTAGAACTAATAAGCCAGTAAAAAAACAAAAACAAAAAAAGATACTGAGAGTGCTCAGTGGAGCATACAGGAATCACCACTTGGATGGATGCAGAATCTAAATCGCAGCAAGCCAAGGCCACACAAATGCTGCCCCAAACACAAAACAGGGAGCCAGTCCCCCCCGCCAACAGCACTGCTGATCATGTGGATAGACCACCTCCTCTGTGGTGGTGTGGAGTGGGCCTGTGCCTGCAGTGTTGAGCCACATCTGCCCTCTGATGCTCCAGGCTATGACAACCCCAAGTGTCCCTAAGAACTCATTCCTCAACCCTTGAGAGCCATTAACAGGCTGTGGGGTGCTGCTGGCTAGGAGTGGTAATAGGAGGGCCACAGAGAAACAAGGAAATGGCAAACATCCAACCGGGCATGAGACTGAGCTCAGAACTTCCCACCTCCATGGAAGTACACCTCAGAAAAGCTCCCGCAGCCAGCGCTGGCTGGGGAAGCCCCAGAGCCGACAGCAAGCTCCCAAAAGGCACTTTAGGGATTTCCCAAGGACCTATACTTAGGAGACCCAAATGTTCTCCTCATGGCCAAGCCACAGTGGTGAAGTTCTGGCATCTTGCACATGTGGCTATGCTGTCAACTCCCAAGAACTTTACTAACACCCCTGCTCTCTCCTCACCCAAGTCCTCCTTCTTAGACACTGCGGCACAAACACCACAGAGGAATTTTCCTAAGGCATTTCTATCCTGTGAGCATCAAAATTTCAGGTACAATAATAAAAGACTTACCCTGTTACAGTCATTGTCCTACACAGACACCTACAACAATTTAAGTTGAACATTTTGGACCTACCTGTTTCTCATGTGTAGGATACCCCATCATTGGACCAGCACAAAGTTAGAACACAACTGATAACCAATATTATTAAAGGAAAAGGAATTTTTCTGTGGGAAGCAGGGCTGCACAGTGATTGAAAACAGAAAGCCTGGGATCAGAAAGGTGTGCCTGGGTGTCAGTTCTGGAAGGTCAGGCAAACTATACCTGACCCAGGGCTGCTTCTCTGCTGATAAGAAACCAAAGGACAACACGGTAATCAGAGCTCATGCAGGGTGGCAGGTCTTCCTGAGGAGGCCAGACAGCAAATATCTTGTACATTACAGGTGTCATGGACCCCACTATAGTAGAGAAACAGCCATAGACTCAAATACAGCATGCAAAGGACCCTAGGATCATGCCAATAAAACCCACCGTGAAGAAACTGGAAAATAAATTTCACACAAACTGCACATGTCAAAAAAAATAGTATTGTTCTTTTTGCTTTCAAACCATTTAAAGACATAAAAAACATTCTTAGTGGGCCACACAAAGAGATGGTAGGCTATAGTTGGCCAAGCTCTGGCTCACAATATAGTGCCCACCACACAGTAGGTGACCACAATTATCATCCTTTTATTGGAAGGGTATCTTTAAATTTGAATTGACTTCAGCTTATAAAAACATAAAATCGCACACATTTATGGGGTACCATGTGAGGTTTCCATACACGTGCATACTGTATAATGTTCTAGTTGGGGTCAACTTATCTGTCGCTCAACTATTTCTAATTTCCTTAAGGTAAAAACATTCAAACTCGGGGCTGGGGATGTGGATCAAGCAGTAACGCGCTCACCTGGCATGCACGGGGCATTGGGTTCTATCCTCAGCACCACATAAAATAAAATAAAGATATTGTGTCCACCGAAAACTGAAAAATAAATATTAAAAAAAAAAATTCTCTCTTCTCTCTCTCTCAAAAAAAAAAAACATTCAAACTCCTTTCCTCCAGCTCTGAGATATATGGTACACTATAAGGTAAAGGAAAGTTTATTTCAGCTCCATGGCTGAAATTCAGGCCAAAGAGCTCAATTACAGGCACAGCTACCAGGTAACAGGAAGGGCAGGGCAGCAGCACAGACGTAACGGCTGGAGCTTTTCTTATTGTCCACGTTTCCTCCCCAGTGAGTCTCCCAGCCTTAGCCAACTGAACAGTGAGCAGAGAGAACACGCAGAGGGCCCACTGGTCTAGCCACAGTCAGCCTCATTTGCCAACTCCTCCGTGCCTCTTCCAGATGGCCCAGCTGTATCTACACACAAGCTGTGTCTGGTTCGTAACTACAGGCACAAAATTTCAGCTACTCATACTCAATGTGAAAGAACAACCCATTAACATGCTAACAATGCTGCTTTATGACATCCCTCCCTCTAGGGCTGGGTACACGAGTAGCTCAGTAGAGTCCTTGCTTAGCCATGTGGGAGACCCTAGGTTTGAATGCCAGCACCACAAAATAAAAATAAAATCCTTCGGGCTGGGGATGTGGCTCAAGCGGTAGCGTGCTCGCCTGACATGTGTGCGGCCCAGGTTCGATCCTCGGCACCACATACAAACAAGGATGTTGTGTCCGCCGAAGACTAAAAAATAAATATTAAAAAAAAAAAAAAAATTCTCTCTCTCTCTCTAAAAAAAAAAAAAAGATTTTAAAAAAATAAGTAAATAAAATAAAATAAAATCCCTCCCTCCCTCCCTCTCGCAATCAAGCCTAGCTTTCCTTTTTCATTCTTTTTTTGTTTGTTTGTTTTGCTCTTTTTGTGATACTGGCAACCACACTCAGGACCTGTGTATGCTGGGTAGGTGCTCTGCCGTTGAGCTACTGCCCGAGCCTCAAACCAGCTTTCTCGGTCTTACCTTGTCTCTTCCAAAACCTAATATTCTGAGCCCAGTAAGCATTTTATGAAGACTATTATGCATGAAAGAGCTGCAAATTTATGACACAATATTATTGTCTGCTGAGGCCAACCAGTTCTATCCATTTCTGTATAAAATAACATTTTAAGCTAATTCAAACTGCTATTCAACCAGAGAGTTAACAAAGATAGGTCGACCCCATGTCCCTGTCATATCTAAACTGCTAATGAGAGGGCCACACACAGAAGAAGACAATATCTGAAGTGATGAAACCAGATGATTAAAAGGTCATATGACTGTTAGCTCAATCCTAATAGCTGGCCCCATGAGCCAGGCCCATCGACACAAAGAGATGAGAACTGTCAATCTCCTGCTTCCCCCTTTGCTGTACCCATTATATCCCCTGTTTCATAGATTGTGCTCGTTTCTTACCCTATGGTCCATAAAATAGCAATACCAGTGTCGCTGGAAGCCACATCATTTTTCACCAACAGTCTCCTTTAAATGACCTCTATTTCTACATTTCCCCCAACAATCCATTCTTCATCGATCTGAAGAATCTTTTTTGGGGGGTGAAACGGTTTTACTGCAGATGAACCCAAGGGTACTTTACCACTGAGCTACATTCTCAGCCCTTTTGTTTTTTAAGTTGCTGAGGCTGGCCATCCTCCTGATTCAGCCTTCCAAATTACTGGGAGTACAGATATGTGCCCAGCAATCTGAAGAATCTTAAGAATCTTAAAACCCAGTCAGCCAGGCACAGTGGCATACACCTGGAGGATCACAAGTTGAAGACCAGCCTCAGAGATTTATCGAGAACCTAGGCAAATAGGTTAATGATCCTTTCAAAATTAAAAATAAAAAGGGGTTGGGGGTGTAGCTTAGTGCTTAAGCACCCCTGGATCCAATCCCCAGTCCAAAAAAAACCCAAACAGCACCCACAGTCATGTCCATACTGAGGCTCTTTAACTCCTTGACTCCTGCTCACTCTTCCAGCACTGCCTACTAGAAAGTCCCCCCGCAGGTACCCCAAGCCAAGTGTCCTTTTCACCCAGTACCTCCACACACTCACCATATGGTTTGAAACTGGCTTACTAACTAGTCTGCTGTCTCCCCCAAGAGAATAAATGATTAAAAGATGAGATCAACAAGCATAATTTCTTGGGGGGGGAGTACAGTACTAGGAATTGAACCCTCACGGCCTTGAATATGCTAGGCAGAAGCTCTACACTGAGTCACCTTCCCAGATCTTTTTGAGCCAGTCACTCGCCAAGTTGCCCAAGCTGGCCTTAAACTTTCAATTCTCCTGTCTCAGCATTGTTTTTTTGTTTTTTGGGTACCAGGGATTAAACACAGGGGTGCTAGACCACTGAGCCATATCCCAAGCCCTATTTTTTTGTATTTTATTTAGAAGCATGGTCTCACTGAGTTGCTTAGCACCTCATTTTGCTGAGGTTTTGATCCTCCTGCCTCAGCCTACTGAGCAGGCAATTCTAAAGGTAATGTTATAGAAAGGCTGTGATGGATCTAAATAGGCCAATCTTTGCAGCTGGCTCCTCAGATCCATCCAGAGTCTCTGCTGTGAGTTTGTACTGACTGGCAGAATGCAGCTCCCCATCTCCTGGAACCCACACACTATGGGTGAAGGTCTGAACTAAGCACTGGAGAAGCCAGGCAGAGGCTGAAGCACCCTAGCTAAAAGCCCATCTGGGGGACACCACCTGGTGGCTGGCTGCAAACCCACGTGACAATCCAGCGTTTTGGGGTAGTCTGATATGCAGCAATAGATCACTGATAAAATGGCATGGTGACTTGGTTTTTTAAATTGCAGGACACATTTCTCAACTTTGGCATTGCTAAAAGCTTAGGCCAGATGATCCTTTGTTGTTGAGATGCATCCCGGTAGCATACTCCAAGCTAGGACAATCAAAAGTGTCTTCAGAGAAGGGCAGAGACAAAACATGAGAACAGAGTACATACCCACCCTAAGGGAAGAATTCATGGCTCTGGGGTATTCTTTGTGTCACCTTCTTAGAGACTTCTGATTTAGACTACTGGTCCCCAAAAGACAGTGATGAACACTGGCAGCAGCCTCTACCTATTCCTGTGAAAATCACCAATAAGCTCTTTTGCTCCCACAAAAGAGAGAAGATTGAACACAGAAGGGACATAAAGTGTCTCAGCAGCTGGCCCCTAGCAAACACCCAAACCCCAGATACTGGGAGAAGCTGAGGACCACAGGAGATAGGGTCTGCTAAAATTAGCCAAAACTAAAATTCTTTAAGTGCAGCTAGTTTAGGAACTATGTGTTTTTAAGTTAAAATATTTAAAAGTCAATTTGACTAGAAAAATTCTAATTTTGCATACAAACTATCTTTTAAAATTTAAAATATATTTCTCATTAAGTTTTTTAAACTTAATTTTATTGGGCTGGGAATGTGGCTCAAGTGGTAGCGAGCTCACCTGGCATGCGTGCGGCCTGGGTTCGATCCTCAGCACCACATACAAACATAAATATTGAAATTCTCTCTCTTTAAAAAAAAGAATAAATAAAATAAACTTAATTTTATTAAAGTTAAGTAAGGCACAACGGGGCATGCCTGTCATCCCAGTTACCCGGGAGGCTGAGGCAGCAGGATTCCAAGTTCCAAGTCAGCCTGAGCAACTTAGGGTGAACCTGTCACAAAATAAAAATGCTTTGTGCTGGCCTCCTATCTATGCTCAGGAAAACTGCCTAAGATCTGGGTCCTCACTGTGCATCCCAAGCCTGACGGCAAACTGATGTGGTACACTCCCTAAAGTCCTAACTAGAGTCCCAGGCTCTGGTGGCCTGATGGATCACACTACATCCACAGCTCCAAATCTGCCCTGTGAGGGAAACTAATATGCAGGGACCTGCCACTCACACCAAGTGCCACAAGGGCAATAACTGGTCAGCTGGTGGGGCCAAATCACAGGGATGACCAGAGAACCTTCTCTGAGGAGATGACATTCAAGCTGAGGCCAAAAGGATGAAAAAACCCAGCAGTGAAAATAGGCACAAGACTGGGCTCCTAGACGGGCAAGTAGACTGGTGAGTCCCACGGTCAGGGGTCAGGTAGGTCAAAGCAGCATTCAGGTGGGACAGATGTGATTCCCTCTGGAGAGGTCAGGGAAAGAGGGAGTCTACACCGGCAGGAAACTAAGAACAAACGAAAAGGCAGGAGAACCAGGTGCCTGTGAGGTGGCACAGGCTAAGAGGAATGTGCTTCAAGGTGGCCATAGTCTGCAGGCTTCAAAGCTCTGCTGGAGTATGCTAATATCAGAAAAAGCAGCCCTTTCAGAGAGCTCTTTCTTTGCACACAGCCACTCTCAAAGATAAGAGGAAAAATGTGATACGCAAGAGCCCAAGTGCTTTCCCTCTCCTGACTTCACACTCACCTGAAAAACCCAATTTTATCCCAGAACTTGGGAAAAAAGAGTGGTAGCTAGGTTCTGTGAAACACAGAATACTGATAAGACATTTACCTTTTCTATTAAATTTTCTCTTGATAGTTTCTTCAACCTGCAGCTCAGACTTCTCTTGGCCTTGAAGAGAAGGTGAAGACATGTGAGACAAGAAATTAGGAAAATGAGAGTGAGGTCAAGGACGAAGACCTGGGTAACTGTAGAGTTTGAACCAAAACTCAGGTCCACATCTTATTTGGAAAGAGATTTTTGCAGGTCACACTGAATTAGTGTATGCCCTAACCCAATGACTAGTGTCCTAAGGACAAGAGATTGTCAGAGAGAAGGCTGTGTAAAAAGCGGCATAAAACTAGAGTGATGCATCTAGGAGCCATTCAACAAAGATTGCTACCAATAAAGAGGGTAAGAGAAGGCCAGGGGGGTGGCTCAATGTCAGCACATGCTTGCATGCATGAGGCTCTAGATTCAGGGTGCAGGGTGTCTTCCCTGAAAACTTCCGAGTATGCCTTGTCCACACCTTGATTTCTGATTTATATCTTCTAGAACTGTGAGACAGTAAATTTGTTCATTTAAGCCACCCAGTGTGTGAGAATTAGTTACAGAAGCTGTAGGAAGCAAATATTGTACCAACTTAAAGCCCAGCAGAATCCCTAGAGACCTCAACTAAGTAACAGCTACACCCAGGACAGGAACTAAAGGCCAGGAAGGAGTGGGGAAGCATATCAAGAAAGGAGGACGTGTCAAAGGAGTCAGAAGCCATCAACAGTAGCTGTGGAAGCCAACATTGTCAGGCCTACTAAGCATGAGGTTCCATGTTTTATTTGCACCATCTCATTTAATCCTCACAATGCCTAAGACATGAGAAAACTGAGGCAGAAGTAGCAGAACTGGCGTGTTCAACAGATGGACATGGCCCATCCAAATAAAAAGGGTTGAGGTGTAGCTCAGTGACACAGGACCGCCAGGTTCAACCCCCTAGTACTGCAGTATAAATACAGAAAGACACAGTATGTAACAAAGAGAATCAAAACCTAAAAATCTACATATACAATATGATCCAAACTCTATAAACATGCATGATCAAACAAAAAACTAAAAATAAATAAATAAAAACAATCTTATAAAGTTATTTTCTTACACGATACATAGGTTTTCCCTTTGAGTTCTCCAATACACACAGTAAACACTTTTATTTTATTCTTTTTGAGATAGGGTCTCAAGCTTATAAACTCAACTGACCCTTCTGCCTCAGTCTCCCAAATAAGTGGGACTACAGGTGTGCACCACCATATCCAGCCAAATGTTTGCATTATTAAAATGCAAAGATCAAAGACAAAAATGAAGACAACAGGGGCTGGGGATATGGCTCAAGCAGTAGCGCGCTCGCCTGGCATGCGTGCGGCCAGGGTTCGATCCTCAGCACCACATACAAAGAAAGATGTTGTGTCTGACAAATACTAAAAAATAAATATTAAAATTCTCTCTCTCCCTCCCTCTTTCTAAAAAAAAAAAGAAAGAAGACAACAGGAACAAGATCCCCAAAGAATGAGTACAGTATAGATGGTAGAGGAAATATATAGGTGGTGGAAACAGAATGCCTAACTTTAAAAGAGAAAAGAGTAGTAGCTAGAAAAGATATCAGGACTGTCAAGTTGCACAATACCAGTCGTCTCTGAAGGTAGAACAGAAGCCACTGAAGGAAACACTTCAGATAAAATTGTTAATAAACTTCCAAGCAGACTGCGCCCCACTTTATAATACAAGAAGGCAAACAGACCACTTAAGAGCAGAGACAAGTTCCTGCCAGAGGTCCACAGCGTCATACTCAGAGCAGACTCCAGAGGCAGGCAGCCCACAGCCCAGGTTCAGCTTACACCTGGCCAATGACCCTGTCTCCCTGCACATCTGCGAAATGAGGTTACTGACAGTGTGTGACTCGGTGAGGCAAGGACCTTACCATTATCAGCATCCAACAACTGCATACTGAGAGCAATGGCAAAATCAAACTCATCAACATGTGGCAGGACTCAACAAAAACATGCCACAGCACTGGCATCACCACCAGGCAAAACCCAGTTCAGGGTGTTGGGTAGAGGGATTAGAAGCCAGGCTCAGGAATTTATTTCAACAAAAAATTAAAGTACCTCTCCCAACATAATTTCATCCAAATCTATGCCACACTGGAATGTATATCAATTTTGCAGGGCTCACTTCAATTGCCAGAACAGCTGATTTGAGCCTCCATGTGCCTGGACCTCTTTCCCCAGGTTCCTGATCTGTTCTCCCACCTTGGAGCACTCCATGCTCCAAGGTCTCAATCACCTTTTTAATGTGAGGATGCCAGCAGCCCCAGTGGCCTGCTTATAGTCTTGTCCCCCAACAGGACAGAGTGACTGCTGTTACTGCCGCTCAGCAGCCCCTCACTGGCCCAGCTCAGCCCTGAACCCACATCTTACTGAAGACCTTCATCTCTTCCCCTTTGCAGCTACCTTCCTCTAAGTATTCCCATCTAAAACCAGTGTAGACCACAGCTTTCCTCACCTACCCCGTCTACACAGCTTTCTTAACCTACCCCGTCTACACAGCTTTCTTAACCTACCCCATCTACACAGCTTTCTTAACCTACCCCGTCTACACAGCTTTCTTCACCTGTCCCCTAACCCCTCTGCTTCAAACTCCTCAGCCCACACCATTCATTTGCTCTCAGGAGCCCCACAACTGCCAAGGGCTCTATCTATTCCCTGTGTGTCCCTTCTGACCATGCCCTGGGCTCTGAGAAGGCTGCCATGGGCTGTGTACATGCTGGTGCTCTCCCAACTTTTCTGGTCACTGCTTTGTGAGCTCCATAACCTCTGCACATCACTCAGTGCTGTCTCTGGGTTGTTCTCCTTCTCCCCAGGAAAAGGCACAATCCTAGTGTTGTCCATGGGTGCCTGTCCCCTGGGAAGGGCCTCCAGCCCCTACAGGAAACCTGGGTCAGGTCTCTGATGTGCTCTGGGTTCAACCTCAGATGAGCACTGCTCAGATGCCTTGGTCTCAGGCCCCTACAATCCCAATTGTAGAATCCCAAGGGCTTTGTTAGATCTACCAGGACTTATTAAGAAATAAAGACTGAGAAGTTTTTAAATGTTTATTAAGTCACTTGGAAGTTAGAAGCCTATTACATGTTCCCAACAGTAACTTTTGTTTGTGTGTGTGTGTGGGGGGGGAGGTGCTGGGGATTGAACCCAGGGCCTTGTGCATGTGAGGCAAGCACTCTACCAACTAAGCTATATTCCCAGCCCCCAACAGGAACATTTTTATGGAGGAAAAAAAACAAAACTAAACTACTTTCGCCTCATGCAGTGGCACACCTCTAATTCCAGCTACCTGGGAGGTTGAGAGCAGGAGGATCACCAGCTCAAGGTCAGCCTGGGCAACTTAACAAGACCTGTCTCAATTTTTTTAATTTTAAAAAGGCTAGGCATGGGGCTGGGGTTGTGGCTCAGCGGTAGAGCGCTCGCCTAGCACATGTGAGGCCCTGGGTTCGATCCTCAGCACCACATAAAAATAAATAAAATAAAGGTATTGTGTCCAACTAAAAAAAAAAAAAAAAAATGATTTAAAAGAAGAAGAGGAGAAGCAAGAAGAGACTAGAGCTCTTAAAAAAAGGGGGGGGGGCCAGGGATGCAGCTCAATGGTAGAGTGCTTATCCAGTACAGAATACAAAAGGGCCTCGGTTCATAATCTCCATTACTGTACGGAAAAAGTAACTATTTTCTAAAAAAAAGTATGTGGTAAGAACCTGTATTTTGGACTGGAGATGAAGCTCAGAGATAGAGCACTTGTCTAGCATGTGTGAGGCCCAGGGTTGAATCTCCAATGTCACAAAAATAAAGAACAAAATTATATTAACCATATTTAACTCTTTAGCACATCTTTTACTGTCTCCCTCAACAGAGAAGAGCTAGATGCCCCCACCTCTTGTATACAGTTACAATGCATCCTTTTGTCTGACATCTAGGAGAAAACTCAACCTCAGTTGAGTTGGAAGAGAAAAGTCTTTTCAAATAAATGCAATAATCTTCTTTGGTACTAGACTGAAACAACAAATGGTCAGTTTTTTTAGTTATGGTTTTTGGGGTTTTTCAGTATTTGGGATTGAATTAGTGACCTCCACACACTCTCTGCCACTGAGCTGTCACCAGCATTTTTTTTGAGATGGGGTCTAAGTTGCCCAGGTTGGACTTGCATTTCAACCCCCTACCTCAGCTTCCTTAGTAGATGGGACTATAGGTGTAGTTGCAGACAGTTTCTTAAAGGGTAGTTCTGATGTGGAACTCAATTAAATTTTCGAAGTTTTATCCAACTTCATTGGTTTTACTCCATTCTTCTGTTCTGAATGGATCATTTACCCATCTGTGGTTTGTCACACCATGCAGAGACCATTTGGAAAACGTGAGCTGAGAACCATCGACACATTTCGTTACGTAATATTGAAAACACTACATCCACATCACCACTGATCTCATAAGAAAAGTCTAAATACTGGAAAGCTGTCTGTCAAGCACATGGTTTTCTGAAAATCTAATTTTTTGTTTGAAAGCTCCTATTTTATTATTGCCAACATAATTTTAAGTATCTGGTTCACTTTGCTCTTTTTTTGGTACTGAGGATTTAACCCAGGGATTCTTTACCCCTGAGCTACATCCCTAGCCCTTTTTAAAACTTTTTATTTTGAGATAAGGTCTCACTAAATCTCTGAGGCTGGCTTTGAACTCTCAATTCTCCTGCCTCAGCCTCCCAAGGTGCTGGGATTATAGGCATGCACCACCAGCCCAAGCCATCACTTTGTTAGTTTTCAAGAAAATATCTGGGGCTGGGGATATGGCTCAGCGGTAGCACACTCGCCTGGCATGCGCGGGGCACTGGGTTAGATCCTCAGCCCCACATAAAAATAAAATAAAGATGTTGTGTCCACCGAAAACTAAAACAGACAAAAAAAAATTAAATTCTCTAAAAAAGAAGAAAAAGAAAATATCTGCCAGAACCCATATCTACATAGCCACTCTTCTTTAACTCAACCCCCAAACCAAGTACAATCACCTCCTCTGCATCTTTATGCCTACTTCTCATTGGGATATAGAATAGCAATGATACGGGTACTCAAAGCTAACGTTACCAAATCAATTTCTGCTTCTTTAGCAAGGACATTTGATTAACCGGTTTTTTAAAAAATATTTTTTAGTTGCTAATGGATTTTTTACTTTATTTATTTATATGTGTTGCTGAGGATCGAACCCAGGGCCTCCCACATGCCAGGCAAGCGCTCTAACACTGAGTCACAACCCCAGTCCCTAAACAGATTTTTTAAACTGCAGGTCAAGAGGTGAAGAATATTTATTTGAGCGCTGTGACAGTGACTATGACCACTAGTGTAGTATCACAGCCTTGATTTGTATAAGGAGCTAGCAGCTCCACCCACCATTCGTGTAAATGCCAACAAAGCAAAAAGTCAATGTCTTAATAGTTACGGATACAGTTTTGATCCAGTGAAACCCTGAAAAGTTTCAGGCACAGACGGGACTGAGACCCGCTGCTCTGATTGCTGCTCCCAGGACTTAGAGCATCATCTAAATACTGATAACACCCAAGGGCCTCCTGCTTCCAGGCCTCTGAAGTCACTAATTCAACAAATATTTGGGGTGCATCTTGCTTTAGGGGCTGGTGATGCTGCAGTGAGCCCAACTGCCTACCTCCAAGGCGCTTACAACTAGTGAGGGGTCAACATTAGTCTACAAAAACAGTGAGATGTGGAAATTAGGAGGTCAGAGGATGCTGCGAGCATGAGCTACTCACAAAGCCTGATAGAAGGGAGGGAGTGAACTAGTCCAGGCCAGAGGACTCCTGTACCCATGATACAGAACATGAGGACACACGTGCCTCAAACCTAGCATGCAAAAGCTAAACTCATTATGTGCCCCACAAAAGTACTGCCACCCAGACATCCAGGACAGAAACCTGGCCTGACACCTTCTTTACCGTCCCCCCTCCCATGCAACCACAAGGCCTCCTTTCCACATCAGCCAAAGTCCCTACCAGTCCTCCTACCTGCTCTGAGCACACTCAAGGCTTAAGTACAGGTAAAGATCCCCATCAAGTCAATCTCCTTAAAACCCTTCAAAGGCCTCCAGGAGCCACCCAGATCATTTTTTTTTTTTAAATCAAGATTCTGATCCCTCTCTGTAGAATTGCCATTCCTGTGTAAGTCATGCTCTTATGCTCTTGTTCAATGAATAAATAATTAATGAGCACCTATTATATACCTGACACTGTTCTGGCAGCCTGGAGACACCACAGGTGAAGGAATGGAAACCAACTGGCAGCTGCATGAAAACCACTCACACCATCTACCTGCCTGCCAGACAAATCCCAATAATCAGGTCTTGACTTTTTGGGGGGCAGTACTGGAGTCAAAACCAGGGCATACTAGGCAAGTGCTCTACCACCAAACTATGTATTATCACCAGTCCTTGATTTAAAACTTTTTTCAAAGAAATCTTCACCAAACTCTAGATCAGGTCAGGTGTCCCCAAGACCCATTACCCTTCCTTGTCCCTGCTGATCACACACCCAACTAAATTATAAACTCAAAAAGGTCCTGGACCTTGTCTGCTTTACAATTTTTATCCTCAGTAACCAACAGAGAAAGCGGTGAGTAAATATTTGAAAGCCAAGATTCATTCAGCATTTGGGGGGTAAGGTCCCCTAAAAATAAACTTTGCCAGTTTTCAAAATGAAGTACCAGTTCAACATTATCCTATCAAGGCAAAGAAAGTCTTTCAGAAGAGTAAATAATGTGAGTGAAGATTTGGGAGAAATGGTAAACAAGTGATAGCATTTGAAAAGTCAGCTGGGCTGGGGATGTGGCTCAAGTGGTAGTGCGCTTGCCTGGAATGTGTGCGGAATGTGTCCGGGTTCGATCCTCAGCACCACATACAAACAAAGATGTTGTGTCCGCCAAGAACTAAAAAATAAATATTAAGAAAAATTCTCTCTCTCTCTCTCTCTTTAAAAAAAAGAAAAAAAGAAAAAGAAAAGTCAGCTGATGTGTGCTTGACACCCTAATATTCCTCTAGCCAGGCACGGTGGTGCACACCTGGATCCCAACAACTCCAGGCTGACACAGGAAAATCACAAGTTCAAGGCCAATTTAGCAAGATTTATCCAATTTAGAAAGACCCCAAGCAGCTTATCGAGACCTTGTCTCAAAATAAAATATATATATAAAAAAAAGAGCTGTGGATGTGTGGCTCAACTGTAAAGTACCCCAAATTCCACTCCCATGTGAAAACCATAAATTTTTTTTTTTTTGTGTGTGTGTGGGGGGGGTGGTTTATATTCCTCTAGAAACAAGAGGAAGAACAACCCAATCTCTCAATAAGTTGTCTTCTAACAATGTGACCTAACACTATCAGGTTAAGTATTTTACAAAGTGAGCCCCTAACAATAGAATGACCAACTCTTGCAGACTGCATGGAGAGCTTTCCACACTTGTTTGACACTCAGACCAACCACACGCAAAGCTGTTGTGTGCCCTTCCAGACAAGGAAACACCAGACGTACCAGCACCACTAGTGAAGTGACAGAGCTGGGTTCTAACTCGGTGCCAGTTCTTTTGAGAAATGAGTGAATTCCTCTCCCTCCCTAGAATTTAGGAACTATTTCAAAATTCCTATGACAAATATTTTGAAACCTATTGCAGAGGCTTTGACACGCATCAATTTGAAAGTATCCAGTATTTTTAAAGCTGTATCAACTACAACAGTGGGACAAGTGGTTGAGAATCTGTAATCCTCACAAGGAATTTGGTTTTATTTTGTTCAAAGAATTAGGGATGGAACTTAGGACCTCAAATATCCTGAGGAAATCCTCTCCCACTGAACTACATCTCTAACCCAGGGGGAACGCATGTTATAATCGCCTCAGGACTGAGTCAGAAGACAACCACAGACACAGACAGGAGGAACAGACAAGCATATGGTCCACCATACTTAGGGTCCCACGCTAACAGGCTAGAGAAGCCTGTTAATAAATGCATTAAGTTTAGACAACTAATTATTAATTTATAATAATCTATTATCAACAGCAAAATGAGTTCAATCGAATAACCCTAAGGATTACCTTAGATAATCTTTATATTAGTAAGCTTTTAGGAATGATTCTCTCAGAATTCTAATTGGAAACCTTCTCCATCACTGGAAGCCAGTAGTAGTTCTAGTGACCACCATGGCTCCTGTAGGGCAGCACTGCCAAGAGCACGAGGCTAGATGGTTACTGTCCCCGATTACCCACCAGCCAGCTCCAATGTCTGCAGATTTTACCTCTGAAACGAGAGATGTGCAACCAAACGCAAAGCTTTGAAAAGGTGTGGTCCTCCACACCTGGTGCAGAACAGGGGACGTGACACTGCATCTCCCCACATATACATCTACACACACTCCTCACAGTCCACAGGAACTGCTCTTTGTTCACTGTTGAATGTTTCCGATTTGTAAATTATTTCTCTGCTTTATTACAATTTAATTTGTTCTTGCCAGGGGTTGTGGCACTTGCCTATAATCCCAGCAACTCGGAAGGCAGGAGGATCACAAGTTCCAGGCCAGCTTGGGCAACTTAGCAAGACACTGTCTCAATAAAAGGGCTGGAGAGGGGCTGGGGATGTGGCTCAAGTGGTAGCGCGCTCGCCTGGCATGCGTGCGGCCCGGGTTCGATTCTCATCACCATGTACAAACAAAGATGTTGTGTCCACCGATAACTAAAAAATAAATATTAAAAAAAAAAATTTCTCTCTCTCTCTCTCTCTTTAAAAAAAAAAAAAAAGGGCTGGAGATATAGCTCAGAGGCAGAGCACTTACCTAGCATAAACAAGGCTCTGGGTTTGAAAAATAAGTAAAAAATAAATAACATATCTCCTTTTATCTTCATTCTATGTTCACTAGAACTGAACACGTCATAATTTCTCCAACCACTCTCATCAACAAATGCAAACCTCAGCAACATAGCAAGGCCCTGAGCAACTTAGCAAGATCCTATCCCAAAGTTTTAAAAAGGGGTTGGAGAGGTAGCTCAGTGGTACAACACCCCTAGGTTAAATTCCCAGTACCAAAAAATAAAGATAAATGCAAACCTAAAGTTAGACTTTTTTTTAAAGATGGACACAATATATTTATTTATTTACTTACTTACTTATTTATTTTATGTGGTACGAGAATGGATGGAACCCAATGCCTCACATATGCAAAGGCAAGTGCTCCACCGCTGAGCTACAACCCCAGCTCCATGAAGTTAGACTTCTTTAAATATATTTTTCTTTTTAGTTGTAGATGGATACAATACCTTTACTTCATTATTTACTTTTATATGGTGGTGAAGATCAAATCCAATGCCTTACACGAGTGTTAGGCAAGTGCTCTACCACTAAGCTACAACCCCTGAGGTTAGAATTTAAAACAGGGTTAAGGTTCTAAAAATTTTTGTTCCATGTCTTATGAGACTTACACTAAACAGGAGTTTCAGAAAAATATGGTATGCCATATGGTCAAGTCCAGATAATAAAATTGAGACTATCTATTACTAATCCACTAATGCTAAAGCCAAAGTCCACAGACAGTAAGAATTTAATCCAATTTTGAGACTGACATGAGCCAAATCTCGGGCAGAGAAAAACAATCCAATGAAGAAACTATAATAAATGCCAATACTGCACTGCTAAAACAAAATCAATTTTATTCATCAAAGTAACTATTAGCAACAAAACCAAATGCTGTTAATAAGTCTAGAGATACCAGGAAGACCTTCTACATCCCTTTCTCAAAGCTATATATATATATATATATATATATATATATATATATATGTATGTATACCTTTCCCAATAAAATGAATAGATAACAAATTTTTTTTTAGTAAAGCAAAAGGTAACAAAGCTTTCATACCTGAGAGCATACCACCTTTTTCAAGAAATTAACTATACTCTCATGAAATCAATTTTGCAATAATTCTACCTGGATGACCCAAGCTTGGAAACTACTCTTCTAGGCATAAAAAAGACTTAAAAGACATTTACTCTTAAAAAATCAAAAAGGCGGGCTGGGGGTGTAGCTCAGTGGTAGAGCGCTTGCCTAGCATGTGTGAAGCCCTGGGTTCAATTCTCAGCACCCCATATAACTAAGTAAAATAAAGGTCCATTGATAACTAAAAAAATGTTTAAAAAATAAAAATAAAAAAGGCAACACACTATTCTGTAGCTTTTTAAATCTAAGGAAACTTATTTCAGCTCCCCTCCCCCAAAATCAGAAATAATTAAGGCTGTCAAATAGAGAAAAGCTTTTTTTAAAGTGCAACTAACAGGCACTTGGCTTAAGACTGATCTGAAGAGATAAAGATAGCTTTCTGTAAACTCAGGTATTACACAAAAGGAGCTGTTTTTGTCCAGTAGATGTTCATGTAAGACAGTGTCAATTCTGAGTCAAAGCTGCAAGTTCAAAGAATCTCCTGTATAAGGACACCCTTGAAACAGCCTCACAGAAGATGAAAGGCGGTCCTGACACAGCCTGAGGCCAGGCAGCCCAGCATGGGCAGGACCAAGCAAGCTAACAGGGGCCCAGTAGTGGAGGACAGTGCAGGCTAACTGGGAGAGGTCCAGGCTTAACCACAGAACTTGACTTTGACTTTCCAGACTCTTGCCTTCTGAGAAAGACTTGTAGCACTTGCAGCACCTGTGAACACACAAGGCAGGACAGCCTCTCCCTCACAGAACCATGAACCTCCCAGCTGCATTCTGTTTCTGGACAGCACCAATTGTCAGAAAGGTCAGTCTTGTGTTAAATCAAGCCAGAAGCTGCCACTCAGTTCTGCTCTCTGGAGGCTCACAGACCTGTCTGACCATCCAGGCACCAGTTCCATTCCTGGTCACACACCCAATGTCAGTAAGGAAGCAAAAAGGGAACTGCTTATTCACTTTCTTTTTGCAATATGTACCTTCCGGAAGAATTCAGAAAAGGCTATCTTAGCATGAAAACTAAAAATCTAGTTCCAATCTAAAAGCCCCTCCCCCCAAAATATAGTGTCAAATCAGAAAATAACTTGTGGTATTGATGAGAAACCTCATCAAAAACAATGCTTGCTCAAGAGACTTTACACAGTCTCTAAAGTGGATCTGAATTTTTCACAAAACTAATACTTCCATTTATTTGCTAGTCATGAAAGAGAATCTACATATTTTCTTAATCTCCCATGTGGCCCTGCAGGCCTGTAATGGGAGGCTGAGGCAGGAGAATCCTAAATTCCAGGCCAGACGGGGCAACTTAGTCCCTATCTCAGAGTAAAACGGCTGGGGAGGTAGCTCAGTGGTGGAGCGCTGACCTAGCAAGGACCTGGGTCCAATTCCCTAAAAGTGGGGGTGGGGAGCCAATCTCATAAGCAATTGTTGACCATCTAGTATTATCTGAGATTCCTGCTGTCAGACAGCAACGTAAAACGCAGAGAACCCCAATGTCCCCCAAACTGACACTACACTTACTTGCCCCGAGACCAGTACCGAACTCTTGGGCTTGTAAATGCCTGACTCCCCTTCCCAAAATAAAAATTCTCGCATCGCTGCTTTTCTGCGGGGAAGGAATGTCAAAGTCATAACTAGAGAGCGTCCCCGCAGATGAAGAAGCGCGTTAAGCTGATGCCACTTCTGAACCTTAACCCTGCCGTTCAAAGGACCCGAAAAATGCCTAAAGGCCTCGACGGGTCAAGCCCCGGTGTCAGTTTTCGGCGGAAGCCAGGAGGCCGCGGGGAGCGAAGCGGGTCTGCCGAGCGGCTCGGCCACACCGGGGGCAGGCCGACCCGCCGCGGTCCCCGCCGGTCTTCCGCGCCGCGGGCCGGGCCTTTGTCTTCCGGAGGCCCGCGGGCGGCGCGCATCGCCATCTTGTCTCGGGGCCGCTCTCGGCGCCCATTCATTCGCGGGCGCCGGGGCCCGGGCAGCGGATGGGGACCCGGGCCCCGCGACGGGCAGGGCCGGAGCCGGCAGGGAGGGCGCGGCCGGGGTCCCGCCGCCGCGCCCGCCCCGCGGGGCTCCGCAGCCGCCGTCCGCCCCGCAGGAAGGCGCGTCCCGGCGGCCTTTGTTCCGCCGCGCGCCCCGCGCCCCGCGCAGGCCCGCCCGCCGCCCCGGCCTCCTCGCGGGGCCGCCGGCCGCCCGCCGCGCAGAATGCGCCCGCCCGCCCTCCGGGGGTCGCCGGCCGCGCCAGCCCCACCCGGACAGGCCAGGGAGCCGTGGCGGCGAGCGAGCCCGGCGGGCGAGCCCGGCGGGCGGGCACCGCGGGCGGGTCCGGAGCTGCGGGCAGGGCAGGGCCGGGCCCCGCGGCCGCGCTCACCTCGCCCTCGCCCGGCCTGACGCGCCCACGCCGCCGCCTGGTCGTCGCGCTCGCGGCCCGCGGGCAGAGCCGGCGAGGCTGGTCGGGTCCGCCGCGGTGCTCCCGTCCCGGCCCGCTGCCCTCGCCGCCCGCGCCCGCCGCCGCCGCCGTCCGCCCCTCAGACGCCTCCAGCCATCGGGATGGGCGCGGCGGCCCCTGCCCGCATCCTCGGGAAACCCCACGCCGCGTCACCGCGCACGGCGGGCATGCGCACGCCCGCGCTTCCTCCCGCCCGCACGTGCACGAGCGGCTTAAAGGGGCAGCGTCCTGTCCGCGACGGCCGTAGGCCCCGAACGGGAACCCCCCCGGGAAAACCACTCCCGCGACGCCGGCAGCCGCGGGCCCTAGGCCTGCTGGACCCTGGGAGATAGCTCGGTTCCTGTGCGGAGCCGCCTGGGCCGGCGGACGGTGATCCTGTGGGGAGGCCGGCGGATGGGCGCCAGGTCCCACCTCCGAGGCTGGGCGCGGGGACGCGGCCAGGAGGGTCGGAAGGCGCCTGGAGCCCAGGCCGAGGAAGGGGTGGACGGTGCGCGGGGGAGCTGGGAACGCGAAATCCAGGGGCACAGGAAGGCGGTCAGGAAGGGCTGGTGTCCTCTGAAACCTCCGGGACCATGGGTTACCCTCGGGCCCATCCGCCTTTCCTGCCGCCTTCCGACCCCCGCTTCCCAACCCCTGGCCTCCTCCACCTCACCTGATTCTTCACTCCCACCTCACCGCTCCCGTCAGCCCCGGTGCTGTCCTTTCCAAACAAAGCCCAGTGCCCTTTTTCCTCTAGGCCCCATCCACTGGCCCTCCAGAATCCAGCGCCATAGCCCCCAGGTGGCCCATCACCCACCGTCCTCTCTGCTCCCTTAGGCACCTTTCTTTGCCTCCCCGCAGTTGGGCTGCCCTTCTTGTTTTGTGTAAGTGGAAGAAATAAATGCAGCTTCCAGAGCGTCCACAACCTTCTTTCCATCCTACTCCCTGGTCCTCCTACAGAGGAGGCCTTCTCTTCCCCTCTCCTCTGGGTGCTTCCTGTCAATACACAGACACCAGGAGTCCCTCCTTGCTTTTGACACAAGACACTCGAGGTTCCTTTTGTACTTTCCCTGCCCCAACCCTGAACTAGGTCAGTTCCCCAGCAGCCCTGGTTGAGCTAGTGGCAGGAGTCAGGAGAAGCCAGATCCAGGTGCTGCCTGAGTGCTCACTGCCACTGGGGTATCCCTCCCTGATTCTAGTGCCCACCAGGAGTCAGCTGGTGGGAGCAGACACGTCCAGGTGCACACACCTCTATGTGCACACAGCCACATGGATATCCTCAGGTGTCCTCCTAAGAGTGATGGAGCACCTTCAGTGCCAGGGGACAATGGAAAGGCAGAGGGGCAGGGGGTTGGGGCATGGGCAGGTGGGTCCCAGACTCTGAGGGTCAGAGGCTGTCCTCAGATCCAACAGGGCTGGTGCCACCCATTAATTCCCGCCTCAGTCAAGGATTTAAAGTAGAAATGAGAAGAACGAGTGAGTTAGGGGGGACACAGAGGCAGCAGCAAGGCTTCCCCAGGTGAGTGAGGGGACAGTCATTTCTACAGAGACCTCTGCTGCTGTGGGACCTTCAGGCCCAGACCCTGCCCTCCTGGGTCTCTGCATGCCTGGCCCAGGGCCTTGGTCGGGGAGGTCAGACTGGGCAGCACAGGCACTGTCAAGGCTGGGCCCCTGAGGCCATCCATGCAGTTGGGCCCAGAACCATGGGGAAAAGCCGCACGTGAAGTCACCAGCCCAGTGCTTGCCCCAGCCTTCCACCTTGGAGGTGTAGCCCCAGGGATTGCATGTCATCTGAAGGCATTTGGGGTGATGTGGGACCTTCCCTGAGACTTACCCTACAACCCTGACAGAAATCCTCATTTATGTGTTTATGGATGGGGTGTGAGGGGCAAAGTTGAGCCAGGGAGGAGGCTGCCACCTGGCTTCGTTGCCTTCGGATATGCACAGTCAGGCCTCTGGCCCTGGGGACGGGTGCCTTAGACCTTGGCCAAACCCACCGGGAACCCTCAGGAGCTTCCAGACTCCAGCCAGGGCCCCTCCCTGCACATGATAAGGAGCCAGCCTTCCCCTTTGTACCTTAGAAGGTCCAAAGGGCCCAGCCTCTGTCCTCCCTGACCCACCCTCCACCTCTTTCAGCCCAGGCCTTTGTATTTTTTGGTTCACAGCCCCCTCCACAGTGGGACAAAAATCCTTCAGCCAGGAGCCCAAGGCTTCTCCTGATCCCTTCCCGCGACACTACCTTCTCCACAAGGATCATAGACATCGGCCTGCCAAGGGCCAGGCCAGCGGTCAGCTGCAGAGCTGAGCAGAGCCCCAGGGTGGAGGCACTGCCCAGGATCTGGCTTGGTGCCCAGCCTTCTCTCAAAACCCAGGGAGCTTGGATGTATAACTCGGATGCCCCTCCCCCATCTGCTCTTCAGCAGGAAATGGTCTAACGGGAAAGTAGGTCTTTTTAAATCTGAATTATTCAAACAATCTGTGCACGTGACTGGGACCCAAAGCAAGGCCTGGACGCACCCAGGTGCCTCTCTCCAGCCAGGCTTTGAAGGCTCTCTCTCACAGCTGCAGAGTGACTCTCCATATCTGGATACAGTAAGAGGGCAGGAGTGGAGAGGCCACTGCCCCTTGTCCTGCTGGGCATCTGTCCCTGTCTTGCTCAACATTCTGGTCCACCATGCGGACCTCCACGTTGCCTCCAGGAGGTGAGATGGAGCCTGGCCCTGCCTGCACACTGCAAAGCCAGGGAGGAACACGTGGTGCCCAGGGGATGCAGAATGTAGGTGACCAAGAGGAAAGCTTCCATCAGTTCCTGCAGGCGACCTAAGGCAGGGTCTGGTGAAGGAACAGGGCCACACTCCGGGGGAGACCACACTCCTCCCCAACTCTTGGCACTCTGCCCAAGTGCACTGGGAATGGGCAGGCCCAAGGCCCTTACCTCAAGAGTCCTGTCCAGCCCCACAGTTGTCAGCTTGCTGGAAGGGATGAGGAGGAACATGGGGAGAGCTGGGTGGGCAGCTCTATGTGGACTGGTTAGTGAGACAGTAAGGGTGTAGACTGGAGAGACCTGGTGGTGAGTGGCCTGCAGACCAGGGGAGGATGGTGACCAGATAGGAGTGCCCGGCGAGGTCACAGGTGTGCCTTCAGGAGGATGCTATGCAGCAGAGCTGGGCGGGGCCTCATCGCCTCCCCAGCCTCAGGGAGGAGACCCGTGCTGCCTGTGGCCCCCAGCAGACCTTGAAGGATCCCTGAAGTCCTCCCCACAAGTACAGGAGCCAGCGTCCGTCCCCAGCCTCCCATCCCACTGGCTCCTGACCCTCCTGGTCTCCCACCTCAGTCATCGACCAGACATCCCTGTGCAAGGGCACCAAAACATGGAAGACATCAGGAAATCGTGCAGTGCCAGGTGGGGCAGAGGGCATGTTTCTCCCTCCCCCAGAGTTGGGCCAGAAGCCTAGGGAAAGTCCAGGCAGCTCCTTGAGGCTGACGGTGTTGCCCAGCCGAGCCGAGACTACGACTCAGGTGTGCAGCTCAGACCTGGCCAGAGGAGGGATCTACTCTCCTCTCTGGGCTTCCTGAAGTGGGCATGCCCCCTGGAACTGCATGTGGGGAGACACCCAAGTCCTGACTCCACCCAGTGTCACCCTCATTCCTGGTGTAAAACACAAAACTTTCTAATGGAGAAAGAGGTATCTATGAGCAGGCAAAGCAGAATCCCTGCATGAAACACCGGAGTCAGGTGGCAAGTGGTAGGAGCTTAAACCAGCTTGTGTAGAAATGGGAAATTGAGTGGCAGATATCTGGGCGTCCGGTATAGCTGGATCCAGGCCCTTAGTGAGGCAGTTAGGGTTCTGTGGCCCACCCTGTTTTTGCTTTTCTGGATGGTAGCTCCTTCTCTCTGCTTGACAAGGAAATGGCTGCCGGCCTCAGGCACCCTCACCCCTGGAAGAGCACCACAGAAGACTCGGATGTCTGTAGGCCAACCCCACAAGGACTCCAGACAGCCTCCCTCAGATTCACGTGGCCCTGGAGGCAGGGAAGGGAGGGCCGCAATAAGGGCTCCGTTGGGTCAACGTGGAACACCCAGCACAAAGACAGGAGGTGGGGGATTGCTGGATGGCAGAAGAAGCAGCCCAGGTGGTCCCCGCCCGCTTGGTGGCTGAAACCTGGGTCTGGCTCTAGCTGAAATGCTTCGCTGGTTGTTGGGTTTATAGCTGAGGTTAGTTTGACTGACACCTGCGGCTCTGACTGCCCGCTTTTGGAGCCCTGGGCCTGACTGCAGGGGTGAGGCATGACCGTGACAAGGTCAGCCAAGGCATCTCCCAGACACTGGCTTCTCAAAGTGTCCACCTAGCTGCAGAGACAAGGGACAGCTGGGAGAACACAGCCCAGGGCCTCTCCTCCTCACTGAGACCAGGAACCCCCTGGCCTGAGGGGATACTGGGGTGAAGCCCTGGGGTGCAGCAGGCCCAAGTCTCCCTCCCCAGGCATCCTCGGGGGCATCTTCTGGGGTAGGGGTACTATGGACCCAAACACAGATAAAAGGGCAGGGTGGCCACAGCAGGCATCAGGGACACAAGTGGACAGGGATGCAGGGACATACACCTCTGCCCACAGGAGGAAGCCAGGTGGGTGGGCATCAGGGTATGTAAAAGGGACGGCCCAGAGGTAGCCACCTAGCTAGGCCTTGGGGCTCTGAGCCCTTGGGACAATTTCTGGGCCCCCAACCTCCTCCTCCCCTTCCTCCTGTCACCCGCAGACTCTGGTGTGCTCAGAGACGGGCCCCTGGGGAAGGTGAGCAGGAACATAGACACCCTGGGTGGACTAGTGCAGGGGACCCGGGTTTCCTACCCACACCCCAGAGCCCTAAGCCTGGAGCAGGTCACACAGTGACTCCAGGAGCAGGGACAAAGGCAGGCATGGTCTCGAGGGTCAGAACACGGCGCCCAGGAGCCGGCGGGCCTGCTCTCAGGGCTGCTGGACCTGCTGTAGCCTCGGCTCTGTTGGCCTCCCCGGCCAGTGCCTTCTTCAGGAAGGGAGCTCCAGCTGGTGTGGGGATTCGTCCCCCTGGGATGGTGCCCTGGGATTTGGCTCCTCCGACGCCTGCCAGGTAAACAGCTTGTACTTGGGGCGCTAGCTGGGGAGCAGACAGACCAGCCCCCAGGCTTCCATGAGGTCTAGTCCACGAGGTGCCTGGCTGAGGGGCCACAGGTGCCTCTGAGAGCGAAGCCTTCCCAAGCCCTGCCCATGGCCCTGTTGGGCCCTGCCAGGTAACTGGGCCGCCCGGAGGGGGTCTCCGTGCCTCAATCAGAGTGCTCTGGAACTGCCCTTCACCCAAGATGTCCGGCAGAACCACCTCCAGTGTTCATCAGGGGTCTGGCCAAGGCTCCACAGTCAGAGCACGCCTGTGGATGTTGATGCCACAGTGCACCCGGCCCCTGGACACCAAGCAGGCATGGCCTTTCCCCTGGGCCTCCATCCTGGCCACTGTCCTCAGCGCTCTAGGGATTCCCGGTGGTCACTCCCAGGCCGCTCTGGCCGGCGCTGTACCCCTTTGGCCTGCGCGGACATCGCGGTGCCCGCCCTTCACTGTTGTGAATCGAGCCGCAGTAGGACACCTTGCCGAGTTCCTGTCTGAATATCTACTTACTATTCTTTGCCTCATCATGAGGTGGCTCCACGTTGAACTTCCTGGGGACTCCACCTCAGAGGGTCCCACAGCAGCTGCACCGCTTTCCTTCACACCAGCAGTGTGAGGGGCCCAATGTCTACACATATGACCAACTTGTTTCCTTTTTAAAAAGATAATAGCCATTCCTGGTGGGCTTGAAGTGGTCTCTCTCCCCGACCAGTAGTGACCTGCAGTATTTTCCCTGTCTTATTGGCCATCCCTGGATCTTCTCTGGAGCAATGTCTATTCAAGTCCATGTTACTCATCTTTATGTCTCTGTGACAAAACACCTGGGAAAATAAACTTCGAGGAGTAAAGATTTATTTTGGCTTGCAATTTCAGAGGTTTCAGTCCATGGTCACTGGCCCCATCCCTGTGAGCCTGTGGTGAAGCAGAACACCATAGCAAGTAGGTGTTCACCTCAGGGCAGTCAGGAAGCAGAGAGAGGAGAGGGGAAGGGGCTGGGGACAAGCTGTGCCCCTCCAGGGCACACCCGCGGTGCCCTTCCTCCTCCAACTGGGCCCTACATCCTGCGGTCCACCACTCCCAGTGGTCCCTTCAGCTCTGAATCTACCAAGGGATTGATCCACTGATGAGGTCAGAGTCCTCATGGTCTCATCACTTCCCAAAGTCTCACCTCTGGACACTGCTGCATTGGAACCAAGCCTTCCACACACAAGCCTTTGGGAACATTCTGGCGTCACACCATGACAAAGTTCTTTGCCCATTTTTGTTGTTGGGCTGTAAGAGTTCTTTGTATATTCTGGAAAACACACTCTCACTGGCCATACGATTGTAAGAATTTCCCCCCATTCTATGGGTATCTCTCCTCAGGTGTTTTTGATTTGCTTGTTTGTATGGTGCCAGGCTCACTCTCTCAATAGTGTCCTTTGATGCATGTAAGTTTATGATGTTTTATTTGTGGTCCTAGGGATTGAACCCAGGGCCTTGCGCATGCAAGGGAAGGGCTCTGGCACTGAGCTACATCCCAGCTCTTTTTATTTTATTTTGAGACAGGGTCTGGCTGTTGCCCAGGCAACTGGTCCTTTATAGCCCAAGATGCTTGTTAGATATCTGGTAGAGAAGTAGGCACAGGTAGGGGTGTTGGGGCCTGGAGGGCCCCGAGCCTGCAGGGGCATGTGGTGGGAGTTCAGGTAGCCAAGTCCTATCCTGAGACTGTCAGTGTGCTCATAGGAGGACCTATCATCCCAGCAGCTAAGGAGGCTGAGGCGGGGGATTGCACATTCAAAGTCAGCATCTGCAACTTAGCAAGGCCCTAAGAACCTTAGTGAGACCCTTTTTAGAAATAAAAAATAAAACAAAAAGGGCTGGATATGTAGTTCAGTGGTTAAGTGCCCCTGGGCTCAATCCCCGGTACCAAAAAGAAAAAGACAGAAAAAAAGAGGGGCTGGGAAAGGGGCTCCAAAGGTGGGGTGGGCAAGAGGACTTGGATGGGTGGAGGGCTGCCCGGCCCAGGGAAGGTGTGTAGGCTCACCTGGGCCACCTCGACTGGCCATTGGGAAAGGGTGAGGCAAAGGGGAATGGGCATGGGGGAGGCCTTCTTGGGATCCTGGAGGTGACCTGCCTTGGTCTTGGGGAGTCCATGCTGTACAAGGTCAGGACTTCCCAGGCTGAAGGTGTGGGCTGGGAGGCTGGACAGAGGGCGACCCCGGGCTTGGCACAGCCAGGATGATTCCTGGGAGAGGGGCAGGGACTTACCATCCTTGTGGGTCACTATGGCCAGGGTGCCAAGGACCCAACATAGGATGGGTCTCAGGCAGCAACCCAGGGAGCTGTGGAGTCCGGAGCTGGGCCGGGAAGTGGTGGAGTGCACCATGTGAACCCAGCCAGGAAGCAGGAAGGGCTGGGCGCCAGCGGGTGAGCTGGCTTCACGCAGGCTGGCCGAGAGTGCTAGGCAGAGGGCGCCGCAGGAGGAAGACAGTGGCCTCTGCCTGGGCCCGCCCTCTCCTGCTTCCTTCCTGGATTCCTGTTATATCTGTCCATGGAGCAGGGACCCCCTCCTCACCCACAAGCTGTTGGTGGGAAGAGGGGTCATGGGTGTGCTGCTGTCTGGAGGGCTGCACCCCAGTCCTGCTGGCCCTTGCTCCCATCCAGCACCCAGTGCCAGGTATCAGGCCAGTCTTCAGACATGGAGTAGGAAGGGCTCGTCCTTCCCCTTGGCTCCCCTTCCCTGTCCCCTCCCTGCCTTGGGAATGGGGTGCTTCCTTGCCCCTGTGCCTGCTGTCCTGCCCCTCTGTGGGCTCGGCCCATCAGCCCTGTGGAGTTATCCCTGACTAGGCCCGAAGCTCAGCCCTGGCACCTTCTGCAGTGGAGTTGGGCACTCAGGGCGCTGAGGGCTGGACCTATGGGGACAGGCATTAGGGGCTACAGTCCCTGCCCTCCCCACCCTGTGGCTGACCCAGCCACTGTGCTGTCATGTCCAGCAGGCACCTCACACTCAGGCCAGGCCACAGCACAGGCCCTGGGCTGGGAGTGGGAGGGCCATCCAGGCCAACAGCCCTGTGCTCATGAGGGCCACTCCAGGGCCACAACCCTACATGACATGACGGTCCTTGGGGGAACTTGGATCCTAAAGAGGCAGCTTCCTCCTGGGAGTGCCTCTGGGGCCTGAGGGCTGTTTGTCTAAGATCTTGTCCCTGAAGCGCAGGGCACCAGCCACCTGAGGGATGATGCAAGGTGTTTCCAAAAGGTGCAATGGGGGGGGGGGTGGAGCAGGGCCTACAGCAGGGCACAGACCCAAGTGGTGGTGGGCCGTGGGGCCTGAGATGGAAGAGGAATCAGAGGAATGTGACCCCAGCTAGCAGGGATGCACCGTGGAGCTCGCAGGCCTGGGGAGGCTGGGCAAGCAGGTGCTGGGCGTTTTGGAAACCAGCAGGTGTGACCAGGCACTTGGGGAAGCTGCCTGGAGCCAGGGTCCCTGGAGACTCTCACTGTGACGTCCCTCTGAGACAGGCTGGGACTTGTTGCATGCCCCCTGGGACCCCTCCTGCCCCGGCCTGCCCCTTGGGGTCCCCTGGGGTGGGTCTAGCCTGCTGATCAGACTTCTACAATTCTTCTAACTCTTTGCCCTTCCATCTGTTCTGGGGTCAGGAGCGTCATTGCTCCTGACCTCTGAGACACTGTGGAGAGAAAGCCACCCCACTGCAGAGGGTGGTTGGAGTGGGGGGGGGTTCAAGTCAACCCTGACCAGGAGCTCCTGGGGCACTGCCAAGGCCAGTCATGCCTGCCAGTCCCTGCTGCACCCCCTGCCCACTACAGTTTGTGGGGGTTGCTTCAGGCCAGGGCTGGGCAGAGAAGCCAGGTATTACCAGTCCCCATTGGCCAGGGGCTTGCCTTCTCCAGTCTGTTTGTCCTATGTGAAGGACAGATGAGGGCAGGACAGGACAGATGCCCTGGTAGGCACAGAGGTCCCTGCTCCCTCTGAGGTGGGGGTCGAGGTCGGGCACACTGGACCCTGCTGCAGAGTGTGTGCAAGCACTTGATGCATTTGGACAAAATGACCCAGCTGTTGTCACAGTCAAGAAGACTGAAGGGAACAGGATGAGCCCCCAGCCCACAAATACCCTTGAGGGCGCCAAGGAGCAGGAGCACAGGTCTGCAGGCTGGCCTACTGCAGGCTCACAAGGGGCATTGGGACCCTCAAGTGGTACCCCGCTGGGTGCAGGGCCTGGCTGGCTCCCCTGGCGGAAATGCGGGCCCACAGGGCAAGGAGGGCTGCTAGGGGATGGAGGCGCTTTGGGGATAGGCTGGCTCCTGCGAGGACCTCCGGGGCCTGGACGTTTAGAGTCAAGTGGCATCCGTGGACCGGGTGTCTGCGCCTTGGAGCTAGAGCTGTGGTCACCCTCCAGGAGGGTAAAAGGGACATTTATATCTAGCTTTGTTCCTGCAATTGAAGGAACCCGAAAGAGAGACTTTAAAAGGAGCGTTTTGAAACCGGGAACAGAATGCGGCGCACTGCCGCGGGCTCTGCGCCCCAACCCGGCCCGCGCTCCAACCCCAGGCAGGCGGCCTCAAAGGCCAGGTCGGTGCCGCCCGGCCCTCGGGCGCCTCCTGGTGGGTTCTCACGGAGCAAACGCCGGGCGGCCCTGCTTCCGGGCCGAGTGACGCGGCGGGGCCAGCGAAGAGCAGGGGCGGGCCGCAGCGGGGGGGGGCGGGGCCGGCAGTGAGCGGGGGCGGGGCCGGGGCGGGGCCGGCAGTGAGCGGGGGCGGGCCGCAGCCGGGGGGCGGGGCCGGCAGTGAGCGGGGGCGGGGCGCGACCTCCCAGACCGCCGCCCGCGCCCTGGAGGCTCTGGCTTGCACGCTGCCTTCGCTACCCAGCCCGTGTAGATCTTGGAAATCGAGAAACCCCTGGAGCTGCTTTAGTTTTTAGTTAATTAATTTTGTTGTGGGACATGGGGATTGAACCTAGGGGTGCTCTATCATCCCTTTTTATTTTATTTGGAGACAAGGCCTTGCTAAATTGCCCAAGCTGGCCTGGACCTTGCCATCTTCCTGCTTCAGCCTTCCTAATCTCTCCTTGGCCAAGTCCTTTGCCTGTTTTAATAGTTGTTGTTAAGTTGCAGAAGCTCTTTATATATTCTGGATATTAGTATTTTATAGGATAAATGATTTGCCCATATATTCTCCCAGTTTTGTAGGTGGCCTTTTCAGCCTATTTATGGAGTCCTTTGATACAAAATGGATGTTATTTTGTACTTGGGTCATAATCCAAAGCTACTTGGTTCATATTGTTGCCCAAATGGTACCAGCTTTGGACATTAGGATCTCTTTCAGGCAGGTGGATTTACTTTTTCTTTTTCTGGTTCTGGGGATTGAGCCCAGGGCCTTGTTCAGGCTAGGCAGGTGGTCTACCACTGAGCTACACCCCCACCCCTTTTACAGTTTATTTTGAAGCATTCAGGCTGTGTTGTTCAGGCTGGCCTTGAGCTAGAGTTTGCTTCACCTCCTGAGTAAGTAGGATCACTGGTGTGTAGCAGTAACCTACTGACTCAGTAGTAGGTGAGCCTGGTCTGCATGCCCTTTGGTTGCATTACCTATGTTTTCTGTTTATGCTGTTTATCTTTTAATCTTTTGCACATGACAGTGGGTTTCGTGGTGGCACAGGTGTGCATGAAGAATGGACTTGGATCGCCTCCTTCCCAGTGCTCCCATGCTCTGTCCTCCCTCCGACTTAGACTGCTTTCCTTGTTTCTTTCTCCCTTCCTGGGCTCTATTAGATTTTCTTTTTCCTGAATTGAGATCTGTGGCCCTCTCCCGAGCAGCAGGGATCTGTAACTCACATCCTCTCCTATTTTGGGTTGGTTTGGGGGTTTGGAGTTTAGGTTCCCCTTTGTTTGTACATTCCTTGTCCAGGCTGGGCTCCCCACAAGCAGATCCTGGGGTGAGGACTCAGTTTCTCTGGGAAATTCCAGGAAGCCATATGGGGAGCTGAAGGTGGAAGGGAAGGAGAGTCTGGGGCTGAGCCAGTGAGGTAAGAAGGTAGGCAGGGCCCCCAACGCTGCGACCTGGCTTGTGGTTGCCAAGGAAGCCTCATTGTTGGTAACAGAAACTGCTCCCTCAGCTCAATCCACAATAGCTAAACTACGGAACCAACCTAGGTGCCCTTCAGTGGATGAATGGATAAAGAAAATGTAGGACATACAGACAATCAAATATTGCTCAGCCACGAAGAAGAATGAAATTATGACATTTGCTGGTAAATGGATGGAACTGGAGAATATCATGCTAAGTGAAATAAGCCAGTCCCCCAAAACCCAAAGGCTGGAATGTTCTCTCTGATATGTGGATGCTAACTCATATGTGGGGATAGGGGAGAATAGAAAAACTTTGGATTAGACAAAGAGGAACAAAGGGAAAGGAGGTGGAATGAGAGTAGGAAAGATAGTGGAATGAATCAGACATTACTATCCTATGTTCACATATGATTACACGACCACTGTAATTATACATCATGTACAACCACAAGAATGAGAAGTTATATGTTGTACATGTATAATATGTCAAAATACGTTCTACTGTCATGTATAACTAATAAGAGTAAATAATTTTTAAAAAATCTGCTGGTGCCTGTTGGTATGCGGATGTGCGTGCAGAATCCCACTCCCATGTGCCATCCAGGTGCATGGAATGCCGTCCAGGTGCGTGGAGTGCCGTTCAGGTGTGTGACACTGTGTCGGCAGCTCATTCCCCGCCGGGTGGTATAGCAGCTTAACCTTCTTTGTCAGCCTACCGCTACCAGGGTGGGCTCAGGGGGACTGATGTTGTTCCAGCTTTGGGAGGGCATCAACTCTTCAGGGAGAGGCAAGCAATCAGAGGGGCCTGGGGATCAATCCATGGACAGCCACCTGGATGCCCCAGCAAGACCTGACCTTGACCTTGGGTCCCACTCCAGCTGAAGCCATGGGTGGGGCTCTGCTGCTCTCCCCTCCTGCAGGAGGTGGAGGCAGAGAAACTGTGACCAGGAGGCCCCTGACGCACTTGGCTTCCAGCGCTCAGGTATTTCCCTCCCCTTACCATTTGGAGCAGTGCTTGGCAGCAGCCTCCTGACCACCTCCCCTACGTCCCAGCTCACCCCCAGTGACAAATGCAATGTGCCCAGGGCCCCTGCCTCAGCTGGGCATCCAGAGTGGATTCCAGTGCCAGGTCTTGTCACCACTCTGGCTCCCCGAAGCCAATCCAAGATGGAGTTTGGGACAGAAACCGTGTATCAGGGCTGGACACTGCAGCAGGAAGAGGAGGAGGACTGGGCAGAGGGAGCCTCTCGCCAGCCCTGAGGGATGTCAGATTCCCCCTGGGACTTCAGTGTCCCCTCCTAGCGTGGACGGCAGGTGAGGTGGGTTTGCAGCAGTGGCTGCTCTGGAGGGCTGGGTGGTCCCTGTGTGTCTTATCACTGGAGACCCCAGAGATGAGATGATATCTGTGTCTCCCCTCTTCTCCAGGAAGGGGTCCCAGTCTCCTGCCCTGGGAAGCACCAGGGCCAGGGAAGGCCAGGTTCTTGTTGCTGCATATTCAAACCACCTACTCTGGCCTGTCTGCAGGTTCAGGCACCCATGACGCTGTCCACGCCTGTCCAGAGACTGCACTGAATGCCCTGTGCCTGGGGCACACTGTTCCTGAGATGTCAGAGACTACTCTTGGGGAGCCGTTCCCACCCCACGGCGACCTCCCATGTGAGATTCTCCAGAGAGACAGGCGGATGTGTATGCATGTGTACATACTCATGTCTCCCTTTCTGGTAGTGATGGGGATGTCACCCAGGTCTTCATGCATGCTTGGAAAGCACTCTGCCACTGAGCCACACTACCAGCCTTTTAATGTTACTAAGTTACTGAGGCTGGCCTTGAACTTGCAAGCCTCCTTCCTCAGACTCCTGAGTTACTGGGATTACAGCTGTATGCTGTCTCGCCCCACTGGGATGAGCCTCGAGGACATAATTAACTCTTAAGTGAAATACGCCAGAAACAAAATGAGAGATTGCAGTCTGATTCCACATACTCGAGCTATTTCAAATAGTCAGACGGTTAGAAACAGAAAAGAAAGTTGGGTGCTGGGGCTGGGGGAGGGACCTCAGAGAGGGAGGACAGGGGCGCTGTTCAAGGGGAACAGAGGTTCTGTTTTGCAAGATGAGAGTTCTAGAGACCTCTGGCACAACAGGGTGCACACATTAATACTACTGTATTGTGCACCTCAAAATGGTTAAATGATGAAATCCCAGCTACTTGGGAGGCTGCGGTAGGAGGATGACAAGTTCAAGTCCAGCCTGGGCAACTTAACGAGATCTTATCTCAAAAACCAAAAGACCTGGGGATGTAGCTCTGTGGAAAGTGCCCCTGGGTTCAATCCCCAGTACTGGGGGAAAAACAGGTCAAATGGTGTTTTAGTTGTTCTGGGATTTTTCTGTTCTTTCTTCAGTGATCAGAAGAGACACAAGACAGAAAATATCTGATTACTGGCAGGGGCCACATGGCCTGCCTGGAGGCCACCCAGAGGTGATGTGGGAGAGGCAAGAGAGGGCAAGAAGGTGAGGAGCTGTGGCCTCTGCCCTGGGCCCTGTGTGCTGCCCCTGCTGGCTCCGAGGCAGCCAAGGGAAAGGTGGGGTGCTGCCTCAGCTCTGACTTGGCTCCAGGGGTGCAGCTGAAGCATGGATTGTGAGGCCACCGAAATATCTGGGACCTTCTGTGCTGCAGCCCTAGGAGCGTCAGTTCAGGGTCTAGGAGTCCATAAGGCTAAGCCTGTTGTCCATGGCTGTGAGCCACAGGCAGGAGGGAGTTGCTGGGTGTGACTGTCCAGGGCCACAAGGACATGGTCTCTAACTTGCTGGCTGAGACCCGGACCTCAAACCCTGGGCTTGGATCTGGGTGCCGTGGCTCACCACATCCTGTGTTGTTGGGAAAGGTGTTCAATGCACACAGCACGCCGCCTCCAGGGGGAAACAGGGCCAGAATGCAGCCAAGGTGAAGGAACAGGGTCCCACTCCACCCCCCAGACCCAGAGCCAGGTTCTCTTCCAGTCCTGCCCTGAGCTCCGCCAGGAGGTGCCCCTGTGGTCAGCACAAATCTTTCAGCATCAACAGCTGGCCTGGACCCGAACAGGGAGCACCCTGCAGCCTTGGATGTTCTGGCAGGCGGAGGAGGGAACTAGGTGGGGCCCTCATGACTGTCCCTGAGGGCAAGCCCAAGAGGGAGGGAGGGGCACCGTAGGCCGCTAGGGCTCTGGTCTGCACTTGAAAACCTGAGGCTGTGGCCAGGACACTGGCTGGATGGGGCAGAGAGGATCTAGGCTGGGCTCTGGGGCTAGCACTGCTGCTCGGTGGTTCCGCAGACCTGGGTGGGAGGAGCTGGCACGCTTCTGGGGAGGGAGCAGGCGGGAGCAGAGGTCTGTGCGCCACTGTGGCGCCTGGGCACATGGCTCCCAAGAGAGCCAGCTTTGCTGTTCTGAGTGGAAGGCAGGTCAGGTTTCCTCAAGAAACCTCAGAATAGCCCCTGGCTGCCGGGGAAGCCTGGCCCTGCCTCCCAGCACCAGTCCGTCCCAAGGCTGATTGCCGAGGCACCTGGGCTCACGCTCAGCAGTCTCCCCCCTGAACTGCGACTCAGCCTGGCTTGTAGGCGACAGGGGTCCTGATACCCTTACTCAACCACCCTGTCTTTGGGAAGTCTGGGCCTGTGGGGGTGGAAGGGCATCTAGGCGAGGCCCGTCAGGGGCCCTCTCACAACAAGTCTCACAGATAAGTGACACCAGCCTAGGAAGAGGGTCCCCAGAACACAGGAAAGCCAGCTCTGGGGGGTTATCCTAGGAGGCTGCACCATGAAGAGGAAACAGCATCAGGGCCCCGCAGCTGGCCAGTCCCTCTCTGTCCTGTGCTTGTCTCTGGCGTGCATGTTAGGGTAAGGGCTGCCATACTGGGGGCAGGTGTGTCTGTGTGTGCATCTGCTTCCGGAGGCCAAGGAGACCAGGAAGGGGCCTGTGGGGAAGGGCTGAGCTGTCCCAAAATAGGGCCGGTAGGATTTCCACCCATAAAAGGCTTCTGGAGCCTGGACCCCAGGGACCCCAGGCAGCTAAAACACAGCTGCCACCCCTGGCCGCGTGCTCTGCCCACAGGGTCCCTGTGCCAGTGTTGCGTTGCTCTCCTGACCAGCCACAGACATGGTAAGGCTGCTCCAGCACCAGAGAGCCACTGGGGGCCGACTGGGTGGCTGAGCCCGAGCTGGGCAGCGTGCAGTGGGGAGGGGGCTGGGGTAGGCCTCTGGGCGAGGAGAATGGCTAGAGGGGGCCTGGAGGTATAAGGGCCTCTCTGGGAGCCTGAGGAGCAGCTTGGGGAAGGGGCTGGGGAGCAGGTGGAGGCCGAGACTCTGCCACCAACACTGCCCTCTGTGTCTTTGTGCCCCACCAAAACCCTTGCTGAAGGTTCACCCAGGACCACTGCTGCAGGGGCTGGCAGAGGGGGCTGGCAGAGGGGGCTGGCAGGGGGGGCTGGATGCTAGACTTTCCCCAGGACTCTTCCTCAAGCTACCTCTGGGCCCTGGCTGCAGGCTGGCCTTCACCTGGTCTGGCTGGGCTCCTCCCTACGCTGTTGCCCAGTGCCCTTTACCTGGTCTCACCTGGTGTCCACTGCCTTGGCCCTAGGTCTGGCCTACTGCTTCTGCAGCCTTGCTGTTTCCCTCCTGGCTGACCTGTGCCCTGGCTCCTGTATGCCCGCCTGGTCCCCTTACCTGAACCCTCTGCCTCACCTGTTCGTGTCCCTTTCAGAGCCCTGCTCACCCTGAAGCCCTTGCTCATCTAAGAGGCTTGCTCTGTGCTGGGGGGGGGGGGGGCTCCTTTTGTGTGTGTGCGTGTGTGTGTGTGTGTGTGTGTGTGTGTGGCTGGGGATTGAACCCAAGGGCCTGGAGCAAGCGAGGCAAGCACTGTACCAACTGAGTTACAGCCCCAGCCCTGGAAGACCTCCTCTTTAAGCACATGGGTGCCCTGAAGGGTGGCCAGGTGCACAGACCTGGACAGTGGGGCAAGAGAGCCCCTGGTGAGACTGGGTGCGGGTGTCCCCTGCAGACGGAGCGCCTGTCAGCTGAGCAGATCAAGGAATACAAGGGGGTCTTTGAGATGTTTGATGAGGAGGGCAACGGGGAGGTGAAGACTGGAGAGCTGGAGCGGCTCATGAGCCTGTTGGGCATCAACCCCACCAAGAGTGAACTGGCCTCCATGGCCAAGGACGTGGACAGAGACAGTGAGCTGGGGCCGGAGGCACAGGCGGGGTGCAGCCCTGGGTTGGTTCACGGATGTGAAGAGTGGGGAGGAGACGGAGCCACCGGAGGGGTGGAGTGGGGCCCAGCCCACCCCTTAATTGAGGGGGACGGGGGACGGACTTCTTGCAGACAAAGGCTTCTTCAACTGTGATGGTTTCTTGGCGCTGATGGGGATTTACCACGAGAAGGCCCAGAACCAGGAGGGAGAGCTGAGGGCAGCGTTCCGGGTCTTTGATAAGGAGAGCAAGGGCTACATCGACTGGAACACACTCAAGTAGGGTGGAGGGGTTGGATGGTGGGGTGGGCACAGGAGGGCACGGGCAGGGCCCATGGAGTGGCTCAGTGTGAGGATCCGGCAGGTACGTGCTCATGAATGCAGGTGAGCCCCTCAATGAGGTGGAGGCTGAGCAGATGATGAAGGAGGCGGACAAGGACGGAGACGGAACCATCGACTATGAGGGTGAGTGGGGCAGGCCCTGGGGCTGAGCGGCCAGGCCATCCCGGCTGCTGACCTGTGCCTCTGCCCCCAGAGTTCGTGGCCATGATGACCGGAGAGTCCTTCAAGCTGGTTCAGTAAGAGCAGCTGCTGTGGCTACAGGAGGCCTGCCCAGGAGGCCATGGCCTGCCACTGCCTGCCACTGCCTGCCTGGCCCCTAACTGTGTCAAATAAATGCTGCAATCTGACTCCTGTGTGCTTCACTGTCCCCAGCCTGGAGGGAGGGGTGGCCATGGGGTGGGTCTGGAGAAGCGTCTTCATGGCCCTGGTCACTTCTGCTGAGACACTTGACCTGGTCTCTGAACAGTAGCCTAAAGGTCAGATGGCTTCATGCTGGCCCTGCCCACCACACTGGGGGTAACTGCCTTGGGGCCCTCCTGGAGCTCTGGGGTCCCAGAGCCCTTTCCATATAGGCAGAGACCATTCAGACATAAATTTTATTCTGTCTCCAAAAAGCCACGGACACCACAGAGAGCCCTGAGTTCTCAAGCCTCAGCCTCCAGGGTCTCCTCCAGGATGAGGGCCTGATGGGGCCCGGCCAGGGGCTTGAACTGAGGGCATCGGCCCGCCCTCGGGGTGCTGACACAGGCTGGCGGGCTGGCGGGCTGGCGTGCCAGGGCTGCAGCCGTGTGCTGGAGGCTGACTTCCCGGGGAAAGCGGGATGGGGCAGGCTGGGGGACCCTGGCTCCCGGAGTCAGGACTCCAAGTGCTTTGGCTCTAGGAGAGCCCTTCTGCCTGCTTCAAGGGGCACCGGGACTACTGCTGGGCTGTTGAACATTGGGGCTTGGCTCCTGGGGTCCTGGAGTGGTCCCCGAGGTCCCAGGAAGAGTTCCGGGTTTCTGGGAGGGGGCCGGCTCCTCTTCTCTGGGTTTTGCCATCTTGATGGCCTCATCATAGGAGGGTGGCAGCTCAGGTGCATACAGGCTATAGGCAGGAGGGACCATGGAGTCAAGGTCCAGTTCCCCAAAGGGCAGGGGCAGCTGCATGCCCAGTGGGTACTGCACGGAGCTGTAGGCTGCAGGGAACCAGAATGCGTTTATGGAGGTGGGGTTGGCATTCACCACCCTAAGTCCCCACCTACTGCTGGCTGGCGGGCCACCAGGCACTCACAGGTCACAGTGCTATGCACAGGGCTGTCACTGTCCACAGGGATGACCGTGAGGTCGCAGGGCTGCCATACTGGGGGCAGGTGTGTCTGTGTGTGCACCTGCTTCCGGAGGCAGCAGAACCGGACACAGCTAGCGGTGACTCCACACAGCAGCAGCAGGAGGACAGCGAGCAGGATGAGCCTGGCAAGAGGAGCAAGGCCCACCACCAGACTGACCCTCGGCCACCAGGCAGCTGCACCCTGGGGCCAACTGTGGCCCAGCCACCTAAGATGGGACAACAGGCAAAAAGAAACCCAGAGAATGTCTTTCCATGCCAGAGACCTCCCTGGCCAGGGCCAGACTGGAGAAACCCGCCTGCTCTGGCCGCCTGCTGCTGGGCCTGCCCTACTGTCTCTCCAGGGCTGGCCAGGGGTGGCCTTGGGCTCAATCCCAGGACACACTGTCCCCAGTCAACTGCACAATCCTTGTGCCTTCTGGTGACTGTGACCAGGCTTTGCTCTGAGCCAGCCCAGGGCCCTGAGCCTTGCCGCCAGCACCAGCAGAGGCGACTAGGTGCCGCGTGGGGTCTCATGTTTCCAACAGGGTCCCTCCCGGAGGTGAACCATCTGACCAGCGGCTCTGAGCAGCGGCCTACTTACCCCACGTGCCACAGGCTGCTCCAGCGGGCCTGGGAAGGGCACCTGCAGGGACAGCACACCTGGAGCAGGTGGGCACCGGCCCCCGACGACCTCACCACCCAAACCTCCCCGCGGCGCGGGCTAGGCCCCGCCTCCCTCATCCCCACTCGGACTTACTGGTCCGAAGGGTCGCAGCTGCGGTCCGCGGAGCCCAGCGCCACCTGCGGGGACAGGGATGAGCCCAGGCGGGGCGTGGCCGAACGCAGACCCACCCCGAGTGCCCGAATCTCACGCGCGGCCCAACCCACCTGCGGCAACGGCAGGAGCGGCAGCAGCAGCAGAATCCCACGGGCAGCAGGTGGCCCCGGGGCCATGCTCCGCGCTGACGCCGAGCCGAGCCTGGCTGGCTCAGGGTTTTACGAGGCCCCGCCCACCACGGCCCGCCCGCTCCCCGGGATGGCTCCGCTCCGTGCGAGCCCCGCCCCCTGACGCCCCGCCCATGCCCCGGTCCCGCCCTTGGAACGCTGGGCTGGTTGCAGCCCCGCCCGGTGTCTCCCAGGCCCAGGGTCACCCAGGCTTGAAGTGGGCCTCCTAGGCCCTGTGCCGGTAGGTCTCCTTGGTGCTGCTCTGGCCTGTCCTGCAACTGGCTGAGCTTGGCTGCTGACCCTCCTTCCTCCTGCCTTGACTGTGCTTGATCTTGCAGGCCAGCACCGGAGTGGAAGGAGGAGTGGAAGGAGGAGTGGACACCCAAGCACAGCCTAAGTCTGGGCCAGAGCCTGGAGTCCTGAGCCAGGTATGCTCTGCTGTCTCCCAGGAGGGAGAATCTTCCGTGGAGTACATCCTTCTGAGGCCTGACATGGCCGGTGGAGCCTGCCGCCTCCTCCCGTCTGGCCAAGAAGCACATCTAGGGTCTGGGGGCGGGGAGCGGGGGCAGTCAATGCTGGCCAGCCCTAGTGGGGGCAGCAAGGGGCCTGGGTCTGCCACTCTTTGGTCTTCTGGACAGAAATCCTGCAAAATGCTACAGCGTCCACGTCACTCAGAGGCAACAACTGGCTTCTGATGCCAAGGGCACTGAGCAGGCACCAGAGACACCACCCCTCCATTGCTCCTGATGGCTGGCCCTGGGTTGGGATGGCAGGGGCCAGGCTGGCTTTGTGCCCAGCAAGTCACTCTCTTGAGGGAAAGAGCTAGCAGGTGGTCGGAGGGTGTGTAGGAGCATCTCAGGGTTGGAAGTGATTTTCTCCCTTGGAGGGTGGATCAGAACCCAGAAAGCAGAATCCAGGGTTCTCAGACAAGTGGAACCCAACTCACAAGCTGGGCCTCATTCTGGCCCCTGGATGGGCCTGAGTGGGGAGTACAGGTGAGCTGGGCCCTTGACATATTTGCTCAATCCTTGTTTGAGGCCAGGGTCCTGGGACTTTGGAGGTCCCAGGAGGACTAAGGGGCCTGCCCTGGATTTTGGAGTCCCTTCTCCGCTCTCTCTTCTCCCTGTACCACTCAGAGCCTGGGTCAGCCCCAACTCCAATCCTGTGCCCCCAGCACCCTGTGCTGCCTGCTGCTGTCCCCTGTGATCCAAGTTTGGGCATCTCCCTGTGTTTGGGCAGATTCCCGCCATCCAGGAGGTCCCCGCCCAGCAGGTTGCTGCTTCGTAAACGTGCACGCACGCAGGTGTGTAGGGGCTACTTCCCAGAGCTCTATCCTGTCCACTGGGCTTGTCATCCATACTGCAGTGGCATGGTTGGCTCCTGGAGTTTATTGACAGGTCTGTGGGGGTGGCTTTCCTAGGGGCCTCTGACGTCTGGGCAGGTTCTGGTGAGTGTGGGTCTCTGGCCAGGAGCAGTGTGAGCTGACCAAGACTTATCCCTGGTTCTGAGGGCTCAGGGAGAGGGGTGCTCTTGGGCCTTGGGCTTGTTGAGTCCAGTGCAGCAGGAAGTGGCCATGGATTGGCGAACCCTGGTCGTGGGGCCATTCAGGAGGCTGACTATTTGAACCTGCCCAGCAGGGGATGCCCAGGTCCCGGCCCCTGGGGTGTTTGGCCAGGCCAACAGCCTCTGAGGGCTTTAGGGGTGGGTGGGAGAATGCGAGGGGCTCATGGAGCTGCTCCTTGGTCTCAGGGGCCAGTCACCACATTGGCTACAAAGATGACCTTGTAGGTCTCCTTCACGTCCCCCTTGAGCTGCAACAGGGCTGATACCATGAGAGGATGGTCCGGCTAGAACAGGAGGGAATAGGAAGGAGGGGACTCTCAGCCGGTGGGCACCCTGGGCAGAGGCCCCTCTTTCCTGCCGTTCTGCCTGTCTTGCCCCCACACTGGTGGGGCAGGGCTGGCACCCTCCCAGCCTGGAGCTCCCTCCGGCACCTACATCAAAGTCAGTAGGGGGCACCCAGGAGATGCTGATGGTCTTGGTCTGTCCGCGCTCCACGATGCCCTTGGAAGGCTCTATGGAGAAGCCCTTGTGCTGCAGCCACGGGACACTGTCCAGGCTGAACTCCACCATCTGCAGGGCGTCGGCACGGCTAGAGGGTCAAGGCTAGGAGAGGCCAGGGCTGCCCAGGGCAGGGAAGGCCAGGGGTGCCATCACCTTCTTTGGAGATGGTTGGGTGGTCCTGATGCAGCCCACCTGCAGCTCCCGGGTGGCGGGTGGGGCTGGTGTGTCTGTGTCAAACTGGACATAGTCCAGGGTCAGCAGGATGGGTTTCAGCTCCTCCACATCTGGAGAGGGAGGGCCTAGCTGGGACCACTCTGGCGGGTCCCAGGGCAGGGAGGGCAGTTGCCGAGGGTCAGGCAGAGGGGTGGAGGGCAGGCTGGTTGGCAGTGCCAGTCCCGCCTGGCTCTGCAGGTGATGAGCAGGGAATCCCTGCCATCCTCTGCTGGGCCTGGGTGGGCCCTCTTGCCGGCTACTCCCTGAGGTGGCTGTGACCTCCTCTCCCGTCCCCAGGCCAGGCTCACCCTCTCTGTGCTCTGGGGCGAGGGCAGACGTCACAGTGAGAGACTCCACGGGCACATCCAGCGGGTCCCCGCCCTCCACAAACATCATGTGCTCCCGGGCGGCACCCTGCAGGAGGATCTGGTGGGAGATTTTCTGGGGACAAGAAGCAGAGTTGTCTGTCCCTCTAGCTCCAAGGCAGGGGCTAAAGCTGGCTCAGACTGGAGCCCCATAGGACCAGTGGTGCTCGACTGTCCACCTGATGACCCCCAATGGGATGCCCTTGGCCTGGGAAGTGGGAGGCCCAGGGGAGGGTCAGGGAGGGGCAGGTGCTGGAGGAGGGGAGCTGCGCCCGGGAGCACCTTTCCGAAGAGCACCACTTGGAGCCGGTCGGAGAAGTAGCGGCTCTCGTGGTCCGGGCTGAAGGTCACAGTGAAGTCCTGCGCCTTCCCCGGCTCCAGGACACCTTCCACTGGGACCACACTGAATACGCTCTGGCCATTGTGGTTCTGTGGGCCTGCGGGGAGGGCACCGATTGTCCCCAGTCCTGCAGCACACCAGTCCCTCCCCACTTACTGAGTCCCCCAGCCCAGCCCCCCGTCCTGCCCACAGCTCCCGCACTCCTAATGCTCCATGCTCCCCCTGTCCTGCTCTCCTCCCCTTCAGGTCCAGCCTGCCGGCACCGTCCTCACAGCCCCAGCAGCTCACCAACCAACTCCGTCCTCTGGGTGGGTGAGACCAAGAACTGAGGCAGCTGCTGTCGGGCCAGGGCCCTGGTGCTGGAGAGGCTCTCCAGCCGCACGGAGAACTTGATGGGGAGCGAGGAGTCGTTCTGCAGCTGCCAGGAGGGCCTGGTGTCACTAACCGGCCCACACCTGGGCTGTCCTCTCCCTGTAGTCAGTGCCTGTAACCTGGTCACCTGCAGCTGCACTCCACTGAGGACCAGGTGGCTACACCTCCCAGTTCCACTTGGCTGTGTCTCCCACCAGTGCTTTGGGCTGTGGGTACCTCCTCCATCCCACCTTAGCTCTTTCCCAAGTCGGTGGCCAACTTTCCTGTCCAGCCATGTGACCAGCTCTGTGCTGCCCTCAGTCCTGAAGGCAGAGCTCCTCTTTAACTGAACGCACACCCTCCCCGGTCTCTTGCCGGCCCTCACTGCCCCTGAGAGTGCCTTCTGAACAGGACTTGCACCCCTGGCTCTGTCCCCGGGATCCCACCTGAGCAGTCTGGGAAGCAGAGGTCCTCTCAAGCTGCTTGAGCCCAAGACTGGGGCACCCCTCAGAGGGGCAGCAGGAGTCGGGACCTCCCTCATGCACAGGAGCCCACAGGATAGGGTGGCCTCTTCCTGGAGGCCTGACAGACTTCCTGCCCTCAGGAGTTCCAGAATCGAACTCAGAAGGACCCCGTGTTCAGGACAAAGCAGGAGAGTGGTGGCAGAGGGCTCCAAGCAGAGGCCCCGAGGCAGAGGGCGCAGGAAGGGCCCACCTCAGCTTTTGCAGAAGCCAGGGCCCCACGTCCCCTACTCGAGAGGGCAGCAGCAGAGAGACGGGTGCTGGGGACAGCCTGTGCCTCCACTGGCTCCCCAACCAGCTGGGACTTCTAAAAGCAGGGCTGACCCCTGGCAGGACTGTTCACCTTGAAACTCGAGGAGATGGACTCTCTGGCAAGCACATAGCCCATGCTGAGCACATTGCCTTCAATGGAGCATGTGACCATGGACGCCACGCCCAGGCCCGTGAGGGTGAGCGTGAGGGTGCCTTTCTTGCTGATGATGTCCAGTGTCTCTTGAGCCTAAGGAGACCACGTCCCTTAGCAAAGAGCAGCCCCCTGTCTGCCAGGCACGTGGTGAGCCCTAGTTCTGTCTGTGAGCAGCTGCCTGGTGGCCTGCCCCTGCAAAACAGCCCTGAGACCCTCGCCGCCCCTGACGAGGGTCTGCATTAGGAGGATATGCTGCTCAGACTGCTCCATCAGTCCTGAGGGCGCAGTGGTGTCCGCAGTGCCCAGAGCCCAGGGCTGCAGCGTGGGACTCCCAAGGCCACACCTGCTTCCCAGGACCCTGGCTCTGAGGGTCTGGGGGCTGGCGCTCACCAGGATGCTTTCGCGGGGTGAGAAGGACAGCATCAGCACCTGGGTCTCGCCTGAGCACAGCTTGTTGAAGGGGTTCAGCAGAGCGAAGGGGCCACTGGGGTTCAGCACCGAGAACTCCACCTGAGGCCCACGTCAAGGAGGGAGACCTGCCGGCTCCAGGCCCTGCCCAGCCCCACCCAGACCTGCTCCCGCCCCGGCGCTGCCTGCGCCAGGTGTGGACCAGGATACGGCAAGGTCCTCGGGGCAGATGTTCTGGAGGGAGATCTTCTTTATACCACGGTGTCCTGAAATGGCAGGGAGAGTCCTGTCAGTCCTGGCCCAAGGAGCGTCTGTCCCTCGGGTGGAGCATGGCTGGTGGTGGCTTGGTAGGTCTGGGTCCCTGGGGTAGGGGAAGGAGGGGTGCTACCGTCAGGGTCAGTCAGGATTCACCTACGGCAATATCGCCAAAGTTGAAGGTGGTCTTGCCTTTGTTGGATGTCACCACGATAGACGGAGCCACGGCTGGGCACCACAGCTCCAGGTACAGGGTGTTGTGGGGGCTGGGGTAGGCGAGGGTACACGGGGCTCCAGATCTGCTCAGTAGTTGAGGAGGGGCAGCAATTTTGCAGCTAACCGTGCCCCTTCCTGGCTCAGTGTCCCACACCTGAAACTTAGGGGTTCTGATCCCTTCCTGTCCTTGACGTCACCACTGGCCATGACACATGGGACCACAAACTTGTCAAACTTCGCCTGGAAAGTTCGGACCAGGGCAGACTGAGCAATCTGGTACTCATGGGAACTGGAACGAGAGGGACAAAGTGTGCTGTGGCCCCTGCTCACTGCCCACCTGGGCCACAGGTCCCTGCTGGGCTGAGCCCCCTGGGCTCCACGAACGGGATCCCCAAGGACCTGCTTCCTAGGACCCTGGGCTCAAGTGGCCCCTCCAGGGGGGACCACAGGGGTCAGGGTCCTGGGTGGTGGCTGCCCTCTGTGCTCCGATGAGCGGGTCTTCCCCCCTCCTCCGGCCGGCGAGCTCCTCCCTGCTCCAGCCCCGGGAGTCGGCCTAGGGAGGGGATCTGTTCAGAGGGTGACCAGGCCCAAGAACGGCCGCCGGTGCCAGGAGGGAGCACCTGGATGGGTGCTGGGAGCCTGCAGGCCTAGACCTCCAGTCTCAGGCAGCTGTGCGGCGGCGGCCTGTGGGGAAGCCCACTGGGGCCGGGGGCGACCTCTCCCAGCCCACCTGACCCTGAGCTCCTGCTTCTCCTCCTGGGGGCCGTGGGAGGTGACAGCCTGCAGCATCCGTTCCCGGGTCCGCAGCCGGAGCACAGAGAGGGACTGTCTCCACAGCTCCTTCTTGTGGCTGAATGTATCCTTTCGGAACTGTGAGGGGGCAGCTGGCTGTGGGGCTGGGGCTCTGCCCTGTGTCTGCAGACCCCACACTGCCCCTGAGGCTCCTCCAGGGCCCAGTCTCGCAGGCCCAGCTGACTGCTGAGTGGCAGGCCCCACCAGTTCAGCTTCGGAGCAAACAGGACCCAAGAACTGCCTCCAGGAGAGGCCAAGGGCAGGGTTTGGGGGTCAAGCAATGAAGACAGGTGAGAGTGCGGGGCCATGAGCCCCAGTGCAGAGACCCCAGACTGCCCACTGACTCACGTCTGCAATGGGGAAATTGAGGCAAAGAGGGACAGGGAGTCTGTGGACCGGGGTTCCAGGTCCCTGGAGCCTCTCGGAGCCTCTCTGAGCCTCTCTGAGCCTCTCCACCTGCAGAAAGCCTGCACTCCTGGACCGGCCCCTCCCCGATGCCACCTTGTCCCTCCCTTGGTGCCCTACGCACCAGTTTGTTCTGGATTTCTTTGTTCAGGATCTGGAGGGCTTCCTCGTGGATCACCTCAGGGGACAGCACAGGCCGGAAGGCCACCTGGACCGGGCACCTCTGCAGGGAGACACTGGGACTGCCACCCTGCTCAAGGGGCCCAGAGGGCACCGGTGGCCCTGGCTGGTGCACTGCCCTCCTCAGCTCCCTGCTCCCTCCCTTGGCCCTGGGTACCCCTAACAGCTCCCCACTTTGAGATTTCAGCGTAGATGTGCCCCTTCCAGGAAGGCCCCCCTGGCCACTGCCCCAAAGAAAGGGGGGTGGGCTGCAGCACAGGATATCCAGCCTTCCACCGTGTGGGTGGGCCCTGAGAGGGGTCCTGAGTGGGCCAGGACCACCCCACTGTCCTTGAGGCTCAAGTGAGAATGAAACTCCCTTTCCAGCCCCCGAGGGCCCGGGTGAGTCCTGTGTGCACCAGCCTTTCCACCCTGGGCTCTGTCAGCCTGTCTGCAGCGAGTCCCGGCAGAAGTCTTCTCCAGGACAGAGTCCAGGAGGGCTGGCTCACCACCCCACCCCACCTGCTCAGCACAGCCAAGGTGTGGGGGCACAGGATGGGACAGAGGGAGAGAGGAGGAGGGAGGGAGAGGAAGAGGGAGAAGGCAGGTGAAGGAAGAGAGGGAGAGGGAGAGACAGCTACCACCTGCAGCACCACTCGGACACGAGAACCCTTATCTAAGTAGCATTTTCTATTCAGTGAGCAGCATGTTACATGCCTGTATCCACTGAGAGAAGCCCTGCTGGGTCCAGGCAGAGCACCCTGGGCTCCTGGGACAGGCCCTACTGAGCCTCCCTGTGCCCATCCACTGTGAGGTCTCCTTCAGCTGGTTTGAGGCCTGCCCACCCTTCTTCAGCCCCCAGACATGTGCCTGCTGGGGCAGCTGCCTAGGATGCTCCCTGCCTGCCCGTCCAGGTGGGCCGAGGGCAGGTGGGCGGAGGGCACGTGGCCCAACCCCCACTCCGTGGCTGGGGAGGCTTCCCAGCTCTGCTGTGGCTAAGTCGCTGTGTGCAAGGGTGGGTCTAACCAGGCACCCCACCCGGAGGGCAGACGCAGGTGGCCCCAGCCTTCACTTCCAGCCCACTGGACTAGCCCCTGCTCACCTTTCCTGGCAACACGGTCCCCACCAAGGGTGAGATGGTGATGGGCAAGTCCGAGGGCAACAGAAACTCAAAAGACGTGGCTCCCACGGGGGAAGCCTCCTCTGAGCTGACCCGGGGTCCCGTGTGGGAGTTGATGACATACAGCCTGGCCACGGAGGTGTCGTACAAGGAGGTGGCTGCAAACTTGATCTGGTAGTGGGACAGCTCCAGAGGCGGGTGGACTCCCACAGCTCGGCAGGACACCTTGAAGCACCTGTAAGTCACCCGTGTGAGCAGTACCTAGCCACACAAGGGCATCCATGTGCCAGGAGGGTGGCCAGGATGGGCACTGTGCAGTGCCCAACGGGCCCGGACCTGCTCCTGCGGTCGTCACGGTGGCTTGCTACCCTGTGGATATATGGGAAATACCCTGGCTCCCTGTGCACGATTTTGGTAGATGGCTAAAACAGGCTTAGGTGATTGTAAAGGAGGCTATTGGTGGCTGATTATTTTAAATATTTATTGACATTTAAAATTAAAACTGATAAATCTCTAAATAGACGCAGGGAGTCCTGCATACCATAGTGAGATGATTCCTGCCACCTTCCGTTAAAGAACAAGAACAGAAATTCACATTTTTTGGGAGTGCACTAGAGATGGAACCCAGGGGTGCTCTGTCACAGAGCCACACCTCCTAGCCATTTTTATTTCATTTTTTATTCTGATACAATGATATAATTAAGTTTCTGAGGCTCTCCTTAAGTTGCTGAGGCTGGCCTCAAACTTGGAATCTTCCTGCCTCAGCCTCCCGAGTCTCTGGGGTTACAGAGGTAGACCACCATGCCCCGTGAGATGCCCCTATTTTGACCACTGGGAAAGTTCACATCCGTGTTTTCTTTGCACTTCTGTTGCCACAGCACTTTCCCCATCAGCATTTATCTACTTATTTATTTGAACCTGGGGGTGCCTTACCGCTGAGCTTCATCCCCAGCCTGTTTACTTTTGAGATGGGGACCTGCTAAGCTGTGAGAAGGGCCTTGAACTTGCAATCCTCTTGCCTCAGTCTACTGAGGCCCTGGGATTACAGGTGCCGCGTCCACGCCTGGCTTCCCCTGTAGCTTTCATCCCGCGGTGTGTGTGGGGGGCGCTGGGGTTTGAACCTGGGGCCCAGTGCATGCCAGGCGAGTGTTTGGAAGGGAACAGCATCCCAGCCCCGATTGCGTTGTTTTTTATGCTTGAAAGGGTGGTACTGATTATCTTGTCATCTTGTTCTATGATGAAAATGTGTTGCTGAGGTATTTCAATACATATTTTTATAATCTGTGACACAGGCTCTAGATATTAAAAAAATCTCTCTCTGGGTGGAGATAGTCACATTATTAGTAGTATTCAACTAATTGAAAAATAGGAGTGTGTCAAGCGTGTGAAAATCGCACATGGGCTGCCAGCTCTCGGCTGCCCGCTGTGGGGGCCGGGCGGCAGGCTCACCTGTTCATCTCCGACTTGCAGACCAGCTCGAAGCTGTACTCTCTGGCCTTGGTGGGCTGGAAGACCACGTCCAGCTGCAGAGCCTCCAGGGCCAGGACTGTCCCAAAGCCGTCGTTGGGCTGGATGTCCACAAACTGGGAAATGGGCAGGTCAGCAGTGTGGGGCGTGTGGACCCACGGGCAGGGTAGGTGTGAGGGCACACGGCTGTGAGACGGGGTCGCAGGTGAGTGTGCCTGAGATCCTCTGTGTGTGTGTGTGTGCACGTGCACAGATGTGAGCAAATGTGTGTGAGAGTGGATGTGGGGGCAGCCCGGAAAGGGAAAGTTCTGGAAGGCAGGGATGGGTGAGGGTCCGGAGCCCCATGGGTGCCCCCCGCCAGGAGAGGGAGGGAGCTGGGGAGATGAGGACCAGGGAGGGCGGCAGGGCCCGGGAGAGGGACAGCTGGGCAGGGCGGCAGGGTGTGCCGGCAGGAGGTGGCTGGTGCCTGGGGGCCGTGTCTGGGCGGAGCTCAGCGGGCACCTTGGGGAGTCCGACGAACCCAAACTCCTGGGGCAGGAGCGAGTGGTTGTAGAGCACGACCTCGGCCCTGATGGCCTCGTAGATGGTGCAGTGGCCAAAGTCCAGCTCCGAGGGGCTGAGCTCCAGGTCAGAGGTGGTGACGATGGCCTGCACGGTGAAGCTCACTGGCCTCATCTGCGGTACAAAGGGTGGGTAAGTGTCCCCAAGCACCGTCCCTCTCCCCGGCTGTGCGGGTGCCGGGTGGCAGGAGGCAGAGCTGCCCGGCCGGCCACACAAGGCGAGGATGGGCGCTGCAGCCAGGCGCTGCCTCGGAGGCCTCACTGGGTACAGGGCCTGGCCCCCTGAGCACTGCTCCATTCCCCGGGGGCAAGCGTCCCTCCCAGGAAGAGCCCTGTGCAGACCTGGTCGGCCACCCAGATGGTCATCGGAGCCTCCAGGACTCTGCTCTCCTTGTCAAAGTACTTGCCAGCATCTTTGGGGAGGGAGTGCCTGCAGGAGAGCGCACACCAACTCACCTGGCCCAACGTGGTGCTTTGACACCCTCCAAGGCCACACAACAGGGGACCCGGGTGCGCAAGCTTCCCCAGGAGGCCGAGCACACGCACAGTTGGACTTAAACAAACAGCTTCAGCAGCTGTGCTCAAGGTGGACGGGCGTGGGCCACTAGACAAGTCCTACGCGGCACCTTGCAGAGTCAGTGTCGGACACGGTTTGCTCTTGCCAGGCGTGGTGGCCCACCCTGCACTCCCGAGGCTCGAGGCTCGGGAGGCTGAGGCAGCAGGAAAGTTGGAGGCCAGCCTTGGCAGCTTAGCAAGACCCAGCCTCCAAATAGGACTTGAGCTGTAGCTCAGTGGTAAAGTCTCCCTGGGTTCAATAAATAAAGCAATAAGGTGGTTTGCTCTCTGATTACCAAAGGAAATTCGTGTCATTATAGAAATATTGGGGGAAAATACAAGAAAGAAAGAAAAAACGCCCTTTGCCATGATGCCTCGTCCCCAGGCAAGTCCCAGAGCTCTGGCTTCCGAGGCGGCCCAGCACCCTGCTCCTGCCCAGCCACTGGCCCACGTGTCCTGCCGACAGACTGTGCCCAGACCCTGACCCCGGGCACTGGGCTGAGGAGACCCACCGGGGCAGGAACTTGAGCTGCACTGAGTAGGACGACTGGGCCTGGATGTAGCCCATCTCGGGCAGGAGCTCCATGTGGCCTCGCAGCTCCCGGCACACCTCGAACTTCAGGCGCAGGGCCACCTTGGATCTACAGGAGGTCACAGGGCGCCCGTCAGGGACAGGCCTGAGTGCGAGGCGCTCACAAGAGCGCCCCGTGCACCTTTTGCAGCTGCTTCTTTCTCTGAGATGAAACCTGACGGGAAATTCTTAAAAATAAAAATAACTGAAATGGGCCCCAGATTTGAGAGGCTGGAGTGCTTTGGGGGGAACCTCCTGCCAGGGGCACAGGGAATGGGAGGGGGCTGGGGCTCTGCCTCCCCCTGCCCAGGGCTCTGTCTGGGCACTCTGGAGGTTCTGGGTGGCCGGGCCCCCGGTCAGGACCGGCCAGCGGAAGCCAGATGCTCCCAGCCTTGTCAGGCCGCCTGTGCCTCCCTGTGCACCCAGCTCTCCCAACCCTGCTTGCCCTTGGGGTCTGCCAGAGGCAGCCGTGGTGGCCAGCCTCCCTGTGGGGGCCAGTAGCCCCTGCCTGCCCGGGGAGGTAGTCTGCCTGGGGTTTTGTAGGCAATGGTTCCAGAACCTTCTAGAGCCTTCAGGTTCCTCTTCAGAATGCTTTGCATGCTCCTGTCTGTCCTGTGGCTGTACAGGGTCTGGAACTGGTGTCCCCCAGACCCCACCCAGCCCTGACCCTGACAACCGAGCCCACAGTGGTCCTGGGAGCAGCGCCCAGTGGGGAGCCCACAGCTGGCCAGGCCCCAGGGGTCCTGCCACCGGGAACCTGGCCTTCATGAAGGGAGGACGCTTGGTGCTCAGAGACTGTGTCCTCCCAACCCATCTGGCTGCTGACCACCACGCATCCCTCCCAGGTCCTCTTCTGTGGTCCTGTCACCACTACATTCTGTGTCCCCGAGGGCACTGAGGCCCTTGCCTGGCGCCTGCAGTGACTAAAAAAACTTTCTGCAACTCAGGGGCCTAACGTCACAGGGACCCATCCTCTTAGCACCCTGGGGTTCAGAAGTTCATAGAGGTGTGGGCAGGCCAGTGCTCCTGCAGCTCCAGGGGTCCTTCCCGCTTCCCAGGGCCTCCTTTTCCATCTTCAGGTCTGCCTGGCCCTCCTGCCTCCCGTGGTGGCAACCCCCATGACACGGGGACCTCCCAGATGTTCAGGATCTCCTGCCTTGTCATCCTAGGGGACCCTTGGCAAGGGCTGTTGCTGGTCCACAGGTGCGGCGCTCCTGCTGGCCACCAGGGGGCTCACCGTGAGTAAATGGGGACGGAGTCCTGGTAGAGCCGGTCGTACATGCAGATCTTCAAGTCCACGTTGGGCTTGGGCACCCAGACTGGCACATCCAGGGCCACGCCTGTGGCTCTGAAATACAGCTGAATTTGGACCTGTGACTCAGTGGGAATCCTCCCCTGCAGAGCAGCAGTGCTGAGAGAGTTCAGCAGGAAAATTCAGTGGGATTGCTTCTTGTAACTCAAATTATAAATGTTGGAAGGTCAATAATGACACCAAGCCCCATTTCAGAGTTCTGAGGCATTTTTTTCACGTCACTATATTTTAAAAAATATTTATTTATTTAGTTGTAGTTAGACACAATACTTTTATTTGTTTGTTTGTTTTTTATGTGACGCTGAGGATCGAACCCAGGGCCTCGCACGTGCGAGGCAAGTGCTCTACCACTGAGCCACAACCCCAGCCCCTCGTGTCACTATACTTTAAAATTATTTTTATTAACAAAAATTTCAAACTTAAAACAATAGAATAGAGCCCGATACAGGGGCACCACCTGTAATCCAATCCCACCTACCTGGGAGGCTGAGGCAGAAGGATTGCAAGTACAAGTTCTGCCTGTGCACCTGAGAAGCTGTCTTAAAATTTGAAAAAGAACTGGGGTGTGGCTCAGTGATAGAGCACTTGCCAAGTGTGCACAGGCCCTGGGTTTAGTCCGCAGCATTGCAAAAAAGCAAAAACCCAATTTTTCATTACGCAATAATGCACTCTACAAAAAAACGTAAAAATTTTACCCATTAGGTGTAAAAATTTTATTCCTAATACAAACTTGTAGCTATAGAAGAGCTCGGGATTCTTGCAGGGGCACTGGAGGAGTGGAGGCAATCGTTTCCTCATCTGTCAGTTTGTCCCCAGACTCCGACTCCTGAGATCTGGGGAGTCTGGGTAAGAAGAGTAGCTCAGTGGAAGAGCACCCCTGGGTTCAACCCCCAGGACAAAAAAAAAAAAAAAAAAAAAAGAGACAGAGGAACGGAAAAAGGGTTCTATGTGTGTGCTTGAGCATGCGTGCACATGCATCGTGCAAGCTACATGTGTGTGCCAGTGTGAATCAGCTTGGGTGCCGGCCATCTGTGCCTCCAGCTCACAGTCCAAGGAACAGGGTGGCTCACGTGGCTGTGGACGTGGGCCCTCCCAGCACTGGGGCTGTGTGGGCCGCGTGGCAGCAGGGGTACTCACTGTTGGGCACTTGGGATTCTTGAACATGACCTTGAACTTGGTCTGGACCTCCCCTGGGGTGACCGGGGTGAACATGATGGGCACTCTGATGGAGCTAAAAGGGCCGATCTCCCCCTCTGTTATCTGCATGAAAGGGAGGTGCCCCGGGTCAGCAGGCCTCCTGGCCTGACCCTTACTGCAGCCACAGCACAGGAGGGCGGGGGCAGCACCACGTCTATGGGGCCACTAGGTGACACACGGGCACTGGAGCCTGGCCTTTCCCTTGACGACTTGCTGCCATGGGGTCCTTGCTGCGGGAGAAGACCGCCTGCCCCTCCCCTCCTCCCCCTGGCTCCTGCCTTCACACTGCGCTCCATCCTGGAGGGTCTGCGGTCAGTGTCCTCGGCATTCCGCAAACCAGCCCCGCTGCTCTGGTCCTGCCCAGTCCTAATGGGGGGCAGGGCACTGCCCTGGCTGAGACCGCAGGTTCCTGGAGGTTGGGTTCCAGCCTGCCTCCAACCAGGTGGGAGGGCCCAGGGGTGGGGTGAGGAGGATGCAGCTGGGGCTGGTGCCGGGTGGGGGGCGGTCCCGTTCCAGCCTCTGGCAGCCGGGGTGTGAGCAGGGCGGGTGGGCTCACCTCCCCCAGCGTGATTTCTGCCTGCTCCTCGCTGGGAAACATTCCCAAGCCCCCCGTCGCAGAGGTGCCCTCTTGTTCTGGAAGGCAACAGGAGAGGAGAGACAATTCAAACATCAGTCACTGCCCTGGAAAAAGTCAAAGACATCTGAAGACCCCAAACGTACGAGACCTCCCGTCCAAGAACTCTGAAGCCCCGGGGGGAAGGCAGAGAACTAGGGAGCGATGAGGAGCAGCACCACACTGTGACCACAGGCTGTCTGCAAGACGAGCCTCCCAAGTCCATGGGCAGATTCAGCCCCATGCCCGTCTCGTCTGCTCTATGTTGTTTTTTTTTTTTTTTTTTTTGTAGAAATCAAGAAACTGGTTCTAAAACTGATATGGAAATGCAAAGCACCTAAACTATCTGGAGCAACTCTCCTGAAACAGAACACAGGTTTCCCCAGCTCACCATGCGCCTTAAGTCTACAGCAGCCAGGGCGGTGTGCTGAGTGAGGGGCAGCTGGTCAGCTGAGCAGGGCAGCACCAGAAATGGCCGTGCCCACAGTACCAATGAGGCCCACGGGCAAAGCCAAGTTCTTTCAACACGCATTCAGGAAGAGCAGCCACATACAGGGAAAATTGCACCCGCAGCCCTGCCCCACAGCTGGACCCCAGCCTGACCTCAGAGCTGTGTCCTGGTCTCCATGACTTTGGGACAAGGAGGTCACGTGCATGCGCACACACACGTATGATTGATAAGTTTGGAAATCTTAGATTTCAGTTTAAGCAAAGATGTCTTAGAGGTCGCACCCGGGCTACGAGAGCAAGTCCTAGGGACAGACTGGACGCAGCCGGAAGGCTCCAGAGGAAAGCAGGAGGCAGCTTGGCTCTCGTGCAGGGAAACAGGCTGGGGGACAGTGACCCAGGAGGCGACCAGGAGTCCAGATGATCTGGACAACAGCCCTGGCCAGACCTCCTAGTGGGCCATAGAGCAGGACATTCTAGGGCCTGGACTGTGCCGTCCAGCAGGATTTCTGGGCTGTCCAACACAACACTGCCCCTTGTCACCGCTGAGCACTGGAAACGTGGCTTGTGTGAAGGAGGAATGGCTTCTACTGTGGAAGACGGGTGGATGTAAATGGCCCAGTGTGGCCAGTGACAGCCATGCTGGACAGCTCGGCCGCCCGGGGTGGGGGGTCGTAAACCAGCACGGCCACTTTCAGAAAGTCCTTGAAAACAGCCACTGAAAGCTCAGCGGGTGCACCCTCGACCTGGGGTCCCAGAGGCGCGTGGGGAGTGTGGGGTGGTGCTGGCCACAGTGGCCCACCCCACGGGGCTGCCCAGGGCACCAGAGCAATGTCTGTGGAGAAACGCCACATGGTGCCGCAGGACGTGTGCCCGGGGCGCGCGTGGCCTCGCCATCCCAGGAGGGCTGGAGCAGGGAGCCCGCTCACTGCTGGCTTCGGGGGGACACACTGAAAGCCCAGAAAGAAGCAGGGAGACAGCAGCAGTGCGGGGGAGGGGGAGCGGCTGCAGGGCGCGGGGGCGGGGGAGGGGGAGCGGCTGCTGGGCGCGGGGGCCGGGCCGGGGGGCGGCTGCCCTCTCCAGCTCAGCACCGGGGACACCCACAAGTCGGCAGGGCGTCCCCAGGTGCTGGGTGCACTTCTGCAGTGGATAGGAAGCGCACAGCCCCAGCCACAGACAGGGACCCGCCCCGTGGTCAGGGCTCCCTGGCCCTCAGTGCACTGCCCAGCTCCTGGACGCCTCACGCTCCTTCAGGGTCCACCTGGATGCGAACTTCAGCCCACCCCCAAACCAGAATGGATTTGAACATATGAATAATTTCCTGTGGACTGTCACTTTCTTGGGGACTGTCACTTACTACGGGACTGTTGCTTAAAATAAAAGCCCTGGGTACTACTCCACACCTTCACGCTCTCGGGCCCTCGGTCTGTGGTCCACACAGAGCTGCCCTGCTGCACTGAGAGTTCAGAGTGGCCCTCCTGTCCCTCCCCTCGGCCTGTCCTGGGCAGCGTGGGAGTCGAGGCAGGGACGAGTGTGGGGTGGGTGGTGCCCAGCCACCTGCAGGTGCCCTCACCCTCCATCTTGTCCGACTCTTTCCGGCTCTGGGTGTCCAGCGGGGAGGTCCCATTGCCTTCCAGCTGTTGCTCGGACACACTGGTGAGACCCTTGTCGTCGTAGGTGAACAGGCTGCTCTGGAAGGGAACTGAGCTTCACCTCTCCCCCATCCAGCCACCCCCAGTGGGGCCATGGGAAGCTGTGGCCGGGTCTGTGGCTCCTGTTCTGCACGTTTGGGTCTCAGGCACAGCAATGGCTCTCCCCGGGGCAGCTCTGACCCCTCGCCTCCTTTACTGGCCAGGACAGCTCCTCCTGTCCCCTGCAGGGACACCCCATCTCGGGTGCCATCTCTGAGCTGGGAGCCCAGCCCTGCCCTGCCCTGCCAGGCCACTGTTCCAGAGCAGGCTCTGCGCACCCGGGCAGCCCATCCTCCTTCCTCCTCACTGGCTGGCCCAGAACCCTGGATGCCCAGAGGGGCCCCAGACAATTCGTCCCCTGCCTGCCCAGGGGAAGCTCTGCCCCCAGGCCCCCATCTCCTGCCCTTGAAGCCCCTGCTCTCCACCCTGCCCAGGCAGCAGCTGCCCTGTTGCTTCTGTCCTCCCCTGGGTGAGACCCCAGAGGGCAGGCAGGACTGAGGGTCGGAGCCCACTGCTTCCTTAGGACTGTTCCAGTGAGTGAGAAAGGCCACCTGCTCCTCCACTGACCCTGCACCCTGCTGTGGCCAGGCTGTCTCCTGGGTGGCCCCTGCACAGCCCCCCTGGGAGACGAGGCCCACCCCACGCTTCCTGGGCCATGCCCCAGCCTGGGCTTTGGGGTGCCTGGGGGGTGGGGAGGGTGGCCCTGGGGCTCCTGGCTGCTGCCCTGAGCACATGCCTGAGGGGGCACGCTGTGCTGTCCCCTCCCAGATCCCGGCTGACTGGCGCGTCTCACAGCCACTTTCACACACATGGGCTGTGTTCGGGTGGAGACGCTGCCCTGCCCGGCAGCCCACTCACTATCTTCAGGAGGGGCAGGGACTCTTCATCCGTCCCGTAGACTTCGGAAGCCGGAAGAAACTTGAAGCTCGTGCCGAGGCCCCCGGTGTTGGTCAGGGTGATGGTCCGGGATGTGGTCTCACCCACCACATAGCTGCCAAAGCTGATGAGCTCCTTGTCCAGGGACACCTGCCAAAGGACCCCACAGTAAGCCGCTCTGGGCTGGCAGCATGTCCAGCACCAGGGGCAGGCCCGGCAGAAGCCAGGGGACCACGGAGCCTACAGCAAAGTCGCCACCCGCCTGTCACCTGGAGTCCCCAGGGACCACGGGAGCCTGGCCTTTCTTCCCCCTCACGGGTGAGCCTGCACCTGGCTCCAGGCAGGACAGACAGGGCCACCATAGACCTCTGCACAAGCAGTGCACTGCATAACCCAGGGACACGCCTAGCCCAGAAGCTGCAGACCTGAGTATGGCTCATGACAACCTGGGGCACCTGAGTCCAGTGTTAGGGGAAGTCAGACCTGTAACTCCCTTGCCAGGGGCCATGAGGTGGCTTGAGAGGAGACAGGTGTGGCCGGAGGGGTCTGGACACGGGCTGTCGGGGCTGGCCTGAGCTCTCAGGACCCCGCCCTGTGGGGTCTGATCCCACGTCCCTCTGGGCTCCTCTCCCCAGGGACCCCAATGCTTACCGAGCATTTCCTTGTTGAGCATTTCAGAGGGACGGAGAAGCTGCCTGTCTGAGCCAGGAATGAGATGCTTCCTTCCAGATCTTTATCTATCTGAAAAACAGAACCAGCCCAGCCCCGTAAACCTCTGTGACGGGACCCACGGGCTGTGTCACACTGTGGCGCCTGCCTGCCACCCACCAAGCAAGGCCCGGGGAAGAGCCCAGCGGTGTCTCAGGGGGGGCCACCATGGCCGAGCCTGCAGGGACGCGCCGGGGGGGGGCTCCTCGGGCTGGCTCGTCCTTCTGCCTCTCAGGGTGGTGGGAGTATTTTTTTGGATAAAAGTGGAAACAGCACCCTGCGCGGCCCTTTGACTCACCAAGGGCTTGAACGTGACCAGCACTTCACAGGACATCCCGGCTGACAAGGGCCCAGGGGGTTCAAAGCTGCAAACACAATGTCCAGGGCACACGGTGGTCAGGCCTCCTGGTCTCTCCTCACCCAAGCTGCTGCCAGGCGGCCCCAGTTCCCAGTGGACAGGAGACGCTCAAGTAACAGTGCAATCTGTCCCGTGAGCGAGTCAGAGAGGCCAGTCCCCTGACCACTCTCCAGGAAGGGGCCACCGAGGGTGAGCAGGGCCCTGAGGACCCGGGACCAACGGGGTCAAGATTTAAAGCCAACATGAGGACGGGGACTGTGGGCACAAGCAGCCCAGAAAAATAGCCGCAACTGAGGCAGGGGACGGTCTCTGCTGGCCGGGCCCTGGGTGCAGGAGAGTCCCCTAGGGGTTCCCAACACCAGGCCTCGCCTACAGATGTACGTGGGTTAGAAACGGCACAAACTGAAAGTTTAATGCAAACGCCTGTCCCTGGCTGGCCGTGTCCCCCTGGCCAGGCAGAAGGAGACTCCAGGCTGCTCTGATGGGGAGGAAGCACCGTGTCACCAGGAGACACAGAATCACCAGCACAGAGCCCCTGGTGAGGGGGTCAGGACACGGAGCCTGGCGGTGTGAGGACACCACGCGGCAGAACTGAAAGACGCAGGGACTCCCCCACCGCCCTCCGAGGGCCGTGGGTTCCATCCGCAGCACGGCGGAGACACGGTAAGAACAAACTGAAAACTAAAGATGTTCAGATCTCCAAGTGAGCAGGCCCCAAAGACAGGCGCCCAGCCCAGCTCTTCTGGGAGAACTGGCCTGTCTCCCGCGGCTGTCATGGGTGGGGCCCGGGGAGGGGACACCACAGGCCCTGGAGGCAGAGCACGGGACCAGGGCGTGGGGTGGCTGGCGGCCCAGGAGTGTGGACCTGGAAGCAGGACCCGGAAGCCAGGCTTTCAGAGCAGCGGGTGGGTGGACAGGAGCCATGCCCTCCGCGAGCAGAGGGGCCATTCAGGAAGGAGCAGCCTAGCGGCCTCCACTGGACCCAGGCCATGCACATGCCCTCCAGAGACCAGGTGGGCCAGCAGGACAGGCCGCGGCACAGACAGAAAGCCTGGCTGGAGACAGAGCCACCAAGACTCCAGGCCAGCGCCCCCAGCCACCCTGTGCAGATGGCTAGAGACAGGGAAGAGGCTAGGGGGACGGGCACTCTACATCCCCTCCCACTCAGTCCCTGAAGAGAACAGAATGTCCCAGTGGGAAAACTGGCCAGAGCCTGGGTCGGCCAGCACTGCTCACCAGGAGGGGCTGTCAGGGAGACCAGGGCCCTGGGGCCTGGTAGAGAGGGAGATTGGGATTCCAATGCCAGATGCCCTCTTCAGAAATGGCGCGTCACACACCGCACTCCTGAACTATGAGTCCTTTTTTGTAGTACTGGGGATTACCACCAAGTCACACTGCAGCCCTTTTTATTTTTTATTTTGAGACAGGGCCAAATAAATTGCTGAGGCTGGCCTCTAACTTATTTATGATCCTCCTGCCTCAGCCTCCTCAGTCAGTGGGATCACAAGCATCACCACGCCAGCTGTACTGCAGATCTTAAAGCCATCTGGACCTTCAAACCTGCTCTCCAAACCTGGGGGAGGTTGGGAGGGAAGCACAGGAGAGCCAAGCTGTGTGAACCAAAGCCAGATGTTAGGAGTGGAGGAACAGCACACGTGTGCAAAGAAGCACTTGAGGCTCAGGCATAGGCACAGGCACAGACACAGGCACAGGCACAGTCACAGGCACAGGCTCAGGCTCAGGCACAGGCACAGGCACAGGCACAGGCACAGGCTCAGGCTCAGGCACAGGCACAGGCACAGGCTCAGGCACAGTCACAGGCACAGGCACAGGCACAGGCACAGGATCAGGCTCAGGCACAGGCACAGGCACAGACACAGGCACAGGCACACTCACAGGCACAGGCTCAGGCTCAGGCTCAGGCACAGTCACAGGCACAGGCTCAGGCTCAGGCACAGGCTCAGGCACAGGCACAGGCACAGGCTCAGGCACAGGCTCAGGCACAGGCACAGGCTCAGGCACAGGCTCAGGCACAGGCACAGGCTCAGGCTCAGGCACAGGCTCAGGCTCAGGCACAGGCTCAGGCACAGGCACAGGCTCAGGCACAGGCACAGGCTCAGGCACGGGCTCAGGCACAGGCACAGGCATAGGCTCAGGCACGGGCTCAGGCACAGGCACAGGCTCAGGCACAGGCTCAGGCACAGGCACCGGCTCAGGCACAGGCTCAGGCTCAGGCACAGGCACAGGCACAGGCACAGGCACAGGCTCAGGCACAGGCTCAGGCACAGGCACAGGCACAGGCTCAGGCACAGGCACAGGCTCAGGCACAGGCTCAGGCACAGGCACAGGCTCAGGCACAGGCACAGGCACAGACACAGGCTCAGGCACAGGCACAGGCTCAGGCACAGGCTCAGGCAGGTCGGGGAGGCGGTCCCTGAGGGAGGTGGCTGGCTTGCCTTGTGGAAAGGCTCTCTGGCTGCCAGGTGCCTGCCAGGTGAGTGCCGGCATCAAGACCCGGATGCAGGAGGACGGATGGCCTCCGCGCTCCCAGGGACGGGGCTGGGGCCTCACCTGACGTGGATGAAGTCCCGCAGGTCCTCGCTCACGCCCACCAGCGAGCAGTAGTTGATGGTGTAGGTGGCGTTCACCAGCGTGATCTTCTTCTTGTACGCTTTGCCAACCTCGAAGTCCTGGAGAGTCAGCAGTTGCTGACCCCAGGCCTCGGTGGCAGCCTCGAGTTGCCTGGGACCCTGCTGCTGCCCATCCTCAGGGCGGCTCAAGGGGTGGGGCTGGACTCCTGGGGGCCTTCTCACATGAAGCCAGAATCTGCCAGGGCAGGGGCCTGGTGGCAACTGCCCAGTCACATCCCCTTCCCGAGAGGCCCAGGGTCCCTGTGGCCCAGGGACCGTAGGGCTGCCTCTGGTGCCTCCCGAGCCTCCCGCACTCTCGGCTCCTCGCACCAGAGGCAGCCCTACGGTCCACACTGTCTGCAGAGGTCAAGGCAAAAGGCACTGGGGCTGACCGTGAGCTACCTAGCCCCTGCCCAGTGCCGCCTCGGGCTCACCTTGAAGTGGACCAGCTGGGGCTTGCTGTTGAAGGGGCAGCCTTTGAACTCCCGCCCCGAGGCCACCTGCCTGTGCACCACCCCGCTGCGCAGCTGGGCCGTCGTGCGAGCCAGGATGTCCTTGTCCATCTTGGTGCCGCCCACAGGCTTTTGGTTCACATCCTCCTTGTGCTCCTTGGGTGGCAGAGACAGAGGCTGTGTGGTTCAAGGCCCGAAGCTGACCAAGGGCAGGGCTGAGCCCAGCTGCTGGGGCAGGTCCCCTTCAGGGATCGGTGCTTCCCAGAGAGAGAGTGGGAGGAGGAAGACAGCTCGCAGGACGCAGGGGACCCTCAGGAGACGACGGAGGGGAGGGGTCTTGTAACTTGCTGAGTCAGGACGAGAGGGGGTTTTGGGGAAGTTCTGCAGGGAGAGTTCTCCAGGGCGAAGCCGGGCCAGGACAACCTCTCGGACATGAGCAGCAGAGCCGGAGTCTAAGATGGCCCCAGGCTGGTTCTGTTCCTCCTGGCCAGGAATCTGCTCGGGTCCTCGGCTCAGTCCGCTCATGGGACAGCCCAGGCCTGACCGCCATGGGGGAAAGCCACCTGGTACCTGCCTGGCACCCACCTGCCCACCTCTGCCTGCTGGGTCCAGTGGCCAACCAGGCTTTGCCAGAGCCAGCAGAATAAAACGGCCTTGCCCTGGCTGAGGGAGCCCACGTCGACAGGAGCCGGGTGGTGGGCAGCCCCTCCCCAAGGGACAGAGCACACGGCGGCCACCACAAGCTGGGGACACGCCTGGCGATGCCGAGGTCCAGCACTCTGGGTGGGGCTTCCCGAGAGGTCGTGGCCTTCTGCACTCAGCCTTCCTCTCCCGACAGAGAGCGGGATGCAGGGCCGTCCCTCTGCCTTCCAGCCCTTCCCCTCCTGGCCACAGGCAGCAGCGCAGGGCTGACCTCTGAGCCCCAGGGACAGGCGGCCAGGCTCAGTGGGGAGTGGGACCATTGTGTCCATGCTGGCTCCCCTGGGAGGGGAGGGAGCCTTGAGGTTCGGAGGAGAGGAGAGCTGTTACCTGGTGCGGCACGTAGTCCTCCCTCCAGAGCCCGGGGATCTCGGGTTCAGCCAGCGTTTCCTGCTCTCCACTGGTGGCCCCAGCGACCCCCTGCACAGACTCACTAGAGTCGGCTTTCAGGAGCCAGGAGGGCTCAGGATGCGCTGCAGCCTTGACCTCCTGTAGGCAGGATGCAGCAAGATACACTCAAGTCAGGATGCAGCAGCAGGAGGAAGACAGGTTGCCGGAAGCCCGCAGGGAGCCCAGCCTTCGCAGCCCCTCCTCTGCCTGGAGAAGACGCGGGCTCCGCTTTCCACCTAAATGCAGCTCCGGCCTTTTTACACAGAACTCCACTTTTCTGCAGTGCTCAGCAGAGTCCTCAAGAGACGCCCTTTCATGGCAAGGCGTTGGGCAAGGCGTTGGGGTGGATGGATGTCTGCACCGGCACCGCCCCCCACCGCTCTGCGGTGCTGGCAGGGGCTCCTCCTGGGGGACCTGCTGCAGGCCCAGATGAGGGGCGGGGGAGTCGGGGTGCTGAGGGGAGGCTGGAGGCCTCGCAGGGCAGAGGAGAACATGCAGGGAGAGCAGGGAGGGGCAGTGGCAGAGGCCCTGCCCGCTTGCCAGGAGCCCGGCCCCCGGGGAAAGGCAGGGCACAGCCGCCACAGAGGCCCAAGGGGTCACCTCCCTGCCCCCTGGCACCACGCAGGCCTGGGTGTGGCAGGCGGGCAGAAGCCTGTCCCTGCAGTGGGTTGAAACGCGGTGGGCTGCCCTTGGGCCAGACCCGCTTACACTTGGGTGCGGCAGGTCTGCAGAAGGTGGCAAGGGCCCTGGCAGAGCTCAGAGGGAGCCCATCCCCTGGGCCCTCCATGTCCTCCTCCGCACCTGGCCCAGGCCCTTCCACGGCAGCCGCCTGACAGCAGCAGCGTCCGCTCACCAGCGGGTAGCTGGAGGCCACGGCCGTCTCCCCGGTGCAGACGTGGGTGATGTAGCTCCAGGTCCTGTCTCGAAGAGTGCGTCCCCGGGGGGCTCTGGCCGGGGGCCGCTGCTTCTTCTTCCGGGTTTCCTCCTCGGCCCCCTCTTTCACAATCCGACCGACGATCTCCTGCTTCCGGAGCTCCTGCCCCTCCTGGAAGGTCCTGTTGGAGGGGCTTCTCAGACAGGATCCGGGGGCCACTTGGCCAGCGTGGCTCAGCTTGGCCTTGCTGGGCGCCTCCCAGCAGGGCTCTGAGGTCAGGCATCTTGGTCTCAGTGAACCGCTGGCCTCTTTGGGGAGGGATGAAGGGGCCCCAGAGGGCTGCCACGCTGGAGACCCAGGACTTGAACGTCAGCCCTGCCTCCCTGCCTGTCTGGCTCCGTCCTGCTCTCCCCTCTGGCAGTCCCCACGATAGGCCTGGTCCTCACGAGCTGCCCTGTCCAGGTTTCCAGGCTATCTGCTGGGGCACAGAGCAGGGCAGAGCCAGGCCTGAGGACATCACTCCTCCTCTCTGCTGCTCCTGCCAGGCGCTGCCCAAGAACCAGGCCTAGGCAGGCAGGGGCCATGACAAAGGCCCAGTGGTGACTGCAGGACTGAATAGGTCCCAGCCAGGCTCCATGACACCTCGCTCCCTGACACAATCCAAGAGAGGGCAGGAGGCCAGCAGGGCGGGAGGAGAGCGAGGAGGAGGCCGAGGCCTGAGACAGATCTTTGCAGGGAAGTCCCTGGGGCCGTGTGTGCAAGGTGGGCAGCCCTCCTCAGAGCCCAGTCCAGGAGCCCGTGGCAGGACAACAGGCAGCACCAGCTCGCCCTGGGGAGAGCAGAGCCAAGCCCGGGCAGGGTGTGGAGGGCGCGTCCCAGCAGCACCCAGGAGGAGAGACACGGCCCAGGCCCTCCACAGATGCCATGTGGGCAGCAGGAATGGAGGGTCCCAGCCAGTGGTGGGCACAGGCCCACCTCCTCACCTGCTTCTGGGGAAGGTGGGTGCCAGGCAGGTACCAGGTACCAGGTACCAGGTACCAGGTACCAGGCTCCCTGGAGACCCCCTGCACCTGGGGACCAGGGGCGGGCAGGGGGAAGGTGCAGAGGGGGTCTTAGTAGGAGCCGCAGACTAGCTGGGGTGAGGGCCACAGCCCTCTCCTCCTGCGCCCGCCTGCCCTGGAGCAGGAGTGGGCTTTGCGGCCACCTGCCCACCCTCCTGCCCTCACCTCCTCTGAGCCTCCAGGTGCTGGCGCCGTTGCTGGTGGACGAGGTGCCTGAAGGCGTCCCCGCCCTGGGCCAGGATGGCCTCCTTCTCTGCCTTAGCCTTCCGCTCGGTCAGCGCCGCCCGGGCCCGGCCCAAGGCCTGGACCCTGCGCAGTGTCTCCTGGAAAGAGGGCACCTTGCAGCCCAGGCCCGGAACCACGCCCAGGACCACGCCCAGGACACGCCCACGTCCAGGACCTCGCTTGGTACCACGCCCAGGACCACGCCCAGGACCACGCCCAGGACCACGACCACGCCCACGACCACGTCCAGGTCCAGGACCTTGCCTAGGACCACGCCCAGGTCCTCGCCCAGGTCCACGCCCAGGACCACGACCACGCCCAGGACCACGCCCACACCCATGCCCACGCCCAGGACCACGCCCATGCCCAGGACCACGCCCACGCCCAGGACCACGCCCAGGACCACGCCCACGTCCAGGACCACGCCCACGTCCAGGACCTCGCCTAGTACCACGCCCAGGTCCACGCCCAGGACCACGCCCAGGCCCACGCCCACGACCACGTCCAGGTCCAGGACCTTGCCTAGGACCACGCCCAGGACCACGCCCATGCCCAGGTCCTCGCCCAGGTCCACGCCCAGGGCCACGCCCAGGTCCTCGCCCAGGACCACACCCAGGACCACGCCCATGCCCAGCCCACGCCCAGGACCACGCCCAGGACCACGCCCACGCCCAGGACCACGCCCACGTCCAGGACCTCGCCTAGTACCACGCCCAGGTCCACGCCCAGGTCCACGCCCAGGTCCACGCCCACGACCACGTCCAGGTCCAGGACCTTGCCTAGGACCACGCCCAGGACCACGCCCACGCCCAGGTCCTCGCCCAGGTCCATGCCCAGGACCACACCCATGCCCAGGACCACGCCCAGGACCACGCCCACACCCTCGCCCAGGTCCACGCCCAGGACCACGCCCAGGTCCTCGCCCAGGTCCACGCCCAGGACCACGCCCAGGACCACACCCACGCCCCGGACCACGCCCAGGACCTCGCCCAGGGCCACGCCCAGGTCCTCGCCCAGGACCACACCCATGCCCAGGACCACGCCCAGGACCACGCCCACGCCCTCGCCCAGGTCCACGCCCAGGACCACGCCCAGGTCCTCGCCCAGGTCCACGCCCAGGACCATGCCCAGGACCACACCCACGCCCCGGACCACGCCCAGGACCTCGCCCAGGACCACGCCCAGGACCAAGCCCACGTCCAGGACCACGCCCAGGACCACACCCACGCCCAGGACCACGCCCAGGACCACGCCCAGGACCACGCCCACGCCCAGGTCCTCGCCCAGGACCACGCCCACGCCCAGGACCACGCCCCGGACCACGCCCGCAGGCGCCTACCCGGCTGGCCGCGATGCTGTTCTTCAGGGCCAGCACCACATCCATGCGCTGCCTCAGGCGCTCGCGGGTCTCCGACTCCTCCCCGCGCTCCCGCTCCTGGACTCTGGAGGAAGGTGGGCTTGTGACAGGGGCACTTGTGGTGACAGCAGCCCACATGGCCACGGCGCTGCGGGAGCGGGCAGCCCAGAGCTGGGCGACGCCCGCGGCAGCTCTGCGGTCTGGGTGATCAGGTGGTGACGGGAAGGCCGCGGGGTGCCCTCAGGGACGGTCCTGGGGGTGGGCACGCACCGCCCCAGGGAGGCCTTCAGGAACTTCACGGCCACCTTGTGGTTCCTCCGGGCCTCTTCCACCAGCGTCTGGTGTCGGAGTCCCAGCCCCTTCTGCACGTGCAGGGACTTCCTGCAGAGTCGTGGGCCACGCTTCAGCCCTCGGGACTGGAGCCACTGGGAGCGGCCGCCCGGTCCCTGCGCTCTGTGCCGCCCCACACAGCTCTGGCCAGGCTGGGAGGGGGCACCGGGCAGGCCGGCACCGCAGGCCATGGGTGTTAAGTGAGATGCTGTGGGGGGCTCTGGTTCAAGGAGCCCTGCAAGAGCAGGGTCTGGCTCAGGGTGGGCAGGGGTGTGGGGGGGAAGGGACCAGCAGCAATGTGGTCACAGGGGAGGGAAAGATGGGGGGGCACCGGAGACGGAGGCGGCAGGACCCTGGGTCCACAGGAAGGAGCAGATCTGGCCACCAGCTGGGCGTGGTGGGGAGTGGTAGGGGTCAGGAGGCCTCTGGTCCTGGCCTGGCAGCTGGATGAAGGTGGAGGCTGGGGTTTGGGGCTCCAGAGGAGAGGCCTGCTTCCAGGTTGGGGAGGGAGGAGATCCAACTGCCCTGAATCCCTGGGGACAGTCTGGTAGGTGGCTGAGCAGGAGACCCAGGGACTGTGCCAGGGACTGGGCAGGAGCACTGGTTGGGGATGCAGAGAGCAACCTGGCTGAGGAGGAGGAAGTGGGCAGGAGGAAGAGCCTGCAGGTCTCAGTGACAGCGGTCACTGTTACTGAGGCTGGGAGCATTTCAGGGGCAGGGAGCCTGGGCCGGGCCAGGGGGACAGACACAGAGAGGTTGGCAAGCCCTGGTGCAGAGGGCAGAGGGGTGGGCAGGAGCCAGGCAGGCACTCTGGGGCGGGGGCTAGGGCAGCTCACCGGACCCTCAGCTGCTGGTTCTCGTCGGCCTTCTCCAAGGCTTCCTTCTCCTTGAAGAGCTGCTGGGCCTCGCGCACCTGGAGACCCCTCCCGCTGGCCTGTGCCTCCTCGTGGTGGGACTTTCGCAGGGCCTGGAGCTGCCCCTTCTGGATCTCAATGTGCCACAAGGCGTCCCTTGCAAACAACACCACTGTTTAAGGGAGGCCGAGACCTGCTGGCGCTGGGACCCGCGGGAGGCCTGGGTTCTGGCACCGCCTGGACCAGCACTCCAGTGGGATCCTGCCTCTAGGAACCCTCTGGGCCCGACCTCAGCTGCAGACTGAGGTCCCCCTGTTCTGCCTCCAACCTTATGAAAATCACCGTCTCGTCCAGTCCAGCCTGGCCAGCAACTGGCTCCCCACTGCCGGTGCACCGCAGGCCTGGGTCAGCCACCGTGGTGGGTCCTGCCAGGCCTGGGGAACATCATGCTCAGAGCATGGTGGCAGCCAGTCCTGCCCAGGGCCATGTCTGGCCATTAGCCAGAAGATGAGGGACTTGTCCAGCCTCTGACCTTGGGTAGTTCTGTCCACAACTGGATAGTGTGGCCTCTTACACACGATGCTCCTTGAGCTTCTAGCTCAGCTCGGGTGGGATGGGGGTGCAAGCAGGGGAGGGTAGAGGCTGAGAACGTGCTTCCTAGGCCTCAGGGGCCCACACCCCTGGACAGCTGCCCTGGGCTTCCCCAGCAGGTCTGCCGGGCACTGGGCTCCGTCTGCACCCACAGATTTCAGCCCCTGCTCTGCTTCATCCTCGATTGCACCCCACGTGGTGGGTGCGGGAAGCGCTTGGTAGATGCTCTTAACCATTTTAAGAAAATCCCCTTCTGAGCCTTTTTACTGCTCTGTGCTGGGCATGGAGCCCAGGAGGCTCCACTGACCACCCCCCAGCCCTTTTCATTGTATTTTGAGACAGCCCCTTGCTAAGTTGCCCAGGCTGGCCTTGAACTTGAGATCCTCCTGCACGAGCCTTCTGAGGAGCTGGATCACAGATGTGCGCCTCTGAGCCTGGCGGCTGAGAGTGTTTTACAGAATCGTCACCTTGGAGTTGAGGCCATTCTCTCCATCACGAGACCTGTGGCGGGTCCCCGTGCTGTGGCGCCCTCCAATGAAATCAGCCTCACGTCCTCCCACAGTGCTGGGGACGGAACCCAGGGTGCTCTATCACTGAGCCACCCCCCCACGCCTTGGTATTTTGATTTTGAGATGGGGCCTTGATGCGCGGCCCAGACTGGCCTTGAGCTCATCCTGCCGCAGCCCGCCGTGGCCGGGATCGCAAGCGTGGCCCGTGGGCCGGCAGTCAGCCTGACATCTCCCAGGGAAACCACAGCTGCAAGCTGGACGGGGCCTGGTCCCTGTCCCCTGCCAGGTGCTCACGCTGAAGACTGCCGTGCACAGAGGTGCTTGGTGGTCCTTCCTCTTTACCCGCCCGTGTTTCCTGGGGGACGGTCGGGTATGCGTCTCCTTTCTTGCACTGTCTTCGTGGTTTTAGCAGCAAAGTGATACCACTTGTGGGAGTGGGGGTGGACTGTGGGTCCGTCTGAACGGGCGGGGTCAGCCCGACCTCTGAGACTGCTTCCTTGCCTTGGCCAACGCCCTGCTCAGGGAGAACCCTGTGGTACGTGGGATTCATTGGCGCCCAGGTGGCCTCGAGAGCCAGCAGCTGGCGGAGGAGGCACCACCAAGTGAAGATCCTCAGTGAGGCTGGCTTCCCACAGCCGGGCCTCAGAGGACCCTCCTCACAGAGACCCTTTGGTGTGTTTCACTACAAATGAAGCCTTTGCCGGCTTCTCCCCGTGTTAGGGTCGGATCCATGGGCTTTTCCACCTAAAACCCCTGCTTTCGATGCGCTTCTTGTTGTTTGTTTTTTTAATTTTCTTTTGAACCAGGGCCTTGTGCATGCGAGGCAAGCACTCTACCAGCTCAGCTCTTACCCAGAGCCTCTTCTAGTTCTTTTTAAAATATGTTTTAGTTACAGGTGGACACAGACCTTTACTTCTATGTGGTGCTGAGGATGAGCCCGGGTCCCGCCCGTGCGAGGCGAGCGCTCACGGCTGAGCCCAGCCCCAGCCTGTTTATTTTCAACTCTACTTTTTCAGCCTTGTTTCCGGCCGGCCCACACCTGCCATGTCGCACAGGGCCACGCAGGACGCTGTGACAACCACTCCGTTCGACACTCGGGCCTGGTGTGCTCTTTGTTGGGAAATTTGAAACAGTCGCTTGCTTTTTAATGATGGGTCCCTTCAGCTCTGGGACTGGAGTGTTGCTGACTGCCCTGTGGCTCTGTGGCCGGGCCACGCTACTCCAAGCTGAGGACTTGTGCTGTTGGCAGCTCCGGACGGTGCCGCGTCCTGTTCCCTGGAGGACTTGTGTGAGGGCCCGTGCAGCCGTGGCAGAGGCGGAGGCTGGTGATCTACAACCAGCCCCCCTCACAGAGCACAGTCCTGCAGGCGGGGGTCCAGGGTCAAGTGCAGGAGGCCAGGGTCTGGTAAGTGTCAGGTGCAGGACAGGCTGCTCTGCAGTCATGCCAAACAGAGTTAGCTGCAGGGTGACCTGGCCACTCAGACCCTCTGTCCGGTTCTTTATCCCCCGTCTGCTTCAAGCCCAAACGCCCAAGCCCCCGCTCAAGGCCGAGCGCTCAGCCCCCCTCGCACCGACAAGGCAGCTTGCAGACCCAGAGGCCCCGTTAGATCTGGGCTATAAAAGCTCCCTCCTGCCGGGCCCCTCTCTCTCTCTCTCTCTCTCTCTCTCTCTTGCTCTCGCTCTCGCTCTCTCTCTCTCTCTCTCTCTTCTCCTCTGTTGCTCTGCTGCAGTAGAGATCCCTTGGTCGCTCTGAGTCTTGTGGTCACTTTTCCTTCAGCAACGACCTCTCCTCTTGGCTATGCTGTCCGGGCATCCTCGCAGGAGGGGACAGAGGGACAAAGGCTGCCATGAGCCCTTTCAGAAGGACGCTGACCACCTCACAGAACCCCGTTGGTTTCTCACCTGGGGCCAACTTCCAGACCACAGTGACTCTGCTGGGAAAGAGTGGGCTCCTAGGCCCGGGTGTGGGGACAGGGTCAGCGCAGGTGACTGAGCACCAGTGACAGTGACAGCAGAGCCTCCCTGCTGGACGACGCTGGTCCTGCTCTGCCTCCCGGGCCAGCTCCTCCGGCCACCATGGGAGCCGAGTGCCCTGCAGGACGGAGCTAGCTCCCTGGGCAGTTCTGCATCTCTTCAGAAGCCACTTCTTGTCCCTAAAGCTCTTCCAGAGTTCATCACTGGGTGCCAGTGGTCACCTGCCACGCTTGCCCAGGCTGTCCGGCCAGGGAGGTGCCCCGGGCAGCTCGGCCCGGCTGAGGGCTTCTGTTCACCAGCCACGACGTCGCCCTCCGGGCCCCAGCTCTGACGCTGCGTTGGGAGGGTGGGCCCAAGGCCCGGGCACGGGGGCAGTGCCCCATCCGTGGGAAGGTGCTCCCCTCGCCGAGGTCCGTGGCACGCACCCAGGGCTCCACCACGTTCAGATGCCCTGTGGTCCACATCACCGCTCTTCAGCTGAAATCCACAGCCAGGTCAGCTTGTCCAGCCCCAGGACAATGGCAGGCCACCACTGCTGGTGAGAAGCAGCAGGAGACACCCACCTGAGGGGCCCTCATCTCGGCCCGTGCGTCGGCACACCCAGGACGTCCCAGGGTGATGGCCTCTCAGGGTCCAGCAGCACCACCCCCACCCTTCCTGGTGGAGGCCCGTGGACGAGGCCCAGCTCTTGGCTGGTCAGCTCCCACACAGCCAGGGGCTCGAGGACAGAGGAGGACAGTGTCCTGCCTTGGAACCGAGGGGAGGTGGCCATCTGAGCTAAGCAGTCCTTATGGCCCTTGAAGGTGTCATGAAGGCTTGTCTTCTGTGTCCCAGTGGTGGACACGTCACTGCAGTGATGACAGGGACGGCACTGGCATCTCAGAGCAACAGGTGCCACATGTGGGGACAGATCCAGGACTGGCAGGAGAGGCTGGGGAGAGGCTGGGGAGAGGTTGGCAGGAGAGGCTGGGGAGAGGCTGGGGAGAGGCTGGGGAGAGGTTGGCAGGAGAGGCTGGGGAGAGGCTGGGGAGAGGCTGGGAGAGGGTCAGGAGAGGCTGAGAAGAGGCTGAGGAGAGGCTGGGAGAGGGTCAGGAGAGGCTGGGGGAGAGGCTGGCAGGAGAGGCTGGGGAGAGGCTGGGGAGAGGTTGGCGGGAGAGGCTGGGAGAGGGTCAGGAGAGGCTGAGGAGAGGCTGAGGAGAGGGTCAGGAGAGGCTGAGGAGAGGCTGAGGAGAGGGTCAGGAGAGGCTGGGAGAGGGTCAGGAGAGGCTGAGGAGAGGCTGGGAGAGGGTCAGGAGAGGCTGAGGAGAGGCTGGGAGAGGGTCAGGAGAGGCTGAGGAGAGGCTGGGAGAGGGTCAGGAGAGGCTGAGGAGAGGCTGAGGAGAGGCTGGGAGAGGGTCAGGAGAGGCTGGGGAGAGGCTGGGGAGAGGCTGAGGAGAGGCTGGGGAGAGGCTGAGGAGAGGCTGGGGAGAGGTTGGCAGGAGAGGCTGGGAGAGGGTCAGGAGAGGCTGGGGAGAGACTGGAAGAGGCTGAGGAGAGGCTGAGGAGAGGCTGGGAGAGGGTCAGGAGAGACTGGGGAGAGACTGGAAGAGGCTGAGGAGAGGCTGAGGAGAGGCTGGGAGAGGGTCAGGAGAGGCAGGGGAGAGACTGGGGAGAGACTGGAAGAGGCTGAGGAGAGGCTTGGAAAGGCTGGGGAGAGACTGGGGAGAGGATGGCAGGAGAGGCTGGGAGAGGGTCAGGAGAGGCTGAGGAGAGGCTGGGGGAGAGGCTGGCAGGAGAGACTGGGGAGAGGATGGCAGGAGAGGCTGGGAGAGGGTCAGGAGAGGCTGGGAGAGGGTCAGGAGAGGCTGGGGAGAGACTGGGGAGAGACTGGAAGAGGCTGAGGAGAGGCTTGGAAAGGCTGGGGAGAGACTGGGGGAGAGGCTGGCAGGAGAGACTGGGGAGAGGATGGCAGGAGAGGCTGGGGAGAGGCTGGCAGGAGAGGCTGGGAGAGGGTCAGGAGAGGCTGAGGAGAGGCTGGGGAGAGGCTGGGGAGAGGTTGTCAGGAGAGGCTGAGGAGAGGCTTGGAAAGGCTGGGGAGAGACTGGAAGAGGCTGAGGAAAGGCTGGGGAGAGGCTGGGGAGAGGCTGGGAGAGGTGGCTGCAGCCTGGGCAGTGAGCGCTGGCCAGCAGCATGGCTGCTGGGGGAACATGGACGTGGGAGCCAAGATGCCCACAGTCCCTTGGCGACCCCGTATCTGATGTAAAGAGCCCAGAGGCCCTGCCATGTGGCGGGACGTGCCCAGCGTTGCGGCACAGGGTCCCCCAAAGGCACCGCAGAGGCCCTCTGGGGAGGGGCTCGGAGTCTCGGTTGGTGGGCAGAAGGGGTTGGCAGCTAGCAGACCTTGGGGTCCCTAGGACGGAAGCAGAGGGGAGCCCACTAGGCCCCGTCACTCATCGGGGTGGTGGCCAGGGGAGGCGCGCACTGGGAAGAGGGTCCTGGGTCGGAAGCTGACCCACACGTGAGGGACGGCGGGTCAGCCCCAGGTGACAGTTCGCGGGGTCTGTGGAGGGAGAGGCAGGAGCGCTGGGACCCACTCCTCCAGCCCTCGCCCGCTGATTCCCGCGGCCACGTCCCAGGCGGCTCTGCACTTCCCGGGGGCCGTGGAGCAGCAGCGTGGACGGTGACTAGTCACGGCAGGGCAGGCCAGGGGCTGGACGTCCAGGCCCCGGGGCCAGTGTGAATGCGGCAAGAGCTGGAGCTGCCTCTCTTGCAGCAAGGGGCACCCAAGGGAGCCCTGGCTCTCCCTGTGCCTGCGGCCCTTGAGGCTGGAGAGCCCACTTGTCCCGGGAGTGTCACAGCAGAGCCACCATCCGGCCCCCCGGCCGTGCCCAGGAGGCTTCCTGGTGCAGTCAGTGACCGGCTTCCGTCCCCCCAGAGCCTTTCTGTCTCAGCTGTCCAGGCTCGGCCACCAAGCGCCACTGGGGGTCCCAAGGCCGCAGCTTGCTCCCCACGGGGCCTCTGGAGAATCCTGGAGGCACTTTGTGTGGGAGGGCCACCGGGGTTGGACACAGGGCCCCCGGCCACTGGGCCACCCCCAGCCTGCTCTGTGTTCTCACTGAGTTGCTGAGCGCCTCGCCTTTGCTGAGGCTGGCCGTGAACTCTCGGTCCTCCTGCCTCAGCCTCCAGGGCCTCGGGGCTCACAGGCGTGGCCACCACACCTGGCCTCTGAGGTGCTTTTTAACGGCTTCTGTGGAAGCTCAAAGAACCGGAAACAGGAAAAGGAGACAACCAATTCACAGCTTCTCACCCGCAAACAACCGGAGAAGAGTGTGCACTGTCTCCTCTCAGCTGCCCCTGTAACACGCTGCCTGCCCGTGGGCACCTGGTCCTAGGCCCGCCCTCCGCCCTGGCCCCGGGCGCTGCCCGCTTACTCGGTCTCCCTCAGCATGGCCGCGATCCTCGACTGCAGGTCCTGCTCGTTCTGCAGCTCTGTGTGCAGGCGTCTGGACGTGGCCTGGAGACGGCCCACGGCGGCCCTGGAGCACCGCCACGGAGGACGGCACAGGTCAGCACCAGGGGCCTCCGCGTTCTCGGGAGTCAGTCTGTCTGAACTGGTCAGCTCGGGGCCTGGGGGGCCACTCACCGCTGTGGCCTCGCCTTGTTCTGAACTGGTCAGCTCAGGCCCTGGGGAGGGGCGCTCACTGCTGTGGCCTCTCCTGTTCTCTTGGGAAGCTGCGGGCCCTCAGAGCACACGGGGACCCCGAGTCCCCCTCGGCCTCCTCCCTCCTGGGCTCCGCTCTCCCCGGGCACCACCCACTGGGACGGTGAGCAGGTGTCTTCCTGTGGTGACATGCTGGGGGCTCTGCCTGGGGGAGGCCCTGCTGGGTGGGGACGGGCCTGAGCGAGTGGTCAGTGGTCAAGTCGGGCTCATGTGGACACTGGCTGCCACTGGAATCAGGGTCGAGGGGCCGTGGGGGCCCTGGACAGCCCTGACAGCATGGTCGTGCCTGGCCCTGGCCTACTGGCTGCATACCACCTACATGTTGTTGGCCGCTCTCTCCCTGGCCATCTCGGCGGCCACGGTCTCCTGCTGTTTGCTGAGGAGGTCCACCCTCTGGCGACAGGCCCGCAGCTCTTCTCTGAAACGCCCAACAAGAACTGGGTGACGGCTTTGAAGCTGCAGCCTCGCCCGGCTGGGGCCTGGGGTAGCGCATCTTTCCTGGTCCTCTGTCCAGTGACAGGACAGGGCCTGGTCACTCACATTCTCAACATTCTACCAAGGGACTGACTCTGCGGCCAAGGTCACCCACAGCCCAAGGGTCCATGAGTCATGAGCAGTTGGCACTGCAGCTGGCCATTTCAGAACACTGGCTGGAGTGGCCCTGGGGGCCTGACCACACACTGGCTCCTGTCACGTGACTTTGGCAACAAAAGAGAACCCCAGGGATGGCTGAAGGGACGTTTAGAGGAGAATTGGGAAACAGCAGCAGGAGGTACCCTGGCATGATGCTAGGCTGGACCAGTCTCCCTGGGGGCCTCGTGGGTGGTGGGCATGAAGAGAGTGCTCTTTAGAGAGCAGCCAGGTGGCACGGTCAGCAGTGTGCCGTCAAATAGTTCAGCAAGAGAAACGGACGATGCAGGGCCCGGGTGACCGCGGGGAGGCCACCTGGGCCGCGGCCAGCAGCTCACCTGGTCTTCTGGAGGAAGAGGCCTTTCTCCTCCTGCATCCTGTCCAGCAGGTCCAGGTGTCTGCGCAGCTCCGTCTCCTGGGTCCTGTCTCCCCCGGGGGCCGCACCCCTGCCCTCTCCAGCACCGGCGGTGGCAGCGCATTCTTCCCTGGCTGAGCTGAATCCAGGAGGAGGCAGCAGGGTTGCCCCTGCACAGTGCCACCCCGCAGACCTGCGCCTGCCCGTCCTCCCCGCTTCACTGCAGGAACGTCCCCCGGGAATCACCCGCCGTCTCCCGCGGCAGCCGCGCTCCCGGGGCCCTCAGGCAGAGACTCCAGCTCCAACTCCAGTTCCGGGGGGTGTCTTCCTGGAAATCGAGGTCAGAGTTAGACAGCAAGCAGCAGCCGGGCGGGCGCAGCGTCCCGCCTGAGATCTCAGGGACTTGGGAGGCTGAGGCAGGAGGATCACAAGTTCAAAGCCAGCCTCAGTGACTTAGTGAGGCCCTAAGGACTTGGCACCCCTGGGTTCAACCCCCAGAAGGAAGAGGAGGACAGCAAAACCAGCTGGTGACACATTCGAGTCTGAAACTTCCCGAACTTAAGCTGGATGAGCAAGGGTAGTCCTCAAAGTGTGGTCCAGGGGCCCTGGGGCTAAGGCTTGGGAGTCTGTCGGTTGTCTCAGCACAATGTCCTGTGCCTGCAGTGACGTGGCTGGAGGCCACGGGACAGGCAGGAGCAGTGTCCTCCACTGACCCAGACCACACCGTTTACGATAGTTTATTCCTGCTATGGCTATAAGTGAATGAGTGTGGATAAGGGAATGAGTGTGGATAAGTGAATGAGTGTGGATAAGGGAATGAGTGTGGATAAGTGAATGAGTGTGGATAAGTGAATGAGTGTGGATAAGTGAATGAGTGTGGATAAGGGAATGAGTGTGGATAAGTGAATGAGTGTGGATAAGGGAATGAGTGTGGATAAGTGAATGAGTGTGGATAAGTGAATGAGTGTGGATAAGGGAATGAGTGTGGATAAGGGAATGAGTGTGGATAAGGGAATGAGTGTGGATAAGTGAATGAGTGTGGATAAGGGAATGAGTGTGGATAAGTGAATGAGTGTGGATAAGGGAATGAGTGTGGATAAGTGAATGAGTGTGGATAAGGGATTGAGTGTGGATAAGGGAATGAGTGTGGATAAGTGAATGAGTGTGGATAAGGGAATGAGTGTGGATAAGTGAATGAGTGTGGATAAGTGAATGAGTGTGGAATCACTTTCAACTTAGCTTCTTAGCACAGTGAATATGGAGTCTGGGGGCCCCTTGGGTTCCCAGACTTTTAAAGAATTTCTTGTAGCTGGTTTTCAGACAAGGACTTTGAGGCTCCTGGTGTGAGTCACTGTGGACTTCCAGCTAATCAGGCCAATGGAACCAGGGGTCCCTCTCCACGCTCCGCCGGGTCTCTGTCACAGAGACTGAGAAAGGACTCTGAAAGGCACAAGTGTATCCACCACCACAAGGAGGGCGAGAGAAGGACACACCGTCCAGAGGGGGACACTCAGGGACAGGGTGCGGCGGGCAGGCGCCACCTGTGCAGACTGTGACAGCTGCCTGGGCAGCGAGGTCCAAATCAAGGACATCTCAGGAAGATTTCAGATCATCAGAAAATTTAAAAAGAGAATCTAAATGCGTCCAGGAAAAGAAAATAAAAATAGGTCACATTCAAAGGATGGGGCTAAAAATGGCATCAGTTTCTCAATAGTGACGCCAGGACTGGAGAAGCCGAAGACGGCAGGACAAGTTCCCTGGTTGGGAAAAACGTGAATTCAGTGGGCACGGTCTCGCGGGAGTCCAGGGAGCCGGGGGGCAGCCGTGAGGCGCGTGGCCTGTTTTTCCCGGGCCTCCTTTACCATCCTCCATGGGCAGGATGCTGTCTGCAAGCTCCTCTCCAGAAACCAGGCTAGTGGCTCTCTCCATGTCGAGAGGTAGAGATCGGCTGCAAGAAAGTTATCACAAAATACAGATCAACAGGACCCGAGATCTTAAAATATGGACTTTATAATAATCAATAACTTACCTTAAAAAGACATTTAGAAAGAGAATAGATAAGTCACTGATTAGGGAAAAATTACTTGTAGCACAAATATCTGACAAAGGTCTTGTATCCAGAATATGTAAAGAGTTCCTGCACATCAATAAGTCAAAGTCCAGACTCCAGCTGAGACAGACAGAAGGTGTAGTGGTGTGACATGAGAAGACACAGAAATGGCCAACGAGCACGGACACGTGGTGTGACACCCAGAGTCACGGGACGAAGACTAAAGCCCTAGCTGTGTGCCCCCGAGGTGGCTGGGAGTCACACCATAGGTGGCACAAGCTCTGGCAAGAACTCAGAGCCATCTGCAGCCATGAGTGTGACTGGCGGGAATTTCTTGTGAACAGACCCTCACAACAGGCCCCCATCCTAAGGACGGCTGAGAAACTGCCCGAGGGCGTTCACGGAGGGTCACGCTCCCTCTCCTAGCTCCAGACTGGAAAGAGCCCAGATGCTGGACAGGAGGAGGGAAGGACAGCTTGGGGCACCTCTGGGAGCAATAGAAGGGGCAGTGCTGGCGGTCAGGCGCGCCTAGGGCTCTCTCTCGAGGGCCTCTGCAGTCGTGAAGTGGACTCAGGAGTACACTGAAGCCCAGAGCAGCAAGCTCAGGCAGGGGACTGAATTCGTATGGTGGCTTCCGCGTACCAGGATGGACGGCCAGGGAACTTGCGGGGTCTGGGGCCACCCTATACCTGGCTGCACAGATGTCTGCCATTGTCAAATGGACCCAATCAACATTTCTGACCTCTGCGTCTGCCAGCTGTGGTGGCCATGCCTGGGACCTAGCTACGTGGAGGCTGAGGCAGGAGGACTGCAAGTTCAAGGCCATCGGCAACGTAAGACCCTGTCTCAAAGTCAGAACTAGAAAGAGCTGGAGATGGAGCTCAGTGGTCGAGCCTCCGGGGTCCCTTCCCAGCACCACACACAAAAGACTTATGTGTCTTATCTCAGCTCATGCTATCTCAGCACACACACACACACATGCACACACACACACACACATGCAAACACACGCACACACACACGCACACACACACGCGCACACACGCACACGCACGCACGCGCACGCACGCGCACACGCGCACACGCACGCACGCGCACACACGCACACACACGCACACACACACACATGCAAACACATGCACACACACACACATGCAAACACATGCACACACACACACGCAAACACACGCACACGCACGCACGCGCACACACGCACACGCACGCACGCGCACACACGCACGCACGCACGCACACACACACATGCAAACACATGCACACACACACACGCACACGCACGCACGCACACGCACGCACGCGCACACACGCACGCACACATGCAAACACACGCACACACACGCACACACACACACATGCAAACACACGCACACACACACGCACACGCACGCACGCGCACACACGCACGCACACACGCACGCACACATGCAAACACACGCACACACACACGCACACGCACGCACGCGCACACACGCACGCACACACGCACACGCACGCACACACACACACACACTCTGCCAAGGTCCAGGGGCTCAAAGAACTCGAGGACACTGGCCACGCCCTCATCGACTGGGGGTTCCAGGAGGACGCCTGTGGACACTCTTGGTCTGGAATTTTACATCCATTGATCAAGGATTTTTCACTCAAGAAACAGCGTTAGACGTCCGTGCTCTTAGCACCTCGCCGTTTCCCGTGAAAGTCACGTCTGATGTACGGCTTCATCTACTCTCTGTCCAGCCACCACCGTGCGCTTGTTCTGACGCCCATCGTCATGTCATGCTCACACCTTGATCAACGTGGAAAGAGTGCGGGTGAGTGCTTGTGTCAGTGTGTGGGCACAGACGTCCCGTGTGGGGACAGTCTCTCCCTGACCCCAGGGGTGAGTCCGGGCGGGACATGCTCAGATCTGGGGACTGGGCTTCTGCTGCTTGATTCAGCCACTGCTTCAGACCCCTGCACTAAGAGTATGTTCCATGTCTCAGGATGTTTCCGGTTACATTATGAATAAATCAATGCAGTGATTTAAACTGCAAAGAAACACTTTGCATTAAGGTCCCAAAGGGTAGGATTCGAAGTGCCCATAAAACACCCACCACATTCTCCCACCGGGAAGGACACTGGTCTGTGCTCTCCGGGGTTTTCACAAGACACTTGTAAGTGGCCAGACCTGTTCAGCTCTGTCTCAGGAGCTTGGTGCGGCTATCCCGACTGCCTCGCTGGACGCACAGTGGACCACAGCATACGTATACTCTGACCCTCCTGGCTTTCAACTCTCACCCTACTCTAATCCTCTGAAACAGTGCAGATTCCTGTTTCCACACACGAATCTACAAGGACCCGCAAACTGGGAAGTGGAAGGACCAGTGTGAAGCCCCTGGGGGTGGGAGACCTGGGCCAGCACCTGTGCAGGGCTCGGGCACAGGAGAAGCGGCTGGAGAACCAAGGGTCACTCGGCGGCTCTCAGGAGGGCTTGGAAGGGCCACCTTTGGTACAGAGGCTGCCAGTGCGCCAGCCAGCACACTGAAGTGGTAAGAAATGCTGTTTTCAAAAACAGTCTCAGGGCTGGGGATGTGGCTCAAGCGGTAGCGCGCTCGCCTGGCATGCGCGGGGCGCTGGGTTCGATCCTCAGCACCACATACAAACAAAGATGTTGTGTCTGCCGAAAACTGAAAAATAAATATTAAAAATTCTCTCTCTCTCTCTAAAAAACCCCCCAAAATCTCAAAAGTCTAATTCCCTGCTCTCCAAGGCACTGCCTGCGCTGTAAAGCTCAGAAAGAGGCGCACCGCGGTGGCCATGAGCAGGGAGCAGGCGGAGGCACCCAGCACACAACACTCTGGGCACAAGCCGTGGCGGCAGTAAGCAGCCAGCTGTCCCCCCCCCCTGCCCCCACCCCGTGCTCAGCAACAGGGCCACCTGCCCAGCAGGTGCCCAGCAGATCCCGGCAGGAGAGCAGGGGTGGCCACAAGGGGCTCCTGAGCACATGGGCACCCCACCAGCAGACCCCAGAGGGTCACACCATCCACCCAGTAAGCAAGAAAGAAGGATCCATAAAATCCAACATCCCTTTATACTTAAAAAAGTCGTGAACTTGTGTTAGAAATGAACCTCACAATACGAGCGTCAACAATGCAAGAAAAGACGCTCACCATCACGGCCATTAGAGATGCACATTAAAACTACCCCAGGAGCCATGGCTTTCCAGCAGAACAGAGGTCATCAAGGACACAGGAGACCAAGGTGCTGGTGAGGGTGCTGGTGAGGGTGCTGGTGAGGGTGCTGGTGAGGGTGCTGGTGAGGGTGCTGGTGAGGGTGTTGGTGAGGGTGCTGGTGAGGATGTTAATGAGGGTGGTGGTGAGGGTATTGGTGAGGGTGCTGGTGAGGGTATTCGTGAGGGTGCTGGTGAGGATGTTTGTAAAGGTGCTGGTGAGGGTGCTGGTGAGGGTGCTGGAGAGGATGTTGGTGAGGGTGTTGGTGAGGGTGCTGGTGAGGGTGCTTGGGCTGCAGACTGGTACAACCACTCCAGAGAGCAGTATGGAGATTCCTCAGAAAACTGGGAATGGAACCACCATTTGACCCAGGTATTGCACTCTTCAGCTTATACCCAAAGGACTTAAAATCAGCAAACTACAGTAACACAGCCACATCAGGTTTACAGCAGCTCAATTCATAATCGCAAAGCTATGGAACCAACCTAGGTGCCCTTCAACAGGTGGGTGGGATAAATACACACAATGGAGTATTACTCAGCCATGATGAAAAATGGAATTATGGCATTTGCTGGTAAATGGCTGGAAATGGAGAACATCGTGCTAAGTGAAACAAGCCAGTCCCAAGAAACCAAAGGTGGAATGTTTTAGCTGATATGTGGAAGCTAACCCCCAGTAAGGAGAGGGGAAGAATAAAAGTTCCGTAGATTAGACAAAGGGAGTGAGACAGGAGACAGGTGTTTTTAGTTCCATTGTGGTGAAAACAATGTTTGTACATTTAAAAATTGCCGAGAGAGTAAATTTCAAATGTTCTCACCACAAAAACTGTTGCGTGTTTCTGTGACAGGTTGACCGGCTCGGTTTATTGTTCACCGAGGACACCGCCTCCTGCTCCCTGACTCACCGACTGTCGTCAGCCGCCCATTCAGGGAGCCCTCCACAAGCCGCAGGCCCAGCCACAGACACTGAAGCTTCAGGACAGGAACCAGGGCCAGGCGCTGCCCAGTGCACCTGCCCAGTGCACCCAGGGCCAGGGAAGAAGAGAGGAGGAAGACCAAGAACCCAACCAGGAGGCGCACGAGAACCACTGCGTAGATGCGCTGGGTCCCCAACGGGTAGGTCCAAACGCGCAGGAGGAGAAGCATCTGGAACACTAGGTAACGCGGAGGCTCGCTCCCGTTGCAGAGACTCCTTGTGACGAGAACTGAGCGTCTTTCCATGTATCAGAGTCAACACCAGCTACCCTTTACGATCACAGCGGAAAGAACGAAGCCCTGAAGAATAAATACAGCAGCAGACACGTGGGGCTGCTGAGACAAACGGCAAAGCCCGCAGCGACATAAGTAGACCCCTAGAAATCAGTGGGGCCAATGGCCCAGTTCCTTCAACAAACAAAGGTCCCAGGGAGAGAGGGGAGGGGCCACTGTGGGATCCTGCCAGCTCGAGCCAACAGAGGGGCATGCTCTGCGGCCCTCCCTGAAACAGCACACGTTGGATTTCCAGTAAGAAATCTCCGCTGAAGCTGGACAAGGAGCAGCCTTGTGATGCCAGCTGCCTGGGAGGCTGAGGCAGGAGGACTGCAAGTTCAAGGCCAGACCCGGTCTCAAAGTGACCTCACTCTGGTGGCTTAGTGGTAAAGCACCCCTGGGTAAAGGAGGAGGAGGAGGAGGAGGAAGAGGAGGAGGAGGAGGTGGAGGAAGAGGAGGAGGAGGAAGAGGAGGAAGAGGAGGAGGAGGAAGAGGAGGAGGAGGGGGAGGAGGAGGAGGAGGAGGAGGGGAGGAGGAGGAGGAGGAGGAGGAAGGGGAGGAGGAGGAGGAGGAGGAGGGGGAAGAGGAGGAGGAGGCGGAGGAGGAGGGGAAGAGGAGGAGGAGGAAGAGGAGGAGGAGGAGGTGGAAGAGGAGGAGGAGGAGGAGGAGGAAGAGGAGGAGGAGGAGGAGGAGGAGGAGGGGAAAGGAACTGTGGGAATTGATGATGATTTTTTGGTTATTGGTAAAGGCCACCTTCATCTGCCTGGGGTGCACACTAAAGCTCGCAGTGAGCCGGGACACCTCAGCAGTCCGGTTCTGGACCAGCAGGGGCCCAGGCTGGGTAGCTGCTGGTGCAGGGTGGCGGCGGGCCTGTGGCTCATTATCTTTCTTCCTGTTCTCTCTCTCTCTCTCTCTTAGTTATAGGTGGACATAACATCTTTTTATATTTATGTGGTGCTGAGGATGGAACCCAGTGCCCCAGCACTAGGTGAGCGCTACCTCTGAGCCACAGCCACAGCCCCTCTTCCTGTTCTCTAGACTCTGAAGTTTCCCATAGAGAAAACGTGAAAACAGAAGAAAGTCTAAATGACAAATGCAGCTTCAGGAGACTCATGTTTCCAAGGTACCAATTCTTTCCCAGTTTGCTCCATCTTCACTGACCCCTCCAAAGTCCCCCAGGAGAGAGGGAGGGAGAGGACAGTGAGGGACCTGTCCCTGACTTAGCACCTACTGGAGACGGGACAAGGACAGTGTTGATGAGGAGCAGGGGGCGGGCACCCTGTAGCACCAAGATGGACTCTGAAGCAGGACATGGCTGGATGGTGTTTGCAGAGACAGGCGCACTGGGGGAGCCGGGGAACGGCAAGCCTGACACTCCCTGGTGCTGGCACGGACACAGAGCTGTGGGGTGTCATGCTACGGGGGTCTGAGAGGCAAATGGCACCTGTGACGAGGTTGAAGGGCTTGGGTGCTCTGCTTCCACAACAAGTGACCCCACTCTGGGGTGACCCCAGTTCTGGAGGCCAGACATCTGGGATGACCTCATGGGCTCCCTGAGGCCCCGTGTGGGGATCCAGCCCTCTTGGGTACCACCACCAAGATGTGCGTCAGCGTGGCTGCCCCTGACCACCCTAGCTGGTCTTTCCTGCATGTTCTCCCCACAAACCCCATATTTGGAGCCCAGCCCCTGGGCCCTGGCTCCCTGTGCACCTGGCTCTTCCATGGTGTCTGAAGGCAAACCAGGTACCTTCAGGACAGGATGGGTCCTAACTCTTCTCCTGACCTGGTGTGGCTGCCGCCCAGGACCACGCTTCTGTTCCCAGCAAACTGCAGGCTGAGAATCCTGGACCTGCGCTCTTCAGCCTCAGGGCGGAGGGTGGTCCTTCCACGCTGGGCTGCTCTGGGGCAGTGAGCCGCATTTTTTCTGGAGACCCTGGACAGAGCCCCCTGTTCCCTTTCCCACCTTCTACAGCCGCCCTCACTCCTGGGCCCCAGGCCCCATCCCGCTGTGGTCAGAGCCCGAGTGGCCAGCTGCGGGGGTTCTGGTTCTCTTCTGCCTTAAAGGACTCTGAGTACCCTGGGCCCGCCCTGGTGACCTGGGGACACCACCCTACTTGGGACAGCAACCTCACTGCCCTGGCCTGGACGCTCAGGTTCAGAGGACAGGGCACAAAGTCCCGGTCCAGCCTACTAGGCCCTTTGGCTAGCTGTCCTGGGAGTGCACCTAGGGACTGGGCTGCTCTGCAGGGCACCACCCCGCTGGCTCTGCCTGGCCGGCCTGTTGCGGCCCCTCTCCTGGCCGGGGGCTCCTCCAGCCCCTGGTGCTAAGGGCCTTCGCTGCGCTGCGTGGGCAGGGCTGTGTCCAGATCGCTCTCTTACAAGGACCCCAGCGGTGCCCAGCAGGGGCCCTGCTCCAAGATGCCTCACCTCAACTACTAACAACCGACGGCCCTTCCAACGAAGGCGGCTGAGAGTCCGCGGCCGCGAGAGTTGGGGCGATACAGACGCCAGCCGGCGGCACCCACCTCCCCAAGGCCTGCTCGGCCCTGTCCGGCGACAAGCCCTCGTCAGCGGCCCCACCCGGCGGTGGCCCGCTGGTCCTCTCGGTGGCCCGCGGCTGCGACGCTTTCGGCTCCATGGGAACGCGCACACAGCCCCGCGCAGGCGCGGCCCGCCCAGCTCGCGGTGGGAAGGACCGGCGGCTTGAGAAGCGGTGGCGCTTGCGGACGGCGGGCTCGGCCCTCTCGCAGGACTCGAGGCTGCACCGCGCGCACCTGCCCCCACCTGCCCCCACCTGCCGGCACCTGCGCGCACCTGCCCCCACCTGCCCGCACCTGCTCCCACCTGCCCGCACCTGCGCGCACCTGCCCCCACCTGCCCGCACCTGCGCGCACCTGCCCCCACCTGCCCGCACCTGCGCGCACCTGCCCCCACCTGCCCCCACCTGCCCGCACCTGCGCGCACCTGCCCGCACCTGCCCCCACCGGCCCCCACCTGCCCGCACCTGCGCGCACCTGCCGGGTGCTCCGGGGCTGCACGGTGTGCGCTGCGGATCCCTTTCACCAGGCTCAGCGGCCGCGCTGGGCCAGGATGAGTGGGATCTGCCCCTTCGCAGCTGGTGCCCGAGGCGCGGGAGGCCTGGGAAGTCCCTTGCTAATCCTGGGCCGGACATCCTAAGAGTCAAGAGGTCTGCAACCGCGGGAGGTGCTGGGTCTGTTTTCCTCTCAGAGTTCCGCGCTCCAGGGCCGAATCGGGGCACCCTATCGGCCCACCCTATCAGCCTGGCGACGGTTTTCCTAAGAGGAGTTACACCCGCCCCAATTATGGAGTTCTTTCTTCGGGCTTGGCTTCCCTGGTCCCAGTATGGATGATGGACACACTCCACGGGAGAGGGGAAGGACAGTCAGAGACTGAACACAGCACCCACAGGGAGCTGGGCCCTGGCAGGTCTCCTTCTGTGTCCTGCTGTAGAGTGGCCTCCAGGACACACCTAAGTGAGGAGATCAAGACGCAGCGCCGTCAGCAGCGTGTTTCACCTACCAGGCAACAAGAACACACCTGTTTGTCTTCCTGGCCAGGCGCTGAGGGGCCCTGATCCCCTGAGGTGGGGAGAAGGAGAACTGGACCCACGGCCAGGCTGGGAGGCAGGAGTGGTAGGTCAGGGCTTGCTGGGCAGGGCCAGGGTCCTGTGCAGTGGGGACGACCAGGTGGATGCCCCCGATCCTAGGCTGCCCAGGCTCTGGGATCCAGCACTGCAGGGGCAGCCACGGTCTCCCTCGGAAGCCCTCAAGTGGGAAGAGGCTGAGAATTCTCCCCCGAGGGCAACAGGGTTTCAGGGTCTGGGTCCACCCCCTGGCCTGGCTGCCAGGCGGGCAGTGAAGGCCAGTTTTCAGCTTAACCTAGTATTAAATGAAATTTAGAGGGGCTGCTGATTCGGACTGAGCTCCCGTCCAGGCCTCTGCAGAGACTGAAGTGGGTCACTCATGCAAACTCCACATCCCCAAGTGGAAACTAAGCTGTTTATCTGAACCTCCAAGAAATCAGGAGAGACAGAAGACAGACGATCCCCAGACGGGCAGGTTTTAGCAGGGACGATAGGGGAGCCCCCGGCTTTAGTCCTCACAGGGAGAAGAGCTGAAGCCACCCCCGCCAACCCTGTTCCGACCACTGCTGGACTTTACCAACTCTGCTGCCATGCCCACAGAAGCACCTTTTGTCAATCTGAGATGGAAGGAAGTCCGATTCACCAGTTGTTGGTAAAAGCCAATTGGGTGTTTGAATTGAATTTGTTGAAATTCCTTGTTGCAGTTGTTTTGAGATTGGGTCTTGCTGCATGGCCCAGGGTGGCCTCTGACTGCAGCCCCTGAGTGCTGCCCGACAGGCATGTGCACGGCCTGAATGAAGACTTGTTCTTTGACACCTTTGTCTTGGCAAGACCCTTGGGTGGTGAGACCCCTGACGGTGTGCCTGGAAACCTTTCAAACTTCATGGAAACTATAAACTCACAGATCACAGGAAACTGTGAACCACAGCAAACCTCAAGCAGAGTCAGGAAAGATCACACCAAGACACGTGATAATCAGGTCGACAGAGATGAGAAATGGGGAGAGGCTCTGAGACGCACAGAGGGCAGAGGCAGGTTCACACAGAGCCAGGGAACATGCCTGCAGACGCCAGGGGGCTGGAAGTCAGGGGCACAGCCTGGCGACCTAAATGTCCATGCCCAGGAAGAACGTTCTAAAGAGCAAAGGCAGTTTTTGTGTGGTGCAGAGTATCAGTGATCGAGCCGTAATTTTAAAAAGCTATTTTTTAAAATGAAGATAGCCTGGGGTGGACCTCAGTGGTAGAACGCTCGCCCCGCATGCACACGGCACGGCCAAACTGATAATTAAGCAAAGAAGGGTACGTTTGTACCTCTGGCTGAGAAGGAGCAAGAGGAACAGGTTTCCCTCCGCCTGAGACAACTGAAAACCAGAACAGAACATTCGGAGGGCAGAACACCCGAGGGCCCAGGATGCCATCCTAGGAGGTGGACATGGAGGACCGGAGCCCGCATGTGACCCCCGGAAGCTCCAGACCACAGTTCAGGGGAAGGAAACGGAGGCCAGGACTGGTAACATGGGTCATTTCAGCACGACTAAAAGCCCTGGCTTTTCAGAAGACGCTGCTGGGAGAAGGAGCCGGAAAACTGCTGGGCACTAAAGATCCTTACAAAACACATGCAGCCAAAGACTGGTGTCTGAAAAATATAAATGATTCACAGCAACAGAAGGGTCAGCTTCCTCATTTTCTAAAATTAGCAAAAGACTTGATCAGAGACCACTGGATCAAGCCAGCTCATCCACACGTGCCGAGCGTCTTGGTCCCTGGGATAGGGCACATGAAGCCCACCAGGAGGCGCCCCCGTGCAGCCGTGGAGTGGCCAGCAACGGGAGACACACAGTGTGCACTGGGCTGAGGGGCCGGCCGCGGAAGGTCTCTGGGCGCTGCTGGCGTGCAAACTGGCAGGCCCACGTTGGGAAGCTGAGTGGCCATTTCTTACAGAGTGAAGCACACGTGCCCCTGAATCCCGGTAATCCTAGACGCACCCCTTTATTGAAAAGAATGACGACGTGACCACCCAAAGACTTGCGTCTGAAAGTTCAAAGCAGCAGGAGCCAAAACTGGACACAACCCAAATGTCCATCAACAGGGAGGGCACAACTCAGGAACAAGCCCACACTCCTGGGGACACAACAAGGTGCTGTGGTTGATTCTCAGAAGGATCGTGCTACCTGGGTGTGGTGGCGCACGCCTGGGCTTTCCAGCTACTCGGGAGGCTGAGGGAGGGGGATGGCTTCATCCCAGGAGTTGAAGCGCAAAAAAGTCAGACCTCATCTCAAAAAAAAAAAAAAAAAAAAAAAAACCACAACACTCTTCTGTGTGCGGTGGGTGGCACATGCCTGGAAACTGAGGCAGGCGGATCACAAGCTCAAGGCCAGATCCAGCAACTTAGAAAGACCCTCAGCAGCTTAGAGAGACCCTGTCCCACCATAAAACATAAAAAGGACTGAGAACGTGGCTCCGTGGTGGAGTGCCCTCCCACCATGAAGTATCTTACAAGCCTTTAAGTCATCAATCCAGAAACCACTGAGGGGCGATGGGGGATTGAGAAAAGACAAACACATAGGAGAAGAAAGTTGGGACCCGGGGGACAATGTCCTCTGATGGAGCTGGCTCGGCGCGTCTATCTCGTAGGTCTTATCATCAGATCATACAGGGGGTTGGGAGAGTTTCAGACAGACTTGAAGGTCGCAGTGAATCTTTCGAGGCATCAAGGTCATCTTGTTATGCTCAGAATTCTCTATTCCTGGAAGTCGGGGCTTGAGCTCAGGGTCCAGACCCAGACCGCTCTGCGCCTTTGCTCGGAGCCTCCCCAGGCCAGGCATCACCAGAGCAACTGGGCCATCTTGACCTGCACCTTTGCACAGGAAATTCCCAGCATGGGGCAGCCCCAGGGTAGTCACAGGCTGTGATCCAAGTCACCACTCTCCACAGATGAAGTTGACGCGGATCATGATGCGGGGACCCACGGCGGTAGCAGGAGTCCGGCAGACGTGGGGTCTCAGCCATTCAAGCCCCGCTTCTTATCTCCCTGGCTCTGCCGTCAAATGCCAGCTGGAGGCTTGAGGGTGGACGGTGGGATCAGTTCCTGGTCATCTGGGGCCTGGGGCCTGGTCCCTCTGGCCAAGGCTTTGCTCAGCTCCCTGCTCCCTGAGGCAGCAGGCATTGTCACGGGAGCCAGACGGGAGCAGCGCTGCGAGACCCGAGTCCTGGCGGGAGGACTCGAGATTCCCCCTTACTCCTGGCGTGTGGTCACAAGCCGCTGGGTACAGGGCACAGTAGGGAAACAGGCCACAGAGGACCAGAGGCTGCTGGCAAGGCTGCCCACCTGGACATCACGTCTTATGATTCCACTTGTGTATTTCAGAAAAGGCGGATCGGTGGTGGCAGAGGACGGGCCAACCGTCACTTAGGACGGAGGCTTGGGGAGGAGTCTGACAGCCCAGGGCTGGAGCCCAGGGCTCACGCGGGCTAGGTGCGTGCTCCACCCGGGCCCAGTGCTCCACCTGAGCCTCACCCCAGCCCAACCTAAGTGATGAAATGTTGAGGATTATGAAGTTGGGTGATGGCTACGTGGCAGGTCGACATTCTATTGTGTTTTTTTCTACGTGGGGGTTTGAACCCAAAGCCTCACACATGCTAGGCAAATCCTCCACCCTGAGCCACACCCCAGCCTTTTTTACTTTGTTTTGAGACAGGGTCTCACTAAGTTCCCCAGGTGGACTTGAACTTGTATCCTCCTGCCTCAGCCTCCTGGTCTGGGATCACAGGCCGGACCACCACACTCAGCAGGGGGTGACTTTTTCGGGTTATGGTGGAGGTTCCCTAGTCCTGCAGAACCCCCCAAATTGCATACTTAAAATTAGTTATTTTGTTGTACATAGATTTAATCTCAACAAGGCTGATTAAAGGTAAGATAACATACATGTAGACTCCAGGCCATGACCTAATGGGCTTTGCCTGATCTGACCCTGCCGCCTCCATCTGCCAACCTCCCTGGTCCTCACAGCAGGCCGCCACGGCCTGGCTTTGCTTCCCCTTGGACTTGCCAGTGGGGCCCTGCCTCAGGGCCTTTGCACCATCTGTCCTCTTGGAACCCTACCTGGGTTCTTGCTTAAGTCCCTCCATGGTGTACATTATTTTGTAAATTACTTCTCTTCGTCCTTTTAGTGTGGTGACCTATTGTCCATCTTCTAGGGGCAGGGATCTCTTAATCCTGTACAATGCTTAGACAAATCCTTTGCACATGGCAGGATTATTAATTCTGCAAAGGGCTGTTAAATGAGCCCAGGTCTGTGCGCTCTTTCCTGAAGAAGCTTACTGGGTGTCCTCCAGCACCAAGCGCTGAAATGGCCACAGCAAACCTGCTTCTGTGACCTAAGAATGAAGGGTCAGGGTCCAGGACAGGGCAGCCCTGCGGCTCTCCTTAGGTGGCGTCCAGGTGGCCTGCAGGGGCTCACCGCAGTCCCGGGGTGTCTCGACTCCCCAGCATCCTGTTTTAGGGGTTTCCGTGCTACCGACTCAGTCATGCTTATACGTAATGTGAAATGCGTCCCTCACTTGATGGACAGTCCTTTTGTTAGAAATGTTAATTTGTGTTTGACACTTTCTGTCTTTCGTCACACAAAAGAATTCAAAATGCCACATTCAAATACACAAAATCCAAGAATGGAATTCCAACTTCTGCATGTTAAACACGGTAATTGTGCTTGAACACCCAACTCAATCGTGGGAAAAAAGGCTTCCAGTGCCCGAGTTTGGCTGTTCATTGGTTCTCAGGGATCAACGACAAACCAGCACCCACTCAGCCCGTTTTCCAAGTGGACTGCACCCTCCAGTACTTTGCATTTAATCCTCTCTGCCAAGTTCCCTCTGCTCATCCAGATGAATGGATTCCATCTGAAAATCACAGGGTTAATAATTACAGTCTAAGCTGATAAAACCCTGCTCTGCATCACGGCCCCTTTCTCTCTGGAGTGCGGTTTCCCAGGGAAATAACAAAGCGACTTCACAAGTGCATCAGGCAGGATTTTAAGCTTAGCCAATGCAGTTCCCTTTCCAGGCTGCATGAATCACCTCCACCCCCCCGGGGCCGGCCTGCTGCCACAGAGCCGCCCTGATGGACACTAGCCAGCTGTCCTCCCAAGCCTCCCGCTGGGCGCTATCCCTTCCCCTGTGCTGTGAGCATCCAGCATCCGGCAAGGAATAAACCGTATCCTCCTGCCTCAGCCGGATAAACCAGATAAACCGGCAGAGCTGTGGGCCACTTCCCTGCACAGTGGAGCTGTCCGGTGACCTCCCTTCTGCGGCTCTCTCTGAGCTGCCCAGGTGACGAGGAGGCAGGTTTTCACACCTCTAGGGCTTATGCTGCCTTCTGCCCAGGGCCATATGGGGAGGCAGAAGGCCTCCCTGCACTGGGCACAAGACCCATAGCCACGGCCCCAGCACCCCACCACAGGACTGGGTGGTCCCCAGTGGAGAGGCCAGGGCTTTACACGTCACATGAACAGCAAGGGAGCCTTCCGGAGGCTGCATAGATGTCCAGGGACCCAGAGCCCAGGCCTGAAGTCCTGGTTTCTTTCTCTTTGCTGTCCCTGCAGTCACATAGCTGACCCCTGCTCTGCACTCTTGGTGACACCAAGACAAGGGGAGAGCTGTCTTCCAAGAGCACCTGAGACAGAGAATTTTCCGTTGATAGAGACCCCTCCACTGTTGCCCAAGGAACAATGATGGAACCCGGTGAGCGTGGGAGCGGCCCCAGGCAGCCGAGCGACTGCAAGTCAGAGTGCGGTTCCAGGAAGCAGAGTGAGAGGAGAGGGGACAGCAGAATACGTATCCTCCCAGGACTGGCCCCAGGGACCCTCCTCCTCCAGCCACAGGCACCTGCTATGGTCACCACGTCATTCGAACCAAGATGCACCATTAGGTCACAGCTCTCGAAATCTCATCCCTGTATTTCTGAACATTCCTGCCTTAGCGCAGGAGATTTTGGGGGACATTCACATCCAAACCATAAGAGGGGTCACAGGCTTCTGACACCCGGCCACTCTCACCCCTTCATTCTGTGCCTGAAGAAAACAAAGCCAGGGAATGACTTCCCCAAGCCCCGCAGCAGGTCAGGAGTGGAGGTAGAGCCCACAGGCCCCTGACCACAGGGCTGGCCATGCAGGACCAACGCTCTGGCTCCTGCCCTGGTGTGGGGCCGTTTCCCTTCCTGGTCTGGGGTGGCTGGAGCTTCCCCGGGTGGAGCTGGACATGGGGTGGGGATGGTCTGGTGTGGCAGGAGCTATGGGACGGGAGCTCAGAAGTGGGGGCAGACTGATTCTAAAGATCTTGAAGAAGAAGGAAGGAGGAGAATTGCCATTCTTTACCTTCAGGCTGAAGCCCCTGTCAGGGACAGAGCAGAATTCAACAAGGTGTGAGACTGTGATGGAAACAAACGTTTTGCTCTCAGTTTGGTAAACATCACAGGTGCTTGGAAAGGGACCCGGAGAGCACTGAGTCTCACAGGTCAGCACCTGATTTCTTCATTGGCTTCTCCACGCAGGTTTTCAAATACATTTGCTCCCAGGACCCAAGCAGAAGAGATGAGTTGAGACCACCAAGCAGTTAGATCCATGGTTGAGTTGTCTGTGCATCCTAGCCTGAGCTATGCCCAGGAAAATTCAATGTCAGTTTTGTGCCCCAGAAAATGGAGGTGGAGGAGCTAGCCATAGAGCATAGCTCACCCAGAAGGACTGGGTCAGGTGCATGGAGGTGGACAGTATCTCCCAGTCACCAGCCTAAGACCTCCAAGGTCAAGAGGACAGCGAGGGCAAGGTACCTTGGTGCAACCTCTGAGATCAGGGATGCTCAGAGACCCTGCGGGGATGCGGCCCAGGGTGGTGTGGGCTCTTGGACACTCAGCCTGCTTGTTTTTTTACATCAGTTAAGCACCTACTGTGTGCCAGTTCCTGCTGTAGGGGGTGACAGAAATAATGCTCGCCCTCTCTCTGCTTCTTGAGCACCCTGTGAGCTGCTTCCCTCTGCCACACTCTCTCGCCATGATGTTCAGCCTCACCGTGAGCCCTCTGGAATGGAGCTGGCCTACTATGGACTAAGGCCTCTGAAACTGCTCTCAGGTGTCTTCCCACCACGTGAAGACCTCGAGTGAAGTCTGCATGGAAGAGAACAGAGTTGAGAGATGAGACGTTCACGACTCCCAGAAACTGCCTTTTAGGGCCACAGTGGGGCAGCTTCTTTGCTACCCATCGTTGCTCTAGGACATCTTGATTGCTTCTACCAGCCCCAGTGCTGAGTGGAGCTGCTGTAGAGGAGGGTGGAGGTGACACAAGCTGTCTTGGAGAATCAGTGTGCATGTCCTCACATTCCACACCGACAGCTGCTTCCTTCCGGACTCAGAATACCTGCAGCATGCAGTGTCACCAAGAGCAAAGGAAGACATTCTGGAAGGTATGCAGGAGAAAACAGCCACACAGTCAAGCGTAGAGGTCTTTGTGGGGCTACGGGCTGTGAGCAAAAGTTATTTTGACAATTCAAATGAAATAAAAATAATATATAATACAAAAAAAAAAAATACTCGCAGAATGTCCACAGCTCCTGATAGGCTCCACTCCCGGGCCCTTTGTCACGGATGGATCAGCTCCTTCGCTCTCTCAGGGGACAAAGGGGACCAAGCCCAGGACAGTCAGCCGTGCAGAGCAGTCTGACAGGAGCACAGGGAGGTCAGCGTTGCAGCTCCAGAAGAACCCCCTGTGGGTGGGGAGGTGGACCCTGGAAGGGGGCGCAGGCTGGGACCTGACCGGCTGAGACTGGCTATGGGGTCTGGGAGAGCAAGCCCGGAGCCCCCTTCTCCCGTGCCCCCTGCAGGATTGGGCTGGACGCCCCTGGCACATCCCAGCCTACAGCCCTCCATCCATGGCTCTGGCCAGTGGCCAGTCATACAAGGGGACTTAGCTGACTGGAGGACAGTCTGCCCTTTTAAAATGTTTGCACAAGAAGCTAATTTACACTGTCAGTTGACAGGTGCCCAGCACTGAATAAAGGAAAGTAGGCGATGAGTAAAGTTCGTAATCAGCCTTTTAAGGGAAATTGTGCAAATTTTACTTTTGAAAGGATTAAAGTGCAGGTGTGAGGTCTCCACTTTCTCAGCCCTTTGAGGGCACAGAGGTGGGGGCCAGCAGCCTGCAGGGCCCTCCCAGGGGGTGTGAACAGGGGAAGGGACCACGGGGCACTGCTGAGCAGCGCCACCTTCCTCTGCTCAGGGAAGGTCCCCGGGGAGCAGGGCTGTTGGCACCGCATTGTTAGGAGATGCGGCGCCTGTGGGTCTTCCCTGACAGGAGAGGACGCCGCCGGGGCGCCTTGACCTTCCCTGCCCCCAGCCCAGGCTGCCAGAACCAGCGACCCCGGACCTGAGACAGGCCCGTGCCCCCATACAGCCCCGGGAAGCCCCGCTATGGAACGAGGTTCTGCCCTGCCCGTCGGTCCACCGTGTCCAGTGGGTATGGCGCCCGGGGCGCCTCCTGGGCAGACACGAGCAGGGGCGGGTTTGCAGCCGGCGGCAAGGGCAGCGGTTTGGGGGTCCCGGCGCGGCCGGCAAGGGCGGGGCGCAGGGTGCGCAGCTCGGGGCTGTTTTGGAGCGGGGCGGGCGCGCGGGGCGGGGCGGGCGGGGCGGGCTCGGCGCTCCGTCCGCCCCTCGCGCGGCGCCGCGCTCCCCGGCGCTCCCGCCCCTCTGGTGCAGCGGCGGCCGCGGGCGAAGCAACTTTGCGTGCGTCCAGGCCGGCCGGACCGTCCCGCGCAGAGCCCGCGAGGCCATGGACGCGCTGGCCTGGCTGCTGCCCCCGCTCCTGCTGCTGTGCGCGCCGCCGCGCCGCGGGGCCAGGTGAGCGGGCGCCCGGGCCGGGGGAGGTGCGGAGCGGGCGGGAGCCCTGGGTGCCGGGGCCTCGCGGGCCGGGGGCTGGGTCCCTCGCCGGCCCGAACCCGAGTTCGGGATGGAGGCCGGTGCGAACCTCGCGCACCGAGACCCGAGGCTTCGCCCCCGTGTCACCCTGGTATGCCCCCACGCGCGCTCCCCTCCCAACTCGCTGCCCTGCGGCGAGGACCCGCGACCCTCGCTCGGGCGGCCCAGGTGCTGTCCGCCGTCCCGGTGCTGAACGCGGACCCGGGCGTCGAGCCGCTCCCGGCTCCTCGCGCCCCCGGGAAGAAGACAGGTCGGGTGTCCCCAGCCGCCCCGCACTGGGCCGGCCGCCCCGGCTGGCTGCTGCCCTTCCGGCGCGGGGCTGAGGCTTGCAGGACAAGGTTCTGGCAGAAGAAAGGCGAGACCAGAGCGCTGGGGGTGGGGAGGGGAGGAGGCCTCTGGCCCGGCAGGGCGCATCCCGCTGTGCCAGTAGCGGGCCCAGGACGCCGGGCTTCCTTTCAGGAGCCATTTCAAATTGCACGGACTGAACTCCGGAGTGTGCAGCTGGATGGCAGCCAGGTGCCCCCACAGCAGAGAGGCCGGGTCTATTCTGTGGGGGAAGGAGGAGGCCTGCCTCCCCAGAGAGGGAGGAGGCTGGGAAGAAAGCCCCCACCCCGGGCTGGAGCCCCCTCCCTCTGGCCTGCAGCACATCCCGGCTCTTCCCTCTGTGGGATCTAAAATGGGCTCCTGGTCACCAGGGCATCTTGGGCCCAGCACTGAGCCCAGCCACCTGCCATGAGTCCTGAGAGGCCCCTGAGAGGTCTTTCTGGAAACCGTGTTGGTGCAGAAGGTAGAAAAACAGCCCCCCAGCACCCTGGACTTCAGGTCACCTGACTGATGGACAGCGGGCTGTTGGGAACCAGAAATGGCTGGACATCAGCCCGTGTTGTGGCTGTGGGCACTCCCACAGTATATAATGGGGCCTCAGAGTTTCCCTGAAGGTGGTGGGGGAGAGGCCCAGAAGGGCAGGCTATAGGTGTGGCCACCAGGCTGGAGACCCCAGAGCGAGCCTCTGAGCAGTCCTGTTCTCTGTCAGTCCCTAGGGACCCCTGTCCCCCCCCTTTCCTGACTCAAACTCAAGGAAGGTGCGGTGAGAGGCAGAGCTGCAGGCCCCAGTCTGAGATTCAAGCAGCTCTGAAACCCCAAATCTGAGCTCAAGTGTAACCGCAAAACTCACTTGGTGGCAAGCCCTGTCCTGCTGTGGCCGGAGGGTTTCTCTGTTTATTTCTCCTCTTTCAGGGCCTGTTTCTACATCTCCTGCTGGGAAAGTCTCCAGCCTCCCCGCCCCAAGTCTGTAGATGCAGCACATTCCCTTCCTAAAACCCCAAGCTTTCTGGGGCGTTGGGAAAGGGATTGTGAGCTGTTTCCAGGGCAGGAAAGTTGGGAGACCCCAGCCCCAGGGGGAGGAAGTTCTGAGGCTTGCCAGCGTTCCCTGTGTGGTGGCAGATGCCAGGTGCCACACGCTGCGTCCATCCTCTGGGGTAGAATGTTATCATCTTACCACGTTTCAGCGTCTGTCCTTCTAGACGGTTCTCCCAACCTTCCTGCTCTTGGCCTTGGCTGGGCAGTGACCCGGCACGGCACAGGGACCAAGGCTCTCCCCGAGTGGGAAAGGGCCGGGACAGCAGCCCTTGAGTGACCTCCAGATAGCATGGGCCTCCGCACAGGGCCTCCTGGGCAGTAGCTTTTGAATCCCCTCCCCTCTAGACAGTGGCCTCCTGCTCCCTCAGTCTCCGGGTCCTGGTTCCTGGACTTTTGTGGGGGGACAGTGGGACCTTTCTGGCTCACCCCTCCTCTGATTTCCCAGTGGTTGCTGGTGAGAGAGGCTTGGGGGATTAGGGGCAGGTGTGTTGAGCCAGATTTGTGGGTCAGGCCCGACTCTGAGGACCCCCCCACAGCGTGCACTGAGCTTGCCAACTGCATGCCTGTGTGGGCGTCACCCCGGCTGCTGGCGCCTCCATCTCCCGAGCTCGCAGTGCGATGGCTGGGGTGCCTCTCTTTGCCTTGGTAACTGGGATGCCGGTGAGGCGTGCTGCTCTAAAAGCAGAGCTGTTGGATCCGTGGGCTTTGTGTGCTTGGTGGACGGGCCTGCAGGGAGGAGCCCCACTGCCTGGGTCAGCTGTGCCCACCGACCCTTTCTGTCCTCAGGGGTACAGGCAAGTGACAGGGGCCGCTTTGTTTCTCAGAGGGGCCAGGATGGGAGGAAGGCCCCATGGCATGAGGAGCAGCCCAAGGTGACAGCTCTGCCCCACGGGTCTGAATTCCTGACCTGGACTGAGAACCGGGAGCCTGGCACATGTCTCTGAGCTGCTCGGTCAAAGGATGCCCAACTCCAGGGCGCCCCGATTCCACGGCACGAAGGAGCCAGTGGCCCTCTCCCGAGATCTCCATGAGCTGAGCCCCTGCTGGCTGCAGCCCTGTCCACCCCGTGTGTCCTGATCAGAGTGAGAGAAAGGGGGGCCTCTGGGCCCAGAGTCCTGCACGAAGCCCACTCTACTCTGTACCCAGGCCCTTCCCCTCTGTTCACGGCTGGGAAAATGGACACTGCCTGCCCAGGAGAGAAATGACCCTGGGTGGGGCTCCTCCTTTTCACCCCCGGGAGACTGAACCGCCTATCGCCTGCCACTCCAGGTGAGCTTCGTGGGCACTGTCTCCTGGCCTGGCCTTCAGGCCCCCAAGTAGACCTGGGACTGGGGCGAGGGAAAGTGCACACATGTGTCACTGGCCTGAGACAAGCGAGAAGTGGGGCCCAGAAGGGACAGTGTCTCCTGGTGGCCTCGTGCCAGGCAGGCTAGATGGCAGCTGGACTGGTCCAAAAATAAAGCACAGCTCAAACTCTTTATATCTGACCTTCAGGGCGGCTTTGCCCTCTCTCTCTCTCTCTCTCTCTCTCTCTCTGAGAACTGAACCCAGGGACCCTCAGCCACTGAGCTACACCCCAGCCCTTCTTACCAAGTTGCCCAGGCTGGCCTTGAACTTGCGATTCTCCTGCCTCACCTCGGTGGCAGCTGGGATCACAGCGTGGCCACCGTGCCTGGCTCCATTTGCATTCTCCCTTGTGCTTTTCTGGTCCTGGACTTTATTTAAGGCCGTCTTACCTCTTGTTAGCACATTGCCTGCTCTGGCCGTTGCCGTGGTGGGTGGGTAGGGCGTGTGGACACTGGAATGGACAGCAGACCCCGATGTCTTGTCCTGTTCACTGTGATGTGTCCAAGTGCTCAGACAGGAAAGGTCAAAGACTGCAGAAGTTCATTAGCTGAAGAAGCTGATTCAGAGACGACCTCTTCAGAAGAGAAGTGGCTTAGATGAGGAGAGAGGCCTGGATACCTAACCGCCATGCTCCTCTAACTGGGCGGCCCTGGGGCTACTGGGACCTGCCTGGGAGTGAGCTGGCCAGGCAGGAGCAGGGAGAGCCAGGCTGGGCTGCTTCCCCAGCCACCGCCCAGGTCTCCATCAGAAGCGTGCGTTTAAACGTGACCAGCTGCCCCGTCAGAGTCCCTGCCCTGGCTCTGGATGGAGGCTCTTGGGTTATCCTGAGCTCAGCGCCCTCCCCTCCCTCCGCGGACTGGACGCTGAACCTACCCCTACCGTCCCACGGCTGGAGCCCCTCCCCCTGCCCCTCCCCTCCCTGTGTCTCCCCTGAGGACTGGCCAGGCCCAGGGCTCAAGGTGACCTGAGGCCCGCGCTCCTGCTCTTCCTGAGCACCCTGCCTCCATTTCTCATGGTGGCGTTGGGAGCCGCCCCTCCCCTGCGGTGGGCTGTCCTGTGGACAGGACTGGTGATGGGACACGTGACCACAAATGAGGGGACCCAAACAACAGAAGCTTGTCCTCGTACACTTCTGGAGGCCACAGTCCAGAAGTGTCTAGAAAGTCTGGGGAAGCTGGCCGGTCCCGCTCCTCGGGTGGCCAGCTCGCTGCCTGGGTCTGCACCTGCCTCCCGCTGCCCGGCTCTTCTCCTAAGGACGGGGTCGCAGGGTTCAGGGCCCACCCTGATGCACTGGGCCTCGCCGTAACTGATCACACCTGCAAAGACCCTGTTCCAAAGTAGACCTCTTCTGAGGTTCCAGGGGACAAGAGCCTGGGGGGACGCTGTCCAGCCCCGTCCAGGTGACCAGGTGGGTGGGCGGGCTGCGGGGTTCCCTGGCTCTGGCACTACGGTGCGTCTGGGAGGACAAGGACAGCATGGGCTGCTGTGTTGGGTCAGGCTCAGCCTCAGAAGCACATGGCCATCTGGGGACCCAGCCTGGACCCTCCTGGGCCCTTTTGGGTCCCCATCCAGTGGCTTCCTGCACATTCCTTCCCCTCAGGCCACTGCTAGGGAGGACTCTCAGTGGGGGCCTGGGGCTGCTTGGGGACCAAGCCCAGAGGGCGACTCTGCGCAGGCCTCCTCCTGGTCTCAGTGGGGCCCTCTCTGGCAGTTAGAGCAGGGAGCCAAGAGGAAATCGGGAGCCGCACAGGGTGGCCCCTGAGGGAGGGTGAAGAGGGCACAGAAAGGTCGAGAGAAGGGCCAGGGGCCTTCCGGGCCCTCCAGTCCAGTCCAGGTTGTCGGGAGGGGCTCCCACCTCGTCCTCCCTGTCCGTCCAGCCCAGGCGTCCCCCCAGGGAAGGGCTGGGGCTCGACCCTGGTGCCCTGCCTGCCGGTGACCACCTGCTTCGCATCCCCAGAGCCATGAACGACATTGGGGACTACGTGGGCTCCAACCTGGAGATATCCTGGCTCCCCAACCTGGATGGCTTAATGGAGGGCTACGCCCGCAACTTCAGGCCCGGCATCGGAGGTGAGGGTAGGGCTGGAGGGGCAGCGGTGCTGGCCGGGACAGTGCGCCCCGTCACTGTGGGGACAGCCTGCTGGACTCTTGGCTGGTGAAGGGGTCTGTTGGGCTTCAAGCCCAAACCCCAGGGAGACAGGAGAAGGGGCGTCCGTGTCCCCATGGTGGGGTGGCTGGGGCGCGGGGCCGGGCCCTGCGTGCTGGCTCCAGTACCCCTGCTCCTTCACAGGCCCCCCTGTGAACGTGGCCTTGGCCCTGGAGGTGGCCAGCATTGACCACATCTCAGAGGTGAACATGGTAGGTGCCCCCTGCGCTGCCGGCCGGGCCCTGTGTCTCCGGGGAGCCGGGGCTGACCCTGCCCCTGCCACCCTGCTCCCCCGCAGGAATACACCATGACGGTGTTCTTGCACCAGAGCTGGAGGGACAGCCGGCTCTCCTACAACCACACCAACGAGACCCTGGGCCTGGACAGCCGCTTCGTGGACAAGCTCTGGCTCCCCGACACCTTCATCGTGAACGCCAAGTCCGCCTGGTTCCACGACGTGACGGTGGAGAACAAGCTCATCCGGCTGCAGCCCGACGGCGTGATCCTCTACAGCATACGGTGAGCTGGGCCCTCCGAGCCGCCCCTGGCCGGGAGGCCAGGACACTTCTGCCGTGAGCCTGCGAGGGGCACTGGGACCTCGGTACCCTCCCCAGCTCCTAACAGCTGCTCAGGACACCACATCCACTACCAGGGCTGCTGCCGGGAGGCCACAGGCGGGCTTTCTGGCCAAGAAGGGGTTGAATTCAGGAACACAGATCCACCCCGAGCGAACAGCCCAGTGGCACTTATCCAGTTATCACACTGAGCTGCTTCACCTTCATCCAGCTTCAAAACATCTCGTCCTGGGCTAGGGCCGGGGCTCAGTGGAGGAGCACTCTCCTGGCGTGTGTGAGGCACTGGGTTCGATCCTCAGCACCCCATAAAAATAAATAAGTAAAATAAAGATATTTTTTAAAAACCCCAAATATCTTGTCACCCCAAGAAGAAACCCATACCCTTTGAAAGCAGTCACTCTGTCCCGGTCCCTAAAGCCCCAAGCAGCCACCAACTCACTGTCCCCATGGACTTGCCTGTTCTGCCATCCTGTCTCAGTGGAAGCCAGCTGGACCTGTATCTGGCTTTTCCTGCAGATTATGTTTTTGAGGGTCATCTGTGTTGTGGTACAGCAGTGCTCCCTTCTTTTCTTGACTGAGTAGTATTCTACCACGTGGTTTTCATCTGCTCTTCTGTCGATGGGCATGCGTGGCTTCTGTCTTTCCACTGCTGGGAACACATATTTACCTTTTGAACACTGTCCAGGCACATGCCTTTAAAAGATGCAGTGGCAATATTTTAAAAGTCAGGAGCTTTCACATCAGAATCTAAATATCTGGTCTCTCCCAGACAATCAGAGCTCTGGGCCCCAGGCGAGGGACCCCAGGCTAGGCCTTGCCTCATGAGTCCCGCTCCTGGACAAATAGCAGGCACTTTTGAAGATGGCAAGGATGAATGCCGTCCACTCCCGGATGCCCTGAAGGAAGAATCACACCGGGGGCGCCCCTTTCAGCCTCACCCTGACCCTGGGCAGCTGGCAGACAAAGCCTGGGCAGCCGCAGGCCCCAGGTGGTGCCCCTGGCAAGCAGGCAGCTCTGGGTTGGTGCAGGGACATGTGTCTGTGGGAGCAGGGGGCTGCCAGCCTGGCAGAGGCTCCGGGGCCTCACAGCACGTGTGTCTGGTCAGAATCACCTCCACAGTGGCCTGTGACATGGACCTGGCCAAGTACCCCATGGACGAGCAGGAGTGCATGCTGGACTTGGAGAGCTGTGAGTGGGCCGCCTGGGGTGGGTCCCTGGGTGGGCTCCCTGGAGAGCTGTGAGTGGGCCGCCTGGGGTGGGTCCCCTGGGTGGGCTCCTCGGGCTTCTGTTGCCTGGAGGGGGACTCAGACTTGGCTCTTGGGGCCTGTGCAGTGGGGGGCCCATGCAGTGGGGGGCCCATGCAGTGGGGGGCCTGGACAAGGCTGGCTCAAAAGACAGGGGAGCTCTCAGGATGGACCTCTGTATGCGCGAAGAGCCTGAGGCCTGAGCAGCTTGGCCATGGCCTGGCAGGACAGCGGCCTGGAAGAGCAGGCTGATCGGTGCCGGCTGCCCACTGATGCAGGTCCAGCCTGCACCTCTGTGCGCCCCTGACAGAGGTGGCCCTGATTTTGCCAACACTGCTGGCCTGTGCACCTGCCAGAGGTGTGGGCTGTGGTCCCAGCACCCACAGCCTCCCTGCTGCTGGCTCTGTCCCTGTCATGGGCAGCTCCACCCTCGGCCTCCTGGTGTGGATGGGGTGCTACTGCGGGGGCTGCCAGCGGCTGGGCCAGGCCCTGCCGCCCACCCATGGGCTCTCCTGCAGACGGCTACTCTTCCGAGGACATTGTCTACTACTGGTCGGAAAACCAGGAGCAGATCCACGGGCTGGACAGGCTGCAGCTGGCCCAGTTCACCATCACCAGCTACCACTTCTCCACGGAGTCGATGAACTTCAAGTCGGGTACGGTGGGCTCTCTCCCGTGCACGGCAGTGGCTTCTCAGACCTTCTGGCCGAGCCCCAGCCAGCTCTGAGGTCCCCGGGACGCAGCTGGAAAACCACTTGTTGGGCACTTGCTGAGTGGCACAGGCGGTGGCACAGGACGGCGACGGGTCGCTGTTGTTCCTCGGCCCTTTCCTCCCAGCACTCCGGGCTTAGGGGGTCCTGAAGACTGGCGGGCTCAGGGGACACGCCCTCCTGGGCCACCTTGTCCTTGCAGAGCCTGGCTGTGCACTGAGGGGTCTGCAGAAGAGGCAGACACACTTCCCTCCCCTGCTGGGAGGGCCCCGCAGGGCAGCGGGAGCGGTGCCCTCTCCTCTCCTGTCTCTGGTGGCCCCGTGCTGCCTCACTCTCTGTGGCCAGACCTAGGGCAAGGGAGACCCCTGGCTCATTAGGCTATTGGGTCTCCCCTCTGAGCCTCACGTGGGCCCAAGTCCCCGCCAAGGCCTCTGTCTCCTGTCCTGTGGGGTCAGTGGGTCAGGCAGGGAAGGCCACCTGACAGTGGGCTGTCCCTACAGCTGGCCAGTTCCCCCGGCTCAGCCTGCACTTCCGCCTGCGGAGGAACCGCGGCGTCTACATCATCCAGTCCTACATGCCCTCCGTCCTCCTGGTCGCCATGTCCTGGGTCTCCTTCTGGATCAGTCAGGCAGCAGTGCCCGCCAGGGTGTCTCTGGGTGCGGAAGCATGAACCCCGCCCCCCCACCCCCGTGCCACCTGTCCTGGGGGCAGCAGACTGGGCCTGGTCAGCGGAGCCCTACCACACTCGGTGGGGGATGGAGGGCTGGTGGACGCTCCCTCTCCAGGTGGGTACGGGGAAGTGGCCGTGCTCCAATGACAGCCCACCTGTGTCAGCAGGCATCACCACCGTGCTGACCATGACCACGCTCATGGTCAGTGCCCGCTCCTCCCTGCCGCGGGCGTCGGCCATCAAGGCGCTGGACGTGTACTTCTGGATCTGCTACGTCTTCGTGTTTGCTGCCCTGGTGGAGTACGCCTTCGCCCACTTCAACGCCGACTACAGGAAGAAGCGGAAGGCCAAAGTCAAGGTCGCCAAGCCCAGAACCGAGGTGAGCGCCCGAGGGCGTGTCTCAGGGCTCACAGCCAAGAGGCAGCTGCCCCCAGCCCCCTCTGCTGGCCAGCTCCTGGTGGGCCACTCTCAGCCCGGGCCCTGGCAGCCACTCTGGGCTCCCCAGCCTGCTCAGGTCACAGGGCACTTGCTGAGTGCAGAGGGGATCTGGCCCAGGTGGGGTCCTGCGTGGGAGCCTTGTCCACCAGGGCTTAGCCCTGTCCCCTGCTGTGCAGATGGACGTGAGAAATGCCATTGTGCTCTTCTCCCTCTCGGCCGCTGGAGTGACCCAGGAGCTGGCCGTCTCTCGCCGGCAGCGGGGCATCCCTGGGAACCTCATGGGTTCCTACAGGTCAGTGGAGGTGGAGACAGGGGAGATGAAGAAGGAGGGGGGCGCCCGGCCCGGGGGCCCCGGGGGGATCCGCGCCAGGTTCAAACCCATCGATGCGGACACCATTGACATCTACGCCCGTGCCGTGTTCCCTGCGGCCTTTGCGGCTGTCAACGTCATCTACTGGGCAGCGTACGCTATGTGAGGCAGGACGGCGGCTGGGGCAGAGGCCGCCTGGAAACTCCGGGGAGGAGTTGGCCGCGCAGGAGGAGAGGAAGCCTGTCTCCTGCGCTCTGACCCCGTCCTTCTGGGGAGGACCACCAGCCGGAGCTCCCTCCAACTTAGGGAGACTGTTGCTGAGAGGGGTGGACCTGGCCTGGCCCCGAGCCGAGGCAGGCTCCGCATCTTTAGTCTCAGGCTCACGCCGATGTCTAGGCCTTTGCTCTGTGGGATGGGGATCAGAGAGTGGGAGGAGGCGGTGGCCAGCCCCTGTCGCAGTGAAAGGGGGAGAAGCTGTGGCAGTCCTCCTCGGTCCCAGCATGAAATAAACCTCAGCCTGGCAGCCGCTCTGGTCTCCGTCGCTGCAGCTGCACCACAGCCTGGAATGCTGGCGTTCTGCGGGCGTGAGGGGTGCCCTCTGGGGGGCAGTCTCGGGAGACTCCGAACACTCAGTGTGGGCGTGCGCCTTGGGCTGGGAAAACAGTGGGGTTGGGGTCCTTGCTAGGTACTGGGGCTGGGGGCTCAGGGAGGAGAGGAGAGGCTTGGTGACACTGGTGTCAGGTGCCTGGTGCCCTTCTTGCCCTGCATCTGGGCTGTGATGGGTCACTTCCTCAAACACAGACGCAGGTCCAAGAGCCCAGGTCAGGGCTGGCTGACCCCTGAGCCACCTGTTTTTGAGATGCCTTCCTGAAATCTCAGGGCTGGGGACAGACTTGGGGCCAGAGGAGCTCAGGGGCTGCATCCCAGAAGATGAGCCACATGGCTATGTCCAGGACACCAGTGAGGGGCAGCGGGGCAGGGTCCTGGAGTAGGCTGGTGGGTGCCCAGGCCGAGGGTACCACCCCGATCCCTCCTGGATGAGGTGAAAGAGACTCAGAAGACGCTGGAGGCCACACTGACACCCTGCCCATCCCATCTGCTGCCACCAAGGACTCAGGGTGACAGCCTTGTAGCCCAAGAGCCTGGTGGCCATTGGAGCATGAGACGGGCAGCTCTTGATGAGGGTCCAGCTTTTCCATGGCACTGGGTCATCCACACGGAAGACACAGGGTGCAACTAGCAGAACTGCTGTCCACCCTTGATTGCTGTAGGGTCCAGCCAGCAGAGCCAGAAGAGGACAGCTCAAGAGGTGAAGTCAGCCAGGACCAGCGCCCTGCCTAATGGAGGTGGCATCCTGCCACCGCTTACTAGCCCTTTGTCATCCTCCTGGTGGCCCCCACCCCACTACACTGGGGAGCTTGGTGGTGACAGTTGTGGGGCATAAGAGTGCCCCCTGGCCACTGCCCACGGTGTGAGCTGACCAACAGCCCTCAGGACCCCAGGCCCATATAGGTGCAGGGTAATGAGGTCCCTTCTGGCCCAGACATTTTGCCAGGGACACAGGGTCCAGCTATTTCCCAAGGGGCAGAGGAGGGCATTAGTACCTCTGCTCAGACCATGGCCTGGCTCGCCACTCTGCATCCAGCTGAGACCCTCACGTCCAAGGACCCCTCCACACACCCTGGCTGGCCTGCCGGCCCTGCACTAAGGATGAGGCTGGGAGGCTTGGGACAGGCTGGACTCCGGTGTGACCAGGAGCTGCAGAGAGGAAATGGGCCTCAGAGCCAGCAGGGAACAGGTGGCCAAGCAGCAGCAGAGCCGGATCTGGGTCAGCTGGGGCTGCAGGCCACCTCCTGATGGAGGGGGAGGCACAGAACGGGAGGCCCCATGTGGTCCAGGCACAGCTCCTGTCTCAGCTCGGGGCCTCTCAGCCGGGTGACTGCTTTCTACCTCTGTGGACCTGCAGAGCTGCCCAGAGTGGGGGCCCGAGCTCCAGATGGCCCACACTGCCTCCTCTCTCCCAGGGGTGGCCAGGGTCACTCGCTGCCAGTTCTGGGACTTTGGGGCAGGGGTGGGTTCAAGTTCACCAAGCTGCTGAACTCATCTGGACCCAGAGGCCAACAGGCTGACCCCCCTGCAATGCCAGGCGCCCCCCAGCACCCACCTCTGCCCTGCCTCCTTGCCGCCCGCAGGCTGCCCGGCTCTGCGGCATGTACCCACGGGGAGCTATTTAAAGCCACTTTTGAGGCTGCCTTGGGCTCCCACGCAGCCAGGCCCACTGAGCTGCAGCTTCGCCTCATTTTGCACCAGCAGTCCCCCCCTCCAGCGTCGGGCTGCTATTTCTGCCCACATGTTTACAGGCCAGGAGGGAGGACTGGTGCTTTTCAAACAGCGGCTTCTATTCCGGTGGTGATGAGAGGAGCAGATTGAAGGCCAGGGGCGGATCAAAGTTTGCAGCTGAGAGGAGCCAGCGCAGGGAGGGGATGGTGGCCTCTCCGCCGGGGCACCTGGGGCAGTTGGCGGAGGCCGGCAGGCGTCTCATCCGGCAGGGACAGGTCACTGGCGTTGGTGGCTTCTGGCTCTGACAGAGGTGGGGATGTGTGCTGGGAACAGGGACCTCGGAACCTCCCTGGCTTGGAGGTGAGGGGCCCAGGGTGGGGGGAGACAGCACCCAGCCTCTCCCAAGGCAATGGCAGGACCAGCCCCAACCACACACAGCCTCGTTCCCCGCCCCTCCTCTCAGCGGGGACTCAGGGAGGGGTGTCCTTGTCCCGGCTCCCTTTAGACAGAGCCCAGCAAAGGGTTGGGTGCAGGGAGTCTACGTGGGGGCCAGGATCGCACTCCTAGGGCTGCCAGAGCCAAGTGCCTCCAACTAGAGGGTTTGAAGCAGAAGCTGATTCTTTCGGCTTTGGAGGCTGCGACTTGCACAGCCAGGTGGGGGCAGGGTTGGCCCCTTCGGGAGGCTCCAGGGAGCACCTGGGCCAGGCCTCTGTGCTCCTGCTGCTGTGGGCATCGCCCCACTGCTGCCTCCAGCGTCCATGGCATCTGACTCGGGCCTCCCGTCCAGGGCACCTCCCACTGGATTCAAGGCTCACCCACGTCAGCAGGGTGTTCTTAACTGTCCACACCTGCAAAGACCCTGTTCTAAGTAAAGCCATTCTGAGGTTCTGGGGGAACGGTCACCGGCTCCGTCTGGAGGGGGACCCCAGGAGCAGCCAGGGGTGTGGAGGAGAGCTCAGGAAAGAGGCCCCAACCCTGGGGGCACCTGCCCACCAGCGCCACTCCCCGACTTCCACTTGGCCCCTCCTACCATGGGCCTGGGCTCCACAGAGGGGACTCTGCCCTTGTGGAGTAAACCCGTCCCAGTCGGAGCTCTGCAGCAGCAGCAGCTGTCCCTCCGCTCCCTGCACAGGCTGGGCAGGCCCTCGGTCCCACCTACGGGTTGGGACACAGGGGAGAAGGCAGGTCCTGAAGAGGGGAGGCACAGAGTGGAAAGTGTCCCCGAAGAATGCCCAAGTCCTGACCCTGGTACTGCAAAGGTGACCTTATTTAAGACAGTCTTTGAAGGGTAAGATGAGGTCACCCTGCATCAGGATGAGACCACTACTGGTGTCCAACCCCGGTGTCCTTCAGATATGGGAAGAAGGCCGAGGGAGGATGAAGGCAGCAGTGGACGCTCTTGTGAGCCGAGCAACACCAAGATGGCCAGTGCTGGGAGCTGGGAGGGTCTGGACAGGTCCCCTCACAGCCCTCTGCAGGAAATCACCCTGGCCACCCCTCCACCCCAGCTGTCTGGCCTCCAGAACCATGAGACAATGAATTTTCACCCTGGCCACCCCTCCACCCCAGCTGTCTGGCCTCCAGAACCATGAGACAATGAATTTGTGTTGTCTTGGGTCACCCAGTTTGTGGTCACTTGTTATGGTGACCACAGAGAACCAACCCAGCAAGCTCAGTCTTCCGGCGGGGGGCGGGGGGCACTTCCTCGCCTCCAAGGACCATCCCCAGGGGATTCTCATAGATGACGCCAAGCCACCAGGACCCATGTCCCACTGCCAGGAGACCGCGGTCAAGCCCACGAGGCTTCCCCAGGGTCCACTCATGGTCAGTCCCTGCGCCTGGTTTCAGCACTGCCTGCCCTCTGGCTTCCAGAGGAGTGTCCTCACACCCCCAGGAGACCTTTCACCCCCGCAGGGCCATCACGGCCTTCAGACCCCGGTGTGGCAAGGGCTCTGCAGGCCGACTGTCGCCATTCTAGTGGGCAAGCTGGCCCCAGAACCCACCAGAGTCTAGTCCCAGGACAGACCAAAGCAGAGCCCGAGGTGGGAACTGTGGGCCGTAGTTGCTGCAGGAGGTGACCAGGAGGTGGGGTGAGGCAGGAAGGAGCAAGAGCCACTGAAGGCTGCAGCGGGCAGCTGTGTCCCCCCACCCCGAGGCCGCCGCTCCGAGCTGTCACTGGGGCGTGCCCTCGAGGGGACATGGGGGTCTGGCTACCCTGAGGTGGACAGCGCTGCTCTGCCACAGGCTCCCGGCCTCGGTGGGCTCCTCTCAGGGGTCTGTCGCCATGATGGGGCTCCAGGGCACTAACACCAGCCTGGAGAGCAGGCCCCTTCCTTGTGGGGCCACTGTGGCCACAGCAGGGTCCCTCTGGGAAAAGAGCCTTCAGCAGAGTCTAGCTCCTGCTGTCACCAGCAGCTGTCACTTACTTCTTCATGTGGCCCAAGGCCCCCATCTGGGGGCAGAAAGAGGCCAGGTGGATTACGTGGGACCGCTCAAGGCCCGGGCTCTGCAGGCTGCCCATTATCTCCCACCCCTCGCCCAGGTCCAGCCGGCTCCGTGACTCTGGGAGAGTCATGGTGTGGTAAGGTGGGTCCCAGCACCCACCCCCTGAGCCCCCAGCGGGCGCCTCTCCCCAACTCCTCCCTCAGGGGCCTCACCTCAGTGGACCCAGCAAACACCGTGAGGGTTCTGACTTTTAGTTCCCCAGGTGGTCAGGGTGTGGGTGTCGAGGGCAGCATCTGCCCGTCTTCCAGGGCCCCCTGGTGGGGATGTGGGGACTGTCCAGCCTGCCAGCCTGAACCTCTAGGGAGTGTGTCCCCTGCTCCCCCGAGGACAAGGGAGGGACCCTGGGAAGAGGCTGGGGCCGTGCAGAAGCCAAGGAGCTGAGTGGACACCCAGGCAGCAACTTAGAGGGGTCACCTTCCAATAGGGGAGGGGGCAAGGGGCAGACACTGCTCCTGGAGGGACTTCCGGGCTCCCGAAGGGGGCTGTGACGCTTGCCGGGGGAGTGCTCCACGGCGGTGTTTCTGCACACCTTGGGCATTTGCTCTGCGCTGGTCAAGGGTGGCGGAGGCACAGAAGGCTTGGACTTTTCCCCTCCAGGGCAAAGGGCGGGCTCTTTGCTGCCCACTGTGACCTTCACGAGCCCTGAAGCTCAGGGTTGGTCCCCATGGTGTAGCACCATGTGTGCTCCGGTGTGGCTGTGGGCAGAGGGCCTGGTGCAGATGTGCCATGTGCTTGCTGAGCTGGAGAGCTCCAGCCGCGGGGTCAGCTGTGGGCGCCCATGACGCTCCGGGCAGCAGGCAGCCCTCTCCCGGCCCACAGGCCCACCTGGGTGCACGATCCCCTGCCTATACCCAGGGGCCGTCTGTGGGGTGCCCGAGCAGCAGCTGAACAGACCCAGAGCCCGATGTGAGTCGTGGCTTCAGAACGCCTGTGGTTTTTTCCCTGTGTCCATTAAGAAAAGGTGAGTGGCCTCTCCTTCTCCAGGTCCTGTGATGTCGGACACTGCCCACCCCGGCATCCTGGGAAGGGCTGAAGTCAGGACACAGGAGCTGGGGGAGACCGTGGAACCCCACGGCATCTGAGCCCCGCTCAGCTTTGCAGAAGGACCTTGAGACTCACTAAGGCAACCTGCCCCCTTCCTCCCAATGGCCAGAGCTGCAGGGCTCTGTACCCCGAGGCTCCACTCAGCCTGGAGAGGCCCACGTTGCCTGCGAGGAACCCAGGCCAGGAAGGCTGGGGAAGGACTCCTGGGCAGGTGGTGGGAGGGGGTCCAGTGTAGCTGACTGCCCACCCAGGTCAGCAGAAGCCTCCCAAGAAGATCCCACTCAGCATGGTCCTTCCTGGGCAGCCCAAGGCACAAGTTCTGGCCGCCGGCTTGGCTGGGTGGGCTGGCCCCACAGCCCCGTTTCCCTGGCCATCAAGGACTCCCCACTTCTAGGAGGTGCTGGGGCAGGGCTGGGTGACATCTCCTGGAAGCCCAGACTTACATAGGTCACTTCAGGTCACCCCGATGACACAGCTCTCGTGGACCGGAGCACTGAGGCTCGTGCCCACACGCCCACAGTGGACCTGAGAAGGTGGCCGTGTCTGACTGCAGCACCTCGCCCTGCAGGGAGGGCACGTGTCTCTGAGGCGTAGTGGACTGAATGAGGTCCCGCCCTGAAGGGGGCCCGACAGGGGACGGGTCAGCAGTGGGCACAGGGTGAAGTTGGGGGTTTTCTCTCAAGAGGAAGATGGGACGCTTCCTAAGGAGAGGGACGCCTGAACACCATCCAGGAGGCCGTGGGGTCGGAGCCTCCTGCTGTCCTGGTGGAGGGGCTTCCTCCCGGCTCCAGTGCGTTCCAGGGTGTGTGTGCCCATGCGCTGCCGTCCACAGCGGCCTCCCACCCTGGACACACAGCAGCTTGCAGACGAAGTCTGGTGCTACAAGAGCTGTCTGTGTTTCCAGGCCTCTTCTTGGGGTGGTCCCCAGAGGGACCCTGTCGGGCTGGCTGAGGCTCCAGGCTTCCTGCGGCTGCTCCCTGGAGGACAGTCCCAGGTGGGCGGTAGGGGGGCCTTCCCCCACAGCCCAGCCAAGCCAGGACCTGGAGGATGCCACCCGGCAGCCTGACCTTTGGACAGTTTGTGAACAGCGCCCGGACACAGGGAGCTGGAGGCCTTCCCCATCGCATCCCGCGCTGTATCCCGCCATCTTGGCCTCACTCTTCTTGGGGTGAAGCACCAGGACAAGCCAGGAGAGGTCGCCAGCATTGCCCTGGCGAAGCGGCTCTGCAGGCTCCTCAATAACCTCAGGGCCCGAGGGAGGCCGACTCCACTTCCTGGCCTCACCCATCTGGGGCCCGGGAGCCCAGCGTCCGACCCGAGCTCTCACCTCACAGGCCGGCACCCAGAGAGCAGAGTGCAGACGTCACGACCCAGCCTGCGGAAAGCCTTGCTGGCCCTCAGTGTCATCCAGAGGATGGGGCCAGGACTTCCACACCCTCAGGAAGAAGGGAGGTCACAGCCCATGAGGGGACGGAGGGGGAAGAGACCGCCCTTCCTGCCAGCTGTTTGTGGCACCCCAGCCCCACTGTCCCCTGTCAGCCACCCCCTCTCGAACCCATGGGTGGGGCAGACCAAGCCTTTCCTGGCTCTCCTGCCTCTGCTGGGTCCAGCTCCAGGCTGACCACACGAGGGGGCGGGTGGACAGTGCAGTCACAGGGAGAGTCCAGCACACAGGGACAGAGTGAGGACACACACACAGATCCAGGGTCCAGGTTCATTTCACAGACACTCAGCAAAAGGACAACCAGAAGTCCTGCAGCCAGCGAGCAGAGCAGGAAGGGCCAGGGTCTGAGGGGGCTGCCCCAGGACAGACCGGGAGACCTCAGGCTGGCGTCCCCTGCGTGGAAGGGTACTGTGCCCACAGGTGGGGTTTTCTGTGGGCTGCTGTCCAGGCTGGGGTCGGAAGCAGCCCAGACGGGATGGGGGAAATGGGAGCAGGAGACCAGAGCCCACACACCTGTGCTGGGGGCCAGGCAGGCAGGGCTGTGCAGTGTCAGTCAGAGGGACAGAGACAAAGCACCCCTGTGACCCAGACCAGCAGCTGGGCAGAGGATCCAGGACCCAGGCACCACTGTGGAGAAGCAGCATCCCTCCTGTGCCCCCTCCTGGGGAAGCCTGGTACTGCACTCGCTGAGAAAAAGGGAGGCTCCTGGCCACCAGCACCAAGAGGTGGACGCCAGCCCTGCCAAGGTCAGCAGCACCTGGCCGGGAGCCTGGATTGAAGGGGACACATGTGTCCAGTCACGGGCAGAAAGCCAAAGTGGTGCCCAGAGGAAACGCACATGGACCCCCACAGACAGAGGGAGTGCAGGCATCTGCAGCCCCACAGGAGCTCGAGGCCCGCGGGCACTGTGGCCCCCTCAGAAGGACTCCCCTGCCACAGGGCTCTGGGCACACATCTCAAGTCCCAGAAGCAGCCTCTTTTCCAGGACGGCTCCCCTGGCCCTGGCGGAGCTGCCATCTTGCAGCTCTGTGTGGCACGTTGGCAGGGGCTTCCCTGAGCCACTGCTGACCCTCCAGGCCCTCAACACCGCATGAGGGAGGACGAGGGCGTGTTGTCACTGGAACCAGCGTCTCCAAATCCCATGATGTGTGACACAGAAAGGAAACATCTGCTACTGGGCCCCTCCGTCAGCTGTGAGCGCCCAGCACTGTCAGCAGACCTTCCGGCCCTTCCTGTGGCCAGGGGGGTCCTGGCCAGCCCGTGTCAGACTCGCCCCTGCAGAGGACCTGGGATCCCAGCCTGAGCCAGCATAGGCGCAGGGCGAGCTGTCTGCCGGGAGGGGCCGGCTGGGGCTGGGACGCAGGCAGAGCAGAGACCCTCAGGGAGCAGAGCAGGAAGGGCCAGGGTCTGAGGAGGCTGCCCCAGGACAGACCAGGGGACCTCAGGCTGGCGTCCCCTGCGTGGAAGGGGTACTGTGCCCACAGGTGGGGGTCTGCGGGCATTAACCAGAGGGAGCCGGAGGGTAAGCCTCGTGCCACTGGAGAGCCAGTCCTTCCCAGTCCTCTGCCCGCTGCCCACCACAGGTCACCTGCTTAGACCCCTCCCAACACCTGGGGGAGTGTGAAATCTGCCCCTTCAGGGCTCTTCCCTGCTCCAAAGGTCACTTCTTCACGGTTCTGCCCCGCCTGGCAGGTTCCAAGGGTCACCTCCATGCCCCACCTGCCCTGGGAGGCCCCTACAGAGTCCTTGAAACCTGTCTTAAGCCACAGACTGCCTCGGGGTGGACAGGCGGGACGGGTGGAGCTGGTGGTAGCCCTGCCCTCCCTTGTGGGGACAGAGCCTGAGGCCCTAGAGGCTGGCTCCAGCAGCCCCTAGGGACACTAACCTGTTCACTCACACCCTCCACCGGGAGCCAGCTGCCAGAGAGGCCAGGTGGACACACAGGGTCCCTGCCTGACAGGGGAGTGTTAAATTTGGGAACAAACACTGTGCCTGTTGCCAAGCAACATGGTGACCCTAGGGACCGTGTCCTGTAGCCTGAAGGCCTCCAGGCTGGGGGGCTGTTGGAATCCGGGAAGCCATGGTCCCCCTTCCTCCAGGCGGCCCCAGGGCCAGGGCGGAGGCCTGTTTTGCTGGTCTCCTCAGTGGGAAGAATGCAGATGGGAGGCCTCCACCCTGCAGGAGAGGAAGGATGGGCCGGGTGGGTGGAGGCTTGGGAGGGAGGCCTGGCAGGCTTTCCTGATAGCCTCTGCAAAGCTGCACAGGACCCCCCCACTCCAGGGCTGGACTTGGACCAAGACAGGATGGGGCCCCACTGAGGCCTCCTCCTGGTTAGGTGCCCTCTCCTCGGAGCCCCGTGGGAAACTGAGGCTTCACTCTCCAAAGGACAGCCAGCAGCCCCTCCCTGTTCCCTCCTGGACTGGGGGGCCGGCAGTGACCCTGGAAACTAGCTTCCCAGCAGACCCCCTTGACCCCTCACCCAGGAAGGGCTGCTCTGACTATCAAGAGCTCCGGGGCTGGACATGGGCCAGGGTGACCAACGGGGCCTTGGGAGGGGCATGTCTGAGAAATGGTGTCCAGTGGACTTAACACTGCTGACCCGCCTGCCTGCAGAGGGCAGGAGCCTCAGGGCTGGGACCTTGACATCTCCTTCCGTCACACAGCCATGGGAAGTCCTGGGTACCAGAGGACGGGATCAGGCCCAGTGCCAGAGGGGGCTCTGGATGGCCAGAGGGGGCTCTGGGGGGCCAAGGCCACAGCCCTGGAGATGGCCTGATCCACGGGGAGGGGGTGGTTCTGCCAGCAGGCCCCCTTCCTCCTGGGTGCTGACTGCTGCCCATCACTGCCCCATCCTGCCAGGCTGCCTCCCCGCCCCCCCGCCGGTCCCCTTTCCCTCATGCCCAACAGAGGACCCTAGAGTTCTGCATGGCTGAGCTGGGGCACACAGCAGAGCGGGCAGGGGCACAGACTGCTCCTATGGCCACTGGGTATGTCAGGCACAGACTCAAAGAGTCTGGCAGATATTTGGGGAGGCGCTCCTGGGAGTGGGGGCGGCACTGCAAGGTCCTGGGCCAGAGCCAGCAAGGAGGCCAGTGGCGGGGTAAGCCAGGATGAGCGAGGGGGAAGCGAAGGCAGAGAGGATTCTGTGGCCCCAAGTCCGGGAGGACCTGTAGACCACGCTGAGGACTTGGCTGTCATCCAAGAACAATGGGGACCAGTGGGGGCTTTTGAACACAGGACACCAGGGAGTGGCTTATGTGGTAAGGGAACTGGAGGCAGCACAGGAAACAGTCCCAGCCCCCAGCCTGTGGTGGTGGGTGGCTGGGTGTGCAAGGTGTGCAAGGTGGAGTGGCGTGGATTTGCAGGTGGAAGGAGGGAGGGCCAAAGGAGACCCCCAGGTCTTGAGGTGAACCCTCGAACTTCAGGAGGGAGCTGGCACTGACTGAGGTGCGGACAGGCAGCTGAGGGAGCTCTTGGGAGCACGCAGTGTGTGACAGGCACGGCTGAGGCCAGGGGCTCCCAGCTAAAGGGTGTGTGACTAGGGGAAGGACGGATGGAGGCCATCGGGAGAGAGGCGGTCCCCTCCAAAGCCAGAGATCAGATTAAGCCAGACTCTTGAGGAGGACAGTTGTATTTAAGGTGTGCAGGGGGACACCCACCTAGACTCCCAGCATGCCTGTGTTCCCAGCTACTGCCACCAGTGAGACCCTGCCTCAAAATAAAAAATCTGAAGGGCTGGGGATGCAGCGCAGTGGTAGAGCTCCCTGGGTTCAATCCCACTTCTGCAAAAATAAACAAAATAAATTAAAAAATAAAGTGTGGGAGTCGGTGGTGTTGGGGAAGGGGGGCTGGTGATCTGAGGGGTATCTTAGGTGGGAATACCGAGTGTGGGGCGCTAGGCAGGTCTGTACAGAGGGACAGAGAAGCGCGGGTGGCACTTGTGGAGAGTTTACCAGGAGAGCTAGGAAGATCTTAGCTCACCCCAAGTGAGCGCTGTCAATAGGTGTCTGCACGTCGCTCATCTCCAGGAAGTGCTAGGACCCTAGGGGCTATCCGTGCAGTCCTCTAGGGTCACCCCAGCGCCTGGCACCAAGCAGGCACCAGGAGAACCTGTGAGGTGAAAACGACGACCGAGACGTCCTTCCAGTTGTCCAGGATTTGCCCAGGTCGAGAAGTGAACTGGAGCAGAGGTAGCGAGTGTAGACACTCTTTCCTGCCTGGGAGCTTAGATTCCGAAGGGAAGCACGGGGTTGGGGTCTTGGGAGTCCTTCCCGCGGCCTTAGGGATCCTGGGTCTGAACTGCGGACCGCGCCTGACGACGGCAGGCGGAGCTCCCTGGGGCCGTGCTCCTGAGCCACTCGCGATCCCAGACCGGCGCCGCTGACCCGCGCTCGCCGCAGTCGCCCGGGCTCGTTAGCGCGGACGGCGGGAGTTTGCACTCAGTGCCGAGGTCTGGGCGGAAGCCGAGAACGTGCGCGTCCAAGTTTGCGAGGCCCACCTTGGCCCCGAGGCCCCCACCCTGGCCGGCGCCGAGGGCCGTCGGGGGCCGCGGGTGGTCCCCGAGCCCGGGAGAGGTCCGCAACGCCGCCGGTTGCCGGGCAGAGCCGCGCGGCGCGCGCTCCCATTGGCCGCAGGTGGCCGCGCCCCGCCCGACAGGTAGTCCGCCCCGCGCGCGCCATTGGGCCGCGGCCGCGCGGTCCCCCGAGGATTGGCCCAGGTGGCGGCACCGCCTCGCCCTCATTGGTCGCAGGTGCTGCGGCCCCCGCCCCAGGACCGCCCGCCCGGCGGATTGGCCTTCGCCTGGCCCAGTCGGCGAAGTTCGGACACCGCCTCCCGCCGGACGCCGGGCTCCGTGCGCGTCCCTGGCCCCTGCGCATACCCGCCGGCCGCGCCCACCCGCCCCGCCCGCCGCCCAAGTTCCGCGGAGTTGGCGGGGCCGCGCCGTCGGTCCCTGCCGCGCGCTCCCCTTCCGCGTTCCGCCGTCCGCCCCACCTGGCGCCCTGGTCCCCGGCAGGCGCCCCAGGCTATGGCCCGAGCGTCCGGAGCGCGGCGCTGACGGCGGCCGGCGGAGCGCGCCATGCCCAGCAGGTCCAGCCCCAAGATGGACGGGAGCGGCGTCCGCGTCCGCCTGAAGGTGCACTACGGCGGGTGAGCACGCGGCGCCCGACGGTCGGGCGCGCGAGCGGCCAGACCGCGGCCTTCAGGAGGCCCGGTCGACGCCACTGTGGGCGGCGGCGCGGGAGGGAGGGGGCGGCGCGGCCCCTGGGGTCCCGGGCGTCCCGGGAGGTCCGGACACGGCAGGCGGTGTCTCCCGGCGATCCCGCGTCCGGACGCCCGTGAACGTCTCCCGCGGGAAGCCCGCAGGGCCGGGCGGGGTGGGGCGGGGCGGGCCTGCCCCGCTCTCGGGGCGCGTGTCCCGGCCGGCCGTCCACCCCTGCAGCGTCTGGGTTTCCCGGGACTGGCACCTGCCGCACGGGACCCCGCGACGCGGGCGGCGGGCGTTGCTGCGCACTCCTCCGCCCTGGTCACAGTTGTTGACATTTTCACCGGAAAGTACTCAGGCCACAAACCCGTGAGGACTCAAAAGTTTTTGTCAAACCGAAAACTGTAAACTAGTCCCGGGTTTAAGACGTCTCCGTTTAAGGAAAGCCTGTGACTGAGGTGAAGGCCGTGGCCTTGAGCCACCGCAGTCGTGGGAAAAGGGTCCTTGGCAGGTCTGGTGGCACTGGCACTGGGGACTGGTGAAGACCCATCAGTTTACTGGAAGGGGCTTTGGAGGCGGTCCGCTCACCGCGCCGGTAGTCCGCAGATCTAGCTGTGATCCTCCCTGGGGTCGGTCGGGAACTCCTGGAGCCGGAGCCAGGGGAAGGCGGGGCGGGGGGCTTGTTCTGGTGGCTGACTTGCCCAAGCACAGCGGGAGGATCCCAGCCGCCCGTGTAGACAGCGGGTGGGGAGGACCGGCTCCTGAGCTTCTTGGTTCTGCTGGTGCTCTTGGGTTTCCTGGGACCCCAGTTGAGATGGTGGGCGCCCAAGATTAGACGGTCCCCACTGCTGGGAGGGGAGCACAGTGAACTGGACTCTCAGGTTCCTTGGGGTCCTGCAAAGTGTTCCTCTCCTGGACCATCCTTGGAGGAGTGGACAAAGGTGGTGGGATATTGTGATCCCAGGTGGTGTCCCCCTCCTGGGCAGTGCCCTCTGACTCTGAGGAGGTTGGGCTTCAAGGGCTGCTTGACCCCTGGGTCTCCTGTGGAAACTTGCTTGTCTCTCCCTGGGACCCTTGGGGCCCCTCCAGCCTAGTGCCTCTCCCTTTGATATGCAACTGGGTGGGGTGGGGGTGGGGAGGTGAGCCAGAAGGAAGAGGGATTTCTGGTGACCTGACCTTCCAGCGCCTCCTGAAAGGGTGGAGGTCAGTTCTGTCTCCCGCCTGGAAAGGGGAGAGTGGAAACTGGTGTGGTGTCTTCAGACCCCAGAGCATCCTGGCCAGCCATTCTGAGTGGAGCACCTGTTAACTACCAGGAGACTTGTTTTCCCTTCCTGGAACCACCCGCTAAGCTGGGACTGGTCCTAAGATCTGTGCCCAGGGCTTCAGGGTGGGTGGGCACCACACCCTCCAGCATTGCCCCAGTGCAGCTCAGCCATCACCTCCTGGTGTACCTGGGGACCTTGCAGGCAGTGCCCGCCCCCAGCCCTGGGCCACACTGCCCAGTCCGCCTCCTTCCCTTGCTCCTGCCCCTGGGGAGCACTTTGGTTACACTGCAGAGTAATTCAACCTATTGACTCTGGTTTCCAGGACTGATTAGGTGGAGCCCCCTGCCCTCCTCTTTTCCCCACTTCTCTCCGGCCTCTGTTGCCTCTGTCCTCTTCTTCTTGTTCCTCTTTTTTCTTCCTTCCCTTTCCTCTACCTCCCTCTGCTCCTCTCCCTGTACTCTCTCCTTCCTCCACCCTCCCCTCCACTCCCCCTCCCTCCCCCTCCCTGCACCCTCCCTCCTTCCTCCACCCTCCCTTCCACTCCCCCTCCCTCTCCCTCCCTGCACCCTCCCTCCTTCCTCCACCCTCCCCTCCATCTCCCCCTCCCTCCTCCCTCCCTGTACCCTCCCTCCTGCCTCCACCCTCCCCTCCATCTCCCCCTCCCTCCCCTGCTCCTCTCCCTGCACCCTCCCTCCTTCCTCCACCCTCCCCTCCATCTCTCCCTCCCTCCCCCTGCTCCTCTCCCTGCACCCTCCCTCCTTCCTCCACCCTCCCCTCCATCTCCCCCTCCCTCCCCCTGCTCCTCTCCCTCCTCCACCCTCCCCTCCATCCTCACTCCCCTCCATCCCCCTCCCCCCTCTGCTCCTCTCCCTGCACCCTCCCTCCTTCCTCCAGCCTCCCCTCCATCTCTTCCTCCCTCCCCCTGCTCCTCTCCCTACACCCTCCCTCCTTCCTCCAGCCTCCCCTCCATCTCCCCCTCCCTCCTCCTGCTCCTCTCCCTGCATCCTCTCCTTCCTCCAGCCTCCCCTCCATCCCCCCTCCCTCCCCCTCCCTCCCCCTGCTCCTGCACCCTCCCTCTTTCCTCCACCCTCCCCTCCCTCCCCCTCCCTTCCCCTGCCCCCCTCCCTGCACCTTCTCCTTCCTCCACCTTTCCCTTCATCCCCCCTCCCCTCCATCCCCCCTCCCCCTCTGCTTCTCTCCCTGCACCCTCCCTCTGTCCTTTACCCCTTCCTCCATGTCCTCCACATCCCCTTCTCCTTCTGCCTCCCCCTCTCTGTGTCTCATCTCCATGAAGAGGGTCCTCCCACCCACTCCCCGCCTCCCCCTTGGCTCCTGAGTGCCTCTGCAGAGCACCTCTTCAGGGTTGGACACTGAAGCAGTGGCTGCCTAGATTAGCCCTCAGCTTTGGAAAGACCTGGGTCTGGGTAAAACTTTGTCCAGGACAGAAGGTGTGCTGGGGGCCTGGGTGAGACCCTGCCCCTTGGGAGGCCACCGGGCCACAGATGAGGATCCAACCACTGAAACCTATTCTTAGCCGAGAATTAGTCCCCTACCTGTCCCAACCCTCTGTGGCCCAAGATGGGGTCTCAAGTCCCACCCCGTGGTCATCCAGGAGTCTGCCAGGGTTGTGCAGGGCCAGGGAGTTAGGCTGCTGATGACTCCTGATGACCCCCGCCCAGGGCTGTGTCCTAAAGGGTTCAGAGGCACGCTTCTCCCAGGACTGGGAGGCGACCGGGCAGTGGCCAGCCTCCTGCCAGGCAGTGCTGAAGCCCTGGGGTTTACAGGAGCGGCCTCCTGCCTTCTTGGGAAAGAGAGTAGCTTCCTCTTGGTAGCAGGAAGGGGTCAAAGGTCGAGAGGTGGTGGACCCTCAAGAATCTTGAATTCTTGGCTGCAGGACGAGTAATGCTGGCCAGGCCACCAGAGTGCCTGCAGTGTGGGTGCTAGGTCTGGGCAGCCCCAGGTGACAGGTGGGGGGAGCTTGGACTCCAGAGCGCCCCCAGTGGGTTAGGGGTGCTCCTGTGGCCTACTTTCCTTGTCTGCCGTGATGCTGCAGGCTGCAGGAAAGACAAGCTGGGTCAGTCCCTGTGGAGAACGTGGGGCACTGGGGACAGTGCGGGGCGGCCAGTTCAAGAGCTCCAGGCAGGCAACTGGGGCATTTCCCCTCCCCTGGGGTGTGGCATGGGTCAGGTGAGGCTCTCTGCCAGACCCTGGGCTGCTGGGCTGGGGGACTGTGGGCTGGGCTCAGGTCCTCCGTCCTCAGATGGCCTGGTGGGAGGCTGGGGCCATGGCTGTTGCTTGGGACTCTGAGATTCTCGGGTTTTGCCCACCCTGGGCTCACACGGGGAGATTTCCCCACAACCTCAGTGAGCTTGGCAGAGGTCCTGCTGAGAGCTGTGCGGAGGGGACTTCTCCCTGGCAGGGCACGGAGCCACGTCCTACTGGCTCCTGGGGAGTGGCAGGTTGGTTTCCCCGGAACCAGGGAGGGCACCCAGGGTCCCTGTTCAGGTCTACATCCCATTGAGGAAGAAAAGATAAAAGGCAATGATGTCGTGTGACATGGTTTTCCAAAAAAGCACCTGGAAGTAGCAGGAGGCCACAGTGCAGGAGTTGGCCCGGCCCCCTCCTGGCTGGGAAGCCACTTGGCAGAGTGTTTGATTTTTCCACTTCCTGCAAGCTCTTACTTCCAGGGGTGCCGTGGTCTGCACCTGGGAGGTCCAGGGGAGGTTTGACTGGGTTCTTTTCCTGTGGCAGCACCACAGGGCTTAGCTGACCCATTGTGTCCACCCCTGGGTCCCCTGTGGCAGCATGGCTTCTAGTGCCACTGCCCTGCCTCCACCAGGGGGCGTCTGCCCTGGCTCCGTCCTCAGGGGTGGGGCCGTGTTCCTGGGGGAATTCTAAAGAGCTGGTCAGTGGTTGTGTTTTGTGCGTTTGTAGAGGGACGCTGGTGCTATCTCTGGGGAAAGTCTCAGCTCACCTGTAGCCAGCAGTCTGTTTAATAGGCAGTATTTTCATCACATGTGACCGCGGTGACCACCTGTGTGCTCTTGCCTCAGGGACATCCTGATCACCAGTGTGGACGCGGCCACGACCTTCGATGAGCTCTGCGAGGAGGTGCGGGACATGTGCCGGCTGCGCCAGGAGTACCCACTCACCCTCAAGTGGGTGGACAGCGAAGGTGGGCCTCTGTCCTCCACGGGCCTCACCCGCACCCCTCCCAGGGAGAGATGTCCACCAAGGAATTAATCCTGCCGGGCCCCCTTTCCCCCTTCAGGGACAGCTGGGGTGGGATTGGCTGCAGGGGTGGACAGAGGGACTGGAGGCCTGGTCATGAACAGCGGGAGAGGCTGTGGGCAGGCCCTGACCCTCCCCTGACCTTTCTCATGTCTGGCCTTGCCTGCAAGTGGCTTTCCTCAGGAGAGTGGGGGGGTCAGGGGTAGGCAGTGTCCACCTCCCTCCTTGCCCATGTCTGACTCTGTCTTCTCTAGTGCCCCCGCCTCCCCTCCCTCCTCCCTGTCCACGTCTGTTCCCGCCCTCTCCCTCCTGCGCATTGTCTAGAAAGGGGTGATGGGGACATCCAGGAGCCGCCCCTTCTCTGCAGGGGGTGGGCAGAGCTGCTCTGGGTGGGAACGTTGTCACGCGAGGCTTGTTCCGCACCTCTGTCTTTGTCCAGACTAGCAGAGGGCTCTTGGTCTTGCCTGCTGCCTGGCTCTTCTAGGGCCCCTCAGCTGCAGGGAACTGAACTGCCTGGGGGGGACTAACTGATTCTTATGTGGAGGCCCAGGGCTGGCCGCTCGCTGCTCTGGATGGCTGGTCTCGCACACCTTGCCCCAGGGTGGCTGGTCTCAGGCAGCAAGACTTGCTGTGCCGAGCCAGCGCCGTCTCGGGCCCCTCTGTCTGCGGTGGCCTCAGCAGTGTCTCTTGCCCTGCGCAGGTGACCCCTGCACTGTGTCCTCACAGATGGAGCTGGAGGAAGCCTTTCGCCTGGCCTGTCAGCCCAGGTGTGAAGGGCTCGTCATCCATGGTGAGTGATGGCTGGCCCTGCCCTCTCGCAGATGAGTGTCCCTGGGGGCCACCCCCGTCTGTGGGCATCTCTGCCAGGCCGCCTGGGGGATCAGATTGCAGTTTAAAATCTTATGATGCCATGAATCGATGGACGTTGAATATAATACGTTTGGGTTTGATTTTTCTCTCTGACTCTTTATTAGCCCCGTAGTCAGCAAGCCGTGGTCTCTCCCCAGGCAGAGGGTGGTCCTGGCCGTGGACCCTCCCTGCTCTCTCCTGCTGGGCCAGCTTCTCCTGGCTCCAGTTTTCACCGTGCTCTGGGCTCCGCGGCCATGTAGGGCCCCTGGTGCACCGGCAGTGGTGTGGCCTCACAGCCCTCCCTGCGCACACGTGCCAGGCCAGCCCTCCACCGAGCCGTCCCCAGCCTGGACTTTCTCTTGGGAGCTGGGGCTTGATCGCAGGCATGCTGAGGCCAGGTCGCGGGTCACATCTCAGTCCTGTCCTAAGGTCGGGAGTTTCGACCTGCTGTCCAGCTCCTTCGGGTTCCAGGGGTGCCTCTGGGGGCCACAGATGTCACCCCCCGTCGGCCAGCCGCATCCTAGGCCACTCCAGGCTCTGCCCAGTTGTTTTCCAGGGATGTGGGTGTGGACCCCTGAGCCTGAGAGTGGGGATCAGAGCCCCAAGCCACCCTTGGTCTTTCATTTACCCTGTCATTCTGCCAGGCCCGCAGGCAGCCAGTTGAAATGACTGATGGTCTAGCCCTTCCTCTAAGTGCAGCTCTCAGGTTAAGTCACTTATTTGTCGTGATGGTAAAGGATACATCTCTACAGCTAAAGCTCTGGTACCTGAAAAATTCACTTTATTTTGTAGAATAAGAAAAAGTTCCCCTGAGTTTTCTTGTCTGTGTTTTGGACGGGGGTTGAACCCACCCAGGCCTCACGCCTACTGGGCAGGTGCTCTGCCGCTGGGCTGTGCTCCTGCCCCTTAACTAAGTGCTAGTGCTTTCTGAGCGTCTGTTTGACCGTTAGTGGACGACGCTCAGGTAGGTATTTATTAATTTGAACTCCCATGCTCGGGAAGAAGAGACCTAATGTGCTCTTGGAAGTCAGTTTTCAGGCTCGCTGCCGCCCTTCCCGTTCCGTGTGAGTTCATTGGTGCAGGTCTGTATTCTCCTGACCTCTTGCTGTCCGGATGCCGCTGGCTGCTTCTCCCTTGGGTTTTCTGGGGACCTGGAAGCCCCACAGAGCTGGTCAGTGGTTGTGTGGTTCTGCCCCAAGGAGCAGCTCCAAGTCCTCAGAGCCAGGGGCACATGTCCGTGGTCAGCTGCAGCAGGAACTAACGCGGCTTTCTTTCTTCTTGCGCAGTGTTCCCGAGTGTCCCCGAGCAGCCCGGCATGCCCTGTCCTGGAGAAGATAGTGAGTGCTGGGCCCGTCCCCCACCTGCCAGGGGCGGGTCATGCTTGGAGCCTGGTTGGCGTGTTGTGGGCTGGGGCTGGCTGCCCTCACTGAGGGCTAATGTCCGTGGGCAGCCATCATGGCCTCCTGGGATTTCCTCTGTGCCTGGTGCTCTCACGGTTTCCCAGGCCTATAGTCTGGTGGGCACTGCGTTAGGGAGGGGACGGGCTCTGCCACCTGGTGGCACAGCAGAAGGTCCCGGGCGCACCTGACCTGCCCCCAGGAGGGAAGCCAGGCAGCCGACTGGATGCCCCTGCTTCGGCTTGTTCACCTCCACGTTGGGTGTCTGGAGGGACCGAGGGAAGCAGCCAGGAGTGGGGTTCCCAGGGGGGAGTTCTGTGTCCTTCTGACGGCACCTGGAGCCCACGTTGAGAAGGTGCTGGGTGAGGGCCAGCCGCTCCGTGAGACCTTTCTGGGCAGCTGGGCCAGTGAGGGAGAAGGACTAGCGGGGTGGGTGGTGAGGTCGAGGAGCAGCAGGAATTTGGCCCGAGTGCAGTTTGCTCCCCTGGGCAGGACGACTCGGGGAGCTGCTGGGGTGGGCCAGGGGATACTAATGAGGCCGGCTGTGGAGTCCTGGATGGCTCAGGGCAGTGTGCAGAGCCTGTGGCACAGCTCAGGGAGGCCTCTGAGCAGATGGCCAGCACTCCAGTGCCCGGGTCCTCATCCCCTGCAGGGTGGCCCTGGTGGCAATGTGTCCTGGGGTGCCTGCATCTCTCAGGAGGGGCGTGCCCCCAGAAAGGGTGTCTTTATGGGCACATAAAGAGTATAACAGGGCCGGTGTCACGGGGGGATGTCAGGGGCCGCTCTGTCTGTGTGCTCCTCTGCCTTCACACTGCTGGTCAGCAGGAGGGCATTGAGCGGTCTGTTGCCACCTGGATGACTTTCTGGCTGTGCTGACACACTGTGGGCGTCTGCTGCAGCTCGGGGGCACTTGTGCACCCCAGGCCAGCCTGCCCCAGGGTACTGCAGCTGAGGCCTGGGCATGGGGGTGCAGGAGCCCAACAGTGGAAGTGGGGTGTGACCTGGCACGGGCATGCAGAGAATGCCGCTGGGCACATGAGTGGGTCCTCGAGGTGCTTAGCCGGGCTGGCTCCGAGGCTTTGGGGCCCACCCAGCTTTGTCAGAACATTCCGTGGAGCCTTCGCTGAGGTCAGAAGCCGGGTACTGGGGCCCAGGGGTGGCCAGCGTGGCTAGTCTCTGACCTGCACCCCCTCACGTGCTGCCCTCTGCCTGGCTGGATGGGAAGCTGCGGGGGGACCGTCATGGCCCTGGGGTGTCCGGCTTCGTTGTCCAGCCTGAGGTCCGCACCAGGCTTGGGCATGGAGAGCCCTGTTCTGGCCCTGGTGTGGGGCGGTGTGTCTCAGAGGGAGCAGGCCCGTCCTCCCTCAGTCCTCCAGGAGAGCTGGGCGAGGGCTGGTGCGGGTCTTCAGTCCAGTGCCCACTTCATGACCTTGTGGGTGGGGACGGGCACCTCCTGTGTCTGTCTCTTCAGGTCATGATGCTGGCCCTGGTCTTCGTGTTTGTGTGTGCTGTGGGGACCCGTCTGGGCCTGTCTGGGCCGCAGGGCTCACTCGTGGCTTGGCCCTTGCGTCTCTCCGCTGCCGCTCTTCCTCTTCCTGCTGAGTCAACGTGGACGTGCTAGGTTCACACTTCCTCCGCTGCCACTCTTCCTCTTCCTGCTGAGTCAACGTGGAGGTGCTAGGTTCACACTTCCTCCGCTGCCGCTCTTCCTCTTCCTGCTGAGTCAACGTGGACGTGCTAGGTTCACACTTCCTCCGCTGCCACTCTTCCTCTTCCTGCTGAGTCAACGTGGACGTGCTAGGTTCACACTTCCTCCGCTGCCGCTCTTCCTCTTCCTGCTGAGTCAACGTGGACGTGCTAGGGTTCACACTTCCTCCGCTGCCGCTCTTCCTCTTCCTGCTGAGTCAACGTGGACGTGCTAGGTTCACACTTCCTCCGCTGCCGCTCTTCCTCTTCCTGCTGAGTCAACGTGGACGTGCTAGGTTCACACTTCCTCCGCTGCCGCTCTTCCTCTTCCTGCTGAGTCAACGTGGACGTGCTAGGTTCACACTTCCTCCGCTGCCGCTCTTCCTCTTCCTGCTGAGTCAACGTGGACGTGCTAGGTTCACACTTCCTCCGCTGCCGCTCTTCCTCTTCCTGCTGAGTCAACGTGGACGTGCTAGGGTTCACACTTCCTCCGCTGCCGCTCTTCCTCTTCCTGCTGAGTCAACGTGGACGTGCTAGGTTCACACTTCCTCCGCTGCCGCTCTTCCTCTTTCTGCTGAGTCAACGTGGACTTGCTAGGGTTCACACTTCCTCCGCTGCCACTCTTCCTCTTCCTGCTGAGTCAACGTGGACGTGCTAGGTTCACACTTCCTCCGCTGCCGCTCTTCCTCTTCCTGCTGAGTCAACGTGGACTTGCTAGGGTTCACACTTCCTCCGCTGCCACTCTTCCTCTTCCTGCTGAGTCAACGTGGACGTGCTAGGTTCACACTTCCTCCGCTGCCGCTCTTCCTCTTCCTGCTGAGTCAACGTGGACTTGCTAGGGTTCACACTTCCTCCGCTGCCGCTCTTCCTCTTCCTGCTGAGTCAACGTGGACGTGCTAGGTTCACACTTCCTCCGCTGCCGCTCTTCCTCTTCCTGCTGAGTCAACGTGGACTTGCTAGGGTTCACACTTCCTCCGCTGCCGCTCTTCCTCTTCCTGCTGAGTCAACGTGGACGTGCTAGGTTCACACTTCCTCCGCTGCCGCTCTTCCTCTTCCTGCTGAATCAACGTGGACGTGCTAGGTTCACACTTCCTCCGCTGCCGCTCTTCCTCTTCCTGCTGAATCAACGTGGACGTGCTAGGTTCACACTTCCTCCGCTGCCGCTCTTCCTCTTCCTGCTGAGTCAACGTGGACGTGCTAGGTTCACACTTCCTCCGCTGCCGCTCTTCCTCTTCCTGCTGAGTCAACGTGGACTTGCTAGGGTTCACACTTCCTCCGCTGCCGCTCTTCCTCTTCCTGCTGAATCAACGTGGACGTGCTAGGTTCACACTTCCTCCGCTGCCGCTCTTCCTCTTCCTGCTGAGTCAACGTGGACGTGCTAGGTTCACACTTCCTCCGCTGCCGCTCTTCCTCTTCCTGCTGAGTCAACGTGGACTTGCTAGGGTTCACACTTCCTCCGCTGCCGCTCTTCCTCTTCCTGCTGAGTCAACGTGGACGTGCTAGGTTCACACTTCCTCCGCTGCCGCTCTTCCTCTTCCTGCTGAATCAACGTGGACGTGCTAGGTTCACACTTCCTCCGCTGCCGCTCTTCCTCTTCCTGCTGAATCAACGTGGACGTGCTAGGTTCACACTTCCTCCGCTGCCGCTCTTCTTCTTCCTGCTGAATCAACGTGGACGTGCTAGGTTCACACTTCCTCCGCTGCCGCTCTTCCTCTTCCTGCTGAGTCAACGTGGACGTGCTAGGTTCACACTTCCTCCGCTGCCGCTCTTCCTCTTCCTGCTGAATCAACGTGGACGTGCTAGGTTCACACTTCCTCCGCTGCCGCTCTTCCTCTTCCTGCTGAGTCAACGTGGACTTGCTAGGGTTCACACTTCCTCCGCTGCCGCTCTTCCTCTTCCTGCTGAGTCAACGTGGACTTGCTAGGGTTCACACTTCCTCCGCTGCCACTCTTCCTCTTCCTGCTGAGTCAACGTGGACGTGCTAGGTTCACACTTCCTCCGCTGCCGCTCTTCCTCTTCCTGCTGAGTCAACGTGGACTTGCTAGGGTTCACACTTCCTCCGCTGCCGCTCTTCCTCTTCCTGCTGAGTCAACGTGGACGTGCTAGGTTCACACTTCCTCCGCTGCCGCTCTTCCTCTTCCTGCTGAGTCAACGTGGACTTGCTAGGGTTCACACTTCCTCCGCTGCCGCTCTTCCTCTTCCTGCTGAGTCAACGTGGACGTGCTAGGTTCACACTTCCTCCGCTGCCGCTCTTCCTCTTCCTGCTGAATCAACGTGGACGTGCTAGGTTCACACTTCCTCCGCTGCCGCTCTTCCTCTTCCTGCTGAGTCAACGTGGACGTGCTAGGTTCACACTTCCTCCGCTGCCGCTCTTCCTCTTCCTGCTGAGTCAACGTGGACTTGCTAGGTTCACACTTCCTCCGCTGCCGCTCTTCCTCTTCCTGCTGAGTCAACGTGGACGTGCTAGGTTCACACTTCCTCCGCTGCCGCTCTTCCTCTTCCTGCTGAGTCAACGTGGACTTGCTAGGTTCACACTTCCTCCGCTGCCGCTCTTCCTCTTCCTGCTGAGTCAACGTGGACTTGCTAGGTTCACACTTCCTCCGCTGCCGCTCTTCCTCTTCCTGCTGAGTCAACGTGGACGTGCTAGGTTCACACTTCCTCCGCTGCCGCTCTTCCTCTTTCTGCTGAGTCAACGTGGACTTGCTAGGTTCACACTTCCTCCGCTGCCGCTCTTCCTCTTCCTGCTGAGTCAACGTGGACTTGCTAGGTTCACACTTCCTCCGCTGCCGCTCTTCCTCTTCCTGCTGAGTCAACGTGGACTTGCTAGGGTTCACACTTCCTCCGCTGCCGCTCTTCCTCTTCCTGCTGAGTCAACGTGGACTTGCTAGGTTCACACTTCCTCCGCTGCCGCTCTTCCTCTTCCTGCTGAGTCAACGTGGACTTGCTAGGGTTCACACTTCCTTGGGCTGACCCACCTTTGGCCCTCATGGGCAGTGCCACTGCAGGCTCTCATACAAGGTGCGGTTCTTGGAACACTGGACTGGTCACTTGGTTTGCAGTCCCCTCACGGACTTCAGTCTGGGGGAGCTGTGCCGGTGGCCTCCAGGTCAGCTCCTTGGTGCTGGTCAGTGCATGACGGGGCATGCCGTAGGGTGTGGCTGGGAGGCTGGGCTTTGCTGTCCAGCAGTGAGGGTCCCTCCCGGGGTGGGAGTGTTTCTGGGCCAGGACTGCCGGGGGCGGTGGTGCCTGAGGAATCCAGGCTCTGCTGGTTTGGGGCAGGTGAAGACCATGAGGTAACGTGGGCTGCCTAGATGGGTGAGTCCCCATGGCCTCCTGTCACTCCTTGAAGCACAGAGGTTGCTTAGTGGCGCTGATGTCCGAGGTCACTTGCTCCAAAACGTGCTGGGCAGTGGGAGGCTGAGGGGGCAGGGGCACGGGGGCTCCTGTGGCACGCGTGGGCACCTTGGGCCCCACTGCCGGCTCCCGTGTGCCCGAGACTGCACAGGCATGGCCACGTGTCCTCAGGCCGGGCCCTTGCTGTGCCTGGCAGTGCCTGCTGTCACATGGGTCCCCGCATGGCTCTCCCACAGCGCCCTGTTAAGGCTTCCCTGTCCAGCTCTCCCACAGCGGGCCTGTTAAGGCTTCCCTGTCCAGCTCTCCCACAGCGGGCCTGTTAAGGCTTCCCTGTCCAGCTCTCCCACAGCGGGCCTGTTAAGGCTTCCCTGTCCAGCTCTCCCACAGCGGGCCTGTTAAGGCTTCCCTGTCCAGCTCTCCCACAGCGGGCCTGTTAAGGCTTCCCTGTCCAGCTCTCCCTGGTGGTGGGAATGTTTTGTTTCTTGTGTTTTGATCTTTGATCCTGGAACAAATGTCCATGTCCAGGGTGGCATTGACCCCTCAGCTGACCACGGCAATGTCTCTTCTCTCAGACACAAGTGACCTCAGCCCTGGACCCCAGGTGCAGTGAGCGCAGGTCCCTTAGCCGGTGGGCTCACTCTGGACACTTGGTGGCCTGCAGGTCAGAGCCACCACGGGCATCTTCCCGGGGAAAGGGACTGAAGCAGGGCTTTGAGAGCCAAGGAGCAGCTCCTCCAGCAAGTGACCACGGCCAGCCACGCTGCTCCATCCCTGGCTGGACAGCCCCACGAGTCTCCAGACAGAACCTGGAGGGTGCTTCATCTCCATCTGCCCACCCACTCTGGACAGCCCAGCCAGGCCGTGGGCCGAGGCTGTCCAGAGTGGGTGGGCAGGTGACCCCCATGAGTGGGGGTCAGCTCAGCGGCACCTGTGACCCAGGAGGGCCAGCGTGACCTCTGAGCACCCCAAGGACAGCCCGTCCATGTGGTCTCATTAGATGAAGACACGTCCTCCTGGGAGGACAGCCAGGTGCAGTGGTCGTGGGCCAGGCCTGCCCTCCCTCCAGAGCCTGGTGCTGCTGAGGCTCTGGGCACTGGCCCCGTACTGGGCCTGCAGGTGGAGAGTGAGGGGCAGCGAGGCTGGCTCCCTCAGAGCCCCCGGCGCCCGGGGGGCCATGGTGCTGCACACCCTCTCTGTGTGCCTGCCTCTGCTCATGAGCACGGTGGTCGCTGGTGCAGGGCACCTGGGTGGCAGGACACTCATCCAAGATCTGAACGTGATGACAAACAGTCTGCCAAGAGCCTTCTGCAGATGAGGTCACCTCTGCAGGTTCAGGGAGCAGGATGCCGTGTGCCGCTTTGGGTACCGTGATTGGTGGCCAGGTGGAGTTCCAGCTGCCCTCGGCCTCCTGTGGGGTGGTGGTGAGTGCGGTCCCACTCCCCAGCACCTGGTGGCTTTATGCTGCCTCAGGTGGAGGCCCAACAGGATGGGGGTCTCCTGTCCCCTCCGGTGCTGATGTCCATGGGGCACCCTGGGGCTGGCTGAATGGTGGACTCACTCCAGGCCTGACTCTTGCCCGTGTCCCTAGCCCATGTCCCCTGCTGCCCATGTCCCCTGCCCTCAGGCCTCTCACCTCCTCCACCTGGGGTGTCCTGGCTGTGTCCACCTCTTTTCCAATTTTGAAGCCTGGGGTGCCTCCTGACCCAGACAGGGCCTCAGAAGCAGAGTGGGCAGAGGGATGCCGCGGGTCGCGGTCCCCACAGTGGGCTGCCGGTGGCCTGGTGTGCTGAGGTGACAGCCTGTCTGGGGCAGCCTGACCTCGGGTGCAGGAGGGCATGGCGCTGGAGCTGTGTGGCACTGCTGTCCTGCTAGGAGCCCTCTGTGACTTTAGGCAGGCGGGCAGGGTGCCCTGTGCCTCGGTTTCCCCTTTGTAAGAGGGCACCACGTGAGGATCAGTGCATCGGGAGGGCCCTGGAGCCTCCTCGGGGCAGGTGGCCCGGGAGGTCCCATCAGGTGTGCCCAAGCCCACTGCCGCGTCCCCGCTGAGGAAGCCAAGTGCGGGCGGGGACCCTGCCTGTAGGTGGAGGACTGTCTGCCAGGGCCGAGCACCTCCTCCGTGGGTGGACGGTCACCCCAGGCTTCCCCAGCTGGCGTAGCGCTGTGACCACCCTGGGCACAGGTCTGTCTGTCTGTCAGTCGGTGCGTGAGACACCCAGGCTCGCTCATCGCAACAAAATGGGAAAACTACTTTTCTGCCTAAAATAGGTGTCCAACAAAATCAGCCGTCTGCCCGGTCAGCCTGAACATTCTCGAGTTCTGCAGAGCTGGGCGTTTGGGAAGGGACTGGGACAGAGAAGCTGGTTGGGGCCGTGTCGCGAAGGGACGCTGAAGGTGTGGTGTCCACGTCGGACCCGAGGCCAGTCTGCTCTTCCTGCCGAGGACCAGCGTGGTTCTGTTGCTGTGTGACTGTGTGTCCCTGGGCCTGCAGGCCTTTCCACTGGCGGCCAGGTGCTCGGGGCCCTGGGCTCGGGGGCCAAGCAGAGCTGTGGGCACTCACGGCCTCTGGGGGTGGCCCTGGGTGAGTGGGGCTGCAGGTTCACGAGCTGTGCTCGCCCCTCAAGGCCTCCTCGTGGCTCTTGTTCTTCCTTCAGCCAGTCACTGATGGAGAGCCAGTGCTCATCCAGCTGGCCTAGGGCACCTCGTGCCTGTGGTGCGTCCACCCTCCAGGAGGCTGGGCCGGCCCTCTGCTTGGTGCCATGTCCTTGAAGTGCCTGTGCACCACTGGGTGCCTCTGCCCTGCAGAGGTGCCCTGAGCCACTGCCTGCGGTGGACACAGACTTACAAGCCCGACAGTTGTCTCGTGATTCACTTGTGGCAGGGCCAGCAGAACAGGAGGTGACCGGGAGGGACGCATTGAGAAGCTGGCTGGCTCGGGTCCCTGGGGGAAGGGGCTCCTCAGGTCGCACAGGGCCACGTGGGGAAGTGCCGGGGCAGTCGGGTGGCGAGGGAGCCAGAGTGTGGGAGAGGCTCCTGTGGCTGCGGTGGAAAGGTTGGGTGAGGCCGGGTGAGCAGACTGAGGGCCAGGCGGTGCGGATCATTGCAGTGGGCTCTAGAGTACAGGGGTGTCCCTGGTGACCTGGCCTGAAGTGTGCGGGCCCCGTAGGGGAGGAGGCCTGGGATGTGTTGGTTGTCGTACTTGAAACTTCCCTGCAGGGCAAGTCTCGTGCCCTCTCTAGATTCGACCATCCGGAGAGGGACAGCTCTTTAGGGTCACCTACTTCAAATGCCAGCCCATCAGAGACATCAAACATAGCACGTAGTTGGACCCTGGAGCCTTCTCATGGCCGTGGCAGCAGAGTTTCCAGTGGGAGGAGCCCCTCCCAGACCCCTGGACCTGCCGCAGGGCCGCGGGTTGTTGGCTGAGGGCAGGGTGGCAGAAGTCCCCTGTGACCTCCCATGTCCTGCAGCACGGAGCCCACCAGTGTGAGCATCAGGCAGGCTCCGGGGAGGCGGCCTCACTCCTGGCCCAGGCCAGTGCTGTCCCCCACCTCCCACTGCTGGGCACCAGGGTGGGGGTGGGGGGTCAAGCCATCCATCGGTGGCCCAGGTCTGCTGCAGCCCGGCACCTCACCACGTTGGGTGCTGAGCACCTTCCGCCTGAGGCTGTGGCACGTGGGTTTCATGCCAGGAGGGGGTTCTCTCCTCCCTGGGGAGCTCAGCTGCCAGTGCTCATTGTCCCCTGCATGTGGTGGTGCAGCAACTCGGAAGGCCACCTGACCCCAGAGTTTGGCCCGCGATGGCTGGGACCACAGCACCCCCATCCCGGCCCAGGCCTGGTGCCCGTGGTGCTCAGCGTCTGTGGAGCCCACCGGATGTAGGTCAGAGGCTGCTTGCCTGCCCCCGTTGCTACTCCCGAATCCCAGCCCTGGGTGCCTGCAGGACCGTCAGTGGGCTCCCCGCCCTCCCCTGCGCGTCCTCCCTCAGCCCTGCTCGTGCGGAGCAGCTTGTTTTCGTGTGACGTCAGCTCCTCGGTATCCATGCCGTGTTTTAGTTTGTGCCTCAGCTGCCGGCTACAGCTTCCCAGGGGAGCCGGTACCACCGGGCCTGGAGACACGAGGAGGCAGGGATGTGAGGGGGGGCGCGCAGGACGGCCAGCCTTCCCCCAGAAGCTGCTCTCCAGCAGAAGTCCACCCTGCCTGTTGTCAGTCGGGAGACCGGGCCGCAGCATCGGCTGGCGAGGGAGGAAGATGCCTCCCTGCACGCCCACCCTCCGCCGAGCATAAAGAATCCCTTGCTGAGGAGGCAGGAGAAGAAAGCGGTGAGCAGCGCGGCCCTCCCTGGGGTGGCTGCAGGCCTGCAGCGCAGCGTTGGTGGCAGGCCGTGTGCATGCGGCTCTGGGGCTGCCAGGCGGCGATCCGGGTCTCGCGTCCTGGCGCTGCCACAGCCTGTGCTGCACAGATGTTCCGGCGCTGAGTCCGCTGACTCTGACTCGCTGCCGGGTCTGGGATGTGGCCGTGGCAGCTCAGGATGGTGTCGGGGGAAGTACGGTGAGAAGCGCTGGGCTTCCCAGGCTGGGAGATTTTTAGAAAGATGCCCACTGCCGGGCTGGCGAGGTGGGCAGCGCGGGTGTGGGGGGAGGAAGCGTGTGGCACGGTTGTGCCCCAAGCCTGGGGTTGGGAGCTGCTGCAGAGGCTGGCATGGCGGGGCAGCCTGGTCTCCTTGCCACTCGGGCCCTGGGGAGGTGCTGGCCGTGGGAGTGGTGCTGTGGCTGGTGCGGTTGTTCCGTGAGCGGAGCAGAGGTGCGCGTCCGGCTCTCTCCGTCCTGCATTGCTGCAGGCAGGCAGATTGTGGTGACGCCTGGGGACCAGGGTCATCGCTGGGGCCACGCGTGAGCTGCTAGCACCTGTTTCCATGAACAACGCCGTGCTCGCTGCTCGCTCGCTGGGGCTTGCGGGCTTTCAGGAGCAGCCTGCCTCCTGCCTGTCTGACAGCAGCGTCATGTTGGAGTCTGGGCGGCTCGGGCAGCACTAGCGGCTCCCTCCACCGGGGTCCCTGGATGTCTGCAGGGAGTGTGGTTCTGACGTCCCCTTCTCTGTTCTGAAATGGTTGGAGGTAGATGGGGACCCGGGGCTGCGCGGTCTTTGGTGGGGATGGGGGAGCGGGGATGCTTCTCTGACGTCCATTTTGCAAGGTGCTTTTAGAAAAAAAACAACAACAACCAGGCTCCCCGCCAGGCTGAGGGGAGCTGGGCCTGGAAGGACCAGGAAGGGGCCCTGGGCAGAGGGTGCCTTCCCCCTGGCACAGGCTACTGTCGTTGGGATCTGGGACCGGACCTGCTGGTGGTGGTAGGCACGGCAGGGCCTGTGCACACGGTGCTGCTGCACGGATCGAGCTGTGTCACACTCCCCGGTGCCTGGGGTGCTGGGCCTCTTCCCTTCCTGTGGCCACACGTGGCTGTGTGTGGCCGACTCAAGCCCCACCGGGTAGATGCTGCCAGGGTCTCTAGAGCCGGTGCCAGATTCAGACCTTGTTGGTGGCTTCTAGTGCTGTGGCCCTCGGTGGGGTTCGTCAGGGCCTTGACCAGGGACATTTGAGGGGTGAGGGCCCCTCCCCCGAAAGCCCCTTACCGAGGCCACTGGAGCGGCTGTGCCTGTCTTGGCCAGGGCTGCGTTGAGCCACCAGGCCCTGCCTTGGCCATGGGGCCAGCAGTGGCTGCTCCGTGGCTCCTTCAGAGGCAGCCACAGCGTTACATAAGGAGCGGTGCCTGGCCGGCCTGAGCTCGGGCCTCACCTTGACTTCATCCCCCTCTCATTACCTGCTGGGCTGCCTGTCTCTCCACCAGATCACACGGCTTGGCGCATCCACGGAGCCAGGCCATGCCAGGGGCTGCTGGTGCATGCTGCCCCAGGCTCCAGACCTTCAGAGGGGTCTGGCAGGGACCAGCAGGGCCATCTCTGGGCCTGGCATAGACTTCCTGTGAGCGCTCTCAGCAGCTGTCCGGGTGTGCGTCCACTTCTCCGGATCATAAACTAGCCCAGCACAGGGAGGTCTGACCGCTGGGAGCACCATCCAAGTGGATGGGCTCCTGACTTCTGAGTGTCCCAGGCTGGGCAGCTGTCCCTTCCTGTGCCAGTCTAGATCTGCTGAGAGGGCCTGCGGGTAGGAGTTGCCTTGGTGGGGGCTGCCCATGGCCCTGGAGAGAGCCCTCCTTGGTTGACCATCCACAGAGCCTAGGGCACTTCTCTTCTGTGTTTGCCACCCGGCACCAGGATTGGCAGGTCTGGCCCCATCTCGCTCCTCTTGCTCCCTCCTATCTGTGCTGCCTCTGCCACAGGGCCTTTGCTCAGGCTGTGGCCTTCACTCCTTGCAGGGTGATGGCACATGGGGCCACAGCTGCCCTAGCTGTCCTCCATAGGCTGGCCAGGCATGCGGAGGGGTGCCTAGCTCCCACTTGGGCTGGGCTCCAAGCAGGCGCGTGTACCGTGTTTGAAGGAGCTGTGTGAAGGGGTCTGATATGTGGTTGGGACCCACCTGTCCAGCACTCAGCACTCTCTATGGTACCTTCACGCAGTAGCTGCTCGTGGGTTAGGGCATGGAGGCTAGTTCTCAGACTTCCCTACACACCTGGAGGCTACGCCTGCTCTCCCAAGGCCTCAGGCGGAGCCAGCTGCCTACACCTCCCCAGGCGGCTCAGCTCCTAGGAGGGGCTCGCGTGGTGCAGGTGGCCAGGTGGCCAGCAAACCCATTGGCAGATGCTGGGTGAGGGAGGCACTTGGCTTCAGTCCTTGTGCCCGTGAGGCTCGTGGGATCCGCTTGCTCTTCTTTTTAAACGTCCCCTCTGGGGAGTTAGAGAATCGGATCTTTAGCAAGATGAAACCTCCCTGGCTCGGCAGCAGTGAAGGACCCTCGGTGGAGAGTGGGGCCAGCGCCCACCAGGGGCACCTGGGAACATGGCCCTGGATGGTTTGCTTGCCTGGCTTGCCTCACCGTGAAATGGGATTGTTGGAAGAATCCGTCAAGGTCGCGTCAAGCACAGGAAGGGCGCCCCCGGTCTTGTCCTGGTTGGGAAATTGTGTCTCCGCTATAGAGTTTGCGTTTTGCTGGGTGCCATGGCCACGCCCATGATCCCATTGACTTGGGAGGCTGGGGCAGGAGGATCAGGCATGTCTTAGCAACTTATCAAGACCGTGTTTCAAAATAAAAAATAAAAAGGGTTGGAGCCATAGCTCAGTGGTAGAGCTCCCATGGGTTCAAACCCAGTACAAAAAAAAAATAAGAAAGCTTACATCCCACATTATTTGATGTAAGGCCTTACTTGGGGACTGGTAGCTCAGTGGAGGCAATCAGAGGAGGAGCTCAGTGGAGGAGCTCAGTGTGGAGCTCAGTGTGGAGCTCAGTGGAGGAGCTCAGTGTGGAGCTCAGTGGTGGAGCTCAGTGGAGGAGCTCAGTGGTGGAGCTCAGTGGAGGAGCTCAGTGGGGGAGCTCAGTGGTGGAGCTCAGTGTGGAGCTCAGTGTGGACCTCAGTAGTGGAGCTCAGTGTGGAGCTCAGTGGAGGAGCTCAGTGTGGAGCTCAGTGGAGGAGCTCAGTGTGGAGCTCAGTGTGGAGCTCAGTGTGGAGCTCAGTGTGGAGCTCAGTGGTGGAGCTCAGTGGAGGAGCTCAGTGGGGGAGCTCAGTGGGGGAGCTCAGTGGTGGAGCTCAGTGTGGAGCTCAGTGGTGGAGCTCAGTGGAGGAGCTCAGTGGAGGAGCTCAGTGTGGAGCTCAGTGGAGGAGCTCTGTGGAGGACCTCAGTAGTGGAGCTCAGTGTGGAGCTCAGTGGAGGAGCTCAGTGGAGGAGCTCAGTGGTGGAGCTCAGTGATGGAGCTCAGTGGTGGAGCTCTGTGGAGGAGCTCAGTGGTGGAGCTCAGTGTGGAGCTCAGTGGTGGAGCTCAGTGGTGGAGCTCAGTGGAGGAGCTCAGTGGAGGAGCTCCGTGGTGGAGTCTAGTGGTGGAGCTCAGTGGAGGAGCTCAGTGGAGGAGCTCAGTGGTGGAGTCCAGTGGAGGAGCTCCTTGGTGGAGTCCAGTGGAGGAGCTCCGTGGTGGAGTCTAGTGGTGGAGCTCAGTGGAGGAGCTCAGTGGTGGAGTCCAGTGGAGGAGCTCCGTGGTGGAGTCCAGTGGAGGAGCTCCGTGGTGGAGTCTAGTGGTGGAGCTCAGTGGAGGAGCTCAGTGGTGGAATCCAGTGGAGGAGCTCAGTGGAAGAGCTCAGTGGAGGACCTCTATGATGGAGCTTTAGCAGACAGGGCCTTGCTAAGCTGGCCTTGAACTTGGATCCTCCTGCCTCAGCCTCCTGAGTTGCTGGCATCACAGGTAGGGCCATGGTGTCTGCTGAACTGCCACATGGCATCTGGTGCCTCTCAGACACAGTTACAAACCACAGACTAGTGGTGTGGAACAAGAGCTGGACCCTCTGTTTCGAGAAGGAAGCCCAAAGAACAATAAAAAGTCTCTTGGAAATTTAAAGACATGGTCATCCCACTGACCGGCCCCAGGATCCAGCAATGTGGGGCCTGCAGGTGGCCCTGAGAGTTCCCCATAGGGAGGCTCCCTCATCCCAGGAACCTCCACACCCAGAGGTGCCTGCTTGTGACCTCCTCAGTTCCCCAAGGTCAAAGTTCTTCTCACATTCCCTAAAAGATAAGGAAACCAGGTCCAGCTGTGTGTACTGATGTATTTACTAATTTCTTGGGTGCTGGGGTCCCTCCCCTACATGTGGGAGCCGTGCTCTGCTGCCACGTGCCTCCCTTCTTGCTGGTCAGAGGAGAGGATGACTTCTCTTGGGCACTCTCCTGGCCCAGGAGACGGAGGTCTGGCATGGCCCAGTGGCCTCAGGCAGATGGGCAAAGACTGTCAGGCTTTTAAAAATGGACTTCGCTTAAAAAAAAATCTTTTTTATTCTGTATCTCTAGAGAATTTTTAAATATATTTTTATTTGCTCTAACCAGTTATACATGACATCAGAATGCTCTTCGATTCATTGTACATAAATGGAGCACAATTTTTCAGTTCTCTGGTTGTACACAAAGTAGGATCACACCATACGTGCAATCATGCATGTACCTAGGGTAATGGTGTCCATCTCGTTCCACCATCTTTCCTATCCCCATGCCCCCTCCCCTTTGCCCTTTCCAGAGTTCCTCCACTCTTCCCATGCCCACCCCCCCATTATGGATTAGCATCCACTTATCAGAGAAAATATTTGAGCTTTGGTTTTGAGAGATTGGCTTACTTTGCTAGCATGATATTCTCTAACTCCGTCCATTTACCTGCAAATGCCATGATTTTATTCTCTTTAAATGCTGAGTAATATTCCATTGTTTCTTTATATACCACAGTTTCTTTATCCATTATCTACTGAAGGGCAACTAGGTTGGTTCCATAGTTTAGCTGTTGTGGATTGAGTCGCTATAAACATTGATGTGGTTACATCACCGTAGTATGTTGATTTTAAGTCCTTTGGTTGTAGACCAAGTCTGGGTCAAATGGTGGTTCCATTGCAAGTTTTCTAAGAAATCTCCACACTGCTTTCCAGATTGGTTGCACCAATTTGCAGTCCCACCAGCAATGTATGCCTTTTCCCCACATCCTCGCCAACACTTATTGATACTTGTATTCTGGGTTTTTTTTTGGTATTGGGGGTTGAACCCAGGCTCTCTACCACTGAACCACATCCCCAGCCCCTTTTTGTATTTTATCTAGAGGCAGGGTCTCACTGAGTTGCTTAGCACTTCACTTTTGCATAGGCTGGCTTTGAACTCACAATCCTCCTGTCTCAGCCTCCCAAGCTGCTGGAATTACAGGTGTGCGCCACCATGCTTGGCTTATTATTGCTTGTATCTTTGATAACTGCCATTCCGACTGGAGTGAGATGAAGTCTTAGAGTGGTTTTGATTTGCATTTCTAATTGCTAGAGATGTTGCACATTTTTTCATATATGTTTGATTGATTGTATATCACCTCCTGAGAAGTGTCTGTTCAGTTCCCTGGCCCATTTATTGATTGGGTTGTTTATTTTTTGGTGTTAAGGTTTTGGAGTTCTTTATATATTCTGGAGATTAGCGCTCTATCTGATGTGTGTGTGGTAAAACTCCCATTCTGTAAGCTCTCTATTCACCTCACTGGTTGTTTCTTTTGCTGGGAAAAAGCTTTTTAGTTGGAATTCATCCCATTTATTGATTGTTGATTTTATTTGTTGAGCTTTAGGAGTCTTGTTAAGGAAGTCGGGGCCTCATCTGACATGATGAAGATTTGGGCCTCTGTTTTCTTCTGTTAGGTGCAGGGTCTCTGGTCTAATTCCTAGGTCCTTGACCTACTTTGAGTTGAGTTTTGTGCATGGTAAGAGAGAGGGTTTTGGTTTTGTTTTGTTTTTTTTTTTAAGAGAGAGAGAGAGAGAGAGAATTTTTTTAATATTTATTTTTTAGTTTTCGGCAGACACAACATCTTTGTCTGTATGTGGTGCTGAGGATCGAACCCGGGCTGCTCGCACGCCAGGCAAGCGCGCTACCGCTTGAGCCACATCCCCAGCCAGCCCCAGAGAGGGGTTTAATTTCATTTTGCTACATATGCATTTCCAGTTTTCCCAGCACCATTTGTTGAAGAGGCTACCTTTTCTCCAGAGTATGTTTTTGGCACTTTTGTCTAATATGAGATAACCGTAATCATGTGGGTCAGTCTCTGTGTCCTCTATTCTGTACCATTGGTCTACATGTCTATTTTGGTGCAATACCATGCCATTTTTGTTACTATGGCTTTTTAAAAAATATTTTTTTAGTTGTAGGTGGACACAATACCTTTATTTTATTTATTTATTTTTATGTGGTGCTGAGGATCGAACCCAGCGCCTTGCATGTGCTAGGCAAGCGCTCTACCACAGCCCCTACGGCTCTATGGTGTAGTTTGAGGTCTGGTGCTGCGATGCCACCTGCTTCACTCTTCTTGCTAAGGATTGCTTTGGCTATTCTGGGTCTCTTATTTTTCCAGATGAATTTCATGATTGAATTTTTTTTTCCTACGGGGAGTGTGCCGCTGGGATTTTGATTGGAATCGCATTGAATCTGTATACTGCTTTAGGTTAGTGTGGCCATTTTGACTATTAATTCTGCCTATCCAAGAGCATGAGAGATCTTTCCATCTTCTAAGGTCTTCTTCGATTTCTTTCTTTAGTGTTCTGTAGCTTTCATTGTAGAGGTCTTTTACCTCTTTTGTTAAATTGATTGCCAAGTATTTCATTTTTTTTTTTTTTTTGAGGCTATTATGAATTGGGTAATTTTCCTAATTTCTCTTTCAGAGGATTGGTCACTGATGTATAGAAATGCACTTGAGTTATGGATATTGGTTTTTTTGCTGAATTCATTTATTAATTCTACAAGTTTTCTGGTGGAAATTTTTGGATCTTCTAAGTGTAGAATCATGTCGTTGGCAAATAGTGATAGTTTGAGTTCTTCCTATTCGTATCCCTTTAATTTCTTTTGAAATTGACTTCATGTTTGGAACAGTTTTGAAAGTCTAGACGGATCGGGGTGGAGGTGACGCTCAGCAACCCTGTGGTCTGTCCTCCACGGCGCTCAAGGCCTTCAGCAGGGAGCCAGCCGCGCCTGCAGCCCAAGCCCAGGTGACTGTGTTGGGGACTTCTTAGCTGTTCCTGTGTCCACTTCCCTCCCACCACCATGGGAGTTTGTTTGCAGTGTCTCCTGGCTCGTCCTGATGGGACTCAGCAAGGGGACGCAGCTCATGGTTGTAGAAGGACCTCGATTTGGTTTCTCTCATGACTGGACTGGGTTGTGGGTTTGGGATGAAGATTCCAAGGCCAGGCGTCCTCTTGACACCAAGTGCTGGTGTTGAGGTTGCAGTGTTGAGGTTGCATGGCCCCCAGGACAGTGCTGCGGGGCCTGGGTGCCAGACTGGCTGTGGCCCTCCCCACCCGTGGCTCTGCTCTCCAGGGTGCTGTTCACATAGCCCCACTCTCTGGGACAGGCAGTGCGGGGGCTGTGCTCCGGGTGGACCCCAGGCCTGCTCTGGGAGAGGTGGGGGTGCTGTGCTCCGGGTGGACCCCAGGCCTGCTCTGGGAGAGGTGGGGGGGGCTGTGCTCCGGGTGGACCCCAGGTCTGCTCTAGGGGAGGTGGGGGCTGTGCTCCGGGTGGACCCCAGGTCTGCTCTAGGGGAGGTGGGGGCTGTGCTCCGGGTGGACCCCAGGTCTGCTCTAGGGGAGGTGGGGGCTGTGCTCCGGGTGGACCCCAGGTCTGCTCTAGGGGAGGTGGGGGCTGTGCTCCGGGTGGACCCCAGGTCTGCTCTAGGGGAGGTGGGGGCTGTGCTCCGGGTGGACCCCAGGTCTGCTCTAGGGGAGGTGGGGGCTGTGCTCCGGGTGGACCCCAGGTCTGCTCTAGGGGAGGTGGGGGCTGTGCTCCGGGTGGACCCCAGGTCTGCTCTAGGGGAGGTGGGGGCTGTGCTCCGGGTGGACCCCAGGTCTGCTCTAGGAGAGGTGGGGGCTGTGCTCCGGGTGGACCCCAGGTCTGCTCTGGGAGAGGTGGGGGGGCTGTGCTCCGGGTGGACCCCAGGCCCACTTTGCTGGTTTGTTGCTGCAGCTGGTCCAGCCTTGGGCTTTGGGGGGCTTTCAGGTGGCTCTGGGGCACGGTTAAAGGTGGCCAGAGCTGCAGCCAGGCCGTGAGGGTCTCTGGCTGAAGGGCACTGTGGGGTCTTGAGCACGCCTGGACTGGCGGCCTGACCCCCAGGGAGGGTCCTTGGCACCAGAGGTGCAGGAGCTTGGTGTGGCCCTTGGGAAAGCCGGGGTCAAGGGAGCTCCCGAGGGTAGGCTCCCTCACTGTGGGCCCCCAGACCTGAGCTATGTGGCCATGTTGGGGGTGGCCAGCACAGTGTCCGTCCTAGGCTAGCTCTTGCAGGGCTCGTGTGGGGTCAGACCGGCCACCCTGGCACCTGGAGCGGGCTCCCCTGCCCTTCGTCCCCTGGCTTTCTGTGACACCCTGCAGGGTGCTGACCACGGAGCCACATCCCCAGCCCTTCTTATTTTTCATTCTGAGACAGGGTCTCACTAAGTAGCTGACACTGGCCTTGGTCTTGCAATCCTCCGGCCTTGGCCTCCTGAGTAGCTGGGACGGCAGGTGTGGCCCCCACCTGGCCTCACACTGCACCTAGTCTGATGAGCCCACAAGGGCAGAGAGGGCAGTGTGGTCGGGTGCCCGCTGCAGGACGAGAGGCCCCCCTTTTCCACGGAGTGTCTTCCTGTTGGGCAGTGACGTTAGACAGGCCTTGTCCAGCCATCACCGTTCCAGCGGGTCTCCACCTCGAGGCTGTGGGTCGTGCTGGGCGAGGGCCTCAGCTTCCCTCACATGCTCTCCACGGACTGAGTGGTCAGGTGTGGAGCGGACAAGGACCCCAGCGTTGGTGTCGCAGCACTGGACAGCAGCTCCCCACCTCCTGCCCCGAGCGTGGCCGGGCGGCCTCCAGGGCCACCTGTGTGGCTGGCTCGTCTTGTGCCGTCTCAGGTCTGCCTTGACCTGACTGGAGGTTTTGGTGGGTCACTCTGAGGGTGGCGGTGGCTTCCTGGGGCTCCCGGCTGATGAGGTCAACACCAGCTCTTTGGGGAAGACGGAGGAAGCCGGGCTGCCCATGTGAGCCCCACGGGCAGCAGAGGCGTGTTGAGTGGACTCCCTGTACTCCCAGGAGGTGCCCCTCTGCCAGAGGAGGGTGCCAGGGGAGGGTGCCAGGTTCCACTGGCCTCGAAAAGTGACTGTCCCCACTGGTCTTGGCGGTGGCCCTGAGTGGCACTTGGAAGTCTTGTGGCTGTGAGTGGGTGGGTGGTGTGGGGAGCAGCCCCGGGGGCTGCAGGACAGCCGTGGGGTGAGCTGGCAGAGCCTCCCCTGTGTCCCCACAGGTCCCTGCCGTCTTCCCAGATGAGTGTCTAGCGCCCAGGCCGGTTCTGCAGCAGCACGGTCAGCCTTCCGCAGGTTGACACTGCTGGCCTGGGTGGACTGGGTCCCTGGAGGGACTGCGCTGGGCCTCTTTGGCGGCACGGGGCCCTGTCTGATGACGGCCTGGCCTAGGAGGCTGTGGCTTGTGATGGTGTCTGGGCTCAGCCCCACCCGTCCTAGCCCAGGAGCTCCGCAGGGGTCCTCAGGGGGAGGGGTTGTGGCACGAGGACCAGGGTCCACACAGTGCCCTCCTCTGCCCCTCTCCACTGTCCTCTGATTTCGGCTCCAGGCTCACTGAGAGCACCAGGCTGGTGACGTGGCCAGCACCCACGCTCAGGGAAGTTGCCGAGGTCCTCGGAGATACCGGGCGTGTGGCTTAGTTAGAGAGAACTTGCCCATGGATCCCGAGCTCCTTGGGGGCTGCACAGGCCGCACTGTTGGTGAAGTGTGGTTGTGTGTGTGGTGTCGGGTGGACCTGGGATGGACCTGGGTCCCTGCATCGCCTGGCACGGCTGGAGCGTCGTCGTCTCAGGTCTCGGGAACTTGACCCGTGCTGGTTTCTTAAAGGCTGGTCACAGTTGGCGTCTGAAACCCTCTGGTGCCGTTTTCCTGCCCTGCGGGGAGGTCCCCAGCCCTGGTGCCCTTGAGCAGGTGTGTGCTTTCGTAAGCCACCCCCAGTCCCCGGGAGCAGGCTGTGTAGCTGGGTTCTGCAGGTCAACACGTGCAGAGGGGACCCTGGGCTTGGGGACCGCTTCCTCGCAGCTCCCCACAGGCCTGGGACTCCAGGCCGCCCTGGGCATACCAGGTGCTTCTGCCTCCCCTGCGGCTCCCAGGGCTGGCTGACCCTCAGACGGGCCACCCTTGTCGGACCTATGTCCGGTAGCCATGTGGCCCCATGTGTGGTCCCACGTCCTGGTCTCTGGCTGGGGACTGCGGTGGCGGTGGGCAGGTGTTGCAAGGCCTCCTCGGCTCCTCGTGGCAGTGCTGTGTGACGGGCAGCACAGGAGCTGCTGGCCCTGTGCTTCCACAGTGCAGAGCTGGGCGAGGGGTCAGGAGGCAGTCCCCGGCCTGCGCCTGCCCAGCTGGGCACTGAGGCACCAGACAGGGAGGGGTGGCAGGAGCATGGGAGAGGCATCTGGGTAGGGGGGTGAGGGGCCATCTCAGCCCTGTGACCTTGGCTTCTGCCGCACGTTGCTGTCCGTCTGCCAGAACCTCGCGTCACAGAGGGGCGCTTTCCCACAGTGGCCATCCGCGCACAAGCCTGGCATGTGCCGGGCAGGGGCTGCACCTCTGATCTGCACCCAACCCCTCTCCAGTGTCATTTTCAAAATTTCTGTATATTTCTTTTTTAATTTTATTTTAAAAGAGAGAGAGAGACAAGAGGAGAGAGAGAGAATTTTTTTTTTTTCAGTTTTTGGTGGACCCAACATCTTTATTTTATTTTATGTGGTGCTGAGGATAGAACCCAGCGCCCGTGCCTGCCAGGCGAGCGCGTTGCCGCTTGAGCCCCAGCCCCAGCCCTTTTGTATATTTCTTGAAGGGAAGATAGGGTCGGGGAATTGTCCCGTGGTCTGCTGCGGCCGTGGTGTCTGGGAGCCCAGCTGCAGAGTTAACCTTCCCTGCGGAGAGTGACCTGCAGAGTCTCCTCTTCAGAGCCCAGAACCAGGCTTGGGCATCTTGCCTGCGGGATTGGAAACCCACACCCCTGGTGCCTGTGGCCTCCCCTCTTGCCCAGCTCTGCATCTCTTCCCTGGGTCCTTCATATCCTTTGGCATCGAAGGTGATTCTGCCTCAGACCTAGGAGCTCCCCTTGGGCCCATGGAACAGAGTGGACAGTGGGCAGCTGCTGGCCTGCCCTCCCTCCCAGGCAGGGTCTGCATCTGCCAGTGGGTTCTGCCCGACACCGTCTTGCTGCTGCAGACCCACCAGCCAGTAGACTTGAGCTGCCCTCTCCTTCACCCAACGTGGCCAGTGGGGCCCTCCACTGTGCACCAGGAGACCCCAGGGTCTCCCACTGTTGTCCAGGTGCGGTTCCCCAGGTCCAGTAGTGTGGCCTCCTCTGCAGCCCAGGTGTGCTGGCGTTTCCCGTCTCCGGTGCACAGGTCCCTGGACCTCACCCACTTCCAGCCTGGGAGAGGACACCTCTCCAGGGAGCCGGCTTCCTCCAGGTGGAGAGTGGTGTTTGGAAACCATTCCACGTGAGCTGAGGCTGCTGGACCCCAGGGCACGGCCTGGTGCTCACCTGTGATGGTCCTGGGTCTGCCAGCCAGACTCCCCATCCCTCTCACCCGTTGTCCATACCTGGTCCTGTGTGTCCACCTTGCATTCTGGCTTCACACAGGCAGAACAGGTGCAGAGCCCTGACCCCTTGACCACTTTAGCAGGCCGAGTACAGAGGGGGCCAGTTTGCAGCTCTCCTGACTGGACACCCCCGGGCCTGCTCTGCCTGAGTGTGGCTCTGGAGTGGCCAGGCTGCTGGCCATGCTCTCCGTCTGTCTGCCCATGAGGGTCGTGTGAGAATCCGCCTGATTCACACAGGAGAGCTGGGGTGCGGGTTCCTGCCTCCTGGTCTGAGCCCAGGCACCGCCCGCCCTTCCCGGCCCGGCTTCCCGAGCTTCCTGAAGGGCAGGCGGTGTGCAGCCTCCTCGCTGAGCCTCTCGCTTGCCCCCGAGCCGCCTGGGGGCAGCTCCTGGCCATCATCTCCTCAGGTACACTCGTTCCTGTTCCTAGGCCGAGACTGGCCATGACCAGGCCGTCCCTGGACTGCCTCGTGCTGCCGAATCCCTGGTGTTCCCTTCCTAGTGACAGCTCTTCAGTGTCCTCCACACAGAAACTGCGGGAGAAGCGTCTTTCTTTTAACGCGGTCAGCAGCGAAGAAAGCTTTTTGACCATTTAGAATTTTTTTCAGCTTTATAAGTTGCTGTTGGTGATGTGACACGAGGTTTTAGGATTGTTTTGAATTTGGGGACAGCTTCACAGGTGGCCGAGGGTTTCCAGTGTCCCGGGTGTGCCTGGCCTTGGACCATGGGCTGTGTGCACAGCCGCGGGAGACCCAGGCCCAGGCAGCATGTTGGTGAAAATGCCCGAGACAGACCGTCTGCCGGCCACCCAGAGTGCCCTGCAGTGGTGCTGCTGGGACAGTGTCTGAGGAGGGGGCTCGCCGCTAGGCCCACATGCCTTCTAAATCAAGCAATTCTTTTTTGGTCCTGGGGACTGAGCCAGGGTGCCGGGACACAGAGCTCTTGATGTTGATTTTGAGACTGGGCCTCACCGGTTGCCCCAGGGACCTGTCATCCTCCTGCCTCAGCCTCCCAAGATGCTAGGACTGCAGCTGGCCCCATTCTCGAGTGGCCAGGGCCTATAGGGCAGCTGCGGGGGAGGTGACAGGTAGCTGTGGCCATCCAGAGCTTCTTGGCAGGCCAGTCCCGTTTGCGGGCACCTGCGCTGTCCGTGTCTTGAGGTGGAGTCCGGAGCCGGGCAGCAGTCTGAGCTCTCCTTGGGCCTTCTTTTTGGTAGTACCTGGGGCTGGACCCAGGGCCTGGGGGGGTGTGCTGGGCCACTGCCCTCCATCAGCTTTCAGAAGGGACACTGAGTGGACAGGGAGTAGGGGATAAGTGGGTGCCGCAGCTGCCGGGTGTTCTGGGCTTCTGAGCTGCTGGTGAGCCCCTGGCTGGGAGGTTGCAGAACGCTGTGCTTCGCTTTAGTGGTCTGGCCTCGGCCCTCACCCAGAGGACCTGGAGTCGCGTTGCCAGGAGGAGCGTGCCAGGGCATCCGGCCGCCCGTACATCTGCTATGCAGAGGAAGGGGACTCGGGTCACATTCTCTAGCTGGCACTCTGCTCCTGTTTTTGTGACTGTCCTAGTCTGCAAAGCAGAGCAAGGACCCCATTTCCCATGAGGCCTGCCCTGGGGGCCGGAGGCCTGCGTGGTGGGGCCGGCTGCGTGGTGACTGGTGTGTGCTGGCCGCTGGCCGCCAGGCTCTGGCGTGAAGGCCTCCTTTGTTTGGAGGGTGGGGGAGCAGCTCTGAGTAGTGCTCTCTCCCTGCGCTCCCTGCAGGGTGGGGCCCAGGGCCGGGGCTTGGAATGGGCTTGGAGCAACTTGGAGTGGGGAGGTCATCTGCCATCCCCTCAGCCACCGGGCCCCAGCCCTCCATGCCCTGCCCCTCTCCCCTCAGCAGCTCCCTTCCCAGACCTCTTCAAAGCCAGCAGTCCTCCTCCTGCCTCGGCCACAGCCTCTTCCTTCCACTCATGTCCCTGCTCGGGGTCTGCTCAGAGGCCGCCTTACCTGCGAAGGCCCAACTCTGTCCTCCCTGCTCCATTGAGGCTCCCAAGGTGGGCCAGCTGCTCCCACCTGGGGCGCAGCCTCAGGGCTGAGAAGGGTGCCTGGGGCCCGCTGGGCTCCCAGGATACACCGGATGTCCTGCAGCAGAGACGTCCTGCAGTGGTGGCCAGAGGTCCAGCTGTCCCCGCTGTCCGGGGAGCTGCCTGAGAGGTCCTGACCAGGTCTCTAGGCAGTGCCTCCTGCACAGAGCTGCCTGCAGGATGCCAGGGCCCCGGTCTGGTTAGGCTGCAGGGCCCTCAGGCCAGCTGAGAGGCCACGTGCAAGGCTCATGTCCCCAGGGCCCCAGTGGCAGCACCAGAAGGAAAGGACCCGTGACATTTTGTTCAAAGAGCTGCTTCTGGTCACGAGAGCAGCACAGGCCGACCACAGCCAAGGGACAGCCGGAAGTCGAATCGCCCCTTGGAGCGGTGCTCAGAGGAACATGCCGATGACCTGGGCTCAGCTGGACCACTGACTGCAGCCTCTGTCCCTGCCACCTTCGTCCCTGCCGGAGAGTCTCGGGAGAGCAGTTAGCCGTATAGCATGTGGGACCAAACGGTGTGGGGGGAACTCGTCCCCTGGAGGCAGGACATTAGGTTGCCCACCATGGGCCTGCCCCCAACAGCTTCCGCCCGGTCGTCTTCGTCCCCGACCTGGGTGTCGGTGCCCGCTGGTCTGCGCTGTCCCTGGGCTTGTTGTCAGTGGTCTGGCTGCAGCACTGGTCCTCTGAGACCCCACTGTCCCACCGACCTGTGTGGCCGTAGATGACCTCGGAGTCCCAGGACCTCCCTAGGCAGGGGGTCTGGCAAATCAGCCTCCTGGTTTCTGATGTGTGGCCCTGTGTGGGACCCTGGGGACCGGGGCTGGGGGCAGGCTGGCCGACACTGGGAGGGAGTCACTCGCACAACCCTCGTTGGCCAGTCAGGAGTGGCCTGCGAGGCCAGTGTGTGTGGGGCCAGGTCTGGGCTCGGGGGTCTAATTGGAGCCACCAGGGGACAGGCGGGGACTGTGGAGGATGGGCTGGAGGGTCCATGCCGAGCACCCAGGTGGGGGGCACGGGTCTGCCTGTCGGTCATGCTCAGGGTGCACCTGAGGGCTGAGATGGGGAGATGGCGGCCACTGGGCATGGGCGGGCAGGGCGGCCTCTGGGTCTCTGGTGTGTGGGGCCTTCACAGAGGTCCCGCCAGCACCATGTAGCTCTTCAGGGAGGGCTGAGGGCCAGGGAGCAGCCAGGCAGCTGGGAGAGCCCCCAGCATTCCCTCTGCAGGGGCCACCAGGGCTTCTCAGGGGACTGTGGCCTTGGTCACTGCTGTGAACTGGCACCAGTTCTACTGAAGGGCCACCTGGGGCTGACGGAGGACCCAGGGACTCAGCTGGCGGGACATGGAGGCTGCAGGTGAGGGTGCAGGAGGCAGGGGCGGAGCTGGCGGCTCACCTCTGCTCTGGGCAGCCGTCCCGGGGACACCAGCTCTGCGGCTCAGCCTGCATCGCATTCACCTGAGAAGGTGGGGGCAGTGCCGGGCCCCAGCGTTCCTCTGCAGAGTAGCCATGCTGGCCAAGTTGCTCTTAGCCAGTCCCTCCACCCATGGAGGCCGGCTCCTGGGCTGCAGAGGGAGGCAGCAGCAGGGCTGGCGTGAGGCTCCCTTCCTGTCCCAGCACAGTGCCACGGCCCTGGTCTGGTTAGGCTGCAGGGTCTTCCCTGTGACTCAGCGAGAAAATCCACGGCCCCGTGGCCCAGGGGCAGCAGACGCTGCTGGCACCTGGCCGTGCCTGGGATCCCTGCAACTCCGGAGGCTGAGGCAGGAGGCTGAGGCAGGAGGACGGCAAGCTCCCGGCCAGCCTGGGAAATTTAAGGAGAACCTGAGTCAAAATAAAAAGTTAACAAGTGGCTGGGGATGCAGTTCAGTGATGAGCACCCGGGGTTCAGGCCCCAGGACCAAAGGGGAGTCCAGGTCAGGGACCGCCGTCTCTGGAGGGACCTCTTCCAGGTTCAGAGGCGGAGCCTTCCCGAGAGGTCCTGGCGGGGGAGGGTCCAGCGAGCTGGAGCTCACACTGCCTCTGGCCAGGCGCCAGTCCCATGCCTGGGGCTCTGCCCTCCGACCTGGCCTTCACCCCATCAGGACCCATTGCAGGCTGGGGGAGGGGTCGGGCCGTGCACGTGTGGCGTGGCACCAGGGCTTGGACCCCACAGCACCGAGAGCAGGAAGGCTGTCCCTGTGTGGAGGCCAGGGCCCGAGGGCCAGGCTGGTCCCTCCTGAGCCGCGTGGCCCTCAGTGACAACTCCGGCGTGGGTTTGGAGGTTGAACTTGGCAGTGCCCATGCCAAGGATCTTCCGTCTCCAGCAGCCCCTGTGCCTCCTTGCCCTAAATGGGCACCCCAACCTGCCCCGGTTTGCATGCCTGTGGCTGCGCAGTGGGTGGTGTGGGGGTGGCCGAAGAGGGAGGCGAGGTGGAGCCCTGGTGGCAGGGCCCAGGCCCAGGGCCTCACAGGGTGCTGCTGCTGGCCACTTCCAGGATGCCGCTGGCCAGCTGCTGCCCAGGGTGCGAGACTGCCAGAGTCACCGCAGTCACCGGGGTCAGGGCCACCCTCGGTGGTTTTGGGAGTGACCGACATGAGGCCACCTGGTCTTTAGAAATGACACCTGGTCTTGTTTTGTGAGGGGCAGGACCGAGGCCTCCCATGCTGGGCAGGTGCCACACCCCAGGCTGAGGCCTGTCCCAGGTCTCGTTCCTGCCCGTGGGGTCTGACTCAGCTGACCTGATGTGGCCTGGGCTTGTGGCCTGCGGAAGCATCTGTGGCCAGAACTGGCTCAGAACTAGACTCTAAGTTCGGCTCGTTGGTGGGTCTGTTTTCTTAAGCTGTGGAGCGGACCCAGGGCCTCGTGCGTGCTGGACTGGCACTCCACCAGAGCTCCACCTCAGCCCCTTTTCTTCTTTATTTTGGACAGGGTCTCTCGTAGCTGCCCGGCTGGCCTTGCCCTTGTGACCCAGGCTCCTGCTTCAGCCTCCCAAGTGGCTGGGATCACAGTGTGGCCACTGCACCAGGCTTGGTCCACTTATTTTCAGACTTTGTTCATGCAGATATCTAAAAATCTTTTAGTTGTCGATGAACAAATGCCTGTTTTGTTTATTTCTATGTGATGCTGAGGATTGAGCCCAGTGCCTCACGCATGCGAGGCGAGTGCCCGAGCCCCAGCCCAGCCCCTCGTGCAGATGTGTTATCAACCGTCCCCACACAACATGCAGGACCTGGTTTTTCTTGACATCATGACCTGAGCCTATTACTCAACAGGCTACAAATGACACTCGTCAAGCACACCCAGCGAGGGCTGGGGGTGGGCTCAGTGGTGGGCACTTGCCTGGCACGCACGAGGCCCTGGGACCGTCTCCAGCACCCTACACAGACTGCCAAAGGCGCCACCTGAGGTGACCTTGATAAAGGGATCAGCGCACCGTTCCCGTCACTCTGGGTTCCAACTGTGGCAGAAGGCAGACAGCACCGAGGGCTCGTGTGCAGCCAAGGGAGGAAGCCCCTCCGCGTGGTCAGGCAGCGTCCCCAGGACATCTCCTCGTGCAGAGCCAACACTGTCCCCATTAAGCACGCGCTCCCGTCCCTACCCACAGCCTCCCTTCCACTCTGTCCCCAGGGGCCTGATGGCCTGCATGGACTAGCGCGAGGTCTCTCCTGCCACCACCCTGTTCCACTTAGCGTGATGCCCTCGGGGGCCACCTTTGTGTGACGGTCCCCTCCCCTCGGGGATGCTTGTCACTGCGGCTGTGCACACCCCACCTCCTTACCCATTGGCCGCCAAGGAGGGGCCTCCTGCCCTGGCCGTGGGAGCAGCTGTGAGCCTGGGTGCAGAAGGCGCCTGCCTCCGGGTCCTTCTGACCTTGACTGAAGTTCACAGCTGCCTGACTCCCGCGGCCGGGGCCACCCTGGGGTGTGGTGACAGGTCCCATGGTGCAGGGGTGCCACTCTCCGCGTACGAGTCAGCCACCGCGCGTCCCCTTGGAGATGAGTCTGTTGGAACCGCTGACCGCGTTGGAAACAAGGCTGCTGGGTCGCGTTCTCCCTGGGTTCTAATGGCGGACCTCAGGCGGTGCGCGTGGGTCTCGCCTCTTTGGCTGGAACTCTTGGTTCTAGAAGCAGAGGTGTGGGCAGCCTTGACTTCCGGGGCAGAGAGTGGACCAGCTTCCCAGCGGGCAGCGGGCAGTGTCCTGGCTCGTGCAGGTGGTCCACCTCTTCCTTTTCTTGATATTTTCAAGTCTTCAGTTGGGTTGGGTTGTAGTTGTGTGGTGCTGGGACGTGGACCAGGGCGCCTCCCACTGAGCTGCCTCCCGGGACTTTTTTTTTTTTAATCTTGAGACAGGGTCCTGCTGAGCTGCCCAAGCTGGCCAGAGCCCATGATCCTCCTGCCTCGCCTCAAGTTGGTGGGATCACCGGTGCTTGTGCCCTGCTTGGCCTGTCGCATGGGGTCAGGCCTGTGCGGGACACAGCTGCTGTTGGTCGGCATGATGCAGCTGCAGGAGCTGCCTGTCTGGGGGGGACAGTGGGGTGACCTGTTCTCACTGCCCACCACAGTGTGAGTGAGATAGGATTTCACTCCTTCTCTGAGATTCTTGCTCCTGCACGGGATCCAGCCGGGAGTGCCTGTCCCAGTGCGTGATCCCTTCGTGACCGGGTTTCCTGCGTGAATCCCGATGGGCACGGACACAGCACTCGGTGCTCCTTTGAGGGCAATGAGGAGGGAGGTCCCTGCTCTACTGGGCACTGTGCAGAAGAGGACCCAGCCCAGCAGAGGAGGGAGGCGTGGTCCCTTCCCAGGCCCTGCCTGTGTGTCCTGTATGGGGGCCTGGGACCCCAGCGCGCGAAGCACCCATGGCTGTGCCGGAGCCAGCTGCACTTGACACTTTGCACTGCAGAGAGCGGCCGAGGTCTGCAGTGTGGCCTCGGGCACGGTTGTCCCCCGGGAGTGGGCCGTGGGGCCAGGAGGACCTGCAGCTTTAGGGGTTCTCTGGGGAGCGTGCTCGTGGTTCCTCAGGGATGTCAGCTGGTCTGTCTGTCAGTCTGTCTGTTTCTTAACGGGGATTTAAACGTGACCATCTTTGGTGACCTGGGGAAGCCTAGGCCCCAGTTTCCCATGAGCGCTGACACAGTGGGGCCAGAGGGCAGGACGGGGCGGGCGTGCATGGAGTCCTGGGCTTGGGCTCAGCTCCGGGCCCAGTGGTCCTGCAGGCGTCCTGTCCCAGCGCACCACCTCCTGGTCTTTTGGGAGCTGTCCCTCGTTTCTGCAGTTGTGGGTGCTGGGGTTGAACCAGGGCCTGTTTGTGCCGGGCAGCACTCTGCCACTGGGCAAGGCCCCGGCCCTTGTCCGTCTTTCTGGACCCGTCTCTGACTTGCACTGGGAGGGTTCAGCTCCAGGCCTCGCTGCCCCGCCAAGCCCAGTGGCCCTGGGGACCCACGGCCTCCCCCCACCTACCTTCCCTTGTAGGTGCACGGGTGGCTGTGGCCTTGGAGGCCCTGTGTCCTCCCCACCCTCCCGGCCTGTGCCTGACACTGTACGGCCACTTCGCTCACAGCTCACTTTTCACCTCTTTGCTCACCTGCCCCTAGGAAGCACCCACCCCGACCCACCCCAGATGGGACACACACGCGATGCCGGCCCTGCGGGGCCCCGTGCTGGTCCACCCCGTGACTTCTCGTGCAGGGTGCTCTGCGTCTTAGCTGCTGTGCATCTGCTGGGTCCCGGGGTCGCCCCACACTCTGTTGGGCGGCTCTGCCTGCCCCAGGTCCTTTCCCACATCCCGGGCCTGGCCGTGCCGTGCCTGCCTCCCTCTGCAGGTGCCCACGGCCCTGGTACTCGTGACACCCGCTCCGGGGAGTTTGTGCCCACGGTGGCAGTGGGCCAAGCCCTTCACTGTTTCCACTTTTGGGGGAGGATCTGTTGCCCATGGCAACCGCATGTCACTGTGCTGGTTACCCATGGTTGAGAATTTCGTGTCTGCCACACGGGTGGGGCGTGAGAACCCACTGAAAGAGGCACAGAGGTGGCCACGTTCCGGCTGCCGTCAGGTCTCCGTGAAGGCAGTGGGGCGGAGCGTGGTGTGTGCTGGTGTCTGGCGTGGACAGCATCTCTCCCGGCGCCTCCTCCGCCTGCAGTGGGTTCAGGGCCCTGGCTGTGTGGCAGAAGCTCCACCGGACCTGGTCCTTGGCCTGTCTGCTCAGCTTTGCACTTGTCTGGCCACGCGGTTCTACCGAGTGTCACTCACTCTGTGCTCAGGGCCGCTGGGCTGGGCTGCCTCAGGAGCAAGCTCGGTGGCTTCCTGGGTCCATGCTGGAGGCTCCCGTTGGGTGTCCCCCAGTGTCTTCACCACCTGTCACACGGGCTGCTGGTGCCATGTGTGTCCATCAGGCACAGGACGGCATCTTAGGTCCTCCTGTCGTGGCTGAAGTGGCACCTGAGGCAGCCGCTGCGGGGCGGCTGAGATGGGGAGCCAGTGTCCACCCTGCTGCTGTCTGTGGCCCCGGGTGGGTCTCCTCTCTGGGCCCCAGTTCCCTCAGATGGCAGGTTGGGGACATAGGTAACTTCCCTGGCTTTCCTGAGGGTCAGACCCAATAATGTGTACTGGTGCTCAGTACAAGTACTCAGTACGAGTACCGGTCCCAGGCTGGTCTTGAGCAGGTTCTCAGACACTGGTGGCTTGCCTCGGGGGGCTGGCAAGACTCCGGGGTGAACACAGCCCTCCTCGAGGTTTGAAGTGGCCTTGGTGCTGCTGCTCCCAAGACAGTGGGACTCGTTCCTGGCTGTCGGGGGGGCCGACGGGGTCTGAGTGGCTCCTGGGCGGCAGGTCTGCACCCCAGGAACTCCCCGGCTCCTGCCTTCTCCTGCACAGCCAGGCGCTGCCAAGGGGAGGACAGCAGGCTTCAGGGCCTCCGCCTGTCCAGCCTTTCCTGGTGCCCACACCTGGGGCAGGGCTTAGGGTAGGCCTGTGGAGCCCAGCACCCCAGCACTGGGCGCGGGGGTGCTTGCTCGTTGCCTGCACAGGGAGCTGGACTCGCAGTCGTTTCGCAGCTCTGGGGAGGAGCAGCAGGGTTGATGGGCTCCTGTGTCGGAGCGGTGTGTGTGTCATCCCGCAAGGACGGCCTGACGGTGCTTGTCCCTCAGCGTGGGTGCTGATGTCACCTGTTGGCGTCCCGACTGACGTCCCAGGTGCAGCTGGTGTGAACTTCCATCCCACTGGGGGGTTGGGTGGAGTCAAGCTGCAGCCGGCCCTGGAGCTGGGGTCATTGGGATGTGGGGACTGCCCCCACCCGGCCCGGAGCCCCAGGGGGAACAGTGAACAGGGAGCCCAGCTGGGCAAGGCCTGGCACAGAGGGTCTGCCCTCAGAGCTTCCTGCCCACTCCGCCGTCCTGGGGACGAGGCCAGCTCATGGCCAGAAGGGGCCAAGACTCAGTTTGGGCACCAGCTCCCCTCCTGCCTGGGGGATTTCTGCTTTACCTCACTGAGGCCATTCCTGCCATTGTGGCCAGGGCCACCCACTCAGTCTGACCCTGGGCCACCTCGGTGAAGCCTGCGGCCCGAGCTCAGCCGAGGGTAGAGCTCACAGGCAAGATGGCCCTGTGAAGGCTCCTTATGCCAGCAGACTTGCTCTCAGCGGTGCTCAGGACCTGACCACGCCCGCCGTCCTCTAGGTGACCTGGGGACTGCCTTGTCTCCCACAAGGCCCTGTCGTGAGTTGCGGGGATTGAATTGGGTGATAAATGTGGGAATGCAGCGGACGCCATCTTCCTTTCTAAAAGCACCCTTCATGACACGTGCGGGCTTTCTGACCTGAGGTACATTGACGGGGTCCCCAGGTGCTGGGCTGGACGGTCCTCAAAGCCCAGCACGCCCCTGGTAAAGAGCAGACATACAAAAACCAAGCAGGTTCGTCCACACAGGCGGATAATTAAAAGTTCCAACTCGTAATTCATATTGGGGCAGCTGCTGAGGGGCCAAAGTAGTGGGCAGCACCAAGGAGTGCCAGAGATGTGGCTCAGAACCAGACAGACTGGCCATGGCAGGAGAGGCAGCGAGGCAGCTGGGGCCTTAGCCGGGGCGGGGGGGTGGGGGTGCAATATGTGCAAAGGCCCTGGGGGCTGGGCCTGCTGCTCAGAGCAGCTGAGGGGGAGGGCAGGAGGCAGGGCAGTGCGGGAGCTGCTGGCCTTTGGCTAGCTGTGCAGTTGGTGAGGCTCTAAGGAGTCAGTTCAGTGAAACCTGGATGTGACCTATTTCCTGTTCCAGTTAAGCTGAACATCATCTGTCCCTGTCGAGCTAAATGGGATCACTCGCAAGGAACAGAAAAACACGCTTTCAGATCAGCGCCAGCGTGGCCAGGGTCCTCTGTGGGAGAGGTGACCGCAGGCTGTGCCCCTGACAGCAGCGACCGGGGTCCCTGCTCTGAACAGCTGCTTGAGCCATTGCTCCTTTCCTTTTGGTCTTCCTGGTCCCCTTCTCATCCTCTGTCACAGGCGGTGATTCCAGTTCCTGAGCAGAGACCACCCGGCCTGGGCTCTGCTGCCCGACGCGCCTTCCTGGGCTCTGCTGCCCGACGCGCCTTCCTGGGCTCGGCTCCCCGACGCGCCTTCCTGGGCTCTGCTCCCGACGCGCCTTCCTGGGCTCGGCTCCCCGACACGCCCTCCTGGGCTCTGCTCCCGACCTGCCTTCCTGGGCTCAGCTCTGCTCTCCAGGTGCAGGTTTCCTTGCGGAGGTTGTTTCAGCGTCGGCCACCTTGGAGCTGGGTGCTGACTGCGCCTCCAGGGTTCCAGAGACAGTGACTCTGCCGCCCTGTCCTGACCCTGTCACCTGCCCGCAGACTGTCACAGGCTGCCAGGTGGGCCTCTGCTGACTCCACTGCTGCCCTTTCCCTTGGTCACCTCCATGGCCTCGGGAGTTGGCTCCTGTGGACAGTGTGATGGTGGCCGTGATACGGGGTCACAGGTAGATTGTGTATTAGCGTCCTTCTGAGAGGGAAGAGAAGGCGGTAGCCGTGTGCCCAGCAGGAGCCTTTGTGGTCAGACCCCCTCCCAGCCCAGGGCCCTCGACCGTGCAGCCCAGTCGCCCCAGCCTGTGGGGCTGTGCCCTGAGCAAACAGAAGAGAAGGTGGGTCCAGGGCAACTGGAGTTCTCACCCTCAGCCTGGGGGCCTGGTGGCCGGGGTGGCTGCCCTCACAGAACCGTCCTCCATCTCTTGGTGGCATTAGTGTTTCTGTGCCTCAAGGTCCCCCACCTTTGATGTGATCTGTCACTCATGCTGCCCTGGACAGGTGGGGTCTGCAGATCCCTCCGGGCAGGAAGGGGACTCAGTGAGTGAGTTTGGTCTGGCTGGGAGTCCATGCAGGGGGGACCGCGGCTTTGCTCGCTGTGGAATGGTCTGCAGCGTGCCCAGGGCAAGTGCCCGGGTCCCTGCCTCTGGCCTTGGTGTGACGCCGGCATCTAGGCTCCTTCTCGAGGCAGCGGCTGGGCTTCAGGGAGACCCTCCGTCTCTGTGTCGGGCTCCAGCGCTGCTGTGGCCTCACAGGGAATCGACACGGCCAGGCAGGGCCTCCCAGGACCAGGCCTCCTGCCCTTGCTTTCCCTGACCGTCCTCGGGGACCTCTCCTTGTGTCCGTCCTCTCGCTGGGTGTCCAGACCACAGGCCCTTCCCGGGTCGGCCACTCTGCAGCACCTGGGCAGCATGGCGAGTCCTGGGGGCCAGCTGCTCTTCTGGTAGAGGGAGGGGAAGGGGCTACCTTGCTGGTGGTGCCCTTCTGGCCCGGGCTCCTCTTCCCCCAGCAGTGGCCACTGTCTCCACCGTTTGCTCTCTGGCTCTGGATACCATCTGTCCCTGGGAGGCTTCTGAGAAGGGCGTGAGTGCACGTGCTCTCCGCCTGACAGGAGGGCCGCCTGCGCGCCTTGCTGTGACCCCAGCCCATCCTTCCTCTGGATTCAGGCTGTGTTCTTTCCAGTGGGCTCTTGCCTGGGCTTTCTGAGGCCTGCTGGCCCCTGCTCGTGTTGTCCGACTGTGGGGGACTCCTGCCTCACCAAGCGGCCCGAGCCAACAGTGCGCAGCCGGGGGAAGGGGGAGAAGGCAGGTGTGCACAGTGTGACCCAGGACAGGGTAGGGGACATCCCTCCCAGATTTGCGTTTCTGAGACCAGCAGTGTGGCCCGAGCGGCCAGCACAAGGTTCCCGATGGATCCTCTGCTGCTGGCAGTGGCCGTGGCCCCAGCATGGCTGGTCTCTGCACTTGGATCCCATGGACACAATGCCTGGGTCTTTGCCGTCCCCCTTCCCAGAGTCCCGCTGGGCACTGGCCACTGGTGGAGCTGCCAGTCTCCATTTTACAGGTGGGTTGGGGAGCAGCAGCAGGAGCTGCCCTGGGGAAGCCTGACCAGCAGCAGGGGGAGTGTGGAGGCCGCGACGGAGCTGCTGCGCCGCGTGGGCAAGCGCAGCCCCCACACCGGACACCTGAAGTCCCATTGCCAGCTCTAGTCCCCCAGAGCGGGGACAGCTTCACCGGATGTGGTTCAGGGATTGTCACTGGTGCTGCTCTGGGATGAGGTGTCTGGGAGGCGCAGGAGGGCTCGGCACCGCGGAGGGGGCCTGGGGTCAGCAGGGCTGAGGGAGGCTCATGAGCCCATCCAGGTGTGGGGCCGGCCGAAGGGGGCTTCGAGGCCATCAGCCGAGCATGGAGACCAGTCGCCGCCCTCGCTATGACCTCTGGCTGGACTAGATGCCAGCTCCACAGCTGGAGGGAGGCTGCAGTTGGTGCCCACTCTCCAGAGTGGCCAGGGACGACAGTGGGCTCTGGATCAGTCACCTGAGCCTTGGGGCCTCTGTGCAGGTGCCATGGGGACTTTGTTGGTCCCGGACCAGGTGGCTCCTCCTGCCCACAGGAACTGGCGTCCTGGGGGGCAGAGAAGGAGCCCACGGAGCCTGGGCAGAGCCAGCTTGGAGCTGAAGGAGAGCAGGAGAGCCTGCGTGGGTGACCCCAAGCCAGGACTGGAGAGAAGAGAGGGAGGAAGAGGACCCGCAGGTGTGGAGGGGCTGTGACAGGGCCCTGGGTGGGACGAGCCCAGAGGCTGGTGGGGGAGGCCACTCCTACCCAGGAGAGGCCAGAGCTGTGGGGCAGGGCACGGCCTGGAGCCGAGTGGGGCAGGAGGCAGCACTGGCCCACTGGCCGCGGCTGCCCAGCAGGCGAGGGCAAGGGCCACAGAGGATCCAGGAGAAGCCGGTGGAGTCAGAGCAGGAGTGATTGACAGGACCCGGGAGGGCTGGAGGTGGCCCACGTGGGGGTCAGTGTGGCCACGGGAAGGTCTCGGTCCTTCCATCTCTGTGATGGACAGCCGGGTGGCGACTCTGGGGAGGTGCCGTCCCACTTTACTTCCCTGCCAGGGCTTCTTGGGTGGACTGGCGGTGGGGCTGGGAGCCCTGGGCCAAGGCCTGTGGTGAGCTCCCTCCTGGGCACCAGTGGCGGGAGGCGCCGAGCTGTCTGGGCTGTGGTGCTGCCGGCAGGAGGGGCCGGAGGAGGCAGAGGACTGGGGCCGAGGGCAGGGCCTTGTGGGCAGCTTGCGGACTTGGTGGGATGGACATGTACAGGTCTGAGGCCACCTAGCCATGCCCACGTGCCGGGATTCCCGGAGCATCTCCAGTTGGCGCAGACAATTCACCAAGGGTTGGGCAGGCGAGGGGCACACCCCAGCACCGCATCCTGGGTGTCCACTGTGTCCAGGCTACTGCATCCGGGTCCTTGGGTGCCGGCTGCGGGGGAGGTTGGCTTCACCTCCAACCTCTGTCCACGTGGTCAGCCTCTGTCCAGGCACATCCGCAAGACTCAAGTCGCGGCCTACTGGCCATGGAAGAGGCAGGTCTCAAGTTTCCAGGGCTGTGAAGAGAGACTAGCTGATGTGCCCTCCATCTCTCCTGGACAGGTGGACATGGATGAAGGTAGGCTTGGACCAGGTGGACCTGAATAGATTCCTGGCCAGGTGGACGTGGGTCAGGTAAAATGGACCAGATTTGGATCAGGTGGACATGATTCTTGTGGACATGGATCACCTTCCCTTGGCTGCTGTAACAAATCAGCACAACTTGGTGGCTTAAAAACAACGCAGGTTTATTTCCAGAGTTCTGAAGGTGGACTTGGGCTGAAGGCCAGGTGTGGGCTGGGCCATGTCCCTCTGGAGGCTGGAGGGGGTTGTTTCTTCCCTAGCAGTCTCCCTCGGTGCCTGGGTTTTCTCATCTGTAAGTGGAGGCCTCTCCCTCCCCACGAGATGGTTCTGGGGGTCATGTTGGTGATGAATTTACAACAAGCTCATGGCCCACTCCCCTGGAGGGCTGACTGCAGGGAGCCGGGGTGGGGAGGGGCTGCAGGTGGAGTCTCAGCCACAGCAGGACAGGAGCTGGTCGCAGCTCACGCCCGCCCGCTGCAGGGCAGCCCCCACTGTGTCTGGTCCTCAGCCCGTTGGTGGGGACCCAGCACCTCCTGCTTATAGACCACTCAGCACTGGGGGTCAGGACCCAGGCCCGTGGGCCATGTGCTTATCCCAGGTTTTACAGCGTGGCTGGGGAGGGTCAGGGGAGGCGGCCAGCTGGGGCCAGGGTTCAGATGGGAGATGTTGGGAGGCAGGACCGAGTCTGGAAATGTCCAGTGGTCGGGTAGGTGGACTTGGTCACTGACTGGGTATTGGAGACAGTGGTCAGAGGGGGGTTCAGATCCAGCCGGTATGGCTGGGGCGGGGAAGGATCTGGGCCCAGGGCCTTTCCCAGGGCTCTCTCCACGAGCAGAGAGCACCTGAAGCCCAAGTCCCAAGCAGAGCTACCTCCAGGGGCTCCACTGGGCTCCCACTGGGGTCCCTGGCCACGGCCTCCTGGACGCCAGCAGGACCTGGCTTCCTTCTCAGCCGTGGCTTTGACCTCACCTCCACCAGGTGCATCTTCAGGGTCCCACATCCTCAGGGAGGGGCCAGCCCAGGGTGGACAGTGGGAGATGACCCTGTGAGACTGTGGGCTTCCTAGGTGATGAGACCCCTATGGGGAGCCTCAGCCATCCTGGGTCTCGTCCCACCCAGGGTCTCACCTGTCCTTGGGTCTTACCTGTCCTGGGTCTCGCCCCTCCTTGGGTCTCACCTGCCTGGGTCTCACCTCTCCTTGGGTCATACCTGCCCGGGTCTCACCTGTCCTGGGTCTCACCTGTCCTGGGTCTCACCTGTCCTGGGTCTCACCTGTCCTGGGTCTCACCCCTCCTTGGGTCTCACCTGCCCGGGTCTCACCTGTCCTGGGTCTCACCTGTCCTGGGTCTCACCTGTCCTGGGTCTCCCTTCTCCTTGGGTCTCACCCCTCCTTGGGTCTCACCCCTCCTTGGGTCTCACCTGTCCTGGGTCTCACCCCTCCTTGGGTCTCGCCTGCCCGGGTCTCACCTGTCCTGGGTCTCGCCTGTCCTGGGTCTCGCCTGTCCTGGGTCTCGCCTGTCCTGGGTCTTGTACCTCCTTGGGTCTCACCTGTCCTGGGTCTCACCCCTCCTTGGGTCTCACCTGCCCGGGTCTCACCCCTCCTTGGGTCTCGCCTGCCCGGGTCTCACCTGTCCTGGGTCTCGCCTGTCCTGGGTCTCGCCTGTCCTGGGTCTCGCCTGTCCTGGGTCTTGTACCTCCTTGGGTCTCACCTGTCCTGGGTCTCACCCCTCCTTGGGTCTCACCTGCCCGGGTCTCACCTGTCCTGGGTCTCACCTGTCCTGGGTCTCACCTGTCCTGGGTCTCACCCCTCCTTGGGTCTCACCTGTCCTGGGTCTCACCCCTCCTTGGGTCTCGCCTGCCCGGGTCTCACCTGTCCTGGGTCTCGCCTGTCCTGGGTCTCGCCTGTCCTGGGTCTCGCCTGTCCTGGGTCTTGTACCTCCTTGGGTCTCACCTGTCCTGGGTCTCACCCCTCCTTGGGTCTCACCTGCCCGGGTCTCACCCCTCCTTGGGTCTCGCCTGCCCGGGTCTCACCTGTCCTGGGTCTCGCCTGTCCTGGGTCTCGCCTGTCCTGGGTCTCGCCTGTCCTGGGTCTTGTACCTCCTTGGGTCTCACCTGTCCTGGGTCTCACCCCTCCTTGGGTCTCACCTGCCCGGGTCTCACCTGTCCTGGGTCTCACCTGTCCTGGGTCTCACCTGTCCTGGGTCTCGCCTGTCCTGGGTCTCACCTGTCCTGGGTCTCACCTGTCCTGGGTCTTGTACCTCCTTGGGTCTCACCTGTCCTGGGTCTCACCTCTCCTTGGGTCATACCTGCCCGGGTCTCACCTGCCCGGGTCTCACCTGTCCGGGTCTCACCTGTCCTGGGTCTCACCCCTCCTTGGGTCTCACCTGCCCGGGTCTCACCTGCCCGGGTCTCACCTGTCCTGGGTCTCGCCTGTCCTGGGTCTCGCCTGCCCGGGTCTCACCTGTCCGGGTCTCGCCTGTCCTGGGTCTCGCCTGACCTGGGTCTCGCCTGTCCTGGGTCTCGCCCGTCCTGGGTCTCACCTGCCCAGGTCTCACCTGTCCTGGGTCTCACCTGTCCTGGGTCTCGCCCCTCCTTGGGTCTCACCTCTCCTTGGGTCATACCTGCCCGGGTCTCACCTGTCCTGGGTCTCACCTGTCCTGGGTCTCGCCCCTCCTTGGGTCTCACCTCTCCTTGGGTCATACCTGCCCGGGTCTCACCTGTCCTGGGTCTCACCTGTCCTGGGTCTCGCCCCTCCTTGGGTCTCACCTGCCCGGGTCTCACCTGTCCTGGGTCTCACCTGTCCTGGGTCTCACCTGTCCTGGGTCTCACCTGCCCAGGTCTCACCTGCCCAGGTCTCCCTGTCCTGGGTCTCGCCTGTCCTGGGTCTCACCTCTCCTTGGGTCATACCTGCCCGGGTCTCACCTGTCCTGGGTCTCACCTGTCCTGGGTCTCACCTGCCCAGGTCTCACCTGCCCAGGTCTCACCTGCCCAGGTCTCCCTGTCCTGGGTCTCGCCTGTCCTGGGTCTCACCTCTCCTTGGGTCATACCTGCCCGGGTCTCACCTGTCCTGGGTCTCACCTGCCCGGGTCTCACCTGTCCGGGGTCTCGCCCCTCCTTGGGTCTCACCTGTCCTGGGTCTCACCTGCCCAGGTCTCACCTGTCCTGGGTCTCTCCTCTCCTTGGGTCTCTCCTCTCCTTGGGTCTCGCCCCTCCTTGGGTCTCACCTGTCCTGGGTCTCACCTGTCCTGGGTCTCACCTGCCCGGGTCTCACCTGTCCGGGGTCTCACCTGTCCTGGGTCTCACCTGTCCTGGGTCTCGCCTGTCCTGGGTCTCACCTGTCCTGGGTCTCACCTGTCCTGGGTCTCTCCTCTCCTTGGGTCTCTCCTCTCCTTGGGTCTCACCTGTCCTGGGTCTCACCTGTCCTGGGTCTCACCTGCCCGGGTCTCGCCTGTCCTGGGTCTCGCCTGTCCTGGGTCTCACCTGTCCTGGGTCTCACCTGTCCTGGGTCTCTCCTCTCCTTGGGTCTCTCCTCTCCTTGGGTCTCACCTGTCCTGGGTCTCACCTGCCCGGGTCTCACCTGTCCTGGGTCTCACCTGTCCGGGGTCTCGCCCCTCCTTGGGTCTCACCTGTCCTGGGTCTCACCTGCCCAGGTCTCACCTGTCCTGGGTCTCTCCTCTCCTTGGGTCTCTCCTCTCCTTGGGTCTCGCCCCTCCTTGGGTCTCACCTGTCCTGGGTCTCACCTGTCCTGGGTCTCACCTGCCCGGGTCTCACCTGTCCGGGGTCTCGCCCCTCCTTGGGTCTCACCTGTCCTGGGTCTCGCCTGTCCTGGGTCTCACCTGTCCTGGGTCTCACCTGCCCGGGTCTCACCTGTCCTGGGTCTCACCTGTCCTGGGTCTCACCTGTCCTGGGTCTCGCCTGTCCTGGGTCTCACCTGTCCTGGGTCTCACCTGCCCGGGTCTCACCTGTCCTGGGTCTCGCCTGTCCTGGGTCTCACCTGCCCGGGTCTCACCTGTCCGGGGTCTCGCCCCTCCTTGGGTCTCACCCATCTAGAACGTGGGCTTTCAGGAAGGCATTCCCAGCAGGTGATGCCTCCACTCAGATCCAGAGGCCAAGGGGACATTCCCAAGTAAAGAAGGGCAGCAGCCGCATGCCCCTGTGCCCAGGCAGGAGCGAGGCTGTGTGGCAGCGAGGTTGGTGGGAGCGAGGGCAACCAGCTCCAAGCAGATGCTCAGGTGGGAGATGCTGAGGCCCCTGCCGCACCTGCAGGTGATGGAGCCAGGCACGGAGCCTGGGAGTGGGGGTCACGTGTGCGGAGGGGGCTAACCCAGGAGTAGCCGAGGTCACTGAGCACTAGGGGTTTGGTGGGAATGAACAGAGAAGGTGTTTGGGGACCATGTTGCGGGGAAGCCACACTCTACTGTGAAGGTGGGGACACTGAGAGCCGCCACGGAGCGTCTGATTGTGGCCAGGACATGCGCCTCTGAGAGGTGGTGTGCAGGGCTGGGAGGGAGGGGACAGAGGGTCTGGATGGGGACACACCTTGAAGGTCGCAGGACCAAGAGAGGCTAGTTCTGGGCTGGGATGGGATGAGGAGGACTGGGAAGACCCCGATCCTGGAGCCCCCACTGCACCCCACCAGCCCCTGGGTGACCCCTAGGGCTGCCCAGGCTTGTTGCCGTGAGGTGACATCACCTGCACCCTGGGGACGCTTGGGCCGACCCCGCCAGACCCTGTCTCCTAAGCCTGTTTCTGATAGCTTGACCCTGGCCCTCTGCATCGCAGAGCCCAGCACGTGGCGCCTCCAGCCTCCTGGGAGGCTCCCAGGTCCCCCGGAGGGAAGGCCATGCTGGGGAGGACCGTGGGCTCTGTCACCCAGGCGTGGCTGGGCAGAGCCTTGTCTTAGGTGTGAGGCTGCATCACCCGGGGGAGCTTTGACACATCACAAGGTGCTCGTCGGGTCAGACCTGGTTCCTGGGTCCAGGAGGTCAGAGTGAAGGAGATGGCAGCAGAGGCCCCTTCTGAGCCTTTCCCTCAGCCACCCCGCAGACCTCTGCAGGTGGAAGCCGGGACCCGAGTCCTTGTCAGGTGGATCCCAGCCGTGTTGGGCAGATAGTCTGCTCTCTGGCTGCTCGAGCAAATGTGTGGAGGGGCACGGTCAGCTGGCCCGTGCCCGGAGCCTGCAGCCAGCCCTGGCACTCTGCCTCCCGTTCCCTAGGTTCCCCACGGGAATGGCCACTTCCTCAGCCAGCAACAGGCCTCTCTCTCCCTTTCCTTGTCTCGTTCCCAGGCACCGATCATCTTTCCGAGCACGTGGGATGGATGCAGTGCCCAGCAGCATCCTCCTGTGCCCGGTACAGGGAACAGCCTTTAAATTTCTACACGGGGGGTGGGGGGGTCGGTTGTGGGGTGTCTGCCTGGGAGCCCCTCCTCCCGTCAAGGAGCTCCTGCTGTGCTCCTGGGGGCTGCCCCGGGGGCAGCTGTGTCCACGTGCTGGGCCTTTCTCCTGCTCTGCCAACCCTGGCCTTGGAGCTAACCAGCTCTGTCTCCCTGGGGCGTGCAGGTTGCTGATGCTGTTGGGTGTCATGAAGCAGAGTGGCCTCTGACTTTGCTGTTGGGTGATGGACGCTGTCCTCTGGTGGCTACTCGGGGCTGTGCTGGTCTTAGAAAATAAATGGAGCTTTTTAAGACCCTGGGGAGGGGCTGGGCTGTGGGTCAGTGGCAGAGCGCTCGCCTAGCACGAGTTTGGTCCTCAGCACCACCTAAAAATAAATAGAATAAAGGTCTTCAACTACAACTAAAAAGGTAAACATTAAAGCAAGGCCGTGGAAGCTCTGTGGAAGATGATTCTGTTTCTGACTTCCGTGGGAGGACTCACCAGGTGGACCCGGAGTCTCTCGGAGGGAATGTTCTGGTAAATGGCGGGCTGAGTTTCTCAAGTCGGGTCTCGAACACGTCCCCTGACTGCCCTCCAGTGGTGCCTGTGTCTCACTTTCCCGTCTTGTTTGCCAAGGTCCCACCTGTCCTGAGTCAGGGTCTCGTGACACTGACGTGGCTGGGCACAAGGAGGGCCTTTGCCGTTGGCAGAAGGCGTCCTGCAGCGGTGGAGAGGGCCCTTCTGTTTCTCCTTTTCCCTCTGTCAGTGAGCTCCTTGGCCAGCCAGCCCTGGTCCTCCTGGTCCCATGGTGGCCTTCTGGGAGTGCCTGGCAGGTCTTTGTAGATTGCCTGGGGCGTCCTGAAAGTACGGGGGTCCCCATCTCCTGGCCCCACTGGCTTCTGCGGTGGCCTCTGCCTCCGCGGGTCCCGCGGCTCCTGGGGATGGAAGCTGAACATGGCTAACGAGGGGCTTCAGGGCATTTCCGCCCGGGACCACCGGCTGTCTGCAAGTGTGGTAGTGGGCAGTTTTGAGTCTGAATATCTGCAGGGCCTGGGGTCTGGGAGTGCTCTGGGGTCCACCAGTCTGGCAAACACCTGTCGGGTACAGTGTCTCCTCCGTCACCTTTTCTGGTGCTGCCCTGTGTTTCTGTCCTGCCGACTCCCTCTGCCCATCTGCGTCACGTCCACCCTCTGCGGCTTGGGGGTCCTTGGTGCTGCCTATGGAGGCAGGGCTGCGCTGGAGGTCTCTTGGACCACTCCTCCTCCCTGCCACGTGTGGTCTGCCTGTTCCCCTCCAAGCGTGACCTCCACAGCGTCCACCACCCTTGCCACTTTCTCGAGGGCCTCCCTCCAGAGCTGCAGGTTTAGGGGTGTTGCTTGGTCTCCAGGACCTGGGCGGCTTGAGGTGCCCTTCTCCCTTTCACTCCTGGCCTGGCTGCACTGTGGGGAGGGAGCCCCGGCTTCCCGTCTCCTGAGCCACTGGGCCTGCTTTCCTGGACGCTCCAGGCACGCAAGAGCCACGTGCGCTCTGCATGGACACATCAGTCACGTTCCTGTTGTTTCTGACTTTCTTCTTGGTCAGCTTCTCATACCTGTTACCCAGAAAGAAACGCCAGCTGTCTGGCTGCAGGGGGCATCCGCCAGCTTCTCTTTTGATCGTGTTAGTCCCTCCTGTGCTGGGCTGTGGGCCACGGCCTGCACCTGCCGGTCTCCGGGGAGTCAGCGAGGGCCTGACTGCCCACCCCAGCCCCCTAGAGGCCTGTGTGCGTGTCCATTTCGGCCCTCGTGGTCACAAGGCTGCCCTGTATGTCACTAGCCCAGGCAAGTTCACAGTGGGGCTCCTGCCTGGCTGTGCCGCCTTCTCACCAGGGCCCGGCGCCCCCCGCCCACCGCTGATGAGGGCATCGCGCCAGCTCTGGGGTGCGGGAGGGCTCACTGCTGGATGGTGCTTTCCCTCCTTGCACTTGTCCCTGGTTGGCCAGGACACTCATCTGCAGGCTGCCCAAGCATGGCCTAGTGTCTGCCAGGACCTCTGCACCCCCCCCGACTGTCCGTCACCTCTAGAGGACTAAACTCCTGAGGCAGCGTCAGGCCCCCAGCGGCTGTCACACGGCCTTGTCGGTGTCGCAGCCAGGCAGTGCCCACACTCAGTGCTGACCCGGCCCTGACTGCTGGCACTCTCCAGGCAGAACCCTCGGGCACTGGGGACTGACTGCTCTGCTTTTCTATGTCCCGTCTTGGACCTGGTGCTGGAGAGCCTCGGAGTGTCCCCTCTGGCCCGACAGTCGCTGTTGGGTGCAGTGCTGGGTCCGTTTGTGCTTCGCGTGGGAGCCACGTGTCAGTCCCCGTCAGCCCTCCGCTGTCACCCACGCTGTCCCCACCGGGTCCTTTCCCGCCCTTTTCTCACCCAGGGCCTTTGGGTTTCTTTTAGCACCAACTTGCTGATGACGGATCGTCAGTTTTTGCCTAGGTGGAAAAAGGACATTTTTCTTATATTTTTTCGGTACTGACTGTCGAGCCCAGGCCTTGCACATGCTAGGCAGGTGCCCCACCCTGAGCTGCACCCCAGGGCCTCACTGAGGTGCTGAGGCTGGTCTCCAGCCTGCAGTTCTCCTGCCTCAGCCCCCCGAATCGCTGGGACTGCAGGTGTGGCCCCGGCCCGCTGCCTTGGGCGTCTCCCTCCGAGAGTGCTCCCCGCCTGGTGTCGGGATGTGGTGGGTGGTGGTTTCCTTCTCTGTTTAGTGCATTATCTGGTGGCTTGGTCACCTGTGCTGGAATATCACCTATGGACCCTGTTCCCTAAAGGTGACCTTTGACTTCCTCTTTGGGTCCTTTAAAACATGTCAGCATGCTTCTATTTTAGCAGTCTCAGGGAAAGGGGGAGACATTGAATTGATCCTAGTTGAGTTTGTGCTTTGTAAATCTGGGGCATGACATCTAGTGTCTCTTCCTGCTTGGTACCTTGGGTCTTGTCCTCCACTGTGGCACTGAGGGTCTAGCAAAGCCTCACACTACGTGCTGACCTTCATGCTGACCTCCAGGGTTATTGCTCCGTAATTCCTTTCCTCCCAGATTTCAGGAGGGGCCGTCCTCCAAGCCACTATGTACCAGGAGGGCAGAGCATCAGAGGAGAGATGAGCTGCTGGGCCCTGGGCCTGCTGGGGCCAGCAGCCTTTCTTCCTTTGCTGCCTCCTCTCAAGGGGCCGTCTCTCCCAGGCCTGTTTCATGGCTGTTTTCTGGAAGCTCTGAGCCCATCCAGTTGCGCAGGTTCCTTGGGAGAGGATTGTGGCCTCCGGGTGGCTCTCACCTGCCTCCTTGGGTCTTACTCTGATGACTCAGTCGAGACTGGGCCTTCTGCTGCAGAGGTGATCTGGGCTGTCCAGCTGGAGGAATATGGAGACGCAGTCGGGGGCCGGGGATGGAGCCTTGTAGACTGAAGGTTTGTGCCCCCGTATGTTGAGTGGGGCTCTGGGGGTTGATGAAGGTCCTGAGAGTGGGTGCCCAGGTAGGATCCGTGGCCTCGTAAGAGACCCTAGGAGCTGGCCCTCAGGCTTGTTCTACCTCTGAGGACACAGGGAGAACCCCACCACTTGCTGCCAGGGAAGGGGTCCCCAAGCACGGCCCTGCAGGCTCCTGTCTCAGATCCCCGCGTGAGGAGCCCTGGTCCCTTGGCCGTGGCAGCCCAGCTGAATGGGGCAGCTGGTGTCCTGTCCTAGACTTGTGACGCTGCCAGTCTGGTCTCTGTAGCCCTGGACCCCAGTTTCTGTCTCCAGCAGCTCCCCAGGGTGGGCCTGGGGCATTTCCTGCCGCCGCTGGCCTTCCCTCCCCACCTCGTCTCTGCTGCGTGCTCTCCTAAGGCTCCAGCGGGACTGTTGTGTTGTCTTGGTACCAGGGGTTGGACCGGGGTGCTGTACCACCTCACTGCATCCCGTCCTTATTTTTCATTTTGAGACAGGGTCTCACTGAGTGGCCGAGGCTGGCCTCCTGCATTAGCCTCTCGAGCTGCCTGGATGCCAGGCGAGGCCCCGTGCCTGGCCAGCACAGCGCCTCTTTGTGTCCCAGCTTCTATCCATTGTTCTCGAGGCGAGCGGGGCTCCTGGCTCTGCCCTGCGAGTTGTGTCTGCAGACCTCGTTCTCCAGGGTGAGCTGCCTCTGCTGCAGCACCTCTGCCTGGCCGTGGCCATGGCTGGGGCCGGCGCGTGGGGCCCTGTGCAGGCGCCCAGCCTCAGCCTGCGCCTTGGATGCAGGCTCTTGAGCCCGGCCTCGGCTTTGGGTCTGCGTGAGAGGTGGGTTCAGTTGGTCACCATGTGGAAGTGGGCAGTGAGGAGCAGGGCAGCCTGTGGGCAGTCTGAGAAGGCTGGTTCCCAGCATTGCCAGCAACCTTGACTTGCATCCCCACAGCTTAAACTCCGTGCAGCTCCAGCTGCTGCAGCAAGTCATAACTGCCCCCAACATCTCAGGCTTAATGACCCCATGACGTTTGATGATGACCCAGAGGCAACCTCCTCTCCCACAACCACTGCAGCAGGTGGGGGGAGTATTGGCTGGGGTCCACTATTCTAGGAGTGCCCACCCGCCCTCGCCACTCCCCACACCAGTTCCCAGGAAGCCCAGTTACTTCAGTATTTTCTCATTTTAAGAATTCAGAGATGATGGAGGCCGAGGCAGGAGGATGGTAAGTTCAAAGCCAGCCTCAACAACTTAATGAGACCCTGTCCAGAAATTTAAAATGGGCTGGGATATGGTTCAGTGGTTAAGCACCCTGGGTTCAATCCCTGCTGCCAAAAATAAATAAATAAATAGAATTCAGGGGCGTGATCCCTCGGTGGGTCATCTGTGGGTGTGGCCTGTCTTATGCTGGGGTCACTGGCAGGAGTGGATCAGATTCTGTGGAGGGGCTTGACCCCTGGGGCCAGAGCCAGCTCCGTAGACACTCCAGGCTGCTCCTGCGCCATGCCTCCGCCGTCCAGCAGGGGGCCCATGTGGGCAGCAGAGCTCAGTGGCTGCCCTGGGAGGTGCCTGTGGCTCTCCTCACACAGCACACCTGAAAAGTCCCTTTGGCCCCCTGGGCCCGCTGGCCGGGGCCTTCCCACAGGCGCAGGCAGGGCTGGTGAGGTCCAGGGACCTGCCCCTGCAGCCCAGTGCCCCCATGCCCCTCTGGTCCCTACCCCACCAGGCTCCAGAGACTCCTCCGAGTCCTGTGTGTCTTCCACAGTGGGAACGTCGGAACAAGGCTCCGTTTCACAAGTCTCGGCCTCAGAGTCACAGACTGGCCTGCTAGTGGGCCACCCAGGGGTTGCTTGGCTGCAGGCCGTGGACAGTGGCTGGAGGGTGTTCTGGGCTCCCGCCCTGCCCCACCCTTCAGCCTGACCTGAAGTCGCTCTCCAGCTTGACTGGACCGTCTTGGTCACGTGACGGCCTGCTGCCCATCACTGGGGAATGCCCTTCTCTGTTGTGGACCCCGGGTGAGAATTCCAGGGCTGGGGCAAGACCACCTGTGGAAGCCAGGAGAGTGGCCTGTGTCCCCCACGAGGGAACCTGAGGCTCAGGGCAGGGCCCTTGTGCACCCTGCCCACGCAGCCCTGGCGCTCACAGCTCAGGGTTCACCTCCTGGCTGTGCCACTGTCTGGAGTCACCTTCTGGTGGCCCCCCGTAGGCTGCAGCCCTGGGGTTGTCCAGCCTGAGGCTGGTGTGTCTGCTGGGGCCACCCTTGCCCTGTTGTTGGCAAGCCCACCTGAGGGCTGTTCCCCTGAGGCCCTGGGCTGTGTCCCCGTCCAGGTGGCCTAGGGCGCAGGAGGTTGGTCCAGAGCAGAGCTGGCCCGGCCTGGCCTGCCTCGACTCCGCCGCGTGTTCTGTCATCTGCGTCTTCCGTGTGGTGTGGCTCTGGAGGGACGTTCCCTGGGCACAGAGGACTGCGGGACCCTTGGCTGCTGTCCCACCCAGCGGTGCAGCGAGGCCCCAACCCACTCCTGCTGAGTCCCGGGTCAGCCGGGGGCAGATGGGAGGCTAGAAATGAGCGTGGGAGCCGCAGCCTGCAGCGTGGAAAGGCCCTGGGGGCGGCACCTCTCCCGGCTGTGCCTGCTGCCCGCAGTGCTCGGGTGGGGCCCCAGCCCTGAAGGACTGTGGTGGGGACGCAGCCACAGTGGATGTGGCCGAGCCCTGGCGCGCACGGGCATCCTGGGGCTCTGTGACTACACGGCCTGTGGACCTCCAGGAAGGCCTGTGCCTGGGTCGAAGGTCCAGCGGGTCCGTGCCAGGCCCAGTCCACCTGAGCACCCACACTCCTGTGCCCATTGGCTGCATGGCAGCTGGATGCAGCTGGGGCCTTGGGGGGCCACAGTCAGCGAGAGCAGGGGTCCTGGGGTTGTCTGTCACAAATGGGCTCCACCCCTGGGAGGGCACCTGAGAGCAGCCACCACCATGTCCCTGCCAATCATGTCCTGGGAGGCCCTGTGGGGACCTGGGGTCCAGTGGAGGTCACCATCCTGGGGGGCCCTAAGCCTGGAGGTGGCACCCACTCTGGACTGCCCTTGGTGACAGCTACTCCCAGCTCTGTGGGGACCTTTGGCCTGAGGACGCCTGCCAGGCCCAGCACCACCTCAGAAGGCACTGGGCCATCGTCCCGAGGCGCTGGTGTGCACCCAGCCCGGGCCCCGGGGGCCAGCTCCTGCCCGCTGCCAGGAGCCCAGCACACCCCGCCCGTGCTGGTCCTGACCTGGGACGGGCAGCCGGAGCCCAGCCTGTTGCCGGGCTTAGCTTTTGAGAGCGTGTTCTCCGCGGGGGCAGGCAGAGTGCTGGCTGCTGGGTTGCCCTGGAGACAGAACTCCTCCCCGCTCCTGCAGCCAGCCTAATTATAGAACCTCAAAGGCAAGCCCACTCCCACTCCGGGAGGTGCCGGGTTTCAGCTGAGAGAAGAGCAGCCCACGTCTCCCTGACTGGCTGAGCCTGTGGCCACCCAGGGGGGTGGAGGGCTGAGGCCCCGGGGCACATGCATCCCCAGCCCTCTGCCCCAGCCGGAGCGCGACCCACCACAAGCAGCCTGTCCACTGTGCGCGAGGTGTTGGAGAGCCCGGCCAGCTGGGTCCAGAACCCCGACAGAGCCCTCCAGCCCACCTGGACTCATCCCCTCCAGGTGGCAGCCTGGGGTTGGGGACTGTCCCCAGAAAGCTCCACACACATCTGTCCATCTCTGTTCACATGCTGCCAGGTCAGGAACAGGACTGTCCCCTTCCGGGCAGCACCCACGTTGGACAGTGTGACTGGTCTGCATGGCGCAGGCAGCGTGTCCCCCCGGGGGTTGCTCAGCCCCATCGCTCCCTGCGTCCCAGCCTGCAGAGCCGCGTCCAGGGCCACCTGCCCTTAGGGGACCTCCAGTGGGTTATGCCAGGTGTGAGGCTCCCTGGGATGGAGCAGCCACAGCCCTCGGGGGACGTGGCCTAAGAAAGGTGCTTACCAGGTCAGGACCCCCAGCCCCCGAGACCCCGGAGACCTCAGCACCGTCGGTCATCCAGGGAGATGCCCGGGTGCGCGAGGTGACTCGATGTCACATGGGGTCCCGGCAGCATCTAGGTGGGAATGCAGGTGAGGAGAGGTGAATGGTGTGGACTGCGGTCACCCCCTGCTGACAGGGCAGGCAGCAGAGGCCCAGCAAGGGGCCTGTGGGAACTCTGCCGTGGCCTCGGTCCCCACTAACACTGACCTCAGAAAAGCAGTCTGTCAAGGAAAGCGAGGGGCACTGGTGAACATGAGCCTCCGCCGTCAGCCTGGACAGGCCAGCAGGCAGCAGGCGGGCAGCATGAGCTTGGGGCAGCAGTAGTGCCGGCAGTGTGAACAGGGGAACTGTCCCTGTCACCTTTTGAATATACAGTCCTTAAGTTATTGCAGAATAAAGTTCCTACGTATTGGTGGGGGACTGAACTCAGGGGCACTTGACCACTGAGCCACATCCCTCACTCTACTTGAAACAGGGTCTCCCTAAGTGACCTCGCTGGGTTGCCCAGGCTGGCTTCGAACCTGCCATCCTCCTGCCTCAGCCTCGTGAGCTGCTGGGATCACAGGCACTACGCCACCGTGCCCAGCTAAGGGTGCATTTTTAAAGTGAGGGATGCCTACGGTCACTGTGATTCCTGGCGGAGTGCCAGGTGTGGGTCGACACCCCAGGGCCCCCCCAGTTCTGCCCGCTGGAATCTGTGGCTCTGAAACGCCTCCTGTGGAGTCGGTCACTGGGGAGCTAGAGGAGGGAGGGCTGGGCACACCCTGGACTGTCCTGAGAGCCCCTGCGTCCGTCAGGGCGTGCCTGAGAAGCAGTCCAGACTGGCAGAGGGGAAGGCAAGCTGGAAGGAGCCGGCTCCCTTGTGATGGAGGAGAGGAAGGCCAGCGTTGCAGCCGCGGGCTGGCGGGCGGGCGGGCTGGCGGCCCGGGACCAGGAAGGAGCCAGTACTGTAGTCACCTTAACACCAGGGGCTGCCCAGATCCCTCAGTTCTGTTCAGGCCTTCACCCGAGTGGATGAGGCCCGTCCATCTGAGGGAGGGCCACTGGCTCCACTCCAGGCACACAGGTGAAGCCAGGCCCTCTTTGTACTTTATTTAGAGGCAGGATCTCACTGAGTTGCTTAGGGCCTCGCTAAATTCCGAGGCTGGCTTTGAACTTGCGGTCCTCCTGCCTCGGTCTCCCCAGCAGCTGGGATCACAGGTGGGCACCACTGTGCCCGGCTTAAATAAAACACTTATTGAAAGGTCTGGGGACGTGCTCAGTGGTCAAGCACCCCTGGGTTCAATCCCCAGACCGAAACTCAGCCAACCGGTCAATCAGGTCCACAGTCCCATCCATTCTCACCATCGCAGAGACATCTGAGGCTGTGGCCAGCCTAGCTGCCCCTTTCCTCTCGGTCCCCATGTGCATCTCTTAAACCACACCCAGCGTCCAGGAGGGTAGGCCAAGGCCATGCTGCCGCCCAGCCTGGCGGGACGTGTGTGCGTGGACTCTCGTGCCTTCGCCTTCTCCAGAGGAGGCCCAGCACTGGGCAGAAGGAGCCGGAGGCCAGGTCCCAGTCTGCCTCGCCACCCAGTCGTCTCCTCCTCCAGCGTCTGGTTGTTGGAGCAGGGACCTGTGTTGGGCCAGGCCTCCCCAAGGGGCTTCAGTGGGCTGGGCAGGGCAGGACGTGTCCAGTCCAAATGGGCAGAGGCCAGTGGGACTCTCAAGGTTCCTCAGAGCCTTGGGGCAGATGGGCCAGGGTGCCTCCTGTGGTCCCCAGGCCTTAAGTCCCAGGTGGGTGAAGAGCTGCCATCTGGGCATCTCAGCTGAGGTTGGAACCCTCAGGGGATCAGGAGAGACCAGACTTTGGGGCATGAGAAGCTCCCAGAGGGGCCTGGCCTCTTGCTCTTGGCCCGTCCCCCATTTCAAGGGAGCGAAGCGGGTTGCTGGGACCTGCGTGGCCATTTCCCGCCGGAGCTGAGAGGAGCTGAGAGTGTTCTGCGTGGTCCACTCCCTGTGCTGGGGGCCCTTCCTCTGGGCTCATGAGAGTCACCTTTGCCTGCAGCTTTGTGGGAGCACAGAGCTCCATCCTCTGTGGCGTCCCTGGGGTGGTTTCCGCGGGTGTTTTCCCGTGTTTGACGCGCCTGGGGCCCTGGGCTCTGGCCGCCGCCCGCCCCCCACCAGTCTGAATCACTGACCCGTGCGATAGGTCACTTGCGATTTGCTGGGTTTGGCTCTCTGCCCACCCCCCCCAATCTCAAGGGAACCTGCAGGGAGCGCTGGGCCTGTGAGTCCGGGTGAGCTGATGCCCTGCTCTCTGCCTGCTGGCTGACCGTGGCCTGCAGGGCTCTGCCCACGTGAACGGGGTCCCTGTGGAGAAAGGGCCTGAGTCTCCGGGAGCTGGCTGGAGGATGGGCGGGAAGGAGGACAGGCCCAGGTGGGGCTGCTGGCCTGCCTGGCAGGGTCCGTCTCTGCCCGTGGCCCTGGTCGCGTCCCCCTCCTCTGGACGGCCGTCTCCAGCAGTCACGGCTGTGAGAACTGAGCTCCACGTGAGGAGCTGGGGAGGCTGTCACTGCAGCTTTGGTGTCCCCCAGGCCACCTGTCCCCCATACCCTGGGCAGCAAGCAGGCGGGCAGCCGTGACTCACCTTTGTGCCTCTCTCCTGTCCTTCCAGAGTCCATCTACCGCCGGGGAGCCAGGAGATGGAGGAAGCTGTACCAGGCCAACGGCCACCTCTTCCAGGCCAAGCGCTTTAACAGGGTGAGTGGCCCGCGCACCTGCTCCTCCCAGGCCTATTGGTGTGTCTGCCCGTCCGGAGGAGGGAGGCGAGACTTCTGCCAGCTGGGCTCCTGTCGGCAGGCGGTGGAGAGGCGTCCAGGGCTGTTTTGAGCCCATGGGGGCTCATGGTGTCCCTCAGCCGTCCCTGGTGACATAATCCCTGATGAGTGCCCAGTGGCTCTGAGGGCCTGGCCTGCTTGTGTCCAGAGTGCACCTGCAAGTCTCCAGGCAGCACCCACCTCCCCTGGGCTCTGCCCCTCCTGTGACCCCAGATGTCCTCACCTTGGCCCCCTCCCGAGGACACTCCACCCATCCTCCCTTGTTACACTGTGCTGTCATCCTCACAGTGAGGGGCAGTGCCCAGGTGCCTCGGTGCCAGAGTAGATAGGTATACGGATGCCCATGGGCCAGTGTCCACTGCAGGACTCTGCACAGAGCTCCCTGCAGCCACCTGTGTGTCACCGCCCGCTGAGCCCCTCTCTTTTCTACCGTTGGTCCCCAACTGGGTAACCGCGACCTGGTGACCTCCCATGGCGCACACACAGGCTGTGGGTTGCTGGCCCAGTTGCCCTCAGGGTTCTCAGAGCCTTACCTGGGGGTCAGGGTTGTGGTGACAGGTGTCCTCAGCAGGGTGCACCCTCTCTGAGCTCTGTCTGCAGAACAGTGTGATGGTGACGGGCGTCAGGTGGCCACAGGGAGGCTGCTTCGTCATCTGGGCAGCTTTGTCCTGCTCCATCCCACGGCAGCCTCCTCCTCTGGGGTAGCCCAGGCTAGCCCAGCCCTCAGTGGGTGCTGCCCTGCCCTGGACCTGTCCTCTGGCCTCCAGGAGGTTCTGTGGGCCTGAGTCCCTCCTCCTTGGTCCTCCAGTGTCTCAGGGCCTCCGCCCCTCGAGGCTGACGTGGAGTCCGAGGACGAGGAGGAGAGGAGTGCCTAGGGCTGTAGGCCAGGGGACCGCGGGCCTGCACCCAGAAAGACCAGCCAGCACTGCCCAGAGTGCCCGCAGACTTGCCGGAGGAGGTGGCCTGAGATGGTACCGCCTGGAGGTGGGCCTGGAGGGGTCCAGGCCTCTGGCCAAGGAGGACCCAGCAGCCCCTCCTGGGCGCCTCCCTCAGGGACGTGCCTGACACGCTGCAGGTTCCTCCTGGCTCTGAACGAGGCTGTCCCACGGTGCACAGTGCTCTGGGAACAGTTGGGGACAGGGACTCCACCCTCTCGAGGCTGTGTCCCCGCACTGGCACCCCCGTAGGTACAAGCTAGGCGCTGGTTTGTCCTGTGTTGTAATTAGTGAGCAAAGTCACTGGGAGTCCCGGGGCCTGCTGGGGACAAGAAGAAATGGGGCACGTCTGCCAGGAAGGAGGCAGCTTTGGGGAGTCCAGGCAGACCTCAGGGGGCTGTGAAACACAGATTGTGGAGAGGCTGGTGTCACCGGTGTCACCCAGCAAGAGGCCAGGGAGGTCATCAAGCACCAGGTGCTGCCACCAGTGGGTGGGGGCTGCAGGGCAGGAGTGATGGGCCTTGGCCGTCTGGGCCGAGCAGCAGGGCGTGCACACGAGGCTGTTCATGAGCCAGGACAGACGGAAAGCCGGCTGCTGCTGTGTGCGGAAGTGGAGGTGCCTGGCCAGGACCTGCACCTGCCGCCCCACATCCATTCACAAAGTGGGCAGCCGACCAGCCCCTCGGGGGCCACAGCTTCTCTCCCCTAAACTTGGGAACCTGCCTGGTTCTGGTGAGAGGAGGCGTCTCCAGCAGATGCCCCAGCCCACCATCCCATGTCAGAGGATTCTAGAACCCTTTCCCCGTTCCTGTGTCTGACTGGCTGGTTTTGCCAAGATGAAGCTCACACTCACCCCCAAGACCTGCCGGGGGCCTGGGCAGCACCAGGGGCCCTCACTGCTCTGCAGGGCGGCTCAGCCCCGTGGCCCCTCGTGAGTCAGCTTCCACTTGGCCTCCCCAGTGGCTTCTGGGAAAAAAGTCACAAGAAGAGTCTGCAGTGACAGAGTGGTCCTGAGCCGTGTGATGTGGGCGGGGTGCGCTGCCCCGTGCAGAGCTGAGACCTCGGGTGGCCTTTCCTGTGGTGAGGAGGGATCACCCAGCAGCCGTGTGGGTCAGGCAGAGGTGGGGGAGGCCCATGCCCTTTGCTCACAAAGTGACTGGCAGGCGGCTGGAGGTTAAAAAGGATCAAAAAAAGCCACAAGGGAGCAGGACGGTGGCTGAGCCCCTCATGAGGCTGAGGCAGAAGGATCGCGTTCAAGGCCAGCCTGGGCAACTCAGTGAGACCCGACTCAGAACCAGAGGGCTGGAGATGGAGGCTGGGGGCAGCACTTGCCTGTTCCACTCTCGGCCCTGGGTTCGACCCCTGGTACCAGCACTACCCCACCCCACCCCCTGCCCAAAAAAACCCACAAGAAGTGACCCAGATCATAAAGAGAAGCCAGCAGGGACAGCCAGGGATACTGCAGGTTTCGGTAATTTCCAAACAAATTAAAACACAGCCGTAGAGAAAAATGTTGATAGCAAGTAAAACCCAGAAGAATAAGAGATCAAGATAGTTAGGTGGCCAGCGATGCCAGGCCCCTGCAGCTCAGTTTCCCGGTGACGGCCAGGACGGAGTGGGCTGTGGTGGTCGTGGACGGCAGATGGAGGTGCGTGTGGCTGCGGACATCTACAGCTTGAAGGCAGTCATGCCTGGGAGAATGTGTGTGCAGCGAGGGGCACAGACTAGGGCCCTGTTTTGGGGTGCATAGGAGATGTGCGGCCGTGGCTCCTGTATCTGTCCAAAGGGAGGGACGTGCCACCCACAGGTTTGCAAGTACGGAAGATGTGCCCAGATTCACAGGAGGCACCTGGAGTCACTGTGGATGGACGACCCGTGCTTGGGGCTTGAGCCACAGCAGTTGCTGAGTGGCCACACAGCCCTGTGCTGGTGCACACAGCCCCCCACGCTGCAGGGCCTGCCAGGTAGACTGTCCGAGGACTCAGGCCTTTGTTCTGAGTGGACTGAAGGCCATGTTCTCACTGGGTGGCGAAGGAAACGGGCTCAGAAGATGCCTCTGAGGTGGGCCATCGGGAGTTTCTCCCGGGCTGGGCTGTGGCTCAGTGGTAGAGCACTCGCCTAGCACGTGCGAGCGCTGGGTTCCAGATTAGCACCACATAAAAATAAATGAATAAAATAAAGGTATTGTGACCATCTACAACTAAAACTAGTTTTTTTAAAAAAAAAAGAAAAGCTGCTCCTGAGCTCTTTGGTCCAAGCCACTGTGATGAGTCAGCAAGCACCTCCTGAACAGGAGCCAAATTCACGCCTTGGCCTTTGGGATGTGCACCCTGCGACTGTACATGGGCAAACAAGAGAAGGGCTGGGTTTGGCTTGCAGCTGAGGTTTGGCACCACCCTGCTAGAGGCTTGGAGTTATGTTTGCTGAGATAATCTAGACCTGAGAGGGACCCATGCCCACCCCGCCATCAACATGAAACAGTCCCAGGCACAGGCTCAGAGGACAAGAGGGACCTGAGGCTGCCTTAGCGTCCACATGAAGAGGGGGAAGGGATGCTGTTCCCAAGGACTTAAAGCCTGGAGCTGGGCCTCACACCTGCAGCCCAGATTCATACCCTTAAGTGGGCCCAGCCCAGCAGTGCCCCCAGGTGGCTGGCAGCCGCAAACACAGTTCTCTTCCAGCCAGCCTCAAAGGATCCCCACAGATGGAGGCACTCGGCGTCTGAGCTCCCAATCCCAAACCACACAGGGTAGCAGGGACCTGGACATCCAGAGTAAGGGCTGAGACTGGCTGAAAATGTTAGAATGTGTTCACTGTCTTTAAAAATTAGAATACGTGATTGAAAATACGAGCAAGAAACAAGACTTTATTGATCATTTAATCTGTGTGAATTTGTAACAACAGAAACTTGACTCTTTGGGTTTTATCTTATTTTTTAATGGCACATTGTCTGAAATGTCAGTAATTCAAGTGTAGGTTTTAAATAAGGGCTGTTGGCAAAGCATTGGCAGCCTCCCGTACAAATCACCTGTGGGAGAGGTCAGCAGTTGTCCTGGCTCCCAAGAACAGGAGTCTTTGTGAAGGCACCTGGGAGCTGCGAATTCGCCGCTCCATGGGATCCAAGCCTTGCAGATCACGATGTTAAATGGAGACTTAGAAGAGCTAAGTGCATGGGCTGTGTGGCCCAGTGGTAGAGCGCTTGCCTGGTGTGGGTGAGGCACTGGGGTTGATTCTTGGCACCGAGTATAAATAAACAAAGGTCCATTGACAGCTAAAAATATTAAAAGAAAAGAAAAACTAAGTGCATCTAGCACATTAGATCAAAAACTTGGCCTTTTACTAAAGAGTCCCACAGGTGGTGAGTGGTGTCTCCCCCAGCCCGTGCCCACTCCGCCCTGCCTCCTGCATGCGCGTCAGAGCGCTCCAAGGTAGCCCTTCCCTGGAGGGGAACGGACTCCGGAAACGTGGGGACTTGGAGTGATCTGTTTCTGGTCCTGAAGATAAAGGCAGTGGTGTGTGTGTGCGCACGCGTGTGGACAAGAACATGGTGGGAGCCCACGTGTGGTGGGCACTGTCCCTGCTGCTGGCCTCGGCCTGCCCGAGCCCTGAGCCCTGGCTTCCTGGGTATGGCTCTTCTCTGATGAGAACCGCTCCCAGGTGGTCCCCTTAGTGCCCCATGGCCCTGGTGCCAGGGCTCCGTTTCTTGGGCAGATTGAGTCAAGTCACCTCAGATGCCTAGGGCAGGAGTGATCTGAAGAAGGACATGGTTGGGAGTGATGACCAAGAGCAAAAGCACAAGAACTTTGCCTCGGAAAGTCCAGAGGGCACATCCAGGGCCTGTGGACACCACAGACGCACGGGACTAAGCCGGGTTCCAAAGATGCTCCTCCATGTGCATCTTGTGAAATTCAGAAACCCATGAGAATGTCGCAAGACAAGCAGTGATCATCAACTTCAGGTTGAGAGAGTCACAAAGAAGAAAAGATCCGTTCAAAATTGGAAGATACTGCCAGGTGCAGTGGCCTCACCTGTCATCCCAACGGCTCAGGAGGCCCAGGCAGGAGGGTGGCCAGTTGAAGCTGGTCCAGGTGACTTAGCAAGGCCTGTCTCAAAATAAGAAATCTCAAGGGCGGGGCTGCAGCTCAGTGGTGGGTGGAACCCTGGGTTCCGTGCCCAAGAACCCCCCAGGGTTGTGGCAGACTGCCCTCCCAGTCAGTGGGCAGTGGCGTCAGGTCGCCTGCAGGCTGACTTCCCCAGGTCCTCGCTCCCAGGTGACAGTTTGAAGGAGGGTCAGGGACCTCTCCCATGCACTTTGCAGCCTGGACTGCCTGACCAGACCCAGCAGGCAGCACCGCAGCCTGAGGCAGAGCAGGCACCACGCGGTGGGGCCCAGGCCACTTCGGCCCTGCTCCTGGAAGGGAAGTGGGGGCTTCTGGCACCCCAGCAGCGTTTCCTGAGCGAACGTGAAAGGGTGCGGCCCGCTGGGTCCTCAGCTGGGCCCCGTGGCACAGCAGGGCTCAGGGGGACAGCCCTGGCCTGACACGTGGCCCTCCCACCTGCAGAAAGCGTACTGTGGCCAGTGCAGTGAAAGGATATGGGGCCTCGCCAGGCAGGGCTACAGGTGCGTCCACTGCAAGCTGCTGGTCCATAAGCGCTGCCACGGCCTCGTCCCGCTGACCTGCAGAAGGCTTATGGTGAGTCGGGCCCAGGCCCTGGGAAGGTCAGGGTGGGGGCGAGACCCGGACTCCGGCCTGTGGTCCAGGCTGGCCTTGTGGCCATCTGTCTTGAGGGGTCGTGGCCCTGTCCCCACCTAGCCCCATGGGAAGGATTCCTGTGTGTCCCTGTGACGGCCGCCAAGCGTCTGGGACAGGGCCCAGGGCTCCTGAGGGACTCCAGTGCCCTCTGCAGGTGGGTGGGGAGGACCGCCTGTGGCCAGCTGTGGCTCAGATCTCCAGGGCTCCCAGGCTCACCCAACGCTGGGGCCCTGCCCTGGAGCAGCCGCGAGGGCCCAGGGACCAGGTGGGGGCAGCTCCCTCTACAGCTCATCCCAGGCGCCTGGACTTGAGGAGACCGGGCCCTTGGGCACGCTGTTGACCCATCTTCCACCCCATGTTCTTCCAGACACCCCAGCTCTGCTGCACCAGCCCTGCTGAGGGCCGGTGGTGGTGGCCACGCCCCATCTGGAGGTGTGTGTGTGGGGACAAGGCTGTGGGGCGGCATGCCCACCGTCCCAGACAGGACCAAGTCTGGCCCAGGGTGTCAGCCTGGTGTGGCTGGAGCCCCAGACACAGGGTACCACAGGCAGGGGTGGGGCAAACACTGCTGGGTCCTTTCAGGCCTTTCTGCCAAAAACCATGACAGTGCCTGGTGACAGTTCCCCCAAGGTCCACGGTAGCTTATGCGGTCAGCCAGAGCTGCACGGGGCCAGTGGTGGGAGCCCAGTGGCTCAGGGCTTCATCGTGGTGCCAGCCCTGTGGGACCCCAAGTGCCCTTGGGTGATGCTTGGGGTCTGGCTGCCGTGAGGCACTTGATGCGGGGGCAGGTCACCACACGTGTGAAGCCCTCCGTGTTTTAAGACACCTCTTCGGGGCACAGTGCACACCTGTTGTCCTGGCAACTCGGGAGGCTGGGGCAGGAGGACGGCAAGGTCAAGGCCAACCTGAGAAACTCAGTGAGACGCCGTCTTAAAGTAAAAGGGTGCAGCTCAGTGGAGAGCACCCTTGGGCTCAGTCCCCAGTACCTCGAAATAGTGAAATTAAAGTTAGAAAACAGAAGGCCTGGCAGGGAGGCCACAGCCCAAGGCCCCCGCAGTGTCCTCTGCCTGCTGTCCTGGGCAGCTCGTCTCCTTCCTGAGCTCAGCGCAGCCGCCTGGCCGCTGTGCTCTGGGCGGCAACCCCTGGCACACAGGGCACAGCACGCGGTCATGGACAGCCACAGTGACGCGCCCATCTCTCTGGCAGGATTCTGTCATGCCTTCCCAAGAGCCTCCAGTAGCTGAGAAGAGCGACGGCGTGGACCTTCCCTCGGAGGAGACCGATGGAAGTAGGCACTCTCTTCTCCTGCTGGCCTGGCTGGGTCCTTTCTGCCCGGGCTGCCTCCCTTTCCTGGCCTCCTGGTGCCCAGGGGTCAGCGTGGGCCAGCTTGGTGCCCTCCCATAGGGCTGGGGGTGCACTGGGGGCCACCTGAGGGTCCTGGCCAGGCGTGGTTCTCTGTGCCCTGGGAGCGTGGAGCGAGGACCCTCCCCACACGGACTGGAGAGTTCAGAGAGCACATGGTGCTGGGGCTGGTCTCATGGGAGGGCCCGAGCGGCTGCTGACGGTGGCTGCTGCCCGGCCCTTGGATCTCTGGGGGGGTTTCTGGGAGAGGGTGCCCCTTGTCTCCACACCCTGACCAGACTCACCTGCTCAGGTGAGGCTGACCTAACCAGGGCTCAGCTCCTGAGCACATCACGGAGGTCAGGTCCACTCAGTGGTGTGTGATAAGAGATCCCAGCTGTGAGCTTGCACACCCAGGTGCAGGGGTGCTCTGGCTCCCCTTGGATCAGAGTCCCCTTGGGAACTTGAAGGATGAAACAAGGCCACAGAACACGAAGCACTTAGTTCAGCACCCCACATGAAAAAGACTCCTAATAGACAGCTGCCTGTCCTTCCAGCACCACTTACCCATCCAGCAAGCATCAGCCATCCATCCACTGTGCACCATCCACCCATCGTCTACCCCCACCTGTTATCTGTCCGTCATCCACCCATCCGTCATCCACCCAGCCAGCCAGCGCTGAGCTCCTGCCCCTGCGGCATGGGCCTGTCCTTAGGACAAAGGCTGGAAGGTGTCCCAGACTTGGCAGTGGTCCTGCTCAGGATGTCAGTCTGCGGACGGTGCAGACGGCGTGTTGGACGGGGAGACGTGAGCACGTCCCTTAGGATGTTTGAAAGGGCAGATGTACTAAACCCCTCTTTTGTCGTGGACTGTGGTCAGCCTACACAGAGTGTATCAGGATGTGACGCCCAGTTCCCAGAGTCCCAGGGAACCTGTTGGCCTACGGGCTCCCAGGCCCTGGGTTGAGATTCTGTGGTCTGAGCGGCACCCAGAAGGCTGCATTTTCCTAAGACTTTAACCTAGAGTCCAAAGCTGGGGTCTGATGTGGCCGCCCCCGGGATGCCCCTGAGCACAGCCGCCCTGGCCAGGCCACACGTGCCCCTGGAGGACCCGACACCGGGTGATGGCCTTTTTCTCTCCCTGGCTTCTCTAGTTGCGTACATTTCTTCCTCCCGGAAGCTCGAGGGCATCAAAGACGATTCCGAGGTGAGTGTATCCCCTCGTCCAGAGCCATGGAGCGGTTTCTGGGCAGTGGAGGACACTTGGGCATGAACTAGGTGTGTCGGGGATTGTTGCTGGCCTCAGGTGAGACAGGGCTCTGGCGTCCGGGAGAAGGGCCTCGTCCTTGGGTCTTGCTGCGGACGCTTGCTCCATGAATCCCCCTCCCCGGGGCGGGCGCCCTGCAGGCTGTTGGGACCCACATCCCGGCCTCAGAGCCAGGCCAGGGCCGGCCTCTGAGCTGCCATTGTCATCCCATTTTGTCTGCAACAAGAAGACCTCCTTGTTGCCTCTCCCACCCTCTGGCCTGGCCAGCACTGCGCTGCCCTCTCCTGGGCGTGGACCAGGCAGTGGACAGGCCTCACAGGCAGCCTGGTGAATCACACAGGGAGAGCTGGGCTCGGCACCCTCAAGGGTGCCCTTCCTAAAGTGACCAGCCACACATGGCCACCCCTGTCATCCCAGCGGCTCAGGAGGCTGAGGCAGGAGGACCGCTGGCCCCATCTCTGCTACTTAGCGATATCTGGTCTCAAAAAGGGCTGGGAACGTAGCTCAAAAAAAAAGACGACGTGGACCACTCAGGTCTTCTCGTGGCCAGTGTGTCTGGAAAGAACCGGGAGCCCGCTGGGACCACCCCGTACCACCCCCTTCCGCCCACAGATGTCTGGCGGGCCGCCTCCTGGGGGCGGGGCAGACCTTGGCAGGCACTCGGCTGTCGAGCCTGTGTCCCCTGCGGGAGGCCCTGCCCGGTGGGCTGCAGTGCCATCCCAGGGCCCATGGGCACCTGGAGGAGCAGCCCTCCCAGCGACGCTGGCAGACACATCCCGCCCCTCCCTGGGCTCCCTCCCTAGGACCTGAAACCTGTCATCGATGGGGTCGACGGGATCAAGATCTCTCAGGGGCTCGGGCTGCAGGACTTCGACCTCATCAGGGTCATCGGGCGCGGCAGCTACGCCAAGGTCCTCCTGGTGCGGCTGAAGAAGAACGACCAGGTCTACGCCATGAAGGTGGTCAAGAAGGAGCTGGTCCATGACGACGAGGTGGGCGGGGCGCGCGGTGGGGAACACGTGGGCGTGGGGGGGCGGGGCGCGCGGTGGGGAACACGTGGGCGTGGGGGGGCGGGGACACACTCTGGGTCCCCCAGGGGGCAGGGCTGCATGGCGGGCAGGTGGGGGGATGCACCCTGGGTCCACTCAGGGATGGAGTCTGGACATGGGCTGGGGTCTCTGAGGGGATGGGGACGGGCTGCGTCTCTGGGCAGGAGGAAGCCGCTGCAGGCCGTGGTGAAGCCTGGATTCCGGTGAGGGGAGCCGCTGGGCTGAGTCACCGGCTCGCTTGATGTGTCAGCTGCAAGCTCAGAATGGCTGAGTCTGGTGTCGGGTGGTGAGGTGGCACCGTCTCTGGGCACATGCTGAGCGGCAGCTCCATGCCAGCCGCTTCCTTTTCTCTGTGGTGCTGGGCGACCAGGCCTTGTGGCTGCGAGGCACGACTCGGCTGCTGAGCCCTGTCTCAGGTCCTCGCACCAGTCTTCTGGGGAGAAGTTAAGGCAACAGGACTGATGGTTTATTTCTTGAAATCTTGATTTCAACTTCAAGATTTGTTTTGTTTAGTTTTGTACCAAAGGTTGAACCCAGAGGCACTTGACCCCTGAGCCGCATCCCCAGCCACTTCTGTGTTTTATTTTGAGATGGGTCTTGCTTGAAATTTGTTGAGGCTGGCTTTGAACTGGCCAGTGAAGTTGTGGTGAAGTGCACGTGACATGGAGCCTGCCATTTAGCCATGTTGAGTTGGCTTGTCACATTATGAAGGACCGCCACCATCACCTAGTCCTGAACATCCCTTCCCCTGCCAGACCCGACCCCACCAAGCTGGGCTGGCATTCCATTCCCCTCACATCGGCCCCGCGCCACCCACCGTGTCCTGCGTGGACTTCTGGTGGCGTCCTGTGCTGGGCATGTCACTGGCACCTGCTCAGGGTCCCCTTGTGGTAGCATGCATCAGGATGCCCAGTCTGTGGTCCCCAGGCCTCGCTCTGTGCATCTGTCCATCCACGGGCAGAGCTCTCCCACCTTTGGCTGCGGACAGGGTTGTGCAGTGAGGGTCAGAGTCCCTGAGCTCCCGGGAGGCACGTCTGGGCGGAGTTGCTTGTCACCTGGGATTTGCGCGAACTCCCGAGGACCCGTGGCAGCTTCAGAGTGTGGCAGCTGCTCCCAGAGGGCGAGGCTCCAGTGTCTGCACATGCCCACCTGCTTCTGGCTTCTCGACCCTTGGTCCTCAGGGTGTGCAGTGGTGCCTCCCAGTGGCCCAGAGCCCAGGGCTAGCACTGAGGGTCTTCTCTGCCTGTTGGCCTTCGCAGCTGAGTACTCGCTTGGTCTCAGGAGCAGAGGGCAAGGTGCAGGTGCCAAGGTCTGCTGTCACCCAGCCCCTGCTGCATGCCAGGTGGCCAGTGGCTGCAGAAGGGCTCCCCACCTGGCAGGGCTCAGAGCTGGGGCTGGATCTGAGTCTTTTTTTTTTTTTTTTTGTATCAGATTGAACCCGGGGCATTTTACCATCCTTTTCATTTTACTTATTTTTTATGTGTGTGGGGGGGAGAGTACTGGGGATTGATGTCACAGGCACTCAACCCCTGAGCCACATCCCAGCCCTGTTTGTATTTATTTAGAGACAGGGTCTCAAGATGGTGGTGATTGGTGATAGTGGTGGTGATTGGTGATGGTGGGGTGATTGGTGATGGTGGGGTGATTGGTGATGGTGATGGTGGTGATTGGTGATGGTGGTGGTGGGGTGATTGGTGATGGTGATGGTGATGGTGGTGATTGGTGATGGTGGTGGTGATTGGTGATGGTGGTAGTGGGGTGATTGGTGATGGTGATGGTGGTGATTGGTGATGGTGATGGTGGTGGTGATGGTGGTGATGGTGATGGTAGGGTGATTGGTGATGGTGGTGATGGTGGTGATTGGTGGTGGTGGTGATGGTGATGGTGATTGGTGATGGTGGTGGTGGGGTGATTGGTGATGGTGATGGTGGTGATTGGTGATGGTGATGGTGGTGGTGATGGTGGGGTGATTGGTGATGGTGGGGTGATTGGTGATGGTGGGGTGATTGGTGGTGGTGATTGGTGATGGTGATGGTGGTGGTGGTGATTGGTGGTGGTGGTGGTGGTGATGGTGGGGTGATTGGTGATGGTGGTGATTGGTGATGGTGATGGTGGTGGTGATTGGTGGTGGTGATGATTGGTGATGGTGGTGGTGGTGATTGGTGGTGGTGATGGTGGTGGTGGTGGTGGTGAGCTGGGGATGGGTATATGCTAATGGTTGATAGTGATGACAACGAGGGTTGGTGGTATCACAGTAATGATGGTGGGGTGGGTGGTGACTGTGTTGGTGACGTATTTCTTTGGTGGGTGTGTTCTTTTCCTCTATGCATTATCTTCTCAAGAGCAGAGAACAGGGAGTTTTGCTTTGCCTCTGCCTTCTGCAGGACGTGGGTGATGAGTGTTGAGGAGCCTCATTAGCACCCCCTGGTTTCTATTTCAGGATATCGACTGGGTGCAGACAGAGAAGCACGTGTTTGAGCAGGCATCCAGCAACCCTTTCCTCGTCGGCTTACACTCCTGCTTCCAGACGACCAGCAGGTAAGGAGAAAGGTGTCCTGGAGATTCCACTGACTTTCCACTCGAGCCTCGTGGAAGCCGAGTCCGGCCGAGGTGTCAGTGTTCTCCGCATTCTGCCAGTGGCCAGGGCAGGGCATTGGGTCCTCAGGCTTGCTTTGTGTTCTCCTTGTTGAGGTTCCACAGTCGAACCTGAATGGTGCAATTCCCTTTATGAAACGTGCAGGAAGCGCCCCACAGTGCACCACCATCAGGCCGGGTGCTGGGTGCAGGGGGTCGGAGGTCTCCTGCAGGAGCCTCTGGCTGATGGAGGGCTGTCAGTAAGCACCGAGGCCTTGCTCATGAGCTGTGCTGTCTGGGATTCTGCCTTTAGATGCTGAAGGCTCGTGGCCTCGGCATTGAGAGTGTGCTCTGTCTAGAATGCGGGCACCGCTGACGGGGACTCGGTGTCTGTTTGAAAACTTCTGTCGCGTGCCCAAGACCACCTCAGGGTACTGTGCTGTGATTTATTGCACCAAAAGTATAAGGGAGAATTGGCCAAAGGACAGGCCTCCAGGTTCTGGAGGAGGTGAGGCACAGCCTCCCCCAGGCTCCCGCAGTGAGCTGGGTGGCTCAGGGATTTACTAAGGGCCGGCCATGGAACCCTCTCCCAAGACATGCCCAAACCCCCAATGCCCAAAGAGACTCAGCATCGGGAGTCCTCGGGGTTCCCAGAGAGGCAGCAGTGTGAGAGAGAGAGAGGACCGCTTTACTGTACAGTGTTGGCCGTGAGACCACGGAGGCTGGGGAAGCTAATGGTGTGGTTTAAAGGCCTGAGAAGCAGGAGTCCCGATGGCAGGAAGACGCCCCGGCCCTGCGGGACACAGGTCCAGCCTTCCTCCACCTCTGCTCTGTGGGGTGTCACACCCACACTGGGAAGGGGGCCCCGCCCAGCTGCGCACTCAGAAGCTGATCTCCAGGGGCCTGTGACCAGCCACCTGGGTGTGGCATGGCCCAGTCAGCTGACCTAAAACCTCAGCTTGAGGCGTGGTGTGCAGCTGGGCCCAGTGAGCCGCCCTTCCTGTCAGGGAACACTCCACCTGTGTGCAGGGGACTGGCCACCCACCGAGGCCAGCCTCCACTGCAGGCCTCTCCCCTCACAGCGACTCAGCCCTTGGGTGTGGCCCAGCCCTATGCAGAGGCTCCCTCCGTCCCCCCCTCGCCTCTCAGGGCCCTGTCACCTGCTCGCAGAGCACTGGAGTGAGCTGAGCTCCCGTCCTGCTCGGGGAGCTGGCCCCCACCCCCTCTGTGAGGCTCCTGTCCCCCCACCGCCCCAGCTGGGAAATGGGCACTGGTCGCACCTCCTGAATCCACCTGAGTCTCCCTCCTGCCTGAACCCAGCCCCCCGAGAGGCGTCTCCCTGGGGCTCCCCACGCCTCCGCTCTGCGCCTGGCTCCACGCCCGCCCATGGAGGCACGCCACTCTGAACTGCCTCCCCTTTGCCAAAGCTCCTGGTACCTTTTCCCAGCAAGTAAAATCCTCGTTTCCTGTGTCGAGGCCCCGGTTCCTGGCCCTCCTGCCGGCCTTGCCTGCTGGAGCCCGCCTCCCCTCCCACTCCTTCCCAGAGCCCAGCCCCGTCAGTGGTCCCCTGCGAGCACCCCATGGTGCCATGGCCAGTGGCTCCCCATTACAGAACAGTCCCGACCCCTTCCCAGAGGGTGAGACTCCAGAGAAGAGCGTTGACTCCATTTGTTCCCTGCGTGGAGTGGTAGGGTACAGATCTAAAAGAGTCCACTGTTCCAGACTCGCTTCCACCAGGTGGCCCAAGGTGTGGCCTCTGCGCCCAGCCTCCAGAGACCTAGGTGTGAGTACTGCGTGTGCAGAACTGGAGCAGAGGAGAGCGTGTGCGGCCTCTCCTGTGACCACAGGGCTCCTGCACTGCCCTCCCAGTGGAGGGAGGCCTGGCAGGAGGGACTGATGTGCACACCCGACTTCTCACTGAATCTGTCACCAGCCGGGGTCCCCGGACACTGGTGGCCGGGTTTGTCTTTCCCCAGCTGTGTCCCTGTGCCTGCCTCGACCCCTAGGCTGTCTCCCCACAGGTGAGCTGCTCAGGAGCAGCCCGTGTCCTGTGCTCTTTCGTCCCCAGCTTTGGTCAATTCTGGCCCTTGGTACCCAGCAATGTGTCACATGAAACTTTTTAAACAGGGAAACTCGCACTTCTTGTCCAAGTGCAGCGTGATGGTGGTTGGTTTTACGTGACCCACTCGTAGTGAGGGAAGAAGTAGTGAGGCGCTACCTGTGTCAGGAGACCCCTGGGTGCGCAGAGCTGGCATGGGGACCTCCCTCGCAGGTCCACGGCAGCGTCCTAGGCCTCTTAGAGTCAGAGCACACCTCCGGGACCACAGACGACCCCTAGAAAGAGTGGGCAAAGAAGAGAGCCCGCACCAGGCCTGGCGGGGCAGGCCTGTAATCCCTGCGGCTCAGGAGGCTGAGGCAGGAGGATGGCGAGTTCAAACCCAGCCTCAGCAAAGTGAGGCACTAAGCAACTCAGTGAGAAAGGGCTGGGGGTGTGGGGATATAGCCCGGTTGGTAGAGTGCTTTCCTTCCTCACATGCACAAGGCCCTGGGTTTAATCCTCAGCACCAGGAACAACAAAAAAAGGGCTGGGATGGGTCTCAGTGGCCGAGTGCCCCCGAGTTCAATCCCCGGTACCAAAAAAAAGAGCCCAGGCTCACCCAGGTTCCCCCGGACCGTCTTAAGGGTTTCCTGGGCAGCCGTAGGAGCAAAGGCCCTGGTCCACGCTTGCTGGCTGTCTTTACCGGGTGCGGCCCTCCTGCCACCCCATCCTTTGGAGGGGCTCACAGCTGGGCCTGGTCCCAGCCGCTGCTGCCGAGGCCTCTCCCTGCTGTGAGGCTCCCGCCCTGCTGGCACCGTGGCCCACAGGAGCCCACAGGAGCCCACAGCTCCCACGGCCAGACAGCGGCTGGGAAAACGGCCCAGGGGAGGAGCCGAGCACCAGGACACTGCTGGACCGTGGTGAGACCCTCCTGATCCGGGGGCCGGCCTGGCCCGACACTGGCTGGGAGGAGCTTCTCGGCTGTGGCCAGCTGCTGTCCCAGCCGCTGAGCCTAATGGGGCACCTGAGGACTTACCTGGCTCCTTGGTTCCCCTGAGCCAGCACGGGTGACTCTGCCAGGCCTCTTGTGAGGGGCCGGGGAAGCCACGGTCCCCTCCCCAGCAGGATCCCATTTAACAGGAAGCTGACCAAGCAGAGCAGGTCACAGGCGCTCCCTGGCCGCTGACGGGGAACCTGGTAGATAGGGCACCGCCGTTTCCACGTGGTTTCCACGTGGGCTCACCCTCCGCAGAGGGGCCTCGGGATAGGAAGAAACGAGGATCACTATCTTTCCTCCCAGGTCCAGTGGCGCCGCTCTGCTCGACGTCCTCCTCGGACGTCCTCCGCGTCACTGAGCAGCCGTATGGAATGCCCAGATCTTTAACCAAGCACTGATTCTGCCACGCAGATGCCAACGTTGTGGCTTTTTTAATAGGAATGAGCGTCTATTCACAGGAAGACCGGACCCCGCATCTAGACGGTCCACCTTGTCCTAGTAGTAGCCAGAATTGTCACTGCCACAAAGTCTCCAAAACAGGGAAGCCCTCCGGTCAAGCTGCTCCGGGAAAGTGGTGACCTACAGACTGTACAGAGGTGATGTCTCTGCGCAGACCCCTCCCGCTCCACCCGGGCCAGACGGTCTGCACCCTGCCACTCCCTCGCACCGGGAGGAGGGGCAGGCCTCCAGCCCTCCAGCATGCCCTGTGAGGCCCTCGAACACTTCTGTCCTGGCCCAGGTGGCTTGGAGTGCGGCATGCCACCTGGGCAGCTGCAGTGGGGGTAGCCTGTCTGTGGAGCAGAGTAGCTTCCCTGGGCTCAGTCACAGGGAGCCTCAGGAGGGACAGCAGAGAGCAGGGGCTCTGGGGCAGCTGGTGACTCTAGTCACCCTGCAGAGGAGTGGCAGGAGCCGTGGCGTGTGAGGACCTTGGCTGGGTCTCCCGAGGACAGGCAGAGCAGATGGTGACTGGGCTGCGCAGGCATCGGGGCCACGTGCGGAGGCCTGGGGCTCTCGAGGCGTGGCCAGCTCTCTTGCAGCTGGCCAGCTCGGCCTGGGGGTGAGGAGCAAACAGGGGGAGCCCCTCCCCAGCAGGGTGCCTGTGGCCTGGCAGCCAGGGGAGCTGGACGAGGCAGGCCCAACAGCCCTCAGGCGGGCAGGGCTGGGAGAGCGCCCAGCCGGAGCAGAGGGAGGGGTCAGTGTGTGTGGGGGTGTGGTGGAAAGGAGCCGAGCTGCCAGGTCCAGCCCTCAGGCCACTGCCTTGGAGGGCTGAAGAGGAGGGACATGCTAGGGTCGGTGGGTCCAGGGTTCCCATGCAGCCTCTAGTAACGGGGAGCCAGCCCCTGCCCCACTGCCAGGACGGCCCAGGGCCTCCAGGAGCCTGGGGGGGCCGAGCCAGGTGCTTGGGCCACTGTGCCTGCAGTGAGGCAGAGGAGGGCGGCCTCTGCAGGACCAGCGTGGGGCAGCCCAGCCTCCCTGTGACCCACCTGCTGTGCCCTCTTTGTCTGGAATGCTTGCCGTGGTTAGATGCAGCTCAGTCCTTGAGTCCTGGACAGGCTCCAGCTGGTGGACGGGCTTTCCAAAGAGAGAAAGGTGGAGGTACTGGCCAGGTTCGCAGGAATTTAGGGGGTTATTTTTGTCAAACGTGGGTTGATCGTACAATCTTGGGAACACTGGGGACATGCTGGTGAGTCGTCCCGAAGCCCTGAGCAGCAGAGTCTGTCTAGGACCCCATGGCTATGGCCTCTGTCCACTGATGGGCAGAGGGAAGCTGTGTCCTGCTGCTAGGGCATGTCACCTGCTGTGGGGACCACACAGGGAGCTCCAGTGGAATAGGTCATCGCTGGCACCTAATCAGGAGGCGACAGGCAGCTCTTGGAACGAGATAGATCGGGGCGGGGACATGTTATTGCCACTGGACTCACGCTGTCCCAAGCCAGGTCCCTCGGCCGTGGCATGAGGATGCAGTGGGGTGTGGCCTCTGCCTCCACCAGACTCCCACGGCATCTGGGGTGCTGTGCTTCCTCCCGGGAGGCCTCCCTCCACGGAAGCTCCTGGGCTCTGTGTGGAAGTGACTCTGGGGACACTGAAGTGTCATCCCTCTTGGTTCTGATGTCTCTTGATGCTCCTCTCTGGCTGCTGTCATTGGCCAGCCCTGGTGGGCAGTGGACACTTGGGTGTTTGTGCCAGGACAGTGATCGGCCGCTGCAGGACAGAAGGGCCTGTTACCTCTCTGCACGCTGCAGGCCTGCGGTGCTGGTCCAGGGCAGGGTGGGGGTGTGGGGAGCTGTGGGCTCTGCCAGGCCTGAGGGGCTGCCCCTGCCCCGCTGCTGGAGAAAGAGTCTGTCTCCCCAGTTCCTGGACCCGCCCATCTGGTGTCTTTTCCACTAACAAAGGACCCAAAGAAACTTGAAGTTTCCGTGATGGGAGAAGGTTCTAGGAGGACTGGGAGGCAGTGTGGGGTGAGAAGAGGGCCGGTGCCTGGCAGAAGCAGACCTGTTGTTCAGGAAGTTTACTTTTTCCCTTCCCCTCCCTCTTCCCTTCCCTCTTGCCTTCCCTCTTCCTTGCTCAGGTGGACAGGGGACTGAACCCAGGGCACTCGACTGCCCAGCAGCACCCAGTCCTTTGGTGTACATTTGTTTTTAGTTCTGAGACAGAATCTCGCTAAGTTGCTGAGGCTGGTCTCACACCTGATCCTTGTGCCTCAGCCTCCAATCACTGGGTCAGAGGGGTGCACCGCCACGCCCAGCCCCTCCTCTGTGTGTGCTGCTGGGGGTCAGACCCGGGCCTCTCACTTGCTGGGCCAGCCACCCCTGCCGTCCTCTCTCAGGGTGCCCTGAGGCTGCTGGCCCAGGGTGTCCCCCTTGTGTCCAGCCCGTGGGGGCGCCCCCCGACTCCTCCTGTGGGAGCTCTCTCCTCCAGCAGGCAGCGTCTCCTGACCTGGGAAGTGGGGCCTGCGCCCTGTGACTTTCCCGGCGCACCCCTGCCCCAGCGCCTGCAGCTCTGAGTCCATCCTCAAGGACAGCTGAGGCTGCCTGCTCCCCTCCCACCTGCAAATGCCACCCTGGACCTGCCCCGGCAGCACCGCCTCCGTGTCTTTCCCTGGGTCGGGGGTTCTGGCCCGTCCCTGTTGCTGGTGGTTGTCACTGTCTTGTTGGTGTGACAGGGCATTGGTGCCCAGGCTGCCCCGAGGGCCGCGGCCTCCGGGCCTTGGACTCTCTGGGCTAACCCCTTCCTGTCTGCCGTCACTTGGCCACCCTGCAAGGCATTGCCGGGGGTGGGCTCTGGGCTCACCCAGGCTGTCTGGGGCAGGGCTCGTTGCCATGGTGATGTGGGCTGGGAACCCACTTCCCCTCTTGTCCCTGTTTGTGCCGTCTGTAAAATCGGGCGGGTGCAGAAGTCCACCTGGAGGTCTGGGAATGAATGAGTCAGAGTACAGAGGGGCTCGGAATGTCCCGACACGGCAAGGACGTGACAGCTGTGATCCTCATCGCCACCACTTAGGGGCAGGCAGACTCGGTGATGTGTAGGAGGTCGATGTCCTCATGCATCTCTCCACCACGGGGGGTGTGCAGAGAAACGCGTCACTGGGAGATCTCACCAGTGTGTGGGCACCATGAAGCAGCCCGGCGTGGTGGCCACACCTGTCATCCCAGCAGCTCGGGAGGGTAAGGCGGGAGGATTGCAAGTTCAAAGCCAGCCTCAGCATGTGTAGAGGCCCTAGCAACCTAGGAAGACCCCATCTCAAAAGTTTTTAAAAGCAGGGCTAGGGGTGTGGCTCAGTGGTAGAGCCTTGCCTCATATATGTGAGGCACTAGGTCCAGTTCTCAGCACCACATAGAAATAAACACATCAAATAAAGGTCCATCAACAACTAAAAATACATATAAATTTTAAAAAGAAATTTTAGAAAGCGCTGGGGAGGTGAGTCGTCATGTAGTGACGCGTGGCTGCTCCCCTTCGTGCCCTGGGCCTTCCTGCTGCAGCTGTAGGCAGATGTGCAGACACTGGGCTTGGCCGAGGGCAGCGGGCGCCTGGGCGGCACCCAGGGGAGGGAGCCCTGGAGGCGTCCTGCGCTGAAGGAGCCGAGGGCGTTTGGTGCCGTTCTCTGGACCATCCGGCGTGGTGTTGTGCAGGCGTGGTGGGATCCAGGGTGACTTCTGAGTGGGGGATTGCTCTGGGCCACCACAGGGGGCTCGAGCTCCCTCCAGGTGGGGTCGGGGTCCTGGGAGGTTCCTGGGCCCCAGGCAGGACCGTGCATGTGGCTCTGTGGCTGGGTCCGTCTGCGTCTTCTCATAGCAAGCAGCAGAGGACCAGCAGGCCCAGGGCAGTGAAGGCAGGCCGTGTCCCTAACGCATCCCGCAGAGGCAGGAAGGAAGGCCTGCCCAGCCCCACGCAGACTGCCCCGTCCCGGCTCCACCCGGCGGATCTCTGCGTGTACAGCTGTTGTTTCCAGTCTCCGTTGTCACGGGCCAGTTCTCCTGGAGCCCAGGGCAGGCGAAGGATGGGCACGGCTGCCATGAAGGGTATTCGCCTGTGCCCGCCCTGCAGGAAGAAGTGGACTTGCTGGTCCCTTCCCTGCTGTCCAGACCCCAGGCCAGGGGAGCAGCCAGTGCCCTGGGGCCAACAGCCTGGGCTCCAAGGCAGCCGAGGGCGCAGATCCACCCCGTGCCCCGGCAGGGCGTGTCTGAAAACCGGACTTGGGTCTGGTTCCCTGAAGTGGTCTCACCACGTGTGGGCGCGGTCTTACCAGTAAGAGGAAGCCCATCTCTGGCCAGGGGTTTGGAGACTGGAGGGACCTGTGCAGTCGAGATCCTGAACTCATGGTCACCTCAGTGGCCCCAGCCATCTGAGGCCTGAAGGCCAGGCTACAACCTAGAGTCCCACCCTTTCCTGTCTTTGCTGGTGGTTGGCAGGTCTGGTCAGCTGTGCCCGCCCCTTCCTGCCGCCCTCGTCCCTGGTCCAGACCACCCCGGCTGGCCCTCTGTGGCTCCTGGCCTGCCCTCCCAGGAATCCCTTCAGACGAGGCAGCAGACCATGGAGGTCCCCACGAGGTCCCTCACCCGGCTCGGCTCCAGGTGGTCCTGCGGCTCTGCCCCCCCTTCCCTGCGTCCTGTCCAGGCCTCTGTGCCTTGGCAGAGGTCATCTATTCACACGGTCCCCACCTAGCAGGCCTCGGGCCTCTACCCCTGGAGGGCAGATCAGGAGGATGCAGCTGCTAACCGGTCCCTCTTTCCTCGTCCAGGTCCTCTGCCTGGCGCCCTGGGCTGCGTCTGCCCCCGGGTTGATCTTAGATGTTGGGAGAGCCAGAGCCACACCCACCAGCCCAGGCACAGAGCTGGCCTCAGCCGCCTTCAGTCTGAGCTGTCCCTGCTGGTCCCAGGAGCCACCTGGGTCCCTGGTTTCCTCCTCTTTGGGCCACCTGGGAGGAGCTGGACATGAAAGGCTACAGGCCAGCAGCCAAAGGCAGCTCTGTCTGCTATCGAAGGTCAAGTTCCTGCAGGCACGGTGGCCGGCCCCTGCAGTCCCTGTGGCTCGGGGGCCTCACACCTTTGATCCTGGCCATCCTGGGCCCCTGGAGAGATTGCGTCTCAAAATAAAGTCACAGGACTGGGATGCAGCTTGGTGGCAGGGCATCCCCAGTTCCAAACACCAGTGGCCACTCCCGGGCAGCTCTCAGCTGCTCTGCCCGAGGTGAGGCCACAGGTGCTGCTGAGGGACATGAGCCCGGCCCCTTGTCTCCTGCGCAGGTTGTTCCTGGTCATAGAGTACGTCAACGGTGGGGACCTCATGTTCCACATGCAGAGACAGAGGAAGCTCCCGGAGGAACACGCCAGGTGGGTCCCAGGCCGGGCGGGGCGGGGCGGAGGGCGGGGCGGGGCAGGGCGGAGGGGCGGGGCCGGAGAGACGGGGCGGGGCGGGGCGGGGCACGGAGAGACGGGGCAGCATGAGGACCTCCTCAGGAGTCGGCAGGAGCTGGGAGGAAGGGCAGAGTGGCCGCTGCCTTCTCTGAGCAGCTGTCCTCAGGGGTCTGAGGACACTGTGTGGGGCAACCCTCCTCCGGGAGCCAGGTCTTGGGGGTGGCCCTGATGTCACAAGGCCCTGCCTGGGAGCAGTGGGCTCCAGCGTCAGACTGCCCAGTGGCAGAGCGTGCCAGGAAGAGCGGCCTCCGCTTCCTTTGAAAAGGACTGAGGGCCACCTGCCCCTTCTCGTGGCACGGGTGTCTGCCCACAAGCCTCTGCCAGCCTCGGGCAGCGCGGCCCCCAGCAGCCTCCCCACCAGCTCTCCTCCTCCGTACCCCACCTGCCCTGCAGCTCTGAGTCCCCAGGACCCTCTGGGGACGGAGCCTGTGCGGCGTGTGCACACGGCCCGCTTCCCAGCGTGAGCGTGGTGGCATTGTGTGTGGCCGTCCTGCCACCACCTCCCAGGCCACAGCCCCGTCCCCTGAGTCAGTGGCACCCGCCTCCACCCTGAGTCCCTTCGGTGGCCCCTGAGAGGAGCGCCCCGTGGTGCGCTGGTCTCTGTCCCCACGTGGCTCAGCCTGGTGTCTTCATCCTGCTCTGTGCCCCGCGGTCGGGATGTCCTTCTAAAGGCCAAGCGGTGGACACACTTGGCCTCCTCCTCCCATTCACGGGTCCTGGACTCGGGTCACCCCCGCGCTTCAGTTACTGGGAATAAAGCCGCTTTGCACTGGCGGGCAGCTGAGGCCCTGCTCTGACTCTGGGCCTCCACCCCGAGGGGGACTGCCCGGTCACCTGGAGTTCTGTCTTCATGCTCCAGGGCCGTCCCTCCTGCTGTGCGCAGTGGCTGCACCGCAGAGGGCATGGGGTCAGTTTCCCCACACTCACCGCGGGCGTTTTCTGGCCGTTTTGTGCTGTCGTTGTGGCCACCCAGTGGTCAAGGGGCCTGTGTGTGCCTTGGACTTGCATTCCCCTCACGTCCAGTGGTGCTGGGTGCCTTCTGGGTCTGGGGGGCCACTCATTGGCTCGTCACACAGAAGACGCAGCCAGTGGCCAGGAGCTGGGTCAGGCAGTGCGGCCTCCGGCTGGACCTCTGCACGGGCCGCCCTCCGCTGCTGACAGCAGGTGCCCCACCAGGTTCTACGCTGCTGAGATCTGCATTGCTCTCAACTTCTTGCATGAGAGAGGGATCATCTACCGGGACCTGAAGCTGGACAATGTGCTTCTGGACGCTGATGGACACATCAAGCTGACAGACTACGGCATGTGCAAGGTGAGCAGCTGCCCTTCCCTGGCACCAGGTCCCCTACCCTCCTGTGGTCCAGGGGGACAGCACCTCAGCCTGCCCTGCCCTTGGTACCCCAAGAAATGCCCACCACCTGGATACAGCTTGATGGTGGGGCTCCAAGGTGCCCTTCCACCTGTAGTCCATGTACAGTCCCCTCCTTGAATCTGTCCCCACAGGAAGGCCTGGGCCCTGGGGACACCACCAGCACTTTCTGCGGAACCCCAAATTACATCGCCCCGGAAATCCTGCGGGGAGAGGAGTACGGTGAGTGGGTGCCACACAGGAGCAGACGTGGCCACGCCTCTGCCCTCAAGCAGAGAGGGAGGCGGGGCAGCGGGCCAGCCCCCAGAGTCCAGGGCAAGGCCTGCCTGGCCACCAGGGAGAGGCTCGATTGGCCATCTCGCACCCCGCGGGTCCCGGCAAGGTGGTCACCTGCCTGGCCTGCCAGCCCTTGCAGACCTCCTGGTGTCCAGAGCCGGTCCTTGAGGGTCCTGCAAGGACTTTCGGAGAGGATGAGGAAGCAAGGACAGGCAGGGGTCAGGGCAGGTGCCCTGCATCGGTGGGCACCAGCTCAGGTGCAGGGGAAGAGGTGTCCCCGGGAAGGCAGACGCGCCTTCTGCTCCCGTCCTGCTCTGGGTGGGAGGCGGCAGCGGGACGTCATATGCACCCACGTTCACCTGTGTGTGGAGGGTGTGCTGCGTGTGCACACCAGTTTACATACCTGTGCCAGGAGACCAGGTGGAGCCGGCAGGCCAGCCAGGCCTTGCCCTCGGAGTACCTGGGCCCCAGGAGCTGCTTTGGTTGAAGGTGCTCAGTGGCCAGAGCAGGAAGACCAGGCAGTGGACTAAAACACAGTCCCGAGCGGGCAGGGCCTTGACTTAGTTAGGGCAGGTGGCCAGCTGGACTGTGGCGGCAGCTGCTGTCCTTAGGCAGAATCCGAGGCTCCCCATGCGCTAAGACAGTACCCGACAGACCACCTGAACGTCAGGAGGCCGGAGAGTGGATGTAGCAGGGGTCACGGGAGCATTGTGCTGTCTTGGGGGCTTTCCAGACTCGGTTAAACAAAAGCAGAAACAAGAAATAGACTGGCCAGGCATGGTGGCCACGCCTGTGATCCCAGCGATCTGGGAGGCTGATGCAGGAGGATCGTAAGTTCCAAGCCAGTCTGGGCAGCCCAGTGAGATCCTGTCTCAAAATCAAACGTTAGAAGGTCGGGTCGCGCTCGGTGGTGAGACCCCTCCTTGGTTCAGCCCCCAGAAAAGGGAGGACGACTAGGTGGGCAGCGTATCAAGGACGCCCGAGCAGAACTGAAGGCCCAGGTGGCCACCAGGGAGCCACAGTGTGGGCCGAGGGTGACAGCTCAACTTGCAAACAGTCCTGCAGCTCCGAGGGAGACAGGCCCAGGACAGTGGGTGGCGGGAGCCGCCGAGGAGGATGCGGGCTCCCTCGGTCGAGGCTGCGCCAGCTTGGAAGCGTCCCCATTTGTGTTGGCTGAGCCTGTCAAGCAAACCAAAGACGGCTCTTCCCAGGGTTCAGCGTGGACTGGTGGGCGCTGGGCGTCCTCATGTTCGAGATGATGGCCGGGCGCTCCCCCTTCGACATCATCACCGACAACCCTGACATGAACACAGAGGACTACCTTTTCCAAGGTGCGTGGGCCAGGGTGCTCCCGGGCTTCCTGCTGGCCACCCTCCCGTGGCTCGCAGGCTCCGAGTCAGGGAACGGCCATGTGGTGGTGATGCGCTTCACGTCACCATGGGTGACCTGAAGAGAGAGCCCTGACTTAGCCCAAACCCCCTTCCGCCCAGGCCAGGCGCAGCTGGAGGCCTGGACAGTGCCCCGGCCCTTGTCTCCTGGAAGCCCTGACACCTGCCCTGGTCAAGGCCACTGTCCTGGGAATGCAGGTCCAGGGGCCAGGCTGTCCCTCGGCGCCCTCTGCTGGCCAGTGTGCTGAGGCTGCCCTGCGCCTGAGACAGGGCTGAGTGTGGGGAGCAGTTGGTCTGCAGCCTGTGGAGCCCTCCTGCAGGGTAGGACGGGGCCTGGCAGGGCACCCAGAGGCCCTGTTCAGAAGTGGGCTTAGGCCGCAAGTGCTGGGCAGAGCCGGCTCAGTGAGGCCCTTCCCTGCTCCCTCCTGGCAGTTATCCTGGAGAAGCCGATCCGCATCCCCCGGTTCCTCTCCGTCAAAGCCTCCCACGTCTTGAAAGGGTTCCTGAACAAGGTACACGCCTGCCCGCGCCTGGCCCGGGGCCTCCGTGGAGGGCTCTGGGTCCTGGGTGTGGGAGCCCTGCCCTCACTGGGCCTTCATCTTAACAGAACAGAGTGGGCATCCTGCCCAGGAGGAGGGGAGAGCAGCCCAGCCCGTCTGCAGAAGAGTTCCATGGGGGGTGGCGGGGTTTCCTCTTGAGCATGGCCTGTCTTGGGAGGCTGACTGGCCCTTGTTTGAACCTGACCCCAGGACCCCAAGGAGAGGCTCGGCTGCCGGCCACAGACTGGCTTTTCGGACATCAAGTCCCACGCCTTCTTCCGCAGCATCGACTGGGACCTGGTAAGGCCTCGGGGAGCTGTGCATCCCAGGCGCGAGCAGGCCTCCAGGCAGGCCGTGTGGGAGGGCCACGCACCTCGGATTCCTTAGTGGGGCCCCACTGCATGGAGCCAGGGCTGCCAGGATGGGAATGAAGGGCATGGGCCCCAGGAGTGAGGGGGTCACAAAGAGAACTCGGCCAGCGAGCTCATGAGTGGCACTTCCTGGCCATCTCTGGGCAATTTCTTTGGTGTCCTAGTCAGTTTCCAAAAGCTGCCTGGTCTCAGTCTGCCCTCACTAGTCACTAGACAGGTGGTGGCAGCACACTCAAGGGTGGGTTTGGTGGGTTCCTGGGACTGGAGAGAAGCCGCCGCAGTGTGTCTCCGTGATGCGAACAGCCCGTGAAGGGAGGCAGCGGGGCAGAGCTCAGGGCCAGCGTCTGCTTCCCAGCCCCGCCTGGTCTTTGTGCCACAGCAGCGACGTCCACTCTGGCCCTGTGGTCAGAGCGGGCTCCCTTCCGCACAGCCAGTCAGAGGGCTGTCCTGCACACCTGGGGACCCTGGGAAGGGGGCGGGTCAGGTGGCCAGGCAGGCCCTGGCCCCTCCTGGAGCCCAGCAGCTGTGCATGGCAGAGCCAGAGCCCGTGCCCTTCCTCTCTGGGGGCAGAGACTTCAAGAGAGAACTTTGCTGTTTTCTGTTTGATTTTACTGCTCTGCAGTCCCAGGTGACCCCGCCCCTGACCCACACTGACACTCAGCTGTCCACTGCCAACCTGGCCGCGCCCGGGGCAGGTGCTCAGTGGGAAATGCGTCCCTCCTGGACCCCTCCTGCCCCCACCCAGCTCAGCTCCATCTCCAGGAGTAGGGGGCTCATCCTGACAGTCTGTTCTTTCACAAACCAGGCATCACCCAAATCCAGGGCCAGCCCTGCAGGCCAGAGGGACACCTGCTCCTTAGAAGCCCGAGGGCCTGAGGTGGCTGTCCCCTGCAGGTCATGGCTGTCACCACATCAGCCGCCAGTCAGCCTTTTCGTCCCTGTGGAGGTGCATCTTGACATGCATTCACACGGACACATGCCCAGTCACGCCAGGGGCTCAGGGCAAGGAGGACCCACCCGGCCCTCTGCCCACATCCCCCTCCCCACCCCACATCATGGACCCAGCCTAGCTTCTGTCCAGGGACCTCCCGCCTGCCCCCGTCCTTCCTCCTGAGCCTCTCAGGGCCCCACGCGTCCCCCAGCGTATAGGGCGTGCTCCTGCCACAGGGCCTGTCAGGCAGGGCGCGGCCTGCATGGCTATTCCCAGGCTGATCTCCCTGGCCCTTGGCCCTCAGCGGCAAAGCACAGCCTGGCCTACTGTGTCCTTCCTGCCCCGATGGTTGTTGGCCTTGGGGGCTCCAAGGCAGAATTTGCTGCGTCCACTGCTCTGTCCTTGTGGCCTAGGATGATGGCTCACACCAGCCTATGTTCAACAAATATCGCTTGAGAGGGGCCAGGGTGGCCAAGAGAGAAGGATGTAATGGTGGCTCAAAGGGAGAGCGAGGCAGCCTCGCCCTCCACAGAGAGAGGCCAGGGCAGGGCCAGCACCCGGCTCCAGTTCCGACTCCTGTTGTGGATCTCAGTCCCTTTCAAGCATCAGACCTAAGATGGAGAAGACAATTCAAGAAATGCCCCCTCTTACCCTTCCTTATCATGAAACACTGAAACATACTGACAGAGAAGCGGGCCATCCTGGGGGAGGGAGAGTCCTGTCCCCACAGCTGGGCCTGGGATGCACATCTGCAGGAGCCTGTCCTCCTCTGCCCCTCCCTGCAGGAGGCCCTTCTCAGACGGCCACCCCCCCACACACCCATCCAGCCTCACGATAAAGACCTTTCTCTGGCATCCCGATTCCCTTCCGACTTGGGCTCCCGGGCAGGGAGGGGGGCCAGCCAAGGTGGGTGGGTGGGCTTGTTTGCTTGCAGTGTGACTGATGCTCTGCCACCTGGCCAGGATCAGCCACCCCCCGCCTGGTGCAGGAGAGCCTCTGACTAGCTCTGCTCTTCCACGGGAGACAGTGGTGACAGCTGGTCCAGAGTGGCCAGGTCGTCTGCCATGTGGCCCAAGCTGCTCTGGGAGTAGCTGGGGGGTCCAGTGCCTCAAAGGCCAGCTTTGAGTCTGTCTCCTCTCAATCCCCGACCCCTACACACCTGGCAAGGAAGGGCGCTGACCCAGCGTGGCAGACCTCCTGGACTTGTCAGGTGGCAACTCCATTTAGGAGAGATGGGGCCTCTCACAGCCGGAGCTCAGTGTTTAGGGACAAGCCTGGCCCTGTACAGGAGAGCAGCACCCACAGTGTGAGTGGATGAGCTGGGGGGAGTGAGAAGGGAGTGAGTGGGCGAGTGGGTGGATGGGTGAGAGAATGACTAAGTGGACGAGTTGGTGGACGGCGAGTGAATGAATAAACGGGTAAGTGAATTAATAAAAATGGGTGAGGGAGGGAATGAACAGGGGAGTGAATTAATGAATGGGTGAGGGAGGAATGAACAGGTGAGGGAATTAATGAATGGGTGAGTGAGAGAATGAACGGGTGAGTGAATTAATGAATGGGTGAGTGAGAGAATGAACGGGTGAGTGAATTAATAAATGGGTGAGGGAGGAATGAACAGGTGAGGGAATTAATGAATGGGTGAGTGAGGGAATGAACAGGTGAGGGAGGAATGAACGGGTGAGGGAATTAATGAATGGGTGAGTGAGGGAATGAACGGGTGAGTGAATTAATGAATGGGTGAGGGAGGAATGAACAGGGGAGTGAATTAATGAATGGGTGAGGGAGGGAATGAACGGATGAGGGAATTAATGAATGGGTGAGTGAGGGAATGAACAGGTGAGGGAATTAATGAATGGGTGAGTGAGGGAATGAACAGGGGAGTGAATTAATGAATGGGTGAGTGAGGGAATGAACGGGTGAGTGAATTAATGAATGGGTGAGGGAGGAATGAACAGGTGAGGGAATTAATGAATGGGTGAGGGAGGAATGAACAGGTGAGGGAATTAATGAATGGGTGAGGGAGGAATGAACAGGTGAGGGAGGGAATTAATGAATGGGTGAGGGAGGAATGAACAGGGGAGTGAATTAATGAATGGGTGAGGGAGGAATGAACAGGTGAGGGAATTAATGAATGGGTGAGGGAGGGAATGAACGGGGGAGTGAATTAATGAATGGGTGAGGGAGGAATGAACAGGTGAGGGAATTAATGAATGGGTGAGGGAGGGAATGAACAGGTGAGGGAATTAATGAATGGGTGAGGGAGGGAATGAACAGGTGAGGGAATTAATGAATGGGTGAGGGAGGAATGAACAGGTGAGGGAATTAATGAATGGGTGAGGGAGGAATGAACAGGTGAGGGAATTAATGAATGGGTGAGGGAGGGAATTAATGAATGGGTGAGGGAATTAATGAATGGGTGAGGGAATTAATGAATGGGTGAGGGAGGAATGAACGGGGGAGTGAATTAGGGAGTGAATGGGGAGAGAGGGAGGGCGGGCGGGAAGGCCGAGTCTGGGGAAGAGGAGTCCGGGAGGGGATGTCCCCGTGGCTGAGGCAGAAGCCTGGCTAGCAGTGTGTGAATACAGTGGACGTCAAGGCTCCAGGCCTGGTGTCTGCAGTTCTCTGCCTCCTCCGCAGCATGCGGGGCAAGCCCGTCCCACGTCCTCTTGATGGCAGCACCGGTCACCCAGGGACGGCCCCTGCCCCACCTGGCCACACTGTGGACCAAGTCCTGCAGGGCTGGGGCTCCCCCACACCTCAGCTAGCAGAGCCTGATGGACTGTGGCCAGGGGTGGGTGCTATGCCTGGGGACCAGGGGCCTGCTGCCTGGTGCGCACTCCCTGCTCAGCAGAGTCACTGTGGGCCAGAGCACAGGCAGGGCCCTGCCGGGTGTCCAGCACCTGTGCTCCTAAGACAGAACAGAAGAAAACCTCAGCCCCCGACTTCAGCCCCGGTTCCCCAGTTCGGCAGCAGTGGCTCTCAGGCAAGGCTGGCCAGCGTGGAGGTCTCTGCCTGGGGTGGGGCGCCTCACCACCCGGGACTGGCCTGCCTAGCCCAGGCCTCCAGTGTTTTTGAGTTGAATTTCTCTGCTGTTGGATATTTTCTCCTAGGTGAGTTAGTGAATGGGTGAGAGAAGGTTTTTTTGTGTTTTTTTGTTGTTGTTTTTGAGTACCAGGGATTAAACTCGGGTGCTTGACCACTGAGCCAGATTCCATCCCCGTTTTGAATTTTCTTATAGTCAGGGTCTCACTGAGTCGCTCAGCGCCTCACTTTTGCTGAGGCTGGCTGTGACTCGAGATCCTCTTGCCTCGGCCTCCCAAGCTGCTGGGGTCACAGGCGTGTGACACTGCGCCCAGCTGTAGGTTCTGTTTTAAGAAGAAGGGCTGTTCGGCATCCAACTACAAGGCATACCGAAAAGCAGAGTCTCTCCTATTTCATTCTGTGGTTTGAGCGAGTGCCGAGGACTAACCTGGGGGTGGAGACGGCACTATCTGAGGCTCCTCGCCTGGTCTTCCCCAGCTAGAGAAGAAGCAGGCCCTGCCTCCCTTCCAGCCGCAAATCACTGATGACTACGGCCTGGACAATTTCGACACGCAGTTCACCAGCGAGCCCGTGCAGCTGACCCCAGATGATGAGTGAGTGCTGGGGCAGCCCAGGGTCGGGACACCCTCCTGAGCTGCCGAGCTGAGGTGCCGGACACCAGCTGCTTCCAGTTCGGCTCCCTCCCGGCCTCCCTTTCTACCATGGGTCTGGCAAGGGGGTCTCAGCAGAGCCCAAGGGAGCAGGCACGCGGCCCCCCACCCACCCCTTCTCTGTGCTTCCAGGGACGTCATAAAGAGGATCGACCAGTCTGAGTTTGAAGGCTTCGAGTACATCAACCCGCTTCTGCTCTCCACCGAGGAGTCCGTGTGAGGCCTCGTGCGTCTCTGCCGTGGACATACCTGTGAATGACCCCGTGACCTCATCCTTCACCACAGCATATGCATGCCAGGCTGGGCACGAGGCTCTGGGCAGCCAGGGAGGGACGCTGGCCCGAGACTGTGGAGGGACACATCCCTCAGGCAGGCGCCTCTGGGCAGAGCAGCCCCTGGCATCTGGGCCTGGAGAGGCCGGCTTCGTGCTGGGGAATGGCTTCTCGGACCTGCGTGGTGGACCACCGCGGCGTACCCAGGCGGAGACTCGCCATCTCGAAGGTGCACCTTTTCCACAGAAGCAGAACTCGAGGCACTAACGTGCTCCTGCAGGAGAGTTAGTGTTGTGTCCTGAGGAATAAAATGTCCCGATGGTGTCCAGCGTCCCTCTGATGCCTTTTTTCCGAGTGGCACCTGCAGATGCAGCCCAGATGTGAGGAGGAGCCGAGCTTGGGAGCAGTCGGGATGTGGGTGGGGACGGGGTCCAAGTGCCTGCAGGGGTACACTGCACAAGGAACCTTTGCCGATCCGGAACGTTTTCTAGATCCCGGTAAGTTCCTGATGTGACATTTACAAGTATTCCCCCACCACGCGCATGACCAGCCGCGGCAGTGGGCTGGTCCTGATGCCCTGGCCAGAGCGGCAGAGCTGACCTGCCCGCTCCATGGACCCGGTGGGGAAATTGGGGTCCCAGAGATGCTGAGACGTCGCTCACCAAAGCACCAGTAGACCAAAAAAAGGAAAAATAAAATCTGAAAACAAAATCTGCACAAAATGTGTCTGAAGACGCTGACCAGTGCCTCCGGGATTCTTGTGTTCTGTGTCAGAGTTTTTGGAAAATTATCAGTCACATGATACTCTCAGAGATTTAAAAAGCAGTGTGAGAGACACTGGCCTTACGGTCAGCAGCCAGCCCCGAGAGCCAGCGCTGGTTCCAGGAGGGCAGTGCCGCATGGTCAGGTCAGGGCTGCGTCCCAGGTTTCTAGAAAGAGGAGAGCCAAGTCCTCAGCCCCTCGGTGGGCCAGCCACCTCTTCAGCCCCCCAGCCCCTGGGCAGTGTGTGGGAGGCCTGTGCTGCAGTGGCCGGGTGGCTCTGGTCCCCAAGAGCTATCCTAGCGTGCCTTGGGGACATCGCCATACGCCCTCTGGCTCCCCACAAGGCAGTGTGGAGGCCAGTCTCACCCCGGGGGCCTCCCAAGGAGGTCATGTTAGAAACAATCACAAGTGCAAGGTGCAGGGCCCACTGCCCTGCTGCGCAGAGACCTGGGTAGACCAGTCTCCCTGACACACTCAGGTTCCTGAGGCCACTGCAGCAGCTGGCACTGGGCATGTCACAAATTCACACTGGGTCCAGGTGCTGGACAGGCATGTGGAGTGCTTCCGGTTCCCAGGCTGCCCTGGTGCGTTAGGTGACCCCACCCCAGCTGGGGCTCCCAGGTGGCCCTGCAGCACTCCCAGCCTCAGCCAGTGAGACCCCCTCCAGGGACAGAGGCCCAGGCCACCTGTGGGGCCCAGGAGAGCTCCCGCCCCCGAGCCCTGGTCTGAGGGCCATGCAGCCCACCTGTCCGGGGGCAGCCACCTCTGGGAGCCCCTGGCCCCTGGCTTGCCCAGTTCAGGGTGTTCACTCCGACGCTGCCACGCTGCCAAATGTGCCAGGCGCCAGCGCAGCTGCTTGCAGACAGGTGTCGGTGAGACTGAGCTCACGGGAGAGGGCGTTTTTATATGTAGGAATTTGTTTTATAAATTAAAGAAAGTGAGGGATGTAGCGAAGCTTGGCTTCGAACAGTCCAGACACAAGAGCACAGCTTTTGGAAATTGTTCATGACATCTGGTGCCTTGGTGATCGTGAGCGTCCCACACGCCTGGGCCACAGACGCTGTCCTTGCCCGCACGGCCACGGCGTCCTGTTCCTGTGCATCTATTAAAGACTGAACGAAGCGCTCGTCTCGTGGTCGCTGTGTGCAGGCCCCTCTGGGAAGCGGGTGGGGCCGTCTCCACAGGCGGACTGTCTCCTAGAGCAGTTCTGGTTCACAGTCCCGTTGTCCCCTCACGCACACGCGTGGCCTCACCCTCGAGATCCTACCAGTGGGCCGCACTGTCCCGGCTGCACCCTCCCCCAGTCCACACTGCGTCTTGGCTGGGCCAAGCTGAGGCCTTCCCTGGGTTTGGACCAGGGCACGGCACATGCCAGCCCTGGAACCCCATGCTCCGCCCATGTCCCTCCCACCCCTCCCCACCAGATACTGGGACAGGGCAGCAAGGCAGTGCCTGCGTGAGGAGGGCTGGACTCCGGGAAGCTGTGCCCTGCAGGCCGTCCGCCTGGCAGGAAGGCACAGAAGGCCCCTGCCCTGCTCACCACCCAGCCCAGTCGCTGGGGGCCAGCATCAGGACGGGAGAGGACGCCACTGGGCCTCTACTGGCTGGGATGCCCTCTGCCCTGGCCAGACACAGCCCTGGGACTCCAGCCCCTGCCAGCAGCCTTCCCACTCAGGACAGTGCCTCGGGCTCCCTGCCCGGCGCTGGGGCCATGAGCCTGGACCCAACCGCCTGCCCTGACCTCAGGACAAGAGCCAATCCCAACCTTCCCGTGAGTCCACGCACGGTTCCCAGGCTTGCTCTGCAGAACCCCAACACAGTGGCCCTTCGACAGGCTCCCAAGTGCCCCAGGATGCAGCCTGGCCTACCCTTGGCCCTGAGCTGCCCGCTCCCTGCATGTGCCTTCAAAGCTTGTTCAAAGCCATTTTTTTAAAAGGAAAATCCCGATTTCTGGATGTCACCCTGGGTTTCATGTCCTGCTCGTCCCACGGGACCCTGTGCCTTGCTGAGTACCAAAACCTGGCTCCTCAGAACCCCTGAGCCAGGCCCCAGGAGAAAGCGGCCCAATCCCCTGAACGAATGTCGCTGATAAGCCAGGGCAGTGGCCACACCTGTCCCCCCAGCAAGTCAGAGGCTGAGGCTTGAGGACCCAAGCCCCAGGCCCCCTGTCTCACAATCAGGAAAGGCTGGGTGTGGCTCGGTGGTAGAGCACCCTGATATAATCCACGGTATCAAAAACCAAACCAAACCAAAGGTGGCTGACAGGAACAGGCCTGTCCCTGCTTGGGGAACCACTGACCCTCGGCAAAGAGGCCGCAGGGCCCCTGGTGCATCACCTCTCCTGCCTCAGGACGCACTCCCGGGAGCTCTCTGTCCTGGAGACCTCATGGCCCCTGCTCACACATCACACCTCACCCCGCTGTGACGGCCACCCTTGGTGACACCGCCCCTGCCTGTGGAGGTGAGCACACCAGGGGGTTAACAGTGTGGCTGTGATCTGGTCTGGATTCAAGGGGCCTAAGCTCCTGTGTTTTTTGGGGTTTTTTTAATATTTTTAATTTTTATTTATTTCTTAGTTTTCGGCAGACACAACATCTTTGTTTGTATGTGATGCTCAGGATCGAACCCGGGCCGCACGCATGCCAGGCGAGCACGCTGCCGCTTGAGCCACATCCCCAGCCCCAGCCCCAGCCCCAGCTCCTGTGTTAATGCAGGAACATCCAGGGGTAAGGTGGCTGGACAGAGCTACAGCCTGACTGTCCACCGTTAGAATGGGCTGCCTGGGTGGGAGCTGGGGCTGCCCTGGACAGCGTGTCTCCCCTGCAGCTCTCCCCCTCTCCCTCCGGGCTGCCCTCTCTGGAGCGGGGTCCTGCCCCATGCCCTTCCACCACGGCACGCTGCCTCGCCTCAGGCCAGAGCAAGGGGCTGAGAGGACAAGGACCAAGCCTCTGAACCGCAGCCAAAATAAAAGCTTTCCCTGCCCCAAGTTGTTCTTCTAGGTCCTTTGGTCCCAGCAGTGACAAGCTGCCTGGCCCTCTGGCCCAGCCCGTCAGGCTTCACGGCGGGGAGGGCATGCTGCCCTGAGCAGGCCCAGCTGAGTGCACACAGGTGGTGCGGGCAGAGGTGCCCAGTTCTGGGGAAAGCACAGCCTCCCCACCTGGGGCCGGGGCCATGGACTCTCCACAGTGGTCAGGACTCTGCCCGACTCCCACATCAGAAACAGAGGAAGCCAGCGTCCCAGCTTTAGCACGCAAGGCGGGAGAGCCCACACCCGTTTTAATGTGCATGTTCAGGAGCAGAGAGAAGGTGATCAGTGAGGGCAGCCTGGCCAGGAGCCCCCTTTAGCAGCTCTGCTCTGGACACCGGCGGTTTACCACGCCACATCATCCGTGCTTTCTGCCAAGCACTGTGCGAGGTGGCTGTCCACGTCCAGCTGGGCCAGCCTGCGAGAGAGAACAGACACGGTCACTCAGCCCCTTCCTAGAGTACTGGCCGTAGGACAGGCACCTCCACGCCTCCCCCTGTGCTCCTTAGAGGTCCTGCTGGAGAGGACCCCAGGGGCCTTCTCCACAGCTGGTCAGAATGAGAGGCAGGGACATCAACCTCAGGAACCTTGCCCACTGCCGGAGAACTGCCTCCAGCCAGAGGCCACAAGGCCCTGGACTCCTGCCCCAGCCCCAGAGGACTCAATGCCTGCCTGGCACAAAGTACACTCATCATGGGGCTGACCCCAAAAGCCCATCTACAGGTGGACAGCAGCAGAGATGGGCAGCCTGCCCCCCTAGCCTTCCACAGCAGGAGGTCACGCACGCTGGGGGGCAGATCTTCCAGGAGCACCGTCAGGGAAGAGCCAGCCCCCTGAGCAGGAAGGCAGGAGCACCTGCAGAGCACCTCACCAACCTCATAGCGGAGGCAGCAGGCAGCAGGCGGCCAGCTCAGGCCTGGGATCTGAGTCCCTTTCTTTGGTTCCAGGGACTGAACTCAGGGTGCTTTAGCACTGAGCCACATCCCCAGCCCTTTTCTTATTATTTGAGACGGGGTTTAAGTTGCTCAGGGCCTTGCTAAGTTGCGGAGGCTGGCCTCGAACTTAGGATCCTTCTGCCTCAAGAGCCACTGGGATTACAGGGGGGCGCCACTGCGCCTGAGAATGTTCTCTCCCGTGGAAGAAGCAAGCCCCATGCAGGACTGTCAGCTGGGCGGGGCCTTCCCTGGACTCCGGGAGTAGGCGGCTCTGGAACAATGGCCCCAGGGAGGGGCAGCAGGAAGGAACCCACCAGAGCCGGAGAGCTCAGGGAGGCCCCTGGACCAGCAGGCAGGCTCCACGCTCAGTGTCACCCCACCAGCAGCCCAGGCAGGGAAGGCCAGGTCCCAGCTGTAACTCCCAGAGGGTGGCCTGGCAGAGGTGCTCAACGGAGCTGCTGGGGACGATGCCCAGGGACTGAGCAGTGGCTTCAACTAAGACTTGAGCCCAGGTCTTCCTGGAAGCCACATGGCCAGTGTCCCCCTGAAGCAACCCACTAGATGTCCACCTGTATGGCCCAGAGTCCACCAGGCTGTAAGCAGAGTGTCCCCTTGCCTCCTGCCACCCGGCTCAGGCTCCCACAGCCACCCTCAGACCAGGCGCTTCCGAGTGGGGCGGCGAGCACCATGGTCCCTGGGCTCTGCTCTGTGCCCCTCTACCCCATCTGTGCGGCCATCACAGCCTCCATTTCACTTCCCCGTGGCACCCCTCAGAGCAGGACTCTGAGGTGGCTTCCAGTAGGACCTGGCCTGGGCATGCGCCCGAGGCTCTCTCTCGGATCTGGGCAGCTGGCGCTGGCCTGCCCAGGAGCCGCATGGAACTGTGAGTCCTAAGGACCCTCTGGACATGCTGCTGGCCAACCAGATGCCTGCTCCCTGTCCTATAGACCTCCCAGGACACGGCCTGAATGTGCCAGGTAGACGGCCAGAAAGGCCCCTCTCTGCGAGAGAAGACCAGAATGACCAACTACCTCTGATGACAAGGGGACATCAGGCCCAAAGGCTGAGTGGCCCTGACCACAGCAGGAAGTTCCCTTGCCAAACCTGACCCCCGAGACAGCTCCCCTCTGCTCCCAGGTCCTGGTGACCACCGGTGGTTCTCTCTACTGGCAGCCCCCAGTCAGGTACCCTAAAGTCCCCAAGAGCCCCTCAGCCCCTCAGGGACCATGGGCTTCAGCCTGTTCTTGGAACCAGTCCCTCTTCCACATGCCTTCCCCAGACAGTTCTGTGAGGACTTGGGTCATCCTGTCCAGGGGATTCCAGGTCATGTACCCTGGACATCTGCCCCGTAGAGCTGTTTCAGCCTGACGTGTTTTTGAACACTACCATCCTGACCCCATGCCCATGGTGGACACCCTCAATAAGACCAAACAGGAGGGCCCAAGACCACAGATAACTAGCTGGTCCAGCAGGACGCAGGACAAAGTGGTAGTTCATGTACTGCATCTTAGCAAAAGAAGAGGTTCCACCCCCTTACTTAAGAAAGAGGCACAAACCAGTGGCACCGCCTGTAATCCCAGCCACACAAGGGAGGCTGAGGCAGGAGGATCACAAGTTCAAGGACTTCGTCTGCTTTAGCAAAACTCTAAACAACTTAGCAAGGCCCTGTTTCAAAATAAAAAGGGCTGGGGCTCAGCAGTGCAGCGCTTGCCTAGCATGTGTGAGGCACTGGATTCGATTCTTAGCACCACACATAAATACATTTTTTAAAAAATGAAAGTTAATTGACAACTAAATAAAATAAATAAATAAATTTTTATTTTTAAATAAATAAAAAGGGCTGGGCATGTAGCTCAGTGCTTAAGCACCCCGGGGTGCCATCCCCAGTACCCAAAAAAAGACATAAAAATATAGTCATTTTTGTTTGTTTTGGTTACTGGAGAAGGAACCCAGGGGTGCTCTACTCCTGAGCGACATCCCCAGCCCCTTTTATGTCTGTGAGACACAGTCCTGAAAGACTGCATCTGGCAGAAAAAAAACAAAGCCTTTCTTCTGAAAACCCCACTGGCCCTGGAAGGTGTTCATGTGGCTACTTCTCCAGGAGACCCACAGCCCATAGCCTGGCTGGTCCTAGAAGCCCCCTCTGCTGCACGTCCCCTGTGACCTGGAACATCTGGGCAGAGGGTTAGTGTTCACTGGCCTCCTCCCACAGCACACAGAGCCCGGGAAGGTGGACTGCAGGTAGACCCCAGACCAGCACAGCAGGAGCCACAGGGAGCCGCGCAGGGTCACTGGGTTGTGCTGACCTTCCATCTGTGGCAGGGGGCTTTGGAAGGTGACAGCTGGGCCCAGGCTCCCCTCAGCAGGCGTGGTTCTTCACAAAGGGATTGGGTCCCTGGGCCTGCAGGATGGGCGGGGGACTCACCCGGGGCTGAACTCCTTCTGGCACATTGGGCAGCTCTGCAAGGCTGGGGGCCCCTCCACAGACAGCTGCTCCTGGACGCTGGGGGTCCCGCAAGGATGAGGCTCAGGGTGTCCTGTCAGGGACCCAGTGGGGGGCTCTGGGTGACACCCAGCCCTGTAGAAGCAGCCCAGGCCCCCCAGGGCAGACGGAAAGGGTGTCCAAGAAAAGGCCTGGGGTCCAACGGTGAAGGTCTCAGGAGGCAAGGTATGCTCGGGGTCAGGCCCAGGTTCCTGCAAAACGAGGTGGTTGGCCATGCCCAGTGGCACCTGGGCCCTCCTGAGCCTGGACAACCCGTCTAGCTCTGAGGGAGAACCCCCGTGGGTTCCGGCCCACACACCTGGCTGGGGAAAGCGGGAAGCGGGGGCAGCAGCTCGCCGTCCAGGGCCTGATCCGAGCTCGCTATGCGCAGCAGCAAGGCCCAGGGCTGGCTCTCGCTGCCCGCCAGGAGAAACCAGGGGCCGCCGGGAGGCCTGGGGGCACAGTGGGGGTCAGCCGGGAGGAGTGTGGGAGGAAGCAGGGGCCCGGGGAGGCGCTGGGGAGGAAGGACTGCGGCCGGTGATGGGGGACAGGAAGCCCGCGCCCAGAGGCGGCTCCGCGAAGCAGAGTCGCAGAGTCGAGGAGCGGCCAGCTCGCCGCCCCGGGGCCCAGTCCCCCCTCGCGTCCTGACCTCACCCGTCCCCCGAGCGCGGCCTCCGGCGGCTCAGCCTCCCGCACGGCCTCCTCCGCGCCGCCTCCATCTGCCCGCGTGCGTCCGGCGGAAGTGAGAGGCTGGGGCCGCGGACCCCGCCCCGGACCTGACCACGCCCGGGCCCGAGGCGGTCGACACCGCCCGGCCGGACCCCGCGGAGCGACGGGGGCGACGGCGAGGAGGCCGCACCCCAAAGCGCCTGGAGCCCAGCTTTGGGGACCCAGCGGAGTCGCCCCCGCCAAGCTGCCCTGGAGCCCAGGTGGGCGCCGCCTTCCCGGACCGCGGTGCCAGCTTCCCAGGACGCAGGCCAAAGGGCTTGTCCCACCCGCGTCCCGCTCCCTCAACACGTCCAGCGGCCAGGCCGCCCTGGCCCTGCCACCTGGCCACCGCTCCCGGCAGCCCCTGCCTCCAGGAGGGCGCCATAAGTACACAAGGCGCGGGGGCCCTCCTCTGCCACGAGCCTCTCCTTACAGAAGAGGGAGGCCCTTCCGTCTCCTGCACTGGAAGAAAGTAAAGTCCAGGCGGCCAACCCCGGGGCGCGGGGCGCGGGAGGCGGTGCCGGCGGTGGCAGCCCCGAGGCCTCCCGTCCCCTTCCTGCACCCCCTCAGTCCACCACGTGGTGGCAGCAGACGCCCAGGCACCCCTGTGCAACCGCTCGCTGTGCCGCTGATCGTGGGGGTCACTCCAGGGGCAGCGCGGGGGAGGCAGGGGCTGGGGCCCACAGGAGGCCATGTAGCTCTGATGGAGACACTGGGCGCTGTGGGCCAGTCATCAGGCTCTCGGGAAGATGCCCACACCAGGGGTCGCCAGGGAGGAGGGGGGCTTTCTAGATGGGGCCTCCTTGGAAGGCAGGAGACTGCTCAAAGGGAACCTGACACACTGAGGCTCATGGTCTGGGGCCAGGAACAGCACATGTGACAGGCACCTCTTTCTTGGGTGCCAGGGAGAAAGGAGTGGTGCAAAGCATGAAGGAGAGCGGCTCTAGTCAAGGTCCTGGGGTGTGCACTGGTGCCAGTTTGCAGGACTCCCCCAGCCTGGTTCTCCACAGACCATGAAGGAGCCCACAGGTGCAGAAGAGGGGTGCGAGTGTGAGCCTCTGCTTTCGGGTCACTTTCTCAAGTGACCAAGTCTTCAAATGCAGTCACAAGACCTGACCCCAGGCAGTACCCTCTCACTTCCAGGCCCAGGGGTGTTCTGGGTCCTCACTGGACGTGCACCCTGGGCCTCTGGAGCCCCGTGCAGGGGCCAGGCCACCCTTGGCCTGATCTTCCAGTACAGGAAGCAGCAAGGGGGACGTTCACGGAGTGTCCTGTGCAAGGCCCTGGGTTCCATCTGCAGTGCTGCAAGAAACAGAGAGTCCAACACTTGCAGCTGGCCTGGCCGCCCATGTGCTAAGTCCTGTGTCCACCTAAAGCACTGCTAGGAGCCTGTGTCCCGGGCAGGGCCGAGAAGGCACAGGGGCTGGGCCTCAGTCAGGGACTGCCCTTGGCAGATGTTCCTTACACGCTCCGCGACATTCCAAAGCTTTGTCTCCATTTGGCTTTTTCCCCAAAGGAAGGCACCTCCAGGTCCCCATTTCCACTTGTGGGGACATGACAGGGGCCAGAGTGCACAGGAGCCTCATGGAATTACCCTGCATTCCCATTGTGCTGCAGGAGAGCCCAGATGGCAACAGGGTGGAGGCCTGGGGGTTGGGGAGACCATGTCAGAACAGGGCCTGAGGCCTGCGTGGCCGTCACCTGGGTGGCAGAGTCCCTGGTCAGCCATGGGAGGGTTTGAACAGGGAGTGACCGTTCACTGAAAGACTGCTGTGAACAGAGGTGACCAGGCTGGGGTCTCTGTCCCCAAGAGTGGCTCAAATGGGAGCTCTGGAATAGGGCCAGCCCCTCCCCAGATGCCCCTTGGTTTGGGGGCCTTTGGAGTTGGGGATTAGAGGCTGCACCCCAACCCCGAATCTAGACTGCTGACTACTGGCAGGTTCTAGCCCGTGGATGCTGGGGCACGCCCTCACCCGGGCCTCCTGGGGGCCTGAACGCCTGTTATGTGCCCAGCAAATCCTGCGATGTTTCCCAGGCAACTGTCTCGTGCAGCCTGCCTGCCTGGCACCCCCAAAACCTGGAACGGCCGCCGTGCCTGGCTCCAGCCAGACAGCCTTGCCTGCTTGCACACACGGGCCAGCAGGTGTGGTGAGCAGAGCCCATGGCCCAGCCAGGCTACAAGGCCATACATGTGCAACAGGCAGCCCAAGTCTCTCAGCTGCCCTCACACAGGCAGCAGGCAATACCGGGCACCCTGCGGATGTCGAGCTGTTCTGCCACATGATGGGGTAGAGGCTGCCAAGCACCATGAGCGTGCACCCTGATGTGCCTGCCGCCACAGGTCACGCTTAGAGACAGGAAGCCTGTGCCACCTTCTGGGGCTGGTCAGCATGACCAGCCACTGTCTTGGTCCCATTTGCAGGGGGCCAATGGTAGAACCAGTCCCTAAGAAATTGAGGAGGGTATTGGGAGCTGGAACTTGGCTCAGTTGGTAGAGTGCTTGCCTCGCAGGCACAAGGCTCTGGGTTCAATCCCCAGCACCACCAAAAAAAGAAAAGAAAAAAATTGAGGAGGATGTTGGGGAGCCAGATAGCACATGGACCACTGATGGCTCAGGGCTGGGGTCTGGCTGACCGGCTGGCCAGCCCCTGCCAGTCAGGACCCCAGGGGATCGGTGCTGGGCCAAGATCAGCCTTGCCCCTGAGAGAATGAGGAGCCCGTTCAGGCAACTGTGAGGACACCAGCTACAGACCTCTGCTCCTTGGCAGGGAGGGGAGACAGCCCTGACCAGCTGACCTCTTTGGTTCTGAAAACAGCTCCAGGGAGGGCACCTCTCAGCTGGACCAGTCTGCAGGGCAGGCATCCTGACACCTGCACACACTTGAGCTCTTTCTGCCGAACCCAAGGGGACATCCTTCAAAAGACGGACATATTTTTTGGTGAATATGGGTTTCCACAGTGTGAGTGTCACCACAGCAGAGGGCTCAGGAGGACCTCTTCCAGTCCAACTTGACATCTGTCTTGCTGTGACCTAGGGAGGCTAGGACAAGAGGGGTTTGTGGGAGGTGTCCCTTGTACCCACTTGCACTTCAAAGTGGCTGGTCCTGTTGCAGGCCCAGGGGGAGATCAGGGACCAGGAGAGGGGGCAGGGCTTCCTGAGAAGGGTGGCCCCTGCCCAGTAGGGGTCACTCTCAGTCCCTCTGTGGAAGTGAGCTGGGGTGCAGGTCCCAGGGCCCCACTGGACCCCCCGCCATGGTAACTGAGGAGGAAGAGGTGGATCCTGGGCAGGGGATGAGACCAGAGAGCACCAGGCCCACAGGCCCTGGATTCTGCCCTGGGGTCAGTGCCCATCTCCCCTGGCAGCCAAGGGTAAATGAGGCCCACTGGGGTAACTAAAGCCAAAGGAGGGGGCGCCCCACCTTCTTTGTCCCAAGGGCCTACACTTCCTGGCCCAGGGCACCTGCTGCTGAGAACTCCTCCAGGAGCCAGCAGAGCTCGGGTCAGCCCTCAGACCAGCCCAGGTCTGGCCTCTTAACACTGCCCTGCCTTCGCTCTGCCCTGCCTCTCTTGGGCCAAGAGCCCAGCACCTGTACAGGGAAGCCAGGGCCTCCTGGCCTTTAGGGGAGGGGCAGGGAGGGCCGGGGTGCTGGGTAGGCCTTGGCCTTGGTCCCTGAGCCATCCAGTCCACCCTATACCCAGTACTGCAGTGGAGATAACGCTGATTGGCCCCATTTACAGATGGGCCAGCTGAGGCCCCGGGCATCCATCATCTGCTTGTCATAGGTCCCATGACAGGATCAGCCAAGCCACAAAGCCAGGCCCAAGCTGGGGGCCCTGCTGATCTACTGGCACCCAGCGGCCTCCTGCTAGGGGTCAAGGATCAGGGTGTGAAGTAGTACCTGGCCCCCTGGGCACCCTGGGGTGGCTCCTCCAGCCTAGAAGACCCAGCCAAGGCCAGGCGGCCAGTGAGGCTAACTCCTGCCCTGTCAGGTCCCAGCACATTCCATGGGCTGCCTCCCAGGCTTGGAAGGCCCCAGAGATGCACAGGAAAAGGGCTGTCCACCCCTTGCTCTGCCCCCACACCTAGCCACCCCGTGTCACCTCCGACAGCAGCCTCTGGAGGCCAACTTAGCGACTCCAGCTGCCCATGGCCCACCACCTCTGTAGATAGTGCTTGGGCTGACCCCCCAGCTCCCAGGCTGGGGCCCTGGCATGCACTTGTCCTGCCAGTGTGCTGAGCCAGCGTCCCCTCTTTGGAGGCATCTGCCCCTTCTGAGATGTTCCGCTTCCCCCAATGTAAGCTTCTTTCCCGCACACTATAAAGGCTCCCGGCTGCAGGAGGTGGGGAGGACCAGGAAAAAGCCCAGCGGCCAGGGTCCAGAGACTTGAAGATCCTGCCTGTGCGGGGCTTACCGGATCCCGGGGCTTTTTCTGAGGGGCCCCGCCCACGGCCCAGCATGTCTGAGAGTTAGAGGGCGCTCGGCAGGGTGGACGTTGTGGTGGCTTCCTTCCACTGCCCAGCCTTTCCAGGACCAGCAGGAGATGGACCTGTGCTAAACTGGCCGCTGCGGGATGCGGTCCTGCGGAAATGGGCGCCGAGCTGCTTGGTCCTGGCCGGCTCTCCCCGCCGGTCACCCACGGGCACTGCCTTCTGTTGGCCCGTCAGGGTTCCCGAGCTGCGCCCTGACACCCCTCCCCCTGACCTGCCTCCGCTCTCCAGCCTTTGTCCATCTGCCGACCCTTCCTCCGCGGTCTCGCGCGCCCCGCCCGCGGCACCTCCCGCGCCCCCCCGCCCGCCGCGTCCGGGAGCTTCCCACGCCCCGCCCCGCCCCTGGCCCCGCCCCCGCCCGGCCCCCGGAGACCTCCCACGCCCCCACCCAGGCTCCTCCCCGCCACGCCCCCTCCCCGTCACCTCCCACGTCCGGCCACGCCCTGTTCCTGTCCTCCGCGCCAGGGTCCAGGGCCGCTCGCCGTGTCCTTCGAGCACCGGCTCTGGGGGTCAGCGCCCAGCGACCTCGCAGCTCTAATTTCCTCCAGGTCCAGCGAGCTGGGCCTGGCGCGTTCCGCGGGCCTGGCGGGAGTCAGAAGTACTCCCGGGCACCTGCCCGATAGGTCCTGTGAACTGTATGGTAGCCACCTGTGGAAAGGTGAGGGAGGTAGGTGAAACGCCTTTAATCGGTGTGTGTCGGACGTGGCGTGCACATGGACGCCATCCCTGCACACAGTAGGAGCACATCGAGCACGTCTTTGTTCCACCAGGTCTTGGGAGCCAGGGTGTTCTGCCTGCCGCGCAGCTTAGTGGTCCCGCCGCCTTTCAAGTACTGGTGGCCCGGGCAGGGGGAGTGGCACCGGAACTAGGAGGAGGAGGGGCTGCCTGGGTGTCCTCTGCCCCAGTGGGCGTGTTCTGCCCCATCCAGGCTGTGGGAGTCGGGGCCTCTTCCCTTGAATGGCCCCAGAAATGCCATGTCGATGCACAGGGCATCCCAAGGACGGCAAGCATCTGACCAACTCCTACCCTGGGCCTAGCCCCCTGCACCTCACCTGTCCTCGCACCTGGGGTTCTGGAAGACCCTCCCCAGCAGAGGAGATGAGACCTCACTTCTTCATTCCTATTTAGCCTGACCTGAGAGCTGGCAGGAAGGACGCCCCCGAGTGGGCATGCAGGTCCAGGGATAGTCCAGGAGAACCAGAGCTCTCCTGGATCACGGCACTTTCATGGTGGTTGATTACCCCCTGAGAAACAGCGTGGAGGAGGAAGACCCTGGCAGGGGTCCTCCTGTCCTGGACTTCTCTCCAAGTAGCACGATCCGGAACCCCTGCTTCTCCTGCAGCCCTGCACAGTCCCAAAGGCACGCTTTTTTTTTTTTTTTTTTTTTTTTTTTGCGGGGGGGGGGGGGCTTATTTGGACCTTGGTCAAGCCCACCACAGAAGCTGCACTTCCACGGGTGGCAGGGATGCATCTGGCCCAGGCTGGGGAGTTGAGAAAGAAGCAGTTTAACGTGAGTGAAGGAAAGGGGCAGAGACAGATAACAGGGAGGGACGGGTGGCTCAGAGTGTCTTCCATCCCACCGGTGAGACTCAGTGACACGCAGGCTCTGAGAGTCCAGAGTGCCCCTCCCTGGATGGAGACCCACTCTACCACTCTGGGCCCCGTTCCTGCTGGACACCTGTCCGTCCAGTCTTGTCCTTCCTAGAGTGGGAACGACATGCTCTGACTCAGGAAGAGGTAGACTTTTTTGCCCAGAGGCAAGTCAGGAAGAAATGCAGAGTTGGGAGGCTGCGTTTTGCCAGTGAAAGTCTGTGTCTGTGAGGAAGGCTGGACACTTGGCTGTGCTGCACTCTGGAATGGGGTGCATTGGTGGGGTGCAGGGGTAACGTTTCACCTGGTATCTGGGGCGGGGCCAGGGCACCAGCGCTACTGATAGATTTGGATCTTGGTGAGGGGACCAGGCTGGCCTCAAGTGGCCTTTTGGGGCAGGACCCTCCCCAGTGACCCTTCAGCCTTCTCAGGTGTGTTCTGCAGGACACCTGGAGCTGGGAGAGACCTGAATGAGGAAACAGGCCCAGGGAGCCGCTGGGGGGAAGGCAGGGGCGGAGCTCAGTGACCTTCTCCCTCTGCGCCTAGTAGCACCCCTGCCCCCCTAGCCCCCGTACTCCCATTCACTCATTGAGTGTTTCTGGGCACCTTGAGCTGCAGGTGGTGGACCGGCCAGAACTGCCCCAGAAGTCGCAGCGCTTCCTGAGGTGGGTGAGGCACACCAGTAGAAGCATTGTCTAGTCAGGACAAGGGTGGTCAGCCCTGCAGGCAGCGGCCCTCGGAAGGCCAGGGGCTGTGTCACAGTGGCCTCTGTGTAGGGAGAACCCTGTGCTAGCTCCAGCCTGCCCCCCGCCACCAGCTGGGATCTCAACCTTGTTACAGCCTCGGATTTTCTCAATGTCTGGGTTGAGGCCTCACAGCTACAGGCTGGCACTAGCACCTGTGCACAGTCTCTGGGTGGGCATGTGTGTGTGTGTGTGTGCGCGCGTGTGTGTGTGCGCCCCCCCCCCCCCGCCCCTCTCATTGCTGGATCCCAGGCTTCCTTCTTGGTTCAGAGTGGTTTCTGCTAGGAGACTGAGGCTTGGGGTCTTCAGCCACACGTCCAGCATGGCCTGCCAACAGGCTGTCCTCAGAAATTCATGCCTGGGGCGGGGGGGGGGGGGTCCTGTGGCCTTAGGCCAGGCTTTGTGCAGGTCCAGGACCTTGGCTACAGAACCATGGCCATGAGGCCCAGGGCCGAGCGGCTGCCCTGCCCGCCTCCTGCCCTCCTTTCTTCCTCCCAGCTTTGCCCCTCTCCCTCCCTTCCTCCCTCCAAGCCTCCCTCTTCCTCCCCCTCCTGGCAGGCAGATTGCAATCCAAACCTCTTGTTAATGTCCCCCCTTCCAAGTTAAATATTACTCATGGAGATGAGCTCCCACTGGGCAGAGCTGGGCCTGGAGGTGGACTGGCCTCTGGAAGGTGTTGAGCCACGGCAGATCCAGCCCTGCAGCCATGAAGGACCCTCCCTGTAGTCAGTGGAGCAGCTGGGGATTTGGGGGCAGTTGGGCACCCCAAGCCCATCCCTGGGTCCCTGAGCCTCCACTTGAAGTTGCTAACTTGCCTCTGTTTATTTAACCCCCGGCTCCAGTAGAATGGGCAGGGCAGTGAACAGCCGTTCCCTGGGTAGGGTGGGAGGGGCCAGCTAGGGGCTGCAGAGGGTCTTGGGATGGGCCAGGAGAGGGCCCTCCCCTCAGCCTGTCACCCTGCCCGGTGCCAGGCTGGGGGTGGGGCTGGGAACAAAATGTTCAGAACAACAGCCTCAGCTGTCCCATGTCCATTCCTCTTGTGGAGGCATAGGGGTGCTGTTGGCTCAAGGACTTGGGGATCCCCAATAGCTAGGGGAGGCATGAAGGCCTGACCTTCACTCACCCTGCTCACACCTATCCCCCAGGGAATAGAGCTAGAGCTTAACCATGGGCCCTGTGTCATCTGCCTACCTCCATTCTCATTTCATCTCCCACCATCCTGACCTCTATCCCTTTTCATGGGCCCTACCTCAGGACCTTTGCACCTGCTCTCCTGCTACCCAGAATTCATTCTTATCTATTTTAGAGCTTTGCTCAGATGGAGCTTGTGGGGAACTCCCTGCCTCGGACTCATGACCCCAGCCCTGCACCCTGGTCTTCCTTCTAAGAGAATGGACCCTGTCCAACATGAAATATATAGAAATTTCATCATCTCTTACAAAGACATAAGCTCTTGGGAACAAGAAGTCTCTTCTGCTGCTGTGCGCTTGCTGTAGATAGGCACTGGGCACCTTGGTGGAGAAGCCGATTCTGCATTCCCACCTAACCAGGGGCTCACCCCCAGATGCCACTACCCTTCCACATCACACCCAGCTCCTCCTGAGCCTCCACCTGTGCAGACATGGCAGGCTGACCAGCCTGCAGACCCAGGTCTCCCACAGGCCTTCTGGGCACCCCGGGCGGGAGGGAGGAGCAGTACAGACAGGCACCTGAGCCCAGGCACAAGCCGAGGTGGGTGGGTGTGGAGGGGCTTCCTGGCCTGGTCCTGAGCTGTGAGCTCGAGTGGTGAATGTACCCTCCGGTGAGGCTCTGCTGACCCTTCAGTCCCCGGGGGCTCCTCGGCTTCCCCCTGCACTATCCAGGCAGAGCCTGTGGAGTGGTGCTGTACTGGACCAGCTATGTCCACCCTGCTGCCGTAGAGTAGAGCCTCCTGCCGTAGTCACCCATGTGCAGGGCCTCTGTCCCATTGGTCCCCTGGCCCTCTCCAGAGGGGCCTCTTGCCCAGCACTGCACCCCTGAGATGGCGACCTGGGGTGTGGCTCCTGAAGGCGGGGCTGGCCCCAGGCTGTACATGCACCTGGTTGGTGACAGGGTCTCTGGGCTCTGGAGACGGCTGCCCACCTGCTGCCTCGTGCCCAGACCTGCGGGTGTGCCTGCCAATATCAGGGGCGAGTCGGGACTTCGCACCTGGAACCCAGCAGGAGGAGGAATGTGGGCCTCGAGAGGAGCAGCCAGCGGAGCCGGGCGTCCTGCAGATGTCCTCTTCCCTACCTGGGCAGGGCAGGACAGCGTGGCCCCTAGCCAGAGAGCCCAATGCCTGACCTTTCCTCCTTTGACTGACCAGCTGAGGCTGGGGGGGTGCACAGAAGAACTGGCGCTGCGGAGGGGCAGGGCCAGCAGCCCACCTGCAGGTGGCAGGCTGGGCAGTGCATGGCTGGATGGGCTCCTCTGTGGGCTTCTTGCCAGGAGTGTCCCTCCCTCGTGGCCACAGAAAACAGAGTGGTCTGAGCCATGCTCACCCGTGGCACTGCCAAGACCCCTCCACCACTTCAGCAAAGACCCTGTGCTGTGACACGCGGCCTGGGTCGGGTAGCGCACCTCCCACCCCACTCTGGTCACTGGTGTCCCCATCCTCAGTTTGGCTGAGGGCTGGCCCTAGACAGGCACTGCAGGGACAGCTGGATGAAGAGTGGCCTCCAGAAGGACATAGGCTGCCCTGGGAGGCCTGGCCAGGTGAAGGGCCCCACCCCAGCAGCCTGGCCAGGACCTGGGTACCTGCAGAATGACCTGCAACAGCTCGCGTCCCAGGTGTCCTGGCAGCTTTGTCTGAGGGGCCTGCGTGCACACAGGCACCTGGACAGGCACCTGAGAGGCCACCCCCAGGCTGTCCCAACCCTGGCTGTACTTGTGGGCTCCCTGGCCCCTGCCTGGTGGCCGCCTCTCTTAGGAAAGAGTTTGTGATGAGGGGCCACGGGGAGCTGGCCAGAGGGGCTGTGCCGAGCCAGCTGCCCCTCCTCCCTCTGTCCACAGGGCAGGGCCGTCGGCAGTCGGCATGGCTGGGAGCCCAGAGTGGGAGGGCGGCCCTTCTGGGTCAAATCCCTGGGCCTGTGCCCTCCGCCAAGGGGCTCCATCAGAGCCACTCCAAGGGGCATGGAGAAGCCTGGACGCTGCCCCCCACTGGAGCCCCTGATCACTGGGCCAGCAGGAGCCTCGGGGTTTCAACCTGGGGAGCTGAGGAGATCTGGGAGGGGGTCTGGGAAGCTCTGCAGCCCCTGGGCCCCAGGCAGCGCCTCAGAGGCCTGGGCCGCAGGAAGGGGTAAGGTGACGTCATTGCCGCCTGGAATCTGCTGTTTGGAGGCGTCGTCATGGAGACCGGAAGGCTCAGGGTGGGTAAAAATAGCAAACCCAAGAGGGTGTAAGTTCCAAGAACCGGGCCTGAGAAGAGAGGAGTGATGTCTGCTGCTGAGGCCGGTGGAGCAGTGGGAGGGGGCCGCTCTGCTTCCGCTCGGCCTGCCAGTCACACAGCCCAGGGTGTGGGTGCTTCTGCCACCCCCACCCCACCCCCACCCGGGCTCTGCCACCCCCCCACCCCCACCCCGCGCAGGGTGTGGCCTGTGGACAGGCTCCCTGCCGGGGACAGCAGGAGCACATCCCCTTTCCTCTGGACGGCGCAGGAGCAGCTCCACTGGGACCTTCCCTTCCTTGGAAAGGGGAAGTGGGACCTGTGAGCAGCTTCCTGGCCCCTTCCCAGCTGACCCAGGCCTCCAGGCTGCCTCTTCGGGGCAGTGGGCAGAGCCATCTTTGCTCTGGGCCTGTGTCCACTTTTCCTGCCCTGACTGCAACAAGAAAGGACTGTCCCATAAGAACAGTCCCCTTTACCTTCCGGAGGGCGGTTTTCCTCCCAGGAGTCAGGATTCCCCTCCACACCGGGCGAGGCCTGGCCCCACAATGCCAGCTGGCTCTGCTGTGTCCGCATGGGTCCCCCTCAGGCCCAGGCCACAGAAGATGCAGCAGGAGGTGCAAGGACCTGGGGCCCCTCTCCCCAGAAAGGGAGGGGTGGGAGGACCCCTTGCATCTCTGGACTGGGGCTGCCTCCAACGGTCAGTTTGCATCCCAGCATCTGGCAGGGGCTTCCCATAGCAGAGGGAACCCCTGATGGGCAGCGTGGGATCTAGATGCCGATTCCCCCTGTGGCAAGTCCAGGTCCAGTAACATTTGGCTCAGGACCTGAGGATGACCAGGTGTGCTCAGATGGGCCAAGACCCTGGGGAGGGGGCAGGTGGAGGGCCAGTGGAGGGGGAAGCCGCTCCCTGGAGAGGGTGGCTGTCCACCCCAGCAGCAGCCTGGGAGCCCTTTCCTCCCTCCCTCCCTGCTTCCTTCCTGCCCTGGTTCCCGGGGTGCCAAGGCCTGGGTATCTGGGAGGAGCTGCAGTTGCTCCTGTTTTGCAGACACCATGGTCCTCTGCTTCGGGATGGGGCCAGGGGCAGGCAGAGTTCCCTTCCCACAACACAGCAGCACTGGGGCCTCTCACGCCCAGACTTCCCTTGTTCCTTCCCTCTGCACAGTTGGGGTAGCTCCAGGGGTCCCTCCTCTCATGCCCAGACGTCCCTTGGTTTGCAGTGGTTGGTGGCTGGTAGTTGGAGAGGGCAGGCGAGGGGAAATGGAGCCCCACAAAGGGGGAGCTCGTTCCCCCAAGAAATAGCTCGCATGCCTTATATAATGAGTGAGCTCACTCGGAGGCCCTGCCAGAAATGACGGCAGGAGGGCGGGAGGGGCCTGCTCGCTCAGGAACCAAGTGTGGCTGAGATTTAGAAGAGGCCAGGAAGTGGTGCCTGGAGGAGAGAGGGGCCTAGGGCTTATATGGGGAGAGGGCTGCTGGCCAGCCTGGGCACAAAGGCAACCAGGGCACAGCCTGCGTCCTCCTGGGGTGGAGAGACAGAAGGGAGGAGGGGCGGGTGCAGGGCATGGCCACACTAGGCTGGTCTCTCACTACAGAGGTGCCTGGCCAGACAGCGCCAGGCCCAGGCCATCCTGCTCCCCCACCAGCCTGGCCCCAGCAGGACCATGATGTTAGAGGAAGGGCCCTCCTGAGTCACCCCAGACCCCCAGACCAGTTCTGAAAGTCCTGGAGGGGGATGAGCGCTCTTTCCACCCAACCCTGCTGTCTTCTGCCCTCCCGTATCTGCATCCAGGACAGCTGGCCAGGCAGATGCTCTCTGAGGCAACCCTGGGTGGGACTGGTCTCCAGCTCCCCTGGTAGAGACTTGGCCCCACCCCAGACCCCCTCTGTGTCCCTTGAGTGTACGCAGCACCAGCCCTGTAGAGGCCCAAACTCCAGGGGACCACTTGGGACTGGGCTGGGGCAAAAACTGGGCTGGTCCAAACCACCCTCCATCTCCTGGGGAAAGACCCAGGTCTAGACAGGAGAGGGACTGGGGGCTGCGAGGGGCCCTCCTGCCTTTCCTGGGGCCTCATGGGGCTATTCACAGAGATGGGAGAGGCCCCTCGCTGCTTACTGCTGGCTCCCAGGTAAGGGGGCAGTGCCAGGGCTGGGTCTTGGCCTGTATAGCACACATGATCAGGGCCATGTCTGGAGAGACCGGCAGCCCCTGGAAGGGCCCTGGACCTGCTCTGAAGGCATGTGGAGAGTGGGAAGGGGTGCCCTCTTGGCAAAGCCACCTGCCAGTACCCTGCCATGGGCAGCCTGCCCTGGGCCCCAGCCCCTCGCTGGCCACTGCATGGCAGGCACTGACCATGTTGAGCCAAGCTGGTGAGACTGGGGTGGAAGCAGAGGATGGGACAGCCTGGCACCAGAGCTCCAGAGATATGGCCCGCGATGCCGCCCTTGTCCCTGCCTCTGCAGGAGCCACTGAAGCTCTCCTGTGACAGCAGTGCTACCTGTGCCCCGGTGCTCTCTGCCCACCTGTGCTGCTCAGTGGCATGTGACCCTCAGGGGGCAGCAGAGAGGCCCAGGGGTGCTCATGGTGCACAGGCCCTGGCCTGGGTCTCTGGCCCCTCTGCCCAGCAGCCTCTCAGCCCCACATCTTACACATGACCTCTTAGCTGGCCTTGGGGCCCTTGTTGGGCAGAGTGCTGCAGGGCATAGGTGAAGCGGTCACTCTGTGATCTGCATGGCATGACCGGAGCCCCAGGCAGGCTGTGGACAGCTAGGTGTACATTCCAGAGCAGCACAGGACGCTCTGGGGCACAGGGTCCAGAGGATGGGGTGTGGCCGCAGGGCAGGGTCATGGTTTAGCATGCAGCTTCTCCGGCCTGGCCTTGCTGAGTGTCCTGCTGGCTGTCCACAAGCCAGCACCTGGTCTACTCAGGGTCGGGGGACCCTCATCTCCCGCAGGGGAAGGGGTCCAAGGGCCAGCTTTGCCTTCCAGCCCTGGCTGGCCAGGCCCCATCACACCTTCACTGTGGATCCAGAGTGGGGGCTGGCACCCATCTGACTCCTGGGATTGTCCAGCGCCCTGTTTGGGCCCACAGAGTCCGATGGCCTCATTGTCACCCCACCCCTTTGTCCAGCAAGTGAGGCCAGACCTACCGTTGGCAGGAGGCCTCTGAGGAGTGGGCAGAGAGGAAAGGGAGCTCCCCTCTCCCTCCTTCCCGCTCCTAAGATGATGCAGGTGGCTGCTGGACAGGAGGCAGGCCCTGGGGTACTGCTGAAGTGGGAGTGGGCAGGAGCTGGGCCTGGGCTGGGCGGAGTGGTCAGCTGCCAGCCAGTTCCTGCTGCAGTGTGCTAGGTTTAGTCTCTTGTTCCCACTGGCCACACGGACAGGACTATCCATGGGCAGGCCCCTTGGACAGCTGCCCGCATAGCGCTTCCTATGCCTCACCTATTGACCCTAGGAGACAGGTCTGGGCTACATATGGGTTGGTGGGACCCATGGATGACCCTGACAGGCCCAGCTCTGGGACCACCCCAGGGGAGACTGAAGCACACTCAGGGCCACCTAGGCAAATGGCCCTTGTATGGACCATGTGGCTAACCCACAGAGCTCCATTGTAGGGGAGATCCCTTCCAGCCAGAAGGTCCAGAAAGAAGCAACAGGGAGCCAGGCATGGTGGCCAAGCCTGTGGTCCCAACGACTTGACTCAGGAGGCTGAGGCAGGAGGATGGCAAGTTCAAGGGCAGCCTGAACAACTTAGTGAGACCCAGCCTCAGAATGAGAAATTAAAGGGCTGGGGAGGTCTCTCAGTGGTAGAGCACTCCTGGGTTTAGTCCCAGTACCAAAACACAAAAGAAAACAATTCCAAGTACCATGTCAACTACATCCAGGAACTTGGACAGTTTTCATTATTGTTGAGTTTAAAACATTCTGTGATTTCCATTTTTATTCCTTTTAAATTGATGACTTACTCGAGGTGTGTTTTGTCTTGCCCCAGACTATGTTTTTTTTTTTTTTTTTGGCGGCGGGGATACTGGGGACTGAACTGAGGGGCACTCAGCCACTGAGCCACATCCCAGCCCTATCACATCTCCAGCCCTATGTTTTTTTGGTACCAAGGATTGAAATCAGAGGCACCTGACCACTGAACCACATCCCCAGTCCTATTTTGTATTTTATTTAGAGACAGGGTCTCACTGAGTTGCTTAGTGCCTGGCTTTTGCTAAGGCTGGCTTTGAACTTGGGATCCTCCTGCCTCAGCCTCCTGAGCTGCTGGGATTGCAGACGTGCGCCACAGCGCCTGGCTCTTTGTTTTGTCGTGGGATTATGAGTTCATTTTCCTTGTTTATTTTCAGTTTAGAGTTCTGTTTTATTTTTTTTTTTAAATTTGATTCTTACCCAGGAAAACCAGATATATAGATAAAAGGAACAAAACCCCCAAATGTGGGGGTTCTCAATGTATCTGTAGGAGCTACGACTCTCTGTCGGCCCTGGTCCGGTGCCTCAGACTCACCCCTTCAGTTCTTCCAGCTGCTCTTATTTCTTGTGGCCCCACGTCACGTGCTCTCGCTGCTCTTTGAGACTTGGTGGCTGTAGCTGAGGATGGAGGCTCGGCCCTTCCCCAGTGCCATCCTCTCTACTTTCTTTTCTGTCTCCCCAAATCGACAATTTCATAATTTTTGTTAAGTCGTCCACACTGTGACAACTATGCAAGTGTTATTCACCACTGAAGCAAGTAGTGGAGTCGGCTTCAAATTTCCTTTTTGTTTTTCCTGGAGTTGATTTTTACCTTGCTTTTTTCATCTGCTGAGTTTTCTCTGGGCCCCCAGTTATTCCCTACTACCTCCACACAGTCCACAAAGTTCTCCATGTTCTGAGGGGCTCTCTACCCTGCCTTGTCTGTCTGGGCTCCATGTCAGGGCTTGTGGGCAGAGTTTTCCACAACCTATTCATGGGTGGACAGCCCATATTGGCCTTAACTGCCAGGCCTCAGCAGACCCAAAGCTACCCCAGGATTCCAGTTGGCTATCTGCTCCTCATTTTTTTTTTTTTTTTTTTTTTTTTGGTACCAGGGATTGAATTTAGGGACACTCGAGTACTGAGCCACATCCCCAGCCCTATTTGGTATTTTATTTAGAGACAGGGTCTCACTGAGTTGCTTAGGACTTCACTAAGTTGCTAAGGCTGGCTTTGAGCTCGCGACCCTCTTGTCTCAGCCTCCCAAATTGCTGGGAGTATAGGTGTGCACAAGAGCACCTTGCTCCCACAGTGCTTTTGAGGTTAGCAGCCAACATGATGCTCCACTGCACCCCCAAACAAAGATTTTTCTTACATACCCATAGGGTGTCCATGGCAAGGAAGTGTGAGGACTCAGACCCTGTCCAGGGCTTCCTGGTTGTCACACTAACATTCTTTGCAGCAGAGAGATCAGCCTAGTTGGGTCCATACATGGCACTAAGTCACTCTATCTTCCTCGTCTCCATTAGTCCAGAACATTCCTGGCCTTTCTCTGACTGCCGTGACCCTGCCGCCTTCAAAGATTCCGGGCCAAGGCTCCTGGGGTAGGTCCCCTGTTGGCTTGGTCTGAAGTGCTGTCACAGGAGGATGGGGTGTGTGTCTTTGATAGGAGAGTCACAGAAGTGAGCTGCTTTGCTCACCTATCCCATCATGTAGCCCATGGCCATGGACAGGATCCTTTTGGGCTGCACAGTTGGGTGGTGTCTGCCAGGGTCTGTGGTGGGGGCCTGCTGATCTGGACAGGGCGGGGGGGCTGCATGCCAGCTCTGTGTCCTCTGCAGGGGTCCCCTCTTTTGGGGTCCTTCCTCCTGCTTGTCCACACTTATCCTGGCCCTGAGGGCTGGTTATTTCCCTGCAGGATCCTGGCTGCCTTCAGGAGAAGGGAAGGCAGAAGCCAGCATCTGGGTCCTGCTGTGGTCCTTGCCTCTAGTGTCCCTCCGCTCATGGACAGAGCTGGGGATGGTACATATGTTAGCACAAACACATTTTCACATCTTGGTTTTGTTTGTAAATATGGACCTGAGATCTCACAGGTGTGGCCAATTCCAACCCAACACTGTAGGGCTTATTTTCCTTTCTCTATATAAAACACACACACACACACACACACAGAGAGAGAGAGAGAGAGAGAGAGAGAGAGAGAGAGATGGACATGGTGTCTTTGTCTTATTTATTTACCTTTATGTGGTGCTGAGGATGGAACCCAGGCTAGGCATGTGCTCCGCCACTGAGTTACAACTCCAACCTTCTCTTTCTGTATTGTTTTTTCTTGGTGGTGCTGAGGGTGGAACCCAGGCCTCGTGAATGCTGGGCAAGCACCCTACTGACGGAGCTAGAGCCCTAGCCCTCTTTCTGTGTTTTCAATGTGCATCTCTAACAGTGAGAAATCCGGCCCTTGACGCCCTTTATGCTTTTCCTTATTTGGTCACCCCCATAAATTAGTCGCCCTGCTGCTGTGATGTGCCCCCACCCTGGGGGCTGCCCCTGGGAATGGTGCTGAGACTGCTGTGTGCTCAGGTCTCGCAGGGGCCCATGGATAGGAGGCTCCTCCGCACTCCGGGGGGGCTGGCTCCCTCTTCCTGCCTTGCTGCCTTGGCCCCCACCTGTGCTTCCTGGGATCACATCCCCAATACACAACTTGTTCTCAAATCTCGGTCTGAGGGTCTGTTTCTGGTGGGACCCAAACTAAGAAAAAAGTCTTCCCTCAATTTTTATGAAGCTCATGTTACTTGAGCCGTCTTTTCTTCCTATGTACAGTGGACAATGGCTGCTTGTTCCTGGCTGCTACCTGTCTCTTCCTTCTGCATCCCAAGGAGTGGGTCGGGCACGGCATAGGGCTGAAAGGAGCAGGGTCCTCTGTGGAGTGTGGGGACTCAGGCCCTGTCCAGGGCTTCCTGGTTGTCACACTAACATCCCGGAACTGTGTGGGCTGGTGGCTTGACCTGCTGGGTCTGAGTTCCCCCAAAGTCGGGATGCCCCTTTCACTGGCAGACCCACATCTCTCTCATTCCAGAGTGCTATCCTGTGCATCTCCGAATTCCTGGCCTCTTAGGCTTGGGGCTGAACTCCAAGGCCAGTGCCCCCAGGAAGCCTTCCCTGGCTGACACCAGCCCCCTGCCCAAGTCAGGCTACTCAGAAGTGGGTGACCTCACTGCTGTCCAGGCAGGCCTGTCACTGGGTTGTCAGTGTCCCACACAAGAATAGAAGCCACTGGGCTAGAAATTGGTACCTTCCCCAGGGTGCAGCACCTGGCTCATACCTGCATGATGCTGATGAACAATGGTCACAAGCTGTCCCAGCTCCCTGGTATGGTGAGGGCTTGAGCAGCAGGCCCTGTCTGTCTGCAAGCTGGTGGGTTTTTTTTTTTTTTTTTTTTTTTTTTTTGCAGGTAGGCACAAAGCCAACCCTGCTCCACCCCCAACATGGCTGTACCTGTGGCCTGGACCCTTCACCTTCTGATGGGGTGGCCTGGCCTATGGCATGAGTAGGCCACAGGCCAGAGTGGCTGTAGGTGGCAGAAGGAGGGCCAGCAGGTGGGGCACCCCTGGGTGCAAGGGGAAGCAAGGCCCATCAGCTCCATCCTAGCTGCCCTGGCCCTTGGTGGGCTGGTTGGGCTGTTCTGGAATGCCAGCATCTTGGAGGAGGAGGTCTCAGAGGCCAGCCTGAGGCCTTGCCTGCCCTGCTGCCCAGGGCCCTTCAGCCGGATCAACCCCTCCCACACCCCTCCTGTGCTCAGCCTCTTTATTCTCCTGCATCCCCGTGGCTGCTTCACAGGTTCTGGGTTCTGTAACTTGCTGGTCCCTGGCCTGGGCCTGCAAAGCCAGAGGCATCAGGAGTGCAGCATCTGCATGGGCTCTGGCCACTGGAGCCAGTCCTCAGGGGCCTGCTGAAGAAAGAGAGCCAGAGATATCCTCACTGGATGGGAGACTTGTCCTAGCCAGCTCTGATTCTAGTTATCTTCTTCGAATTACAATGTATTCTTTTCAGTAGTGGGTATTGAACCCACAGGCACTATACTACTGAGCCACATCCCCAGCCCTTTTCTAATTTTTAACTTTTGGTACCGGGGATTGAACTCAGGGGCACTTGATCACTAAGCCACATCCCCAGCCCTTTTTTGTATTTTATTTAGAGACAGGGTCTCACTGAGTTTCTTAGTGCTTCGCCATTGATGAGGCTGGCTTTGAACTCGCCATCCTCCTGCCTCAGCTTCCCAAGCCGCTAGGATTACCAGCGTCCACCACCTCACCCAGCTCTAATTTTTAATTTTTGAGACAGGCTCTCACCAATTTCTGAGATCCTCCTGCTTCAGCCTCTTGAGTAGCTTGCACTATAGGTGTGCACCATTGCGCCTGTCTGGATTATAATCTCCCGGAACTGTATGGAATTCAAATCTAGATGGAAGGAGATGAATCCCTCGAGCCATGTTAACTTTTGGCGGAGGGGTCTAAATGTGGCCTAAGAAAACCATGTCGGGCTGGGGATGTGGCTCAAGTGGTAGCGTGCTCGCCTGGCATGCGTGCGGCCCGGGTTCGATTCTCAGCACCACGTACAAACAAAGATGTCGAGTCCGCTGATAACTAAAAAATAAATATTAAAAAAATTCTCTCTCTCACTCTCTCTTTAAAAAAAAAAAAAAAAAAAAACCATGTCCAGGAAAACAAATCAGTTCCTTTTCTTGTTTTAAAAATACCCCTTTTCAGGAAACAATTGTCATATTGGTTTTCTTATGTGTGAGCATAAGATGCCTTGTGGTGGGGATTGGGTACTGCTGGGGTCAATAGCGCAGTGGGAGCAGCAACTGTGTGACAAGGAGGGATAATCCCAAGGCTCCTGTAGGCCAACACAGGGAACTGGGAGTAGGCTCACGTATGCTTGGTGACAAGCCATCCAGTTTTCAGACTCGGATAGGCATTCTAAATCTTGAGCCCAGACTTGGGGTCACCCACTGATCTCGGCTGTCCAGACACCTGCCCCTGGCACAGAGTAACTGAGGCCTGTCCAGGGATACTTGCCAATGCCCCAGGGCAGGAACTGTGCCCCAGGAGTGCTGGTATGGGACCATTTCCAGCTTCCAGCGGGGAGGAAAGATCTCCAGGCTGAAATGAGTGTGGCTCTATATCTCCATCCAGCTCTGAGAGCCTCTCTCCCCTATTCCCCAGAGCCCAGGCCAGCAGAGGGCCTGGTCATGTGGGAAAGGCACCACTGTCCAGTTGGAAGTCCTTTGGCCTCAGGTGAGCAGAGCCAGACCCATCCACCCCTCTGCTGCATGCAGCTTCTGTCTAGGGCCACCTGACAGCCTGTTCAGCTCCGCTCTCCCTCCAGGCCCTTTCTGGCTTGTCTCTCCTACAGCATAGCCACAGCGTGGAGGGAGGTCAAGTGCTGTCTCATTCAAGTCGCAACCTGGGTGCCTGACCGATGCAGACAGAAGCAGAGTTCTTGACATGCAGGCTGCAGAGTGAGAGTCACATTAGCTGCTGGCTTGAGACACACTGAGGCCGAGTTCCTGGGGTTGGACACTGGCTAGTGGGGTGCCTCAGGGAGAGGCTGTGAGCACAGGGCTGGGCTCTCAGCACACAGAGTCAAGTCCCAAAGCCCCTTCCCTGAGAAGCAGGGAGATTCCTGCACTGGGACCAGGGTTCAGGTGCTGCTGCTGGCAGTGTGGTGGGAACCAGAGCCATGGGTGGTCCATGCTGCCTGCCAATCAAGGGGTGGGATGGGTCTTCCTGAATCTTGTTTTCTTCAGGTTAGGTCGTGGTGTCCCTGGGTGCTATGATCCTAGATCCTAGCACGTGCAGTGTCCCCATATTGTCTAAGTGCGGCATTCCTTCCCGTGTTGGATTCCAGGTCCTGGTCCTATGTGGACGATGTGGGCATTTCCACGATGTGTGGAAATCCAGCATGTGCTTTGGGCATCCTCGTAGTGTAAGGACACCGGGGTAAGCTGCGTGGCCTCCCTCTCCAGTGGGAACCCTGTGGTGTACCCTGCAGTCTTTCGCGACTTCCCTTTCGGGTGGGGCCTCTGGAGCTTGTCCCGTGACCGGCCCCTTGAGTTGGGGGTCCCAGTGTATGTCGCACGGCAACCCGTTCAGCAGAAACCCCGGGACCTGCGGCGGCGGCTGCGGAGACCGGCCCCGGACCGCCCCTCAGTTGGTCTGCGGTTGTGGCGGGGACCCTGTGGGTTTCTGGGCCTCGGGGCGGCGGCGGGACGGGCGTCTACCCAGCCGCGCAGGAAGCGGCCTCGGCCGGAAGGGGGGCCCCGGGCGCAGCCGCCACCAGAGGCCTCCGGTGGGCGGGGCCGAGGGGGCCGAACAGGGCCGAGCGGGGCCGAGCTCCGGGCGGGCGGGCCCGAGCGGAGCCGAGCGGAGCCGAGGTGCGGGTGGGCGGGGCCAAGCTCGGCCGAGTCCCGGCCGGGCGCAGCCGAGCGTGGCCGAGCACAGCCGAGCCCGGGTGGGGGAGAGCGCGTTCCTGGAAGAGCCGGCCGGCAGCGGGTCGCATTCTTGGCCGGCGCTCGGGCCGAGGCGGACGCACGGCAACAAACAGCGCGGGGGCGGGGCGGCGCGGGGCGGGGCGTGGTGGCGCGGGGCGGGGCGGCGCGCCGCGGCGTGAGCTCAGCGCCGGGCGATCAGTCCGAGCCGGAGCGAGCCGCCGGGAGGATGTGCGCCGAGCGCGCCGAGCCCCGCGCCGCCGCCGCCGCGCTCTGAGGCCGCGGGCCAGAGGCGCCTCCGCCGCCCCGGGAGCCGCGCGCGCGGGCCGGCGGGCGGCCGGGAGCCGGCGGGCGGGCGGGCGGCCGGGGGCCGGCGCGGGCGCGACGCGGCCGGCCAGCGCCGCCGGGACGAGCCGGGCGGGCGCCGCGCGGTGGGAGGAGCGGGGCGGCGGCGGCGCGCCGCGCGAGGACGGCCCGGCGGGCCCCGCGCCCGCGCCCCCGCTCCTCCCGGGCCCCTCGGCCTCGGCCGCCGCGGCGATTCGCGCCTCGCGGCGCCGGCACCTGCCCGCGCGCCCCCCGCGAGCCCCGGGCCCGCGAGCGTTGGCGTTGGCGTTGGCGGCGCGCGCCGGGGCATGCCCCGCGCCTAGAGCCCGGGGGGCGCGCGGGGGGCGCGCGGGGGGCCCGGGCGGCGGCGGGCGCGGCGCGGGGCGCGTGGATGTGGCGCCGGGCCCGAGCGGCGGCGGGCTCCAGCGGCGGGACCCCTTCGCCCCGCCCGCCTTCGCCTTCGCGCCCCCGGGCGAGGCCGAGGCCGCGGCCGCGGCCGTGATCGGCCGGGAGCCGGCGGCGGGGGGCGGCCGGGGCCGGGGCCGCGGGCGCCGCCGGGGCGCGCGGGGCGGCGGCGGGGGCCGCGGGGGCCCGGGCGCGCGGGAGCGAGAGCGGCCCGTGGAACCCGAGCGCGCCATGGAGGCGGCGGCAGGCGGCCGCGGCGGCTTCCAGCCGCACCCTGGGCTGCAGAAGACGTTGGAGCAGTTCCACCTGAGCTCCATGAGCTCGCTTGGCGGTCCGGCTGCCTTCTCGGCGCGCTGGGCTCAGGAGGCCTACAAGAAGGAGAGCGCCAAGGAGGCGGGTGCGGCCTCTGTGCCTGCGCCGGTGCCCACAGCCGCCGAGCCGCCGCCCGTGCTGCACCTGCCCGCCATCCAGCCGCCGCCGCCCGTGTTGCCCGGGCCCTTTTTCATGCCGTCCGACCGCTCTACCGAGCGCTGCGAGACCGTGCTGGAGGGCGAAACCATCTCGTGCTTCGTGGTGGGTGGCGAGAAGCGCCTGTGCCTGCCGCAGATCCTCAACTCGGTGCTGCGCGACTTCTCGCTGCAGCAGATCAACTCGGTGTGCGACGAGCTGCACATCTACTGCTCGCGCTGCACAGCCGACCAGCTGGAGATCCTCAAAGTCATGGGCATCCTGCCCTTCTCCGCGCCCTCGTGTGGGCTCATCACCAAGACGGACGCCGAGCGCCTGTGCAACGCGCTGCTCTACGGCGGCGCCTATCCGCCGCCCTGCAAGAAGGAGCTGGCGGCCAGCCTGGCGCTGGGCCTGGAGCTCAGCGAGCGCAGCGTCCGCGTGTACCACGAGTGCTTCGGCAAGTGCAAGGGGCTGCTGGTGCCCGAGCTCTACAGCAGCCCCAGCGCGGCCTGCATCCAGTGCCTCGACTGCCGCCTCATGTACCCTCCGCACAAGTTCGTGGTGCACTCGCACAAGGCCCTGGAGAACCGGACCTGCCACTGGGGCTTCGACTCCGCCAACTGGCGGGCCTACATCCTGCTGAGCCAGGACTACACGGGCAAGGAGGAGCAGGCGCGCCTGGGCCGCTGCCTGGACGACGTAAAGGAGAAGTTCGACTACGGCAACAAGTACAAGCGGCGGGTGCCCCGGGTGAGTATTCCCGGCTCCCAAGCCTGGGAGGTGTGCTCTGGGAGGGGGCTCTCCTGGGCTGGGACCCCATCCTCCCAAGTCAGGAATGTGTGCTTGTGCCCTGTCTTGCCAGGCCACAGGGATTTGTTTTAAGGAAATTTGGGGAAAGAAGCTGTCCACTCTGGTCTTGTGTCAGTGTCCCTATCTGTGGGGCCCCACCGTCTAGGAGGGAAGGCCCTTGTCCTCAGGGGTAGCCTGAATGGAAATCTAGGTGGCCAGGCCTGGCGAGTGTAAAGCCTCCCCCAAGCCCTCAACCGTGGCCTGGATAGGTTGGGCCTTGGCCAGTCCATGAAGAGGCTCTGGGAAGTCTTGAACCCCAGCTGTGGGCCTCAGGCTAGGGCCCCATGGGCCCCCCATGGGGGCGTTCAGACAGGGTTGGGGTGAAGTCTCTCACATTCACCCCAGAAGTCTCCCAGACCTGCAGAGGGGTGCCTGCCCTTCCGTCCCAGGCGAACAGCCTGATTTGATTCCTAACTCCCCTGAAGTCTTGGGACATGGACCTAAGAAATGAAGCCAAGCGTTGGCTGCTGTGGCAGGCGCTGAGACTTGGTGACTGCAGCCCTGTGCCCTGAGTCCCTGTGGTCGTGGGTCCTCAAGTGTCCCTGAAGCACATGGGCTGGTGTGCAGAGCTGCCCACCCAGGTCCTGTTGTTTGTGTTGTCTCTGGGCAGCTCCTGGCTACTAGATGGTGAGACCGAGTCCACAGGAACTTTCTGTAGCGCGCGTCTTGAGTATCTGTGACTCTTAAATATTCTGGCTTACTAAACGGCACACACAGACGTTGCATTGGCTCAGCTATTCTTGGGAGGCCTAATTAATTCAGCTATTGCATCAAACTTTTTTTTTCTAAATCTGTGAATAGATGCTGCAGCCCGGTTTTCTCTGGGCGCCCCTCCAGCAGAGTGTCAGAGTTGTGGGGGGAGGGGCCGTGAAGAGGGCTGCTAGAGCGCGTGTGCTGTGTGCTGTGTGTTGTGTGTTCAGTAGCTGTTGCAGTGGTGGTTCTGACCTGGCGAGGCCAGCGCCCAGGTGCAGCTGCCTGCAGCCCCAGCAGGCTGCTGGCCCTTCATTTCAGATGGGAAGTTGGCTATGGAGTTCCCTGTGAGCAGGGTCTGTCTGTTTGGGGTGTCAGCTTGAGTGGCCCAAGGATGCCACGTGTGCGGGCTGCTGGGGTGGGCCCTGCTGTATTGGAGCAGGCGACTGGTGAGGCCCCGCTGCTGGGCAGGCTTCACTGATTTCCAGAGTGGGAGTGAGCCGGGAGCACCGAGGTCCCGCCTGAGCAGGGCGTGTCTGGTTTGTTTTTGTTGACTCTGGGTCATGTGTGTATTGGAGGTCTCTCTTTCTGGGCTTTGCAGACCAACAGGGCCCCTCTGTCCCAGCTGTTGCCTGGGGGTGGGCTGCAGGTCTTCCCCTTCTTTGCAGCCAGCCCTGGGGTTCTGATTTTGAGGGTCCTTGGGTGCAGAGAGGCCAGTGCTGCTGAAAGGAAGGAGGATGGCACCCTGGGTCCTAGGGACAAGGCCTGGGTGGCTCCTGGGTCATGGCGGATGGCTTGGAGCTTCTTTCCCGCATGCTCTCCCTGGCAGGGCTCTGGCACTTCCTTTACTGATTTAAGAGAAATTCCTCAAAGTGAAGAGGAAGACCCTGGAGTGACTGGGGTTTCCTGGCTGGAGTGACAGCCCTGCCCCTGCTTATGCAGCGGTGGCCTGGGCCTGGGCGGCTCCTGCATGCTTTCCTGATGAGGGAGGAGGTGGGAGGGCCGGCTTCCCTCGTGGGACACTCCCCGTCTGTGTGCCCCCTCTGCCTTCAGCCAGAGTGTCCTCGGCTCTGTGACCTGCAGTTGGGGGTCCTCCTGTACCAGCCACTCCATATCCCCCCAACAGCCATGTGGTGGTTGTCTGTGACAGTTATGTGCCATGTGGAAATGAGGTCAGTCTAGGGGGTGTGGACCTGAGGTTGACCGTGTCCATGCACTGCCCTCTTTGCCGGCTCCTCCCACTCTCCTCTGGGAAGCCTATTCATGGGATATGTTTTGATTTCTTCACTTCCTTTGAAGCTTATTTTAATATTTTTGATCTACTGAGGAGGAGGGCTGGAGGAACAAAGACCGTACTGGAACTCTGTGCAGGGCCGCTGCTCCTGGCAGACCTGGGCCTGCTGACAGGCGTGAGCTGAAGTCCTTCCTGGTCTTGGTGGGAGGTGGGTGGGGCTCCCGTCCAGTGAGGCTGGCGAGGCCCCTGCCCCTGACACCCTGCTTGGCCATGGCCTGGCTGAGCTGGTGCCGGGTTCGGTGGGGCTCCAGCTTTGAGCCCAACCTTCGTGAAGGCAGATGTGCCGGGGACCTTGGCACATTGTTGGGGCTGTGACAGTGTTTAGGGTTGGTGACCTTCTGTGGTGACAGGAACTGTCCACTCTTGTCTAGTGGTTGACCTGGGGCCTGCTGACAGCTTCCTGCTGGCATGGCTTAGAACACACAGGCTTTTTGGGTGCTCAGTGAGCCACTTGTAGGACTTCCATGACTGCTGTCCTTGGCGTGTGTCCTGCAGTGAGCTGAGCCTACCCAGCTGAGGAGCCTCTTGGGATTGTGCTCATATTCCTCCTCTGTCCCTCATTGGCTGTGTGACCTTGAGCGAATTGCTTAACCTTTCTGGTACACTTTCTTTTCGTATAAAGGGGGGCTAATACTTTCTGATCCTGGGTGTCAGGTGTTGCAGGACAGGTTGCTTTGCTGCGGGCACACAAGGTGGATGGATGGAGCCTCTCAGCTGTCCCCACCGGCTTCTGCCTGACAGATCCCTCTTCCTCGCTCTGTCTTCCTATCAGCATAGATTGCTGTCTGTCTGAAAGGGAGATAGCCGGGGACAGTTCGCGCTTGCCACTTGGCTTGCTGCCTGGGATGAGGCTGCTGTCCTCAGGCCGTCATGCTGTAGCCCAGGGTTGCCCTCCCAGGCTGAGACCAGGGTACTGGGGTGCCTCCCCTGGGTTGGAGTGCTCTGCCCCTGCGTGTGTCGGAGGGGGCTGCCTTGCTTGACACTGTGGCTTGGATATTCTTACGGTGAGAAAGCTGGGTTCTTGGTCGCTGTACCTGTGTCCTTCAGAGCCAGCTTCCCGGGGGGACCCATAGGTCTAGTTGTCATTATCGGTGGTTGGTGTGGCCGACGTGCATTTAGGGGACTGCAGTGCGAATTGTCTGAATTCCTCAGGCTGGACATTTTTGCCTGGGTGCCTTGATGCCCTCCCCTGGCCCCAGGTACCTTTCAGTCAATAACTGGCTAGCCGAGTCCTGAGGTGCATCTTGCACTCCACCTGAGACTGCTGTGGGAAGGTTGGCCTCAGAGTGTGGGGACCCTCTGCCACCTGGGTCCGTGCTCCCTGCACAGCCTCTGCGGGTGGCCTGTGAGTGTGCTTCAGGCGTGGCTTCCTTGGGACTTGGGGTGTTTGGCAGGGGGCATGCCTCTGTGCTAACCCTGAGGTTGGGGCCCGGCCTAGAGCCCCTGCAGGAGGAGGGGCCTGCATCTGGTCTGGATGTCCAGCAGGGTCTTTCCAAAGGGATGACAGTGGCTTGAGAGTGGGCTCCAGACCCGGCCTTTACCTGGGAGCCATCCTGCAGCAGGGGTGGTGTGGGCCAGCATGACCCTGCCTGCCCGCTCCCACGGCTGGGTTTCTTCTGAAGGGAGCAGAGCCATGCATTGGTCCTCCAGGGGTATGGTCCACCAGTTTCCAGGACCCTTGGGGACTGAGTAGGTTCCCTTAGCCTCTGGGGCAGCAGGGTGGTGGAGTGCCCCTGTCTCCGTCCCCGGCTGTCCTTTTGGAGTCTCTGTTGGTCTGGGCTCCGGAGAGTAAGGTCATTGGCAGCGCCGCAGCGTCTAGCTTCCCCGCCTCCCTGCAGCCGGTTTGTGTAATGTCTGTCTGAAGTGTCGCGTAAGGGCAGACAGGATGTGGAGCTGAGGAAGTCTGGGTGAAGTGTGAGCCGCCCCGCCCGGAGCCGGGTGTGGGGCGCCCCAGCCCAGGTCTGAGCCGCACCGCTGCCCGCAGGGCTGGAGGCGGCGGTTCCGTTCTGGGGCCCATGCCCTGGCTGTCTGGCAGGAGGTGTCCGGCCGCCGGACTCTGTGGCAATAATGTGTCTCTTTCTAAGGATTGCAAAAGTCTAGGGAGGTTTCTCCACTGGAAGAGTTGTGCAAGTTTCAACTGAAATGTTTTTAAAAAGTTTCTTTGTTTTGAGTCAAAATATGGAGGTTGGATTACTTCCGGGAGAGCTGAGAGAAGGAGCCCCCAGTTCTGGCTGGCAGCCCTCGGGGAAGGGGATAGGTGTGAGCGGATGGGGGCTCTGGGGTGGGTTCTCCTGGTGCCTTGGCCTCACTGCAAGGTCAGGAGCTGGTTTTGATCCGCATCTGTCCTGCAGCTCAATGTGGCCACTGACCCGCTCTTTTGACGTCCTGATCTGTTCCCTACTCTGGACAGGTGCTGCGTTGGTGCAGCGAGCAGGGGCTCTGGGCTGTGGGCCCTGGGCACCTTGGGCCAGCGAGTGTCCCCAGTGTGCTTCCAGGGGCGAGGCAGGTGGGGCAGGGTCCCCCAACTTCAGGCCCACCCACGCTTGCATCTTCTCCTCTAAACCAAGGACCAGGCTTCAGGTGAATCCTAAGTGGGCTGTGGAGAAGGCAGCCTGCAGGCGGCCTCTGCGTCCCTGTGTTGCTCCGGCCTTTGCTGGAGGTTCCCGTTCTTTGGAGTCTTGTTTCTTTGGGCAGAAGCAGGTAAAAGGGCCTTGGCACCAGCCTGGGCGGCAGCTGGACTCTGTCTTGGCATTGGTGTTTTCATCTCCTGTGACTTGACTTTCTCGGCTTCTGAAGACTTTTTAAAGAGTGGCTGCAGCGTCAGCGGGAAGTCAGGTGTGGCTGGTGGGTGTGCGGCCTAGCGGCCTCTGGGAGCTGTGGTGGCTACTATCAGGTCAGGGCTGGGTGGGGGGTCGCAGCTGTGTCCTAGCTCTGGAGGGGAACACGTGGGGCTGTGCGGCTGCTTCGAGGGCTGGCAGCTCTGTGTTCACGGATGGAGAAGGAAGGTTGGCAGCCCTCAGGAGGGAGCAATGTTTTTCTGGGGTGTCCTTCCCTCACCCCTTCTGTGTTTGGAAGGAAGACTTCACCCAGGTTGTAGGTAGGGACTTGGCCAGGGGTCCCTGTCGTGTGCTCGGAAAGGTCTGGAATGTTGCGCTTGGCTGGTGCCTGAGCACTGGTGTTGTCCCCCGCCTGCTCTCCCTGGCTGTGGCTTCCATGGAACTTCCGCTGGTCACTGTGAAAGCAGCAGCTGTTGGGAAGGTCTCCCTGGGACTCCCACTGCGCTGCTTGTTTCAGGGCAGCACAGCGGCTGCCTGGCCCCGGAAATCCTGGGTATAGGAGGCTGGTCCTGCTAGGGAACCCAGGGAGTGTCACCACTGTCCCCAGGATTTGCAAAGCTAGCTTCACACCAGGGCCTGAGGGAGGTGAGGGTGTCTCATGGAGCTGACCAGACACTGGTATGGCCCATGCCCACTGTGATGCCCCAGGAGCCTGGGGGGTGGGGGTGGGGGTGGGGTGGTAACCACACTTGGCTGCCTGAGCAGTTCAGTGGGAAGTGGGAGTACTGGGGGAGTACCCCGAAGTGTCCCACCCACGGCACAATGGCAGCTCACTGGCTGACCACACTGCCCCTTTCTGCAGTGTCCCTGGTGACGCCATGGTTCCTCAAAGTCATGTTGTTGGGGCCAAACGGGCGTCTGCTGAAGATCTCCTCTGCTGTGGGCTCGTGTCTGTGCTGGGGCATCCAGTGGGCTGCCAGGTGTCCTGCTGATTGCTGTGCTGTGGACATCTGCGTGCTCAGAGCAGGACATGCTCCCCTCCCTTCAGACCCCCGCAGCCGGGCTGGGCAGGCATGTGCACACAGGGACTGCGGGTCCAGCTGTGGGGACGGTGGGCTGTGCGGACCCCGTGCCGGGAGTGACAGGAAGTGTCTGTTTACTGTGGATCGTGTCTTTCCTGTCAGCAGAGAAGTCTTTCTTTGCTTATAAGCAAAGCCAAAGGGTGTCCCGTGTTGGGGCACCCCTCCTTGAGGTACAGGCTGGCTGGGCACCTAGCTTGACTTCCAGGGTGTGGGAGAGCATCTGGTACCTGGGACCCGTGGCCAGAGGGGCTGTGTGAGCCAGGGGCCACTGTTGCACCAAGACCCTGCTGTCCTCAGGTCTGGGAGCAGTCCTGCTGCCCTGTGCGTTTGGGCCTCAGAGGCATCTTTGGCCAGGCGTGCTGTGCTGCAGTCACCTGGTGGTCTCTACCCAGGGCAGTTCCTGTGTTGTCAGGGGCCCAGGAGTGGGCATCCCTGGGCCCTTCCCTGCTGGCCCCAGGAGGTTTTGTGAGCACAATTGGGCCTCGCGCTCATTTGGAGAATACACACCCCTTGGCAGGTAATTTGTTCTTGTACTTCCTTCTAGTGGGTTGTGGGCAGTGGGCAGGCCCCTGCACTGGCTACAGCACCAAGCCCACCCACACCTCTGGCCCTTCCAGTTACTGTGGTTCCCCAAGTGTCCAGGCTATGTCAGGCCTTTTTGCCCTGGAATGTGCTGCTGTCCTCTGCTGTCCAGGAGGTGGTTGGCCCTGCAGGATCTCCCTGGTGCACAGACTGGGCCAGTCTTGATGTCAGCGCCCTGTCTGTCTCCTCGGTGCAGTGCTGCTTGGGCATCTGACGTGGCACTCTGGTCTCCTGGCTCAGCCTCGAGGCTCCCTCTCGGGAAGCAGGAAGAGCCCAAGGCCCCCAAGTGAGGGGCTTATGCTTGTTATTGGAGTGAGCATAGGGCTGGACTCTGACCTGGCCTCTGTAGGAGCCGAGGAGGGGCTGTTGGGACTTGTGCTGCCAGCATGGCTGTGGGGTGTCCTGGGTGCTGTGGTGGGGTGCACACGCTCTCAGCTTGGTGTTCTCGGGAAGGGGCTTGGCTGCAAGGTGCCCAGACCCCGTGGCTGGTGTTATGCTTTTGAGGCCTCACGGGTGGCTCCCTAGTCCCAGTGTGGAATAGCAGGGCGTGGGGACCCTCCTTGTCCTGCCATGCTGTGCCCTCCTTGCCTCACCTGCTCCTACAACCTGTGTTGCCCAAACCATTAAAAATTTATACTCCCGAGTTGAATGATATGCAAATGTAGTCAATTAAGCGAGGGGATTTTAATTAGCAGTTTAAGTTCATGTGTGAAGTGCCTTGCCTTAATTACTTGACAGTTTTGTTGTAAATTTGCTAAGTTTTTTTTTGCAGAACTATCAAAACTGTGATTTTTTTTTTTTAACATCCTTGTATGCAGTAAGTGTCGCCCAGCTTGCCTGACCCTCGTGGATTTCGCCTAGATTTATAAAGCTCTTTAAACTGTGAAAACAAGGTAAACCCTGTGGGTCGCCTGGGTGCAGTGTGGAGAGTTAGGCTGTGTTCCCTGGTTTGCAGAGCGTGGTTGGCAGAGCTGCGCAGAGCAGGGGAGCCTCTCTCGCAGCCTGTCTCTGGCTAGCTGATGGAGCCTGCACTGCCACAGGGACACCTGGAAAGGACTCAGGAGGGTTTCCACCTGGCTGGGTCCTAGAGCTGGGTGTGCTGTGGCCAGGGACCTGTGGGTTGCTGGAGTCCTTGATGCTCGCAGTCAGCTGTCCCTGCCGGTTTGTTCTCACGCCCCCATGGGCTCACAGGTGAGTTTATGAGTGGCCAGGGCTCCAGTTCTGAAGTTTCTTGCCTGACCGTGTGAGAGCCTTCAGGCCAAGCGCCTGCCAGGTGCCCTTCCCAACCGCTGGGCCTGGGCCCTACCTGTGTCCCTGGCTGGAGGCTGGGGTGGTGGGTGGTTGAGGCATGGGCTACCTGCTGGATTAGGATGTGCGTCTACTTCCCTGGGCTGCCCTCAAGGCCACCTATGGTAAGGTCTTGGGTTTTCAGCCCGACTTGCTTTCATTACAGTTGTGTTGCTTAGTGACTGGTGTGTCCTCAGGCAGGTGGTAAGCATCTCAGTGCGGCCGCAGCCCTGAGCCCACAGCCCATAGCCCTTGAGTCCTGCAGGAGCAGGGCCCAGGCCTCCATGTTGGGTCTTTGCCAATCCCCTTTTCGCCTGTCTGTGGTGCTGTGATTGACACCAGGGCTTACGCACACAGGTGTGCACTGTACCACTAAGCCACGTCCACGACCCTGCTTTCTGTTTTCTTTTGTGGTCCTGGGGATTGAACCCAGGAACTCTTTACCATCGAGCTGCATCCCCAGCCCTTTTTATCTTGAGACAGTTTTGCCAAGATCCCCAGACTGGCCTTGAACTTGGCATTGTCCTGCCTCAGCCTCTCAAGTTGCTGGGATCACAGGGGTGGCGCCTGGCGGCCCTGTGCTTCTGCAGTGTCCTGTATGAGGCGTGCTGCAGGGCAGGCCTGACCAGCCTTCCCACGTCCTGCAGGCTGCTCCCAGGCTCCACCAGACAGGCCCGGAAGCCGCTGCCTGGGCAGCACTCCCACCCGCTCAGTGGCTTAAGCCTGTGCATCGAGACATACCCCAGCATGGAGAGGCCCAGAGGAAGTGCTGGGCACAGGAGCTGCCGGCCATGGTCCTGCAGGTGTGCCTGTGTGGCTGCACCTGCCTCTAGAGTAAGTGGTTAGTTTCCTTATTTAATGAGCATTTTTCAAAAATTTTGTGATTTCTTTTGGTGCTTTGATTGCCCCCTCCTCTGCACCAATGGGAGGAGGGTGGTGACCAGGAGGTATCACCATGCGTGGCCCCAGGTGGCTCTAATGTCACTCTGGTTGGCTCAGTTTCATCATGGGTAGCTTTGCTGTGTGTCTCTGGGGACAGGAGCTCAGAGTGCCCTGGAGTCTCAGTGTGCGTGGGTGTAGGAGCTGTGGGCTGTCTGCAGCAGGAGATTCCATCAGGCCCGCCTTCTGGAGAGCTGCCCTGTCTCCGTGCGCGTCTCCTGGCTGGTGTGGGTGTGCCCGAGGGGAGCGTCTGGCTGGCCTGCCGGCACAGCACGCACCTGCACGTCCTTCATGCGCTTCAGTCACACAGGTGACCTTGGTTCTCTGCTGGTGTGTTCCCAGGTGGCAGGGCTGTTGCCTGGCAGGTAGGAAGCCCTGGGTTCTGTCCTCAACACTGGAGAATAAAAAAGTCAGCCTTGTGCACATTTCTGAACAATTCCTTGGTAGACTCACCCCCAAAAGGCAGGGCCTTTTCAAGGCGCTGGTCGCCGTTGCCAGGACTCTGTGGAGCGGGTGCAGAGCTGCAGAGCTGCCTGCTTCTCTGCAGCCTTCATTTGTGTGGGGTGTGAGAAATTGCATAGTTAATTCGCAATTTTTAAAATTAATTTATTTACTTTCACGTGGTGCTGAGGATCGAACCCAGGGCCTTGCTTGTGCTAGGCGAGCGCTCTACCGCTGAGCCACCACCCAGCCGCCCCCCCTTTTTTTTGCTTTTTAAATTGTTAGTTTCAGCAGGTTTGCCTCGTGTGTTTCTGTTTATCGTGGTAAATCATCCATGACACAGTCTCGTCACCGCTGTTTCTAAATGTGTGGTTCCGGGGTACCCGTGGCACTCGGGTTGTTGTGTGGCCATCGCCACCTTCCGGCTCAGCTGCCTCCTCTCTGCATGCTGTGCTGTCCCTGCCTGACTCCTGTCCTGCCAGCCCTGGACGTGCAGTGCAGCCTTGGGGCCTGACCCTCTGGCGCCGGGCTTAGCTGGCTGAGGGTCGGGGTCGCACCTGCCAGCCCCCCTTCAGGACCGAGTGACGCTCCACATCATGGAGGTGCATGTTTCTGTCACCATTGTAGCTGCTTGGGGTGCTTCTGCCCCTGGCTCTTGTCACCCTGCCATGGATGTGGGAGCCTGAGCATCTGTTTGGGTCCTGTTTCCAGTCCTCTTGGGGTCAGAGTGGGATTGCTGGACCACGTGGCGGTTCTATTTTGAGCTTTTGAGGAACTGCCCTGCTGGTCCGCCAGGCGGTGTGGTGTTGCTTCCTGCCAGCCTGCGGGAGCGCCAGGGTCCGCACTCCCCCTGCGTTCCTGTCTGCTGACAGTGTCCGCCTGGCGCGCAGAGGCATCTGGCGGTGGCTTTGATCGTTTCCCTGGTGACAAGCGGTGTCCAGCATCCTTTGGGCCGGCACCTGTTGGCATGCGAACACCCTCTCTATGGGAAGGTCTGTTTGGGTTCTTCTGCCAGTCTGAGCCAGTTTGTCGGGGTTTGGTTCAGGGCTTTGTGGATTTCAGGTGTAGTTGTTAGTAGGTTTGCGAGGTGTGGGGTTTGGTTCAGGTGTAGTTGTTAGTAGGTTTGCGAGGTGTGGGGTTTGGTTCAGGTGTAGTTGTTAGTAGGTTTGCGAGGTGTGGGGTTTGGTTCAGGTGTAGTTGTTAGTAGGTTTGCGAGGTGTTGGGGTTTGGTTCAGGTGTAGTTGTTAGTAGGTTTGCGAGGTGTGGGGTTTGGTTCAGGTGTAGTTGTTAGTAGGTTTGTGAGGTGTGGGGTTTGGTTCAGTTGTAGTTAGTGGGTTTGCGAGGTGTTGGGTTTGGTTCAGGTGTAGTTGTTGGGTTTGTGAGGTGTTGGGTTTTGCCAGTTGTAGTTGTTGTTGGTTTTGTGAAGTGTTGAAGTTTGGTTCAAGTGTAATTATTAGTAGGTTTGTGAGGTGTTGGCGTTTGGCTCGGGTGTCGTTGGTTTTGTGAGGTGTTGAGGTTTGGTTCAAGTGTAGTTGTTAGTGGGTTTTTGAGGTGTTGGGTTTGGTTAGGGTGTGGTTCTTAGTGGGTTTGTGAGGTGTTGGGTTTGTGAGGTGTTGGGTTTGGTTCAGGTATGGTTCTCAGTGGGTTTGCAAGGTGTTTGGTTCAGGTGTAGTTGTTGGGTTTGTGAGGTGTGGGGTTTGGTTCGGGTGTAGTTAGTGGGTTTGTGAGGTGTTGGGTTTGGTTCGGGTGTGGTTCTCAGTGGGTTTGTGAGGTGTTGTGGTTTGGCTTGGGTGTAGTTGTTGGTTTTGTGGGGTGTTGAGGTTTGGTTCAGGTGTAGTTGTTAGTGGGTTTGTGAGGTGTTGGTTTGGTTCAGGTGTAGTTGTTGGTTTTATGAGGTGTTGAGGTTTGGTTCAGGTGTAATTAGTGGGTTTATGAGGTGTTGGGGTTTAGTTCAAGTGTAGTTGTTAGTGGGTTTTTGAGGTGTCGGGGTTTGGTTCAGGTGTAGTTGTTAGTGGGTTTTTGAGGTGTTGGATTTGGCTTAGGGTGGTTCTCAGCAGTTTTGTTCCATTGCTCTGGGCTGTACGTTGTTTCATAGGGCACCTTTCTGCTCCATTGTAGCAGGGTGTCAAGGCTTCTGTTGCTGGAGGGCCAGTTCTGGGTGTCTGCTGGCACCTTGGGAGGTGGCCGTCCCTGGCCCTGTGGCCTGGTCCCGGGGCTGTGACTGCAAGGTCTCTACCTCCACAGAGCTGGCTGTGCTGCCTGTGCCTGGCTTGGCGGAGAGCAGCCTGTGAGGGCAAGGGCTGGGATGTGCCTCACGTGTGGAGGGGTGGGCCAGGCCAGGGTGCTGCTCTCTGGAGCGCTGCGGTGTGCCTGGACGGCAGTGGTCACAGAGGTTGATGGCCCAGGGTCAGCTTGCTTGCTGTCTGAAGGCTCACCCCTCCCCTTTGTTGGGGGTGTGGTGCCTCTGGAAGCTCTGCTGGTGTGGGAGGTGTGCGCCTGTGGAGGCCATGGCTGAGTGACGGCTGGCCTGGGCAGGGCTGCAGGAGGGATACAGGCCCAGGGGAGCTGCTGATCCCTGCCAGCTCTTCCTTCTGGCTCTGAGTTCTTAAAGCAAGCGATGGTGTCCCTGAAGGCCACACTGCTTGCTAAGTCCACACTCCTCGTGACCCAGAGCAGGTCCCAGGAACTGTGTCTGCCAGGCAAAAGGGGCAGCCCTGCCCTGCTGCCGGGGTAGTGTCCACCGCTGGCTCAACCTCCACTGCCCCCTCCCCTCAGCAGGAGAGAGCCCCAGGACTCCCTGGACGCGGGGTCCTCCTCCCTCCTGGTTTCCTGAGGGAACTCAGGACACTTCCATCTGGCTTTGGGACTGAGCTGACCCTGGCTGTGGCTCTCCTGGCCATCTGCATCTGCCTGCTGTCCCTGATGTGCCCTTTCCTAGGCCGCTCAGCCAAGGCCTGTTTTGTCCCAGCTGGGGCTGGTTTGGCGCTGTTGGTGGCAGGTGGCCTTGCCCCAGCATCTCATGGGGAGGTGAATGTGAATGAGCCAGGCTTTGGGGGCCTTGGGGACCTTGCGGTGAGCACTCTTCCCTGGAGACCCATGGCCTGCCCTGATGTCTCTCTGGATGGTTGGTCATGCCTCCAGGATCTGGAGGTGGCTTTTGGGGGACAGCAGTGACCATACTGTCTGTCCCTGTCCCTGGGGGTGTCTCTGACTGAGCTGATGACTCAGCCAGGCCAGCGGCCATTTCTGTGGGGTTTACACAAGCCCTCCCTGGCCTCCAGCGGCAGGCTCCTGACTAAGGGGCCAGCTCTGTGCTTCTGTCAGGCTTTGTCTTGGCTGTTGAATATTAATGAGGGGGGCTGGGACGAGAGGGTGGCTCTTGAAAGGAGGGTCCTTGCTTTTTGTTTTGCAAATACCTCTGTGGTCTGCTGCCTGCTGGTGGGAGTGACTTTACTGGTTGGATTCAAAGGGCAGGCCTGTCCACTGAGCCTGGGTGGGCAGCCTTTGACCCCAGGTGGGAGGTGGCCCTCTGCTTGGTGTGGAGGCCGAGGGGAGCCTGTAGCCTTCCCACCCGCGTGGACTCAGCTCTTCCTTCCCTCCCCCTTCCTTGTGCACAGGGGGTTGTGCAGGTTTCAGTGCTTCTGGCTGAGTGGTGGTTTCCAGCTCAGAGGGACACCCCTCAGCGGCTGGAGGCCTGGGTTGCTGGTGGGTCCTGGCTCGCGTCCTGCACTCTGGCTCTCAGTTACCCTCTCTGCACAAGGCAGTGCCTGAAGATTGTGCTGTGGTGCTGGGTGACGGAGGAGAGGCAGCTGGGCCCACTGCAGACCAGCCCAGGAGCCACAGCTGGCCTGAGCAGAGCGCGGTGACCATAGCCATGGATCAGTGGTGGATGCCAGCAGGTGCTGTGAAAGCCAGGGAGGCCCCGGGGCCCAGGTGAGCGTCTCCCTGCCGCAGACCTGCGCCCTTGCTGGGAGCTCTCCCTGGCAGAGTGCCTCCCACGGGACCTCGCCCTGGGACCTGTTGCTGTAGGCCGCATCCACCATGACGTGGGTGCTCTGGGGTGCAGGCCGGATTTGCATGGGTGTCGCTGCAGCGCTCACCAAGCTTGGGTGACCCAGCGCTGTTCAGAGCTGGTCGAGGCGTTCCCCAGTGTTAGGACCCGGGGTCTCCCGGCACCTGCCTGAGAGCGCCCTGCCGCACAGGTGTCCCCGTGGGGCAGGAGAGCAAGGCTTTTGGGAGAGGAGCCCTGGGGCGCCACAGCAGGGGGTCAGGGGAGTCTGGAGCTCCGTGGCTGCCACTTCTCTGCCTTCTCCTTAGCACTCGGCACTAAAGCTGCTGCTTCTGCAGGGTGGCTTCCAGGCGAGGCGCTCATTGGCCCACACACTAGAGCCTCAGGACTGGGCGGCCACCCCCAGGAGCAGGAGCTGGGTTGTCTGTTTGGAGACCATCACCCCCAAGCGTGAGAGCCTTGGGAACTGCTGTGTGGAAGGGCAGCTGTGGCCCCGCCTCAAGTCTCCCTCCTTCCTGGTGGTCCTGTGGGTTCTGAATGGCCGGGGGAGGACATGCCCCAGCTAGTGGGCTCCCAAGCCATTCTGTAGGTGTTCTGCAGATCGGGCACAAAGATACCTTGAGTGACCGACTCGGGGGCTCCCCACCGCCACAGCCCGTCGCCCACTCCCTCAGGTGCCTGTCGTGTGGACTGGGCCTCCAGCCTAGGTGTGCCATGGCAGCTGGAGAGGTGCCAGGGTCAGAGCTCTGCAGCCTGGGTGTGCTCCCGGGGGAGCCTTCCCTTGGGTTAATGGATAACCATGGGGAGACTTTCGACCCTGCTTGTCCCATCCCCGTGAACTTTCTCCCACGGGCTGCAGGCCCCGACCCCGCCTGGCTTGGTGCTCTGTGCCCCTGGGAGAGTGTGCTCCCTCCCCCCAACCTGCCTGGACCGATCGGGACTGTTCCTGGAGAGTCGCTGGCACAGCCCCTGGTGCCGCGCTGATGCCCAAGGTGCCCCTATGGCATCCCCTGGTTTCAGTCCCTGCAGACCCTGTGGCTGTGGTGGGTGCTGGCTCACATCTGATCTGGGCGACTGTGCTTTAGGCTCATGAGGCCCGTTCTGAGGTGGGCACTGTCCTCCCAGTGGGTGCCCGCCTCTGCGGGGTCGCTGTCCGGTGGCCGGTGTCCAGCAGTCGAGGATCTGCCCCGACCTTGCTGCTGTAGCGTTTGAGGTGCACAGATGTTTTCAGGCTGTGCACAGAGCAACTTCTGGAAAAGTGGGCAGCAGAGTGTCTTCCGCAGTGTCACTTTCCCGCCCTGCTGTCAGCCAAACCTCGCAGCCACCGCCCGCAGTGTGCTGCTTCCCTCCTGTGCCTCGTGCTGGTACTGCCTCGTCCCCAGCCATGGCAGTGCCCGACACCGTGTGTGCTGGGCTCAGGCTCCTCCTTGCCTGGGCTCTGCCTGTCACGGGGCTGCCTTGGAGTCTCCAGGAGGCTTGCACAGGCCCGCCAGGTTTTTGGGTAGGTCTGTGTGTCCCGTCGCGGGTGAGGGTGTGAGTGGCCCAGTGGTGTGGATCTGAGGGTCTGAGTGGTCAGTCGGACGTGAGGGTCTGAGAGGAAGGGCAGGCTGGGCAGGGCTCTCTTCCCTGAGGATTTGAAGGCTACTCTTTTTCCTCCAGTTTTAAAAACAACTTTACCGCATCTTAAAATTCCAAAAGTATTGTAGAGTAAAGAGTCTAGTCTGCCCTCAGGTGCCCCAAGAGAGGTGAGGGAGGAGCGCAGTGGCTTCAGGAGAGGTGCATCCTCCACGCTGCCGGTTGCAGGTCCTCTGGACCCAGCAGGGTCACAGGTGCACTTGGCTCTGGCAGATGGGGACCCCGTGGGCCGCTGGTGGGTCAGCACCATCTGAGGGTCCTAGAGAGTCAGTGTGCTCTCTGCCTGCCAGGGCCTCTCGTGTCTCTGAGCTGATGACCACCGAGCAACACCATGACGTTAAACAGAAGACAGATGGTTCAGTGCCGAGTGCTAAGGAGAAGGCAGAGAAGTGGCAGCCACCTGGTGTGGCCAGTGCACACTCAGGTGTTTCTGCAGAGGACCAGGCCTGTGTCCCCACAGCTGTGTGAGCCGGGGTGTGGGCGCGCCTGCGGGGAGGGGTGGCCTGGCGGCAGGGCTGTGGTGGTGTCTGGGGTGTCTGAAGCCGCGAGTGTCTCTGGGCGCTCCGCTCTGTGAGTGGCTACTTGGCAGGATTTTTCCTGTTGTGCTCCAGAAGGGCCGTGATGATGGGGTCTGGGCAGCAGTGCCCAGGAGGGTCTCGCCATGTGGGGGGTTGCTTGGCCAACTCCAGACAGTGGTTCTCAAGGCTGGCCGTGCAGAGGGGGCTGCTCTAGGCTGGATGCACCACTTGGAGGTGGCCTGGTGTTGGTAGATGGCTGGGCAGGAGCACGGGCCTCTGCCCTCCTCCCTGTATGCTCCCGTGCCACAGGAGGCTTGGGGGCTTCCACCCAACTTTGGCCTCTGGGTTGTTATGACCTTGTCCTGGAGCAGCTCTGGGGTGACACTACACCATTCCCAGAACCCAGCAGCCACAAAGGCCCAAGATCCCGTTTAGATATCTGCTCGGCTGCCTTTGCTCTCGGTGCACTTGACACTCGCCTGGGCACATGGCCTGTGGCTCCCTGCTGCCAGTTGTGCTGGGTGAGGGTGATCAACTTGTTTGCTCCGCCACCTCAGGGCTAGGTGAAGGACATGGAGGGCGGGGCGTTGGGGGGGGCTCTTGTTGCAGTCCAGTCCCAGCTGGGCTGTTGGGGCGTTTGTTGGTCGGACAGCGAGGCCGTCAACATGTTCTAAAGTACGTGGTGGTGGCCCCTGCTGTGTACCCGTGGGTCTTGGGGTCAGGTGAGCTTTGGGTCTCTGAGATGGAGGTGTGGTGCACACAGCACCTCCCTCCTTTGAGCCTGTGCTGCATGGTGGGCAGGGGTGGTCTCCGGTGGTGCTGGCATGGTCTGGTCCCCCCATGCTCTACGTCTTGTCAGGCCTGCTGTCACGTCTGTGTTTGTCGTACCTACCACTCAGGTTTCCAATTTATGATCGAACATTGGTTACAGAATCCAAGGACATGGCTTGGAGTCAGAATGCCAGAGTCAGGTGACAGTGTGAAGGTGTCCCTGTTCTCTCTACCACCATTTGGCCACTGACAGGCATGTGTGTTCTCTCGGCCCCACATTTCTGGGTGATGAGCACTGGGGTGCTTGACCCCTGCCACCTGTTCTTACCCTGATGCCTCTGGGTCTCAAGCTCCAATAAATCTGGTCTTTTGTGATTATTGACTAGCATCTTCTGATCTCATTTCCTATTGGTGCTGCTGTGTTCTGATATCATTTCCTGCTTGGAACACCACATTTTGATCTCATTTCCTGCCTGGGTCACTCTGGGTTCTGACCTTACTTTCTGTCTAGACGATTTGTTGACCTCATTTCCTATCTGGGACACTATTCTGACCTTATTTCCTGTCTGGATCATTCTGTTCTCACATCATTTCTTATCAGGAAAATTCTGTTCTGATCTCACTTCCTATCTGGAACACTGTTCTGACTTTACTTCCTTGTCTAGATTGTTCTGTCCTAAGCTTACTTCCTGCCTGCACCGCTGTGTCCTGACCTTACTTCCTGTCTGGACCTCAGTCCTGACCTCACTTCCTCTCTGGACCTCTGTCTTGACCTCACTTCCTTCCTGGATCACCAGTCTGACCTCACTTCCTGCCTGGACCTCTTTTCTGCCCTGGGGTGTGTGCCCTCATTTCCTCCTCACTTTGTGTATCCCTGGTTTCCCTCATCTCACTTTTCCTGGCATGTGGTTTTCTCAGGATCTCTGGCTACTGTGTCCCACCCAGTGCTCTCCCCTGCCTCTGGGCACAGTGCTGTGTGGTTCAGTGGCCTGTCCTCCTCCTGCGCACTACTGCTCCTGGGCCCGTCTTCTTCCTGGTGTGGGCTCCAGGGCGCCCTTTGGGGTCTGCTCCCATCTATGAGTGAGCACAGCATGCCGTGTGAACGGGGCCTGGGCTCAGAGTTTGGGCCTTGCATGGTGGAGCGTTGACTTTGATGCCCTGGGTTGGCTGGGTCAGGAGGAGAATGTCTGTTCCACCTTCTAGCGTCTGTCTCCTGTGTCCCACAGAGTCCCTGCCTGAGCCCCCTGACTTGGGCCTTTGCATGGGAAGGCCCTGCATCTGTCGCTCTAGAGCTCTGGGAACCTGTCTTGGCCTGGTGTCTGTGGTGTCCCTGCAGTGTGTTGTCTTCGCTTGTCTGCAGTGGCCTCTCCTGCTCTTTCTCCCTGGGGGAGCCGCGGTTGGACGTTGGTGCTCCTGCATGGTGCTGCTTTCCCTGTGTCTCGGCATTACTTCCTGGAGCGCTCTCGGCCCTGTTAACCAGCTCTTCGTTTCTGTGATTTCATTGCAGTTTCTAAGTGTCTTTCCCTTCATTTCTTTGTACAGGCTCCACCTGCCCGTTTGTTGGCGAGTTTCCCTCTCACGGTTCTTCTGTTGGTCCCTCTGTGTGTGGTTGCCTGGTTGGTTTTGGACCTCAGCTTTCCCAGGTCCGTAGTGCTTCACCCGCTGGTCGAGGCTGCAGGGCAGGAGCTGCCAGGAGCGGGGCCTCCGAGTACACCCTGTGGTTCCTGTGGCTGCGGTGACTTAGCACCCTGAGTTCTGGTTGGGATCCCCTGGCACCTTCCTTCATGACTGCGCCAGAGCAGGCTCGTGGCAGGGTCTGAGTGGACGAGCCGTAGTGTGTGCTGGGCCTCTTGAAGCTGGCCTCTTCCTCTGCTGCTCATGAGTCCTTATATCTTTTGGCTGTTTCTCTGGATTTCACAAGTCTTGGAGGCAAGTGTTGGCATTTTAAACATCGAGGAAAAAAGGACATAGAAAGCTGCTGGGCAGGGAGCGGGCGCGGCCCTTGCCTTGGCCCAGGAGCCAGGCCTCCAGGCTGCGCTGGAGTGGGCCTCCCGTCCTTGGGCCTGACATTCCTGGGCTGTGGCATACTCAGTCCATGATCTTTGGAGGAGTGACTCAGATGCCCCAGTTCCAAGGTCCTGAGATTTGATCGCCCCTGAAGTGGTCGTTCTGTTGAATGTGATGTGAATCAAGCATGGGGACTACAGCCTTTTAGAATTGTTTTGTGAAAAGGGTCGAAACTTGTAAGGAAATGAGAAGAAGCTGCAGGAGCCACTGATAGGCGGCTGTGTTATGGGGAGGCCGTTTCCTCCTTTTTTTTTTTTTTTTTTTTAAATATTGTTAGTTGTTGATGGAGTTTTATTTATTTGTATGTGGTGCTGAGAATCGAACCCAGTGCCTCACGCCTGCCAGGCAAGTGCTCTACCCCTGAGCCCCACCAGCCCCTGTTCCTTCTTCTCTTCCTGCTTTTGGGAATGAATGTTCTTGGTGGGTGAACTTAGTGAGGTGCTGGGCAGGTACTTCACAACTGTTCTGCGCCCAGCCCTGGACTTGTCCCTCAGCAGAACTGCCCCTGCTTGCTGCTGGTCAGCAGTATTGAGCTCGAGCCTTGGCCTCCTGGTCTTTGCTTGGGGGTCTGGATCTGTCCATGGCCCTGCCGGTTCTCTAGATCAGTGGTTCTAGCGTAAGCTTGGGAATAATGGAATGTCCTCTTAAGTAATGTAGTCTGGGTCCAGCCCTAGAGTTTCAGATTCCTGGTTAGAGTGGGCCAAAGAGGTGCTTTTTAATTCTTTTTTTTTTTTTTTTTTTGTGCTGGGGATTGAACCCAGGGCCTGTGCATGCAAGGCAAGTGCTCTATCAACTGAGCTATGTCCCCAGCCTCAGAGAGGTGCATTTCTAGCAAGGTTCCACGATGGCTAATGACCGTGGTTCCAGGAACTGCTGGCTTTCCCCAGGCTGCTGGCCCAGGTCAGCGGCAGTGCTTGGTGCTTTGTAAATAGAGTGTTATAGGCACAGGGGCGCGCCCACCCTCCCTGCTGCTGGTGCTCCTTCTGTGCCACCTGGAGTTGGGACCGCAGGGCCCACAGAGCCACACACAGCTGTGACTCGGTCCTCCACAGCAGAGGCCCCTAGGCTCCTGACCCAGAGAAAGCTGTGCTGTCTGCAAGGCTGGAAAGGAACAGGGCTTGCTAGCGTGGGCCACGGCAGAGGGTAGCCTTGACCTGTGAGCCTTCAGAGCAGCTAAACAAAGCCGTGCAGCAGCTCCGCCTGCTGTCCCTGCCACCGGGAGGCTGGTACCCCAGGCCAGCCTCAGCCACTCATCAAGACCCTGTCTCAAAATAAAAAACAAGAAGGGCTGGGGGTGTGACTCAGTGGTAGAGCTCCCTGGGTTCCCTCTATAGTGCAAAACACAAGACAAAAAAACTGCAGGATAAATGGATCCTGGAACGTGAGGCCCCGTGGGATAGTTGCTATGTAGAGTTTTCTTTGGTACCGGGGATTGAACCCAGGGATGTTCTACCCCTGACCCACATCGTCAGCCTTTTTAATTTATTTTGAGACAGGGTCTTGCTGACTTACTGAGGCCAGCCTTGAACTTGCCATCCTCCTGCCCCAGCCTCCTGAGCCACTGGGATAGCAGGCTGTTCCACCTCTTACCTGCCACAGCCACAGCTGCTGTGGATGCTCATGCCCAGGTTCTGTGGGCTTGGGCAAGGTCCTGGCCTTGGGCCGCTCCAGTGCAGTGGCAGAAGCGGTGCTGCCAGATTGCCTTCCTCCCGTTTCCCGTCCCCAGCTCCTGTCGCCTGGTGGTGGTTCTGACCTGGCCTCCCTGCTGACCAGTGGCGCTGAGCACTGTGGGTTCTGCGTGCGGTCCTGAGGGAGGAGCGTGTCGAGGCCCTCTGCTGGGCCTGGGCTGCCGTCCCCACCCAGCGCCCTTGCTGCCCTGGGTGGACCTGCTCTTGGGCTGTTCCCTGTGTCGGTGGCTTTCTTCTCAGTGGTGCCTTTTGAAACGTGTGGTCTTCAAGTTCTCCTCTGGTCCAGTCTGTTCCTGGGTAGGTCTTGGTCTCCCAGCTGAGAGGCCTTTCCCTGTCTCTCGTGCCTGTCCTGTTCCTCCTGGAACTTTTAATGCTTTGTGCCTCGCACTGAGGAGGCCTTGGTCCACTGGGAGCTAGATGCTGTGCTGGATGAGGTGTGGACCTCGTGTGTTTTTTGTGTGTGTGTCTGGCCTTGGGTCGCCCCCTTGGGCTCTGAGGCCCCCCCCGCCCCCCCCCGTGGTCTGTGGTCCTTGTGGAGCTCATGTGCCCATAGGCCGTGCCTGCTGGTGCCCCGAATTCCGAGGGTGAGCACCAGCTCCCTGGCCCTCTAGACTGCGATTCCCTGTGCGTTTTCAGATCAGTTTGTCGGCTTCTGCGAGGAAGGGTCTTGCTGAGTTCTGACTGGGGCCAGGCTGGGTCTGCGAAGCAGTCTGGGAAGAGCTGATGCACCACCTCCTTTCCGTGGGCTGCTTCCCGTTTCTCTCTCGCTGTCGGGGCTCTTCACACCTTTGTCAGACGAATCTCCAGGTTTTCCCGCAGTGCTCAGTGCTGGTGGCGGGAGCCCACCCAGCCTGCGTGCGTGCGAGGCAAGCCCTGCACCACTGAGCTGCACCCCCAGCCCTAAGTCATAACACCAAGTCTCAGAATTCTTTTCTTTTTTCTTTTAGTTATAGGTGGACACAATACCTTTATTTTATGTATTCATTTGTTTTTTACATGGTGCTGAGCATCGAACCCAGCACCTTGCACGTGCTAGGCAAGTGCTCCACCACTGAGCTGTGTACCCACCCGTTTTAATTTTGAGACAGAGTCTCAAACTTGGAGTCCTCCTGCCTCAGCCTCCTGGGTTGCTGGGGTGGCAGGTGTGACCACTGCACTCCGCTGTCTGGGTTTTCCTTTTGTTTATGTAGATAGTGTTGTTGTTAAAGTCCACTCCTCTAGCTCACTTCCTGGCACTAGGGCCTTCCCATAGATCTGCAGGACTGTGTGGAGGTGATGGGCGCTCCAGCTAGCTGCCTGTGTGTCCCCAGTGCTGGCTGCTCTCTGCAGGACAGGAGGACTGAAGGGCAACCCATGTTCCCCATCCTCCGCTGTGAAGTCCATGTGACCTGCTGGGTTTTGTTGATTCCTTTTTAGACCAGGAGGTTGTTAGAGTTCTATTCCTGGTTTACTTTTATCAGGTGCATATTGGGTTTTGTCAAATGATTGCTCTTCATTAATCATTGAGATTATGGACATGGTGAAAGTCCTTATTTTTTTGGTTCATTAACATGGCAGATTATGGGCTGGGGATGTGGCTCAAGTGGTAGTGCGCTAGCCTGGCATACGTGCAGCCCGGGTTCGATCCTCAGCGCCACATACAAACAAAGATGTTGTGTCCGCCGATAACTAAAAAAAAAGAACATTGCAAATTATATTGATTGGTGTTTTTAATGCCAAACCGACCTTTCGTTCCTGGGATAACCCCAGCCCACCCGCTGAATCATGATGCATTATTCTTTTTGAGTACTGCTGACCATCATGTGCTCGGCTTTGTTGACGATGTTGTGTTGTTCTTGAGTTGTTCGCTGGTCTGTGGCTGTCTGTCCGTGCGCCGCCTGGCCGGCTGTTGGCATTGCTGGCCTCCTGGAGGGAATGGAATATCCCCTTGCCGGGCCTGAGCAGCCACTGCGTCGGACTCGAGCCCGGGAGGGCGTCCTGCTGGAGCAGCCGCTGTGGCTGCCCCGTGGCGCGGCCTCCCTCTGGTCTGGAGGCCCGGTTCCGTCTGTCTTCCTGAGGACCAGGCCCCACTTCACTGGGGTCGCTTTTCTGTCTCTCACCGATGCAGCGACGTCTGCCTCTCCTCCTGTGCTCACCCTGGTGCTGGGGGCCTGCGTCGAGTTTCCCCAGGCCAGGCGCAGTGCTCAGGGTCCTCTTGGTGTTGGTGGCTGTGGCATCCATGTGACCAAAACGCCTGAGGAAAGCAGTGTGAAGCAGCAAGACTCTGGGTCCAGTGCTGCCGCCCTGGCCTCAGGTCTTCACTGGGCGGCGCCTCCTGGTGGAAGGGCATGTGGGGCCAGCTGCTCGCCTGGTGGCAGCAGGAGAGTGGGGCAGGCAGGGCCACAGAAAGAGATGCCCTTACTGCACACACCTGTGACCTGCGCCCCCAGCGGATCCCACCTGCTGTGGTTTCCATTGCCTTCCAGAAAGGCCGTCAGGTGACAGACCTGCCCAGGGAAGAGTCCGCAGGTGAGTGAGAGCCTGGGGACAGGCTGCAGACCCCACCCTGCGCTGCCCTGTCTGCGGGCTGGCTTGCTCTCAGGCTGTGCCCCCATCCCCCGGCTGCTCCCACGTGTGGCTCAGGTGCAGATTTGGGGGTTTTCCCAGAGACATTCTGTTGCTGGTTTCTGACTGAGTTCCTGGGTGTCAGGGAGTTTGTCTGGTGTGACGTCTGGTGGCCCGAGTGTGGCATCTCGGTGTGACTTGGTGTGCTGTGGAGGCCGGCTGGCTCACCGCCCGGCGCAGAGTGGGCTCTTGGGTCCCTTTGTGGTCTGCAGCCTGGTTGTGGGGCCTCCGTGTCCTTGGTGGTCATGGGTGTCCTGAACCTGTGTTGTCCCTGGCAGACAGCCTTTGCCTGGTTGCGAGGCCCGACCCCCCTGAGCTGTGTTGGTGGGGCTCTCCCTGCTGCCCCCTGCCCTCTGAGGTGAGTGCCTGGGCCGCCGGGGCCGCACGCTCCAGTCTGACGCTGCTCCTCCGGTGGGGCAGGTCTGCAGCCCCGGGTGCCCTCTGCTTGCCCCACTGTCCTTGGCCCTTTGGGATGATTTCTCCCTTATTTCTCATGTGTCCAGGTCATCTTCATGGTCCCTCCAGGGCTCTCACACCTCATACCCAGGTGTCCTGGTCCCCTGGAGGGTGAGGGAGGCCTCAGTGGAGACGTCCTTCACCTTTTGGCCCCTCCTGCAGCTTGTCTTTGCTGGTGCAGGTCTGTGGCACACCAGCACCGTGGTCACCCTCAGCAGAGGGCAGCTGGTGTCAGCTCATGCTGCCCCTGCTCACCTGGCTCAAGCAGTGCTGGCCAGTGCCTGCTTCCGCCCATGCGGCGTCCTGCAACACTCCAGAGCAGGCTTGCTGACCAGCGCCCCCCCCCCCCCGCCCAGCGTCCCTGGTGTTGGAAGGTGTGGGGTCCCCAGCCCTGGGGGCTGCACCCTCTGCTGGCTCGCTGCCTTGCCTCTTCTGAAGTCGTGCGTCTCTCCTCCTCTCCAGGTGGAGCCGTGCACCCAGAAGCCCCTGTGGTGGTTTACTCTGGTTAAGCTTGGGCATTCTGGCCATTGTTTCCAAAGCTGTTGGCCCTGCTGCCCGTCTGCTCTGGGTGCCCAGGCCCCACTGTGCACTTTCCAGGGTGCTGGTGCTTTGTCTCCAGGGGCTTGTGGGGACTGTCAGCCTCCATCCCCACCTGCCTCTGTGAGGCCCGCTGCTGTGGGGACTCCCTGTCCTCTGGTTTGGCCTGCTGCGGGGTCACTGCTTCTCCAGGGGCGTGTGTGCTCTCTGGGTGCCAGGCCTGTGAGGCCCAGCCGCTAGGAGCTGCTCCTGCTGCCATGTGTCTCCTTGAGCTTCCTCCTGGGTGCAGTTAAGTCATTTGGACACAGTTTGGTCCTTTTGGGTTTTGCTTTTATGATTTAAAAAAAAAAAAATTTGTAGTTTTTAAAAATCTTTTTAGTTATAGATGGACACAAGGCCTTTATTTCATTTGTTGATTTTTATGTGGTGCTGGGGATTGAACCCAGTGCCTCACGTGTGCCAGGCCAGGGCTCTCCCACTGAGCCACAACCCCAGTCCCCTGCTTTTATGATTTTTTGGTGGTTCCAGCGCAGTGCTCAGCCCAGGGACAGTTATTCCCCGTTACTGGGCAGAGCTGTCCAGGGAACCTGGTGCCCGGTGAACCCTGGGCTTTCTGGTCTACAGGAGGGGAGGGTGCCTCCCAGCAGGTGAGCCCCAGGCCTGGTCCCTTCCCTCCCCGGGGGGTGTCTGTCCGTGTGCCCGGGGCTCTGGGCTGTGCTGCACTCTGGAGGACCCTGCCGACCTGGGCCCTCTGCACTCTCCTCTCAGCTGCTCTGTCCTGTGAACTGTGGCCCTCAGCTGCATGGCACCTGGGACCTCGCTGTGGCAGGAGGGCTTCCCTGGGATTTGTCTCTGGAGCACCTTCCTGCTTCGTGTCTCTTGCATTTCGCCTCTGGGATTGGTTCTGGGTGACAGGTGGCTACAGGCGCCCCCTCCCCAGGAGGCTGTGGCTGGGACCCTGCCGCGTCAGTTTCCCACACCCCTCCCCCCTGTTGTGCGGGAAGGCTGCCCCACTGCTAAGGCAGAGCTGCCAAAGGCAGGAGCACCTGAGACAGGCCCCTGGCCTCCACTTGAGGGACCGTGAGCGGTCGCCCCGCCGCAGCAGGTTTGAAGAAATCCCAGTTTGCTGACTGGCACGTCCTTGTGAGCGGATGAGCCTCCCTTCTGCAGTAATTTTGGCTACATTAGATCGGTTTTGTTCACATCTTCATTACTGCCTTTTCAGCCTCAGTTGGGGTTGATTGTGAACAAAGTGCTGTGATTTTGACTATTCAGGCTGCAACTGCCAGCAGCCTGCGCTCAGCCAGCTATGGAGCAGGCGTGGGGTCCACGCAGCGCTCAGTAACATCTGCGGAGCAGGCGGAGCCGGCTGTCAGGAAGCGGGGATCGCCGAGTGCCACTCAGAATTCAGCTTGAGCAGAGATGAAATGGAATTTTTTTTGGTTTGTTTGCAAGAACGTCAAGGCCGTCCCTTCACAATGGGGTTGTGGCGTCTGGTGTGGTCAGAAGTGGGGGTGGCTGCTCCTTCCATGTTGTCAGTAGACAGACCTGTGCTCATTCCAGAGGCTTCTCCAGCTGAGAGGCGCTGGGGACAGCTTGGGTGGGTCCAGGCCTGTGGATTGCACATGTCCTGGGAGATGCCCTGGAGGAGTGGGGGGCTGCCCTGTCCTCTGCGTTTGGGCAGTGGCTGGAGCACAAGGACAGGCTTGCTCTGGGCAGGCATGCCCAATGAGGTGCGTGGTCCTCCTGGCCTGCATCCCGATCTTCCCCTGGGGCCCAAACTGGCCCTGCTGTGGTCACCTGATCTTCCCGAGGTGCAGGGCAGACTGGGGCTCTTGGCTTCCGGCCGTTCTGGTCTGCAGGCCGCTGTCCGTGGTCAGGCTCTCTGAGCAGAAGTACCTGCCTGTTCTGCAGGATCTGCCAGAAGATCACCTTTAGTTCCATTTCACAGCTGACCCTGGGTCACCCCCGGCTGGAGACTAGAGATCTCCTGGGCAATCTGGGCCCAGTGCTCTGTGGCCACAGTTATGGCCACACCTGTTTAGGGGCTGGGCAGAGACCTTGCAGGCTGGGCAGCCCCTGACTCCACCGTGGATGCCCACTTACTCTTGAAAGCCCTTTCCCTCTGCTGGGGTCAGAACCCCGACCAGGGGCTTCCTGCGGTGCGTGCCAGGTCGGGGAGCCCAGCTCTGGTGCGTGCGCTAAGGTTGCTGGACCCCTGCTGGTGGCTGTGTGCTGCAGTTCCTGTGCGCATCTGCACCCTCAGGTCCCTGCCATGGCCAAGCGTGAGGGCCTGGGGCTGGACCAGAACCCCTGAGTGTGGAGTTATTCCCCGTGGCCTGTCGTGTGGGTGACTAGGGCATAGGCCACCCCTCTGGCAGGAGCCAGGGCCCCTGTGGGCCTGGCAGGAGCCTCCTGCTGCACAGAACTCCCTGCATCCAGGGGTTGTGCTGGGCTTGGGTCTTAGAGGGCTGCGCTTTCCTGTCCCCATTAGCAGGCTGCCCTTGCCCTGGCTGGGTAGGGGCAGTGCCTGCTTTTCCACCTTGACAGGTAAGGCTCCTTTGGGCTCACAAGGGCTGCCAGTGGGGGACCGGAGGCCATGGGCACAGTCCAGGGAGGGGCAGCTCCTGCTGGAGGCTGGAGTCCTGGCCGCTTGTTGCCGGCCCCTGAGGGAGGAGTTGGCTTGAGGCAGGATGCAGCGCACAGCCAGGGCCTGTGGTGTGGGGAGGGGACTCTGTGGTGACAGGACCCCGCAGCAGGCTGCCACAGTGCTGGCCCTGGGCACTCCTCCAAGGCTGGGATGTCCTTGTTGAGGGCACGAGGCTCCAACAGCAGCTTTCTCTTGGTGTCACCGTGAGCACCGCTGCCGAAGAGGCCTGGGCAGGCTGGTGTGGGGGCTGCTGGCCAGCGCTGTGCACCTTGCTGGCAGGATCGAGCTCCTGGGAGCCGCCCACCCCACGGTCCTTGGCACTTCCCTCTCTGCTTCCTTGTCCACTGCCTCTGATCTGGCCTTGGGCACCGGGGAGCTGCCAGGACACAGCTGTGCACTGGGCCTGAGGCTGGCAGTGGTTCTCCAGCTCTGGAAAGGAGCCCGTGGGCCCAGTGGTGCCGTGCTCCTGTCACAGACCGGCCTGTGCCCCCATGCCCCCCGCAGGGCTGTGCACAGGGGAGGCTGGTCCTGGTCACTCTTAGCCCTGGTTGGGCAGTGGACTGGAGGTGGAAGGAGAGGTCTCCCTGTACTGGGCCCAGACTGGGCAGGCAAGCCAGCCAGCCACATCGGACCCGAGTAGCCATCACTGGGGACTGCCCAGGGCATTCAGCTCCCTGTCAGTCTCCCATGGGAGACCCTGGGAGACGCTTGTCACACCACCCTGGTGACCTGGAGCTTCCTCTGCTGGTCCTGGCAGGGGCTGGGGGTGTGGCCACGGCTTGGGCTTTGTCCTGTTTATGGGAGGTCAGGCGGCCACAGGGCTGTGGGCCTGTGGCCCCTGGGCTGCCATCTGGCCATTGTAAAAGGGGCAATCCACATTTTTGGTGGGGGATGGTGGGGAGCAAACTGCGGGGAGGCACCCCTCCCCCGTCGTGCCTCCTGGCAGACACCTCGGGGGCCTTTCCCCAGGTCTGTTCCTGAGGTGAAAAGTTCAGGCTGTCCCGTCTCCAGAGGGGCTGGAGGTGGGGTGGGCTGCAGAAGGACTCTGGCTGGCCACTCCCCACAGCTCTTGCTCCTGGCTGCGTGGACCTGGGGGCCAGGGCTGGCCTCACTGCTGGAAGTCCCAGCTGGCACTGGGAGGACTTTCCCAGCATGACCTGCTGCGGAGCAGGGTAGGCCCCTCCAGCCATGCCAGTCCTCACGGGCACCTGCCCAGCAGTGCACAGGGGACGTCTCCCAAGCCCCCGAGGGGCACTGGGCAGGGGACCCGCCCCTCCCGAGGGCTCGTTTTAGGAGGACCTGTGGAGTGCCACAGTGGTGGAGGGGTGGTCGTTGGGTGCTCTGTGGGCCGCTGCCCTGTGAGGACCTTCGTCCTCCGGAGCTGCCAGCACCTGGAGCCCTTGCCTGCCCCTGGAGGCCCCGGTGCCAAGGGCCCAAGGTTCTTGACATTTGTGCCCCAAAGGCTGGTACCCTGGGGATGACAGCTGGAGACATTTCCAGAGTGCTTCTAAGATGCACCTGGTCCCCAAGACAAGAAGCAGTGTCCTGGGAACTAGGGCCTAGGAGTAGCATCTGTTTGTTGTTTCCTTCACCTCTTTTTTCCTGGGGAGGGAGAACTTGCCCCCACGGGCAGGTGCAGGGGCAGCCACACTGAGAGCTTGCCGAGGAGGAGGCTGGGCACCCACCCAGCCCAGGCGGCTCTCTCCAGGCCTGTGCCTGCAAGGAGGCCAGTTCAAAAGGTCACTGCCCTGATTTTTATTGCTGTCTCCTGTGTTCTCACGACCCCTTGCCCTCTGCGCAGACCAGCGGGATAGCAGCTTTGACGGGGCCTAGCCTTTAGGGGATTAAAACCCTCTCAAAGACCTGGATCTCAAGCCACCAAGGTTAAACGTTGTAGTAGCTTAGAAAGCGGTGTGAGAAACTGGGCAGAGGCAGGGTCCTAGAGTCAGGACAGGCCCAGGCGTGCGAGTGGGCTGTTCCCCACACAGGCGGCCAGCTGGGAGAAGTGGGAGGCACTCCCGTCCACATGGGCCCCTGTGCGGGGCGTCCATGGCTTCCTGCGGTGGAAGCAGCTGTCCTCACAGCCTGGCTGTCTGTCGCAGCCAGACAGGGAGGCCCCTTTCCCAGCTGAGTCTTGGGGTAGCCCTGTGCCTTCTCACGTGGCCGGTGCCCGCTGCAGCGTGTGGCCCTGGTCTCCTGCAGCAGTGCCGTGCAGTGGAGGGCTGCTCTAACAAGGGCTTCCTGCCGTCGCTGTCCTAGCATTTCCTGAGTGGCATCTCTGGCTCCCTGGTTGGCATGTGCAGACCCTAATTTTCCCGACCAGTGAACCTAGAGCATTGGCCCCTCGTGCCCAAGGCTCCCCTCAGCGGTGCGCATCTCCCAGGGATGGTCAGGTGGCAGGAGCGCGTGTCTAGAATCAGGGAACTACCCGCGTGCAGACGTTGCCAGAGCTGCACACGGAGTGGGAGCAGGCGCTTGCCCCCAGAGGTGACCCCAAAGCCATTTACCCTGGGGACAGATCGCCTCGCTGGCCTGCTGGAGGTGTGTGTGAGGTGTGTGCCTTTTCCCTGGGCCTGGCTCCCATGGCCAGGGAGCCCCTGTGCTGGGCAGCCACGCTGGGCCCAGAGGAGGCTGGACAAGGCCCATGTGGCTGTCCCCTGGCTCTTCCCCTGGCCCTTCCCCTGGCTCTTTTGCCTGCAAGGAAACGGAAAGCCCCAGCTTGGCTCCTGCAGTGAACCAGAGCTGTGGCCTGTGGCAGAGGGTACTCCTCAGCCTGTGAGCAGGTGAGACCACACTGGGTCCCCAAGTCAGGCAGTGGTGTGTGGGCAGTGCGGACATCCAAGGAGAAGCAGCAAGCCCCTGGTGAGGGACCCGACCCGCCACCCTCCCCAGCTGTCCACCTGAGGGGGCCCTGGGCCAGCCCTTGGGTGGGTTGAGCCTCAGCCAGCTTCTCCCAGGGTTGTGCAGGTCTTGGGGGCATGACCATGCTCACCCGACGCTGGTGCCCGGCACAGCGGGCCTGCTCTCTGCTGTGGTGGGGGCAGCACCCAGCCCACTCAGCCGCCTCCCTGGTTCCAGGGTGGTGGAGCATGTGCAGGTGGGCAGGGCTGCCTCCAGGGCCCCTCCAGGGACACGGAGGCAGGATGCGTCTCATTCTTGGGTGCTGGGGATGGAACCCAGGCCTTGTGCATGCTGCTATCCTGGTGCAGTCCCAGTGGGCGGCGGACGCCAAGTCCAGCTCTTGCTTTTTTTTGAGGCACTCTGTCCTCGTCCTCTCACTGTCCACAGTGCAGAGGCTGCATTGACTGAGGGAGGGTGCTCCCCTCTCCTGCTCTGGGGCAGCCATCGTGGGCAGGGTTTACAGGCTGGGCCTGGCTCCTGGCTGCTGTCCCTTTGCTCCTTCTGTGTCCTTTCCTTTGGCTGTCCCCTGAGCCAGGGGCAGGATCCTGGGCTGTGGCACAGCCTCAGACCCCTACAAGATCAGGTGCTCCAGGCCCCACATCCTTGCTCATCGCCTCCCACCTGCTGTCTGTCACCTGCACCCTGGGCCTTCAAGCCATCCCAGGAGCACCCAGTCCCCAAGGCTTTGCAGGAGGCCTGGCTCCCAATGTGGGCCTGCCCTCTCCTGGCCACAGCCCCTGCTCCTGTGCCGCTGTGCTCCTGGTCCCCTTGCCACCTCCCCGGAGGGTTTCCAGACCTCACAAGCACCACTGTAACGAGGCCCGAGGGCTGGCGCGCAGCGGTGGAGCGCTTGCCTAGTGCGAAGCACTGGATCTGATCCTTAGCACCACGTAAAAATAAATAAGATAAAATAAAGGTGTTGTGTCCATCTACTGTATATATGTTTTGTTTTTGTTTTGTTTTTTTTAGCCGAATTTCTATTTGTACGTAGGAAACGTGCTCCCTGTGTAGGGTCGGGGTGGCTGTCAGCCTGCGTGGACACACCCTTACCTGAGACTTTGCTACAGGAGCCAAGAAAGGGCTGTCGGGACTCTGTCACGTTGGCAGAAGGTGCAACTTACGCAGTCAAGGGGGAAAATAAAAGAATGTCCACGCGTTTCTGCCCTTTCAATGCTTTATTCACTCAAATCACTCAGTACAGTTTCACTTTAGAGGTTTTTAATAAAGAAAATGGCAATCCTTAATGCCGGGCACTGCAACAGCGCAGTCAACCTGCAGCAAACAATTCTGGATTAATTCCAAGCACTGCAAACACACTCACTCATGACAGGCTTGTGACGGACATTCTCTCTGCGTGCTAAGCTCAAGTGTCAGATCTAAAGTCTCAAGGCTTAGGTTCTGAGTCCAGCAGATGCCCGCGGTGACCAGACCATGGTGATCAGGTAAAGGACCAAGGCAGACTTCTCCAGGGGTGCAGCTGACGGCTGTTGAGGAGAGGGTCGTAGGGAGAAGTCACGGAGCTCAGCAGGGTCAAGATGTGGCTGTAGCACTTGAGAGCCGTGAGGGAGGTGCAGAGGATCTGGCAGATGAGGAGAGTTGGGGTGTGGGTCCAGGTCCGCACCAGGCTCTCCAGCCCGAGGGCATCCGTGTGGCTGGCTGGATGTCTGTTCATTCACTCCATCCTTCATACTAAATTTTGGGTCTTGTGACCACCTTTCAATGCCTTTCAGCTGCCACCGGATTTCTCAGTGATGTCATTTGCCCTGGGGTTGAAGCCCTGGTGGTCCCCACCCTGCTTTTCTGGCCTCTCCTGCTTATGGGGTAAGGACAGTGTGACAGAGACTTCTGTCGGGGTGGGGATGATCGGACTGAGGGCTCTGGGTGTGCCTGTGAGTCGGCAGGTTTAAAGTAGAGTTTTTAAAATGGAGTTGCTCAGGCTCAGGCCTCAGGCCATCCTTACCGAGTCCCCTGCCGGAACAGTGGAGTGACTAGCTGCGGGTCCCCGCCTCCTTCGGGGTGTGGCTGGGTGGCTTTCTACTAGCCTCTGACCCCGGCTTCCAGGGCTTCTCGGGTGGAGTCACTGCCCTCGCTGCCCAGAGCCTGGCTGGGCGCAGGTCAGCCCTCTGCCTCTGGCTCGAGGGGCAGATTGTGGACGCCGTAGAGCAGTCAGTGGTCTGCCTTGGCTTTACCGAGCCTGGCGTTGGTGGGCATGTGGCCGTGCAGGTCAGTGTCCAGGCGCTCCAGGTAAGACCGTGCTCTCCTGGACTTGGGTGGAGAATGGGATCCAGTGTCCCACTTACCCTGGGTGACTGTGTTTCCAGGGAGAGCCACAGGGCGATGTGCACATCAGGCGGGTGCAGCAGGAGCCTCAGACCCCACCTTCTCCCTGTGTCCTCGGGGAGGGGACAGTGAGGTCTCCCCAGTGCCTCCCTCTACAAGGGCTCTCAGTTGCCTGGCCTGGCCCTTCTGCTGGAGGTCTGCCCGTTGCTGGCCATGAGTGCTGCTCTGACCCGGCCTCCCTATCCCGGCACTCAGGCACCTTCTGTGAGCACGCTGGGCCTGCGTTCCAGCAGAGCCTCTGGCTGCCGTGTCCTCTAGGAGGCAGAAGGGCTGCTGGTAGTCTGGTGGCCCAGGACAGGCCTGGGCCACAGCTGCCCACTGTCTTCTCTGTCCCTAATATCATCAACGTCTCCCTGCTCTTGACTGCAAGCTGCACTCAGGCAGGGTGTGGCTGGCCCAAGCGACTGACCCGTCGCCCCACCTCGTGCCCCCTGACACCTGTGTCCTGGGGAGGACTGCCAGGCGGGGCTGTCTGTCAGCCTGGTGGGGCTGGAGAGCTCTGTCCGCACGGCTGCTGTTGGGTGCAGTTCCCTGGGAGCGGCAGCCCCACAGGCCTTGGGGGACCTGCCTCCCACCTGCTGGACTTGGCCCACATGTTTCTCATCCCCTGGGTCCTCTTGGGGAGTCGCAGCCTGGTGGAGACCCCAAGGGGGGACGGAGGCTGGAGACGGCAGTTTGTACCTAGCAGAGATCATCTTCCTTGGCAAGGGGCCAGGGAAGCTGAGGCACCCAGAAGAGGGCCAGAGGGACACCTGTCACCATTGCAAGGTGGCACTTCTGCCCTGTGACTGGTTGAACAGCACCTCAGAGGACTGGCCTCACAGAGTCCTGGACACCTGTCCACCTGCCACCTTTGTCCTGGAGAGAGCTCTGGCTCACGGGGTGCCCGGCCGCCCCCTCTGCCTCTGGGTTTGCCACCAGCGCAGGGTTTGGAGGTGGGTGGGGAGGCCCGGAGCTCCCCCCGGCACAGGGTGCTGCCAGCCGCAGACAAAGGGGCCTGCTGCCCCATCTTTGGACCCCTCTGCAGGCCCTTGGGGGAGTCGAGGACCCAGGAAGGGCCCTTGCTGACGTGCAGGTCTCCTGAGCGAGAAGGCGCTGTGTGGTTTGTGGTGAGGTGTGTTCCAAGCAAGTAAGTTAGGTCCCCTGCCCTCTCCCAGCCAGGGATGTCTCGGCCCTTAGGAGAAACGCCAGCGTCCTGAGCCATCCTTCCCACCCAGGCCGTCCCCGTCCCTCACAGAGGACACCTGCCACTGGCCATGCCATCCAGACTCCAGAGCTCCCCAGCGGTCTCTGATGGCCTGCCTCCTCTAAGTGGCCAGACAGTGTGCCTGTGGAGGGGCTGCGGTCATCCCAGCCCTGCCTGCAGTCGGGAGGAGGCTGGCCAGCCTGCTGAGCTCTGGGCTGAGGTGCAGCTCCTGGGGAACCCTGTCTGCCGCCGCCCTGGCCTGGAGCCTCACAGCTGGCCCAGTGACCTTGCAGTTCCTGTCCATGTCCCAAACATGTCACCAGGCCTGCCTCAGCTGTGGCTCTGGAGTGTCAGGTCCCGGCCAACTGGCCGGCCTGAGCCCTGGGTGAGTCCTGAGGACCTCCAGACCTCCCGGGCAGGAGGTGAGCAAGTGGAGGAACGCCTGGGGACCCTCGCTCCCTCCCACACAGGGCCGAGGCTCCGCCTGCCGCAGCCAGGCCACTGACCGGGTTCTTGCAGGAGGGCCAGGCCTCCCAGGAGCGCTTGGTGTCTGTGGAACAGTGGAGAATGTGCAGTCCATGTGGGAGAGTCACTGCTGCTAGGGTGGGGGAGGGTTGGTGGCCTGGCCTGGTCGTGTGGCCAGGGGCTCCCCAGCTCGGTTCTGGGGTCTTTGTGTTTGCACCTTTGGATGCCACAGGTCTGTGGGAAGCGCTGAGTTCTGCCGGTGACTCCCAGCTGCCCCCCGCTGCCCCCTGCCCAGGTGCAAGCAGCTGCTGCAGGGGCTGTCCACTCCGTGTTGTGTCTGTTTCTATAGAGAGAACACAGTGTGGGCGTCAGCTGGGCAGAAGGGAGCAGGCCCGTGCTGAGCAGACCGCTGGCGGGCGGGCAGGCGGGGCCGGGGCTAGCCCAGCCTCCCCTTCCTGGTAGAGCAGGAAGCATCAACAGAGCCCCCGGGTGAGGTCCTGGGCCAGAGGTCATGTGGGCAGATGCCGGGCCCTGCCGCCTCCCCCAGACTGCAGCCCCCTCAGCCTCTGGGCCAGGGTGGGGGAGGCTGCCCTCTGTCCCCTGTGTGGTGATAGCCAGGGCTTCTTCAGAGGTGACAGCAGCAGGTCTGGGCACCGGGCCGCATGTCCTGCCCGGCACGGCTGCTGCTCTGGAGACAAGGTCCCTGGGGACTCCGGAAGGTGGCCCCCCTCGTCTGGACGGCTTGAGACATGCCCCGGAGGTCCTCAGACAGCTTGGAGCAAGGAGCCGTCTCCGGTTCTGACACTTATCTCCCAGATGCCAAAAAGCTACCTGGGCCGCTGTGAGCACAGAGGGGTGTCTGGGGAGAAGTCCTGTCGGGGCGCAGGCAGCCGTGGTGGGGCCGCCTGCGGGGAGGACACGTCCCCCGTTCGTGCTGGTGCCCCGTGGGCGGCACACCCGGCCTGTGAGAGGAGTGCGAGAACGGCGGGGGTGGGCGGCACACCCTGGCAGTGCTGAGGCCCAGCGCGGACCCTGTGCCTTGGTGCTGGCGAGGCCCCTCTGTGGGAACACGTCAGGGTGGACCTGAGGGTTCGAGCTCAGCTGCTCTGTCCCTGTGACTCACAGGACAGGAACCCTTTGGGTTCCCACCGGGTAAAGGCGGCTGCGACGTTGTTCGGGGTCTAGGAGGTGGGTGGTGGGCAGCGTGTGTGGAAGCCCGCCTCCTGGGATGGGGCCCAGCCGAGTGGCATTGTCCAGAGTGAGAAGGGATGAGCAGATGGGCATGACTCCTGCCGCCTACAGGTGCCCGGGGTCTGGTGGGCAGGCTGTGCTGGCCCCAGCCCTGCCCCTCAAGTGCCTTCAGGTTACGCCCTGGGGGCTGTTTTATTCAGGATTTGAAGATGGGAAGGTGTTGGCCCTGGACAGAAAATGTAGCCATGTGTTTTCCTCAGGCACGGAAACGTCCAGTTTGAAGAGAAATGGAAACCTCTAGATGTTCGGTCCCACTTCCCGGAGGCAGCACCTGTGGGAGGGTCCTCTGGACATGGTGCAGGTGCTGGGCTCTACCCGGAGGGGCCTGCTGCCAAAGGCCTGCCTGTCCAGGACTTTCCCTGGGCGCGGGTCAGCAGGACGGGTAGTGTCCCCTACCAGCTTCCTCCAGCGGGGCTTCTGTGAGTGGGATGAGCTGTGGGCAGGGTCTTCCACGGAAGGGCTATTCCAGAGCAGGAGTCCCTTCTTGGGGGCGCTGCCCAGGTTTTGTGCACGTCCTCCCTACTCAGGCCTTTCCTAGGGTCTTAACGCAGGTCCCCTGATGAATGAGTTTCCTGGACACGTTTCACGGAGCTCAGGGGACATGGTCCTTGGCACCTGCCCCGGAGAAGCACTGCCCTCTGGGCCATTGGCTTAGATGTGAACACTCCCAGCCATTTTTATTTTTTATTTTGAGACAGGGCCTTGCCCAGTTGCTGAGGCTGTCCTTGAACTTGCGATCCTCCTGCCTCAGCCTCCCCAGTTGCTGGGATGTCGGGTGTGGCCACTGGACCTGCCTTAGGTTCTGAAGTCCAGTTTATTTTGAGGTTGGCAGCTTGGGCTCTCTTGGTGGCCCACCCTGTGAGAACAGTGACCGACTCCTGTGTGTGTGTGTGTCTGGCCTGTGGGTGTGGGTGCCGCAGGCGTGTGTGCATGGCTTCTCCCGGCCATGTTCTGTCTCCCTCCCACCCCAAGTAGCCTTGGGTGCTGGGGGCCACAGCGGTTCTGTGCTTTCTTGGTCAGTGAGGGGCTGAAGGGGAACTGCCTTAGCCCTCAGGGATTGGGGGGCTGCTGAGGTGAGTGGAGGCCTTCTCCAGGCCTCAGTCTCCTCTCCTTTGTCCCCAGCTCCAGCCAGTCAGCCCTGGGAGGCAGGGCCGAGAGCAGCCAGCACAGGGACAGGAGCCCACCCTGAGCATGGCCTCCGCACTGCCCTTTGCTTCCTGCGGGTTGCTACGTGCCCTGCCTCTTCCTGCTTGCGGCATGTCCTCGCCACTGAGCTGTGAGCGTCACTTGTCACCTTTAGGGACCCCAGGCTCTGCATGGGAAATGGAGCAAATGGGTGGTGTTGGGTGGGAGCCTACTGGACTCTGCTGCCCGCCTTGGAGGATTGGGTGCGCCCAGGGAGGGGAGGTGGGGTTGGCGTCCTTCCTGGCTGTGCTCTTGGGACTTGGTGGCCAATGCTGCTGTCCTTTCCAGTGTCTCCCTGGTCAATTGGAGGGGATGGAGGTCGCTGCCCACACTGCCTCTGCAGAAGGGCCACTTCCCTGGGCTTAGTCGGGGCAGAGCTCACTGCTGCCCATCAGTGGCTTTCCCGGATGCCTTGGCCCCTAGTGGATCAGACTGGGTGCACCTGTGAGCCAGGCCTGTGGGGTGCAGGGACTCTGGGGACAGGAATATGGGGAGAAGGTGGCCTGCTTGGATGTGTAGCCCAGGGGACCCAGCTGTGTATGGGTGCAGGAGGGTGGAGCTTGCTGAGGGGCTTGGGCTTGGGAGGTGGGTGCTGCGTGTTTCTGGAGAGGCGGTGCCAGGTGCCAGCAGCCACTTGGGGCAGGACCCTGGATCAGCAGCACCCAGTCCTGTGTGAAGCCTCGCTGTTTGGGGTAGGCCCTGGGCCTGTCTCTCCTGCCTCATGGGCTTGGGAGGGGAGGGCCCTTCCCAGGGGCCACCCTGCACACCTCTGGGCCAAGTCCTCGCCCCCTGGCAAACTCCTAGTTAGGCTCACTTCTTGGTGAATCGGCCTTCCACGAGCAGTGGCCGCCGCCTCTTGTGTCTCTCCCCACAGCACTTCCCTCCTCCCAGTGGGCGGAAGGCCTGTTGGTCTTTATGGACTCTGGTGAGGGGTGGCAGGCAGCCAGGCGTCCATTACAGGCCGCCCCGCCCGCCTCCGAGTCACGGCGATGGAATGTCTGCTGGGCGCCCAGGGACGCCACCCAGACAGAAGCGCTGAGGCTAAAACAAGCCCAGGCCCTGAGCTGAGGTGCACGGGCCGCCTGCCTCCCTGGGCTTCGGCGAAAGTCCTAAGTCCTCTGACGCTGGTTCCTCCAGGGGCTTCAGAGGGAGCAGCCCTCGCTGTCTTTGGGGGACTTCCCACTTTCTCTGCCTCTGAGGTCTGTGGGGCCCCATGTCATCTGGGAGGTGCTGGGGTATGCGCAGTTGAGACACGTGTCCAGTGTCACCAAGCCAGTGTTGGCCACAGCCTGGTGTGCTTGGTGCCCACCCGTCTCCACAGGACCAGCTGCTGCCCCAGGACACAAGGCCCGCGGGTCCTCCTGCCCGCTGGGTCTCCTTATGTCCTGGCCTCTGCACAGGAGCCTGTCCTGCAGCTAGCCCTGCAGCTGCTTCAGGGACGAAGCCCCTCACAGGCCTGGCTGGGGGCCAGGGCAGGGGCCCACTGGGTGTCCCAGGAGGACACAGGGTAGTCCTCTAGTCCTCGGTGACTCGGTTTCCTTGGAGAAGACTGTCTATCGCTATTGAAACAACCATGAGTTGACCTAGTTAAAAAAAATCAAAGTGAACCTTCAGAATTGGAATTTTTACTCCATTTGGGGGTTTGGGGTCGCCTTGCAAATTTAATCAGCTTCCTCTGTACCATAATAATCAGAAAACTGGGTTAACCCGAGCATGGTACGAGCGTGAATCATCATGTGTACAATATCAGTGGTGCTTATAAAAATAGCTTTGCGACTTCTGGAACCGTGGAGCCTTCAGAAAAGGCCCTCGGCTCAAGTTGAGCTGGTTCCAAGTGTGGGGACTTGGGACGTCACCTGCTGGAGACAGCTGAGGTCTCACAGGCCCTGCCCACCCAGTGCCAGTTCCTGCAGGAGCCTCGTGCCACCTGGAGCGGCCCTGCCTCCTCTAGACCTGGGCCCAGATGTGGGGTGGGCCTGCCCAGCTCCTTGCCCTGGGAACCCGGGGCCTGGCTGTCGGGGCCAGTGTTGTTCCTGGGCAGTCCCAGGAGGGCCTGACAGACGTGTGTGAGGAGCCTGGGTGGGCCAGTGGGGCCTGTGGTCCGGATTGGACGTGGGGAGAGCCCACCCTGCAGGAGGGCAGCACGGGGTGTGGTTTGTGGGTGAGGGTGGTGTCCTAGGCTGTGCCCATCTGCTGAGGGCTTGCTGCAGAGGGTCCCTTCCCGCTGATCCTCGCCAGGTGGTCTTTGTCACTGGCTACTGTGACAGGACCCTGTATGAGGCACAGAGAGGGGAGGGCCCAGGCCTGGCAGAGGCTGCTGCTGGCCCTGGCACAGACTGGGAACTGCTCGGCCTGCCTGCTGCCCAGGGGGTATGAGGGCCAGTTGCTGTTCATGGGCAAGGTGGAAGTCCTTTGGGGGCAAGAGTGCTACCCAGGCGGGTCCTCTGGGGCCCTCTTGGCATCTTGAAGCCGAGGCTGGAACAGCCTGCCTCTGGGGAGGTGGTGGCCGCCCAGCAACAGCCGGGGGATCTCCACCAGTCCGGCTGTCTCGGCTCAGCCTTGAGCAGGCCTGGGGATGTGGGTCTGCAGTGGGGTGTCCCCTCTGCCCAGAGCCCCTTTTCCCACAGCAGTCCTAGATGTGTCCTGGTCCCAGGGGAACGGGCACCCAGTGGCCCTTTCTGCCCAGGTGGGGGCCACTGGGGGTTGGGTCGTCAGCCTGTTCGCTGCAGCAAAGGTCCGTTGGTGGTGGTGTCTGACAGGAGGTGCTGCAGGAAGGTTTGTGGTCTTGGTGACCCCAAGAAGTCAGTGCTGAGGTGCTCTGCCATTCTCTCCCCAGACAGGGCTTTGGAGTCACCTGGTAGCTTCTTGGGGTTTGGCAGTTGGGACGGCTGTTTCCCACCTGAAGGTGCGTATGGCTGGACTATCAGAGTGACTGGCACCGTCGGCGTTCAGGGGGTGTCTCGTTTGTCCGCCCGCCAGATGGCTGGAAGGTCACTTGGGGTGGGGCTGTTCCCGAGAACACCCCAGCACCATGGCCTGGCCGTCTCCAGTGTCCCCGCTGTGGTCCTAAGAGGCCTGGCCCTGTTCTGCCCCATCCTCAGGGCTTGGAAACTCGGCTGGATAAGGTTTGGGGTGTTTTGTGTCTTAAACGCAGATTCTCCAGTGACTGAACCACGGGGTCGCGTCCCAGTGTTAGAATTCTGCCTTTTTTCTGACTTGGAGCTATTACATGGTTGAATTCCACGATAGATTGATCGACTAAGAAAAGCTGGTTTTCAGTTCATCTGTGAACGAGGAAGTAAACGAGTGGACGGCGATTCCCTGGGGGTTTTCGAGGGTGTCCTGCCCAGGCCTGTGGCTGCAGGAGGACAGCTGCATGGCCTGTCCAGCCTCCAGGTCAGGATGTGTTGGTGGGTGGACTGCCTCTTCTCCTAAGACCCCGGGCTTCAGGTGAGGGCAGGGTCCATGGGAGAGAGCCGGTCAGGTGGGGGCGCCGGGCCTTGGCCTGTTGTTGTGGCCCATGGTGGCCTCTAGCAGTGGAATTTGCCCCAGCCTGTGGCTTGGCCGGGTGGCAGAGGGAGCCTGGGTTGGGGCTGTGGCCCCAGGATATCTTTGGGGCCACTTGGGGTAGATATGGAACAGCCCACCCCTCTCCACCAGGCCTGGCCAGGCCACCTCCTGTGGCCGTGGCTGCCGACATGGCCTGGCTAGTCAAGTTTGGGTGGAAGCTGGCCCCTTGGCCTTGCCCAGGAGCTGTGAGAGCTGCCGCCTGCCAAGGGAGGTTTGCAGTGACTGTCCCCTGCCTGGCTCAGCCAGACCCTAGGGTCCCCGCTGCCCTTGCCAGCCGCTGGCACACTTACCTGTGCCAGGTGGCACAGAGTAGAGCAGGACCACACCCGCTGAGTCCCGACTGTTCGCCTCACAGCTCATTGCGGAGTGTTCCGTGTACTTGGGTAGAGACTGCGTTGGCCCCAGGAGGGTTGCCGTGGGGTGTTGTGGCCTGGCCATGGTGCCCCTGGTGGCAAGGGCCTGCCTGTTCCCCCAGCAGGAAGTCGGGCCATCTGCCCTGACAGGGCCTTCTGGACTTGGTCTCCACAGGAACCTCACAGGGTGGACCCTGGCGTCAGCTCTCGGCCAGGAGTCCTGTGTGTAGCCGGCCTTTGGAGGTGGACACTCCCCAGCCTCAACACAGGCAGCCTTGCAGCTAGCGGGAGTGTCCACGGCAACAGATGCCGCGCTCCGCGCTTAGCCCTGGGCGCAGCGAATCGTGGCCGCCTCAGCTTGGCCGGCCGGCCCAGAGGGCGTCGGGCTTGGTTTCAGGCAGGTGTCTGGTTGCCGCGCTGCCTCCCTTTCGAAGAGCTCAGCTACCCGTGTCCGCGCCTGCGCGCCTGCCCCCGGAAGGGACCCGCACCAGCCGCTGTCGGGCCAGGCCCCGAGCTGACCCGTGGCTTCCTGGCAGGACACTGCAGTGAAGTCGAGCCGCAGGGCCGTGGCTGCAGGTCACAGGGTCATCCGTGTCAGGGCCCTCGCTGCTGCCAGGGCGTGTGCTGCTCCTTCGTGTGACGGGCGAGCGGGCTGCTGCACCCTGTCTCCTGTGGTCTTGGGAAAGTCCCTGGTGGGGGGACGGCCAGGTGCGTGGTGGTTCACGTCCTGCCGGCAGGCACAGCCTCTGCGTTCCCTCACCCGCCCTCCTGTGTCCCCGTCGTAGGAGCTGCGCTCGGCTGGGAGACAGAGCGGCCCTTTGCTGTGTCTCTTCTTGGGGACGATTTTGGCTGTTGATGGCCTTCCTTTCCTTGGGCGCCCGGGGTGCCTCCCACGCAGGCGAGCGCTCCGCCCCAGCCCAGCCCGCCCCGCGCCTTTTGAAATGGTGCTTTCCACCTGAGGCATGCGGACAGCCCTCTTCCTCCACATTCCTCCAGGCAGTGTCCCTGCCTCCTGGGGACAGTGTCTCTGGGTGTCTGTCGGCCACCGGCCAGGTGCTCAACCCTGGGAACAGCCCGACAGCCACAGCCGCAGCAGCTCTGCCTTCCCGCCAGCGGTGGACGAGGGCTGCGTGCAGCCTGGTGCGGGTCGCGCTCTGTGCCTGCCGTCCTGGTGGGCGAGGGCTGCCCAGTGCCTGGATGCCGGCCATGCTGCTGCGCTCGCTGGCCATTGGTGCACCTCATGGAGAAACGTTTGTGTGGCTGTGTCCAGTTTTTGCTCCGCCGTCAGCCCGCGTCTGGTGACTGACCGCGCACGTTTTCCTCTGGCTCTGGCTCCGTCCCTGTCGGTGGGGCCCTTTTGAAGTGAGAGGTTCCTTCGGCCCCAGTGCACCTCTCTTCTCTGCTCATCTCAGATTCCTCGTGCTTCTGCGCCAGCTGAGGGGCCTTGGGGGCCGGCTGTGGCGTGTCCCTCGCAGACCTGTCCCTGTGTCTGCAGCCTGGGCTCTGCGTTGCTGCGAGGCACACTGCACTGTCACCACATGGGCTCTTTAGGACAGGTTGGGTGGCATGGACCCTGCAGTCTCTTCACATGTGACAGCCCACCCCCAGCGGGAGGATGACCTGAGAGCAGGGGACGTTTGGTCATGTGCTTCAGGGGCAGCTGCGATGTGCCCTGCAGGAAGCACGGGCACCTCCAGAGCGTCCCCGGGGGCTGCCACGCCCGGCACCTCTCCAAGCCTGGTGCTCTGCCGCTGTGGGACTGCTGGGTCCCCAGGGTGGCGCTGGGCTGCTGCTGGGCTGCAGAGCACTGGGAGCCTCTTCTCCAGTCTGCCGAGTCCCTTTTGGTTGGGGAAGTTGAGACATCGGTATGAGGACTGCTGTGTGCCCTGCTGTGTCCCTGGGCCCAGGGCTGACTGCCACACTTGGGATGGCAGGCAGGCTTCCTTAGGGTTCTCGTCGGGGCACACCTGTTGGGTCTGCTTGCCTCAGCGGTCCTGCGACCTCTCGGAGGTCTGCCCCTGGAGGCCAGGCCTGTGGAGGCTGGCAGAGGCCCTCAGGTGAGGTCAGATGTGGAGAGGGGTTTTTCCTCTGGTCTGGGGGTGGCCCCCAGGGCCCTCTCCAGTGGGTCCCTGGGCCTTAGTGAGTTGCCCAGGCTGGCCCTGAACTTGCGATCCTCCTGCCTCGGCTTCTTGAGTCCTGGACTCGGAGTCTGTGCAGGACTTTGAGATGGTTCATATTGGTCTTGGCTCCGTGGATGAGTGAAGCCGAGGGACTGTGGCCCCAGGTGAGAGGCCCGCTGGGCTTCCCTGCTGGCCTCCGCAGCCTTGCCCTTGCCCTGCCAGGGGGCTGGGGGCGGGGGCTGGTGCCCCTGTGCACCACACAGCTGCCCACCAGCCCCTCCGCTTTGCAGTGCGCCTCAGGCGGCCAGTGAGGAGTGGAGGCACCACCACCTGGGCTGCCCTGTGGCCCCTGGTCATCACCCCCGGGTCAGTGCTGGCTGCAGTCCACGTCAGGGCCTCACTGAGAGCTCCCTCACCTAGAAGCCCGCGTCTGCAGCCTTGGCCCTGCACCCCAGGCACATGCTGCCCTAGCCAGTCCTCCAGGCCAGGCAGAGGCCACCGATCACGCAGCAGCCTCGCGTGGCTGCAGGCACCACTTGCGCTCCGACACCCGGGCAGGAGGGCCCTCCCACCTAGCCACCCGTCCTCTGAGTGGCTAGTTTCCAAACACCATGAACCACAGATACCCACCTTGTGAGGCGTCCAGGTGTGTCGTCCAGGTGTGCCGCTCTGCTGTAGTGAGTCCACAGCACTCAGGGCCTGGTGCTGCCCTGTGCTCTCAGTATCCAGGGGTCACCACGCGAGGACTCTCACGGCTGTTCCTGGACACGAGGTGGCCGTGTGCTTGTCAGGCTGCGCGGTAGCTGCTGTGTTCTGATTGGTGCATGGTCCCTGTGCACAGCCGGCGTAGATCCCGGCCTCTGAGAGGGGCCAAGTCCCCAGGGAGGGAAGGGCCAAGGACGCTGCTCAGAGCTCCGTGCCGAGTGAGTGGCCGTTCTGCCTCAGGCCCCAGGTAGAGGACGGTGGATCCTCTGCGTCAGGCTCATGGGGCCTTGGCCTGCCGCAGGGGGTGGAGCCCGGCTCTGCTGGGCTGCTGTGGCCCAGGGAGGTCGCCACAGGGGGTTTCCCAGGTGTCTGAGGGTAGCCAGTCGGAGCCAGGTATCCTAGGCTGAGGCTCAGGGACGCGCTGCTCTGGTGGTCCTGGTCCTGGTGGGCCCTCTCCTAGGGCAGCTCACTGCAGGGCAGGTGAGGTGGAAGCTGCCCTTGCTCTGAGGAGGAACAAGCAGCACCTTGCCCACAGTGGACCAGGGCTCCTGGGAAGGAGGTGGCCGCCCATGACTGTTCCTTTCCTGGTCCCTGAGGACTTGGGGCCAGAACGCAGCCCCAAGCCCCAGGCCCTTTGCCCTGTGTCCCTTCGTGCCTTGCCTTTTCTGTGTGGCTCTCAGCCCATATCTCTGCTCCCCTGGACACTGGCTCTTGCCTCACCAACAGGCCTGGCCTGCTCTCCCCATCCTGTCAGGCCTGGCCCTGCACACACACGTGTGTGGCCCTGCACACACGCCTCTGGGGGGGGACCTGTCCTCCCTCCATGACCTCCCGGCTCCCTTGCTCTGGTGTTGCCCTGGGGGCCTGGCCCTGGACAGGGCAGTCCAGAGATTTTCCCTAGGGGTTCACGGGCATTGGTGCCCTGGTATCTGGCGCCTGGGCAGTGGCTGTACAGGCGGGAAGCTCCTGCTGCGAGGCCAGCGTGCGGTTGGGCCGAGGGCACCTGAGCCCTGCTGCGGCCTCCACAGGCCCCGAGCCAGAGGCCCGAGCAGCAGCAAGGTGGCTTAGAAAGCCACAGCGAGGCAGCTGCCCTGGGTCGCCTGTCTCTGCTGATGGCTCCAGAGACTGTCCCTTGCCTCAGCCTCCCTGGCGCCTGCCCTGAGTTCCTGAGAAGCCTGGTGCAGCTGGGGCTCATGCTGGCTCTGCAGCTGGGGGCTCAGACGGCCCTGGGGAGCCCAGGTGGAGGCCCTAGTGGAGGCCCGTGTGGCGGAGATGCGCCTGCCTGAGCGGGCTGAGTGGAGGTGTGCTTGTGAGCCGTCCAGGGGCGACAGCAGAAGCCCAAGTCCCCTCGTGTCCTGGGAGCGGGTCTGTGGGCCCGAGATTGAAAAGCGGCTTGTTCCTGTAGCCTCTCCCCGAGTGTCCACTTCCTCCTGCTGTGGAAGCAGATACAAGCTGGGCCTCAATGGACATCAGAGGCTCCTCCAAGTGGCTGTGCCTTCTGACAGCGGGGCCTCATGGGTGTCAGGGGTGCCAGGCGAGGTATTTCCCCACCATGTGGCCGGAGCCTGGTGAGGACCCGGTGTGCTCTGGGCTGGGCCCTGCTGGCCAGGTCATTGTGGCTGGTCTCCTGCTCTCCCTGCTGCTCTCCAGGGCGCCCTGGAGCTTGTTTCTCTGAGAAACAGGGAGGGGACGCTGGCCCCGTGTCAGGGTCCCTCAGTGGCCCCGACTCCTGCCGTGCCCTCTGGGGGTTTCCCTACTTGGGCAGCTGCTCAGGGGGGGCTGCAGCCAGGTTCAGGGCCACTGGGAGGAGCCCTGGGGCTCTGGAGCTGGCAGGCCCCTGCTGGCCACCCCTGCGCCACAGACACCCTGTCATCTGGCCGCTGTGCCTCAGCCCAGTCAGTTGGAGGCAGGGCGTGTCCCACCTGAGCTGCGAACACAGGCACGGACCCCTCGGCTTTCCCCTGCTGCCGCCGGCTGCCACGCTGCGGGGGTCTTTGCCTGGTTCCCTGGTCTTTGGGGGTCTGAGGTGTCCACAGCCCTGAGCTGGTCTTCCTGCCTGCCTGGCCCTGGACAGGCTTACACCTGCTGGTGGGGTGTGGGGAGCAGCATCTCCTGTCGGGGCTCCAGGGGGAGGTGGCCCGGGGTAGGCTGTGGCCTGCTCTGTGCAGCCCCCCCAGTCTCTGGCCTTGTGAGGCGGGTGAGGGCTCTAAGGAGGTCAGCCAGTCCTCAGAGGGTGACGCAGTGTCGGGCCTGAGGGAAGGCGTCCTGCTCCCCGGGCACCTGTCCCAACCCACACGTGGGCTCGCCGTGACCCTGGTTCAAGTCCCCGTGGTGCCTGGGTTTGAGAACCAGTCAGCCTCGCCTCGTAAGAGCTGGTGTTCGCTGTGGGGGTGAGAACAGTCTCAGGAGGATTGTCCCAGCCCCCCCAGGACCCCACCCTGGGCATGGTGGCCTCGGCAGCCTGCCCCACCCCGTCTCCCTCCACACCTTTCTCCAGACCCACTGGCTTCTCGACTGGGCACACGGGGCGTCTGACGCGGCGGCTGTGGCTTTCCGGTGCGAACAGAGCTCACTCTCCACTCCTGCCCTCTGCCCGCTGACAGGAAGCCCCCCTGGCAGCGCCAGCCCTCGCCCTCACTGTAGTTCCCCAGGGGCCCTGCCACCACACCCCCCCCCCCGCTCCGCAGGGCGTGCAGGGCCTGGGGCAGCCCCGGACTGGTCGCCCTGAGAGGCTGAGCACGCTCCACGCCTGCCCAGGTGGCTGTGTGGCGGCTTGAGAGCAGGTTCTAGAAACTGCCCACAGCAGGGTTGTTGCACCCGCCAGGAGAGAGGGGTCTCCTGCTCCTCCTGAGCCCAGCCTGCCCTCCTGGTGACCCTGCCCTGGGAAGCGGGGTCCTGCTGCACCCCACAGGACTGGCTGCTGACAGTGTTTTCTCAAATGTCCCTGGAAGGTAGGAGGAGCCCTGCATCTAGCACTCTGTCCCTGGAAAGGGAGCCTCTCTCCAGGCCCCTAAGTTGGACCCTGGCTCTGCTGCCCGAGGCCCTCCCTGCGGTCCGGAGAGCCGGCCCCTCGTCATTCCTGCGCTGGCTCCAGGCTCAGGAAGGGTGGTCGGTCTCCTGCCTTTTTGCTCTGGAAAGACCCAGTGTCTGTTGGTTTGCAGGTGAAATGTCCCTCAGGTTTGGAGCCTTGGCTCAGGGAGTTTGCTCTTCTCGTAGCGGGGACATCTGGGTGGTCGCTGGCTTTTCCACGTTGACTGGGCCGGGAGCATTGGTGTCTCTGGTTCCAAGGGCACATGTAGGGCACTCAGGAGCCAGAGCTGGTGCTTAGGACAAGCTAGGGTGGAGGGCACATCTCCCAGCTGTCTGGAGGCCCCAGGGCAGCGCCTGTCAGGCCTGTCTTGCTTGGCGGTAGACAACTGAGACGCCTGCTCTCTAGCAGAGTGGCGGCAGTGGCCACGCCGGGCACTCTGTGGTCTCCTCGCCCACAGGCCGCGTCACATCAGGTCCGCACCTGGCCAGTGAGCCTCCTGCCAGGGTGGCCCCTTCCCAGCTACTCTGGGTCAGCACCGACGTGCTTGGCCTCTCAGCAGGTGCCATGGCCCTGTGGCTGGGTCAGCCCCCATCCCTGGTGTGGGCAGGACAGCAGCTCCCTCTAGGTCTCTGCAGGAACACAACATGCTATAGGAGGTGGCGTGAATGGACGAGGGCAGGGAGTGATGGTCAGGCGGAGCCTCTGTGGAGGCCAGAGCCTGCAGCTGTGGGTGAGGTCACTTCGTCACAGCACACAGGCAGCACAGCACTGCTCTGTTCCTGTGGGGATGACGGTCGCCTTTCTGCATGAGGCCTCCGGAGCCGCGAGCAGGGCTCTTGGGTGCTCCACACACCACGTGCCTGTGTGCCCGCGGGGCTTCTCGTGGCCTGGAACCGTGGTGCCCAGCAGTGCCAACGGGGCCTTTTGTGTTGATCACAGGTGTCCTCTGAGCCCCCGGCCTCCATGAGACCCAAAACGGATGCTGCCTGCGCTCAGCCCCCCGCGTCCCCCGAGAAGGACAAGCAGTCCAGCTGGCTGCGGACCTTGGCTGCCTCCTCCAATAAGGTGCTCCACCAGGACCTGTGGGGTCCCCGGGGAGGTGGACCTGGCCTGGGCCTCTCTGTCTGCTGACCGTGCGGCTCTCTTGACAGGGCCTGGGCTGCGTTCACCCTCGCCAGCGCCTCTCTGCTTTCCGACCCTGGTCCCCTGCAGTTTCCACAAGTGAAAAAGAGCTCTCCCCCCACCTCCCGGCCCTGATCCGAGACAGGTGAGTGCCCGACCTGCGCCTCTGGCCAGGGCCCTCGGGTGCCAGCGAGCTTCCGAGGGCCTCAGAGCTGTGCTTCCCACAGCTTCCCCGTGCTTCCCCATGGCTTGTCCACGGCCCGGCCCTGCCGGGCACCAGGCTGACTGAGGGTCAGTGTGGGGAGAAAGTGCCTCCTGGACCCCGCTGGGGACTGTCATGGTGCTGGCCCTGTGTGGAGGGCGGGCGGCCGTGGGCTCCGGGGCCACTTCCCAGCCCACGCCTGCAATGCCCTTGGCAGCTTCTACTCCTACAAGAGCTTCGAGACGGCTGTGGCCCCCAATGTGGCCCTCGCGCCACCAGCCCAGCAGAAGGTGGTGAGCAGCCCGCCATGCACCGCTGCCGTCTCCCGGGCCCCCGAGCCTCTCACCTCGTGCATTCAGCCGCGGAAGCGGAAGTTGACCACAGACACCCCAGGAGTTCCAGAGACACTGGCACCCGTCGCTGTCCCCGAAGAGGACAAGGACTCGGAGGCCGAGGTCGAAGTTGAGAGCAGAGAGGAGTGTAAGTTCCCTTCAGTGCTTCCTGCGGGCAGCACCCTGGGCAGAGCTGCTTGGCCGTGTCCTTGGCATCCCCCAGCCCTCCTTGAGCACCCACTGACCTCAGCCTGTCTTCCCCAGTCACCTCCTCCTTGTCCTCGCTGTCCTCGCCGTCCTTTACCTCGTCCAGCTCTGCCAAGGACCTGAGTTCCCCGGGAGTGCATGCCCCGCCCGCAGCTGCCCCAGATGCTGCGGCCCATGTGGACACCCCGAGCGGGCTGGAGGCGGAGCTGGAGCACCTCCGGCAGGCCCTGGAGGGCGGACTGGACACCCGGGAAGCCAAGGAGAAGTTCCTGCACGAGGTGGTCAAGATGCGCGTGAAGCAGGAGGAGAAGCTGAGCGCGGCTCTGCAGGCCAAGCGCAGCCTGCACCAGGTGAGCTGGGCAGCGGGGCACTGAGGGACCCCAGGCCCTGGGCACCTGCCTCCCTACCAGCTGCCTCGTGGGTGCCCTGCGCCTCTGCCAGCGTCCTGACGGGGCCATCTTCATCTCCAGAAGTCCCTTCCTGCGGTTGGTTTGGCCACCACATTCCCATCAGGGCCCACATGTCCAACCATAGGCCCGTGTGGAGCCCAGCTTGGGAAGCTGGCACCCCATGCAGTGGTCTGCAGGCTGGACTCCTCAGGGCTGAGACGGTCTCTGGCTGGGCACTGGGCATGGGAGCTGCGGCTGCTGCTGAGCCGACGCACCCTCCAGGGTCAGCAGCAGACCTCCCTGCACTGCGCCTGGGCTGCCTCGCCACTGTGCTATGGCCAGGCCTCCTTCCGCTGCCCCCACGGGAACCAGGGGGACGCAGGCCAGGCAGCCCCCGGGGAGGGAGGCTCACCCGGCAGCTGGTCCTCACCCTGGCAGGCGTCGGCAGCTCCGGGGGCTCCACCTGCGTGGGCTGTAGCACAACTCAGCCGGGGCCCTTGGAGCTGCAGGGTTTCAGGTGGCCCTAAGTGTCTGCCCTGCCTCCAGCACATTGTCCCAGTTCTGGGTGGAGGTGGGACTTCCCACGCGTGCTCACGAGGCGTCTGCAGAGAAGTGTGAGTCACCAGTGTTCTAACAAGGGGGGGCCTGGGCCTGGATGCTGTGGCCCCACTGTGCGCTGGCCCCCAAGAGGCTGTGGCATTGGCATCTGGGGGAGGAGGTGTACCCAGCAGTGACGTGGCTGGCTGGGGCCATCTGGGCCTGGTAGGTGTGGACGAGCTCTGGGACGTGGGTGGACTTGCGTGGATGTGGGAGGCAGGGGCTGGCCGTGACCCGGGCCTGCCTGCCCTCAGGAGCTGGAGTTCCTACGTGTGGCCAAGAAGGAGAAGCTGCGGGAGGCCACTGAGGCCAAGCGCAGCCTGAGGAAGGAGATCGAGCGCCTCCGCGCAGAGAACGAGAAGAAGATGAAGGAGGCCAACGAGTCGCGGGTGCGCCTCAAGCGGGAGCTGGAGCAGGCGCGGCAGGTCCGGGTGTGTGACAAGGGCTGCGAGGCCGGCCGCCTGCGGGCCAAGTACTCCGCGCAGGTAGGCGGCAGGGGCCCGAGGCGCATGGGCAGGCCACCTGATGGCTGAGGGGCTGCGTGGACCCTGGTGGCAGGCCGCCACGTGCTCACGACGGGCAGGGCTGTGTCGCAGGCCAGGTTGAGGGCCTTCCCCCATCGGGACCCGCGTGGCCCCAGCGCTGAGGGCTCCCTCCTGTCCACGTTCTCTTGGTGGTTTTTTTGAGAAACAAGCTCTGAAGCGAGCCCAGGGTGCAGGGAGCCCGTGCCCGGGGAAGAGGGGGGCTCTGGTGGATCACAGGACTGGGCCATACCACCCTATCAGGCTGGGGACAGGCAGGGTGACCTGGCACAGAACAGAGCCTTCCCAGATGCGGGCCTTGGGGAGACGGGGAAGGTGCTGCATGGATTCATGCAAGTGGGCACTAGCTGGCCCAAGCCCTGGGACCAGGGTAGGGCGGGGCTGCTGGCCTGGTGTGCCCGTGCCGCCCTCCAGGCCCTGCCTCAGCAGCCCAGGGGCAGAGAGGTGCGGTGGGCATGAGGCAGGTGAACAGGAGCCAGCCCAGGGAGATGGGGCCTCGGGCAAGAGGCCTAGGGCCAGGCGTCACTGCTGACCGCCTGGGTCCCTTTCAGATTGAGGACTTGCAGGTGAAGCTCCAGCACGCGGAGGCAGACCGCGAGCAGCTGCGGGCAGACCTGCTGCGGGAGCGCGAGGCCCGGGAGCACCTGGAGAAGGTGGTGAAGGAGCTGCAGGAGCAGCTGTGGCCGCGGCCCCGCCCGGAGAACGCGGGAGGCGAGGGCAGTGCCGAGCCGGAGCCCTAGCCGAGCACCGCCCGCCCGTGTCGGGTGCGGACACAACTCGGGGCAGCGGGCCGCAGGTGGGGTGCAGCCCCCAGCACAACGTCTCTTCTGTGCCTACTACCAAGTGAGTGTTGGCGCCACGCACTGTCGGGATCCACTGCAGCATCCCCCCTGGCCCAGTGCAGGGGAGCAGCCGCGGCGCAGCCTCCGTGGCCGGAGGTTCTAACGTGGACACTTTTGTTATAAGCTATTTAAAATCCACAAGGAGACCTGATACTCAGAAAGCCAACACATTTTTTAAAAGACTGACTGCGGAGCCCCGGCCGTCGCCATGTGAGGCCCATGTGGCGGGCGGCGTGTGCCCGCCCAGAAGCCATCACCGCTCGTCTGTGCCCGCGGCTGTGAGGACAGCAAGGGTTTTTCTTCAGAGTCTATTTTTTCAGCAACAAGGACCCAGGTCTTCCTGCTGCTGCCAGGAGGAGCAGGGAGAGCGCCGCGAGCCGGACGAGCCCAGCACTGCCCGCCTTACGCCGCCCCTGGCCACCCACCCCCATGCCGCTGCCCCAGGCCCCAGGAAGCAGGGCTGCGTGGGCGCGGGACACGCCAGCCCTGGGCTCCTCTGCCCCCAGCTCCACCACCCAGCGCCCCCGCGAGGTGCTGGCCCGTGCAGGGCGTGGCGTGGCCAGGCAGGAGCACCTAGGCCACGGGAGCCTCTCCAGTCGGCCACGGTGCCCCGTTTCGGGACTGAGGCTGCAGCATTGGAACAAAACACAGCATTATATTACTTTTTTATTTGTTCATTTAAATGTATACTTAGAACTGCACTTTGTCAGAAACCCGCCCCGTCTTTCTACTCCTGTTAACTAAGGTTTTTACCGATTTCTAGAGCAGTTCAAACCCTAAGTGCTGAGTGCTTGAATCCCCTCTGGTGCTTGGTTGAACAAGGGAATCACAAGAAACGAATCGCAGAAACTGAACTTGGGGGTCGCTCTGTGCCTTCCAGCGTCTTGTACAGCCAGCCCGACTCGTCTTCTCACCCCCACAACATCGTCTCAGCAGCGACTGAACCTGCCACTGTCAGAATAGGTTACTTGCATTTATTCCAAATAATCTCGTTTGCCCTCAACTGTTATGCAATTGTATGAGGTTTCTATGCCCAAGCTTGAAGGATGATTTCCCAGTAGACAAAGGCGGCCACCCACCGAAGTTGTGGTCTTCGTTACGTGGGCGATGGCACAGGAGTCCGCTAGAGTCCTGGCGCCCAGTCCCTGCACGCGGGGGAGGCAGGGACCACGTGTGCAGGGCCGAGGGCCTAGGAATCGCCCAACGCCGCCGGCAGCGACCAACAAAGACCAGAGACTGCTAAGCCCTGACGCCCGGGTGACGAAATTGCCTGTGGGGTCTTGCCCTTGGTTTACTGAGGGGGCTCGGTGGCTGCCGGGACCCCCTTGTGAAGTGCAATGCAAAGGGACATCATGTATAGGCAGCGTTTGTTTGGGGTTTTTCTTTGGCTTTTCTTTTCCTTTTGCAGTTACGAGACCTGTATGCATGGGGTGTCGCGCCCTGCCGTAGGTAGACCCGTCCATGGGCATTATTACCTTGTCTTCTTGTAAAGGGTCCGTTTTGTTACGCAGCACGCAGAACGCTGTTTCCAGCCATGTTTTTCCAGAATTGTGTTTTTTCAGTCATTTCTTGAAGGGAAACTAAAGGATTCAGTTGGAGCAAAGCTTTAAGTGTGTGGCGTGCTTGTGTGTGGCTCTTTCTCGCCAGGTCTGAGGATCGCAGTGAGCCAGGCCCCGCTGTGTGCTGGGCCCTGGAGGGACACGCTGTTCTCAGCCACTTCGGGGCAGGGCCTCCAGGCCCTGCCTGGTCACCATGGTACCCAGGCCCTCTTCCAGTATGGGAAGTGCTGTGACGTGGTGGAACTCCCGCGTGCCAGCTGGCCCTGGGAAGGTCCTGTTGTCTCGCGAGTTTGTCCACCTGGGCCCGTGCCTGCCACCACTTCCTGCCAGAGCCATGGGCGGTAGGATGGGTGGGCAGGCTCCTTCACCAGCAGCTTGGCTGCCTCTGCCTGGCTCCCCGGGTCCCTGCCCCGGGTGAGTGGGTGGGGCGCTGGGTGGTCCCTGCCGATTCCCTCCAGGGGCAGCCCTGCTGCGGCCCCCCCCCTCCCGCCCCCCTGTCAGTGAGGTACAGTGAGGTTCTTTTCGTAAGAAGGGAGAAGAGGTATCTCGGTTGGCTGTTGACTCTCCCTGTGCAGCCATCTCGGGGACTGTGGCCTCGTTGTCTCTGTGCGGAAGAAGATTGTCAACGAAGGGAAAACAACAGCAATAACATTCGTATTCGTGGAGCGGCTGGCCGCCCCGCCACCCGCTCTCCTGCAGGACCAGCCAGTGTGGAGCGGCTGACCGCCCCGCCACCCGCTCTCCTGCAGGACCAGCCAGTGTGGAGCGGCTGACCGCCCCGCCACCCGCTCTCCTGCAGGACCAGCCAGTGTGGAGCAGCTGGCCGCCCCGCCGCCCCGCTCTCCTCCAGGACCAGCCAGTGTGGAGCGGCTGGCGTGTGAACACCGTCTCGTCTCACGCCCTGTTTTATACCTGTGTATGGCGGGTCCTTTTTAGAAACTTTTCTTACCTGTTAGTCGTCTTATTTTCTGGGTTGTTTTTAACTGAGGGAAAAGATGCTCATCCGCTGGAGGGACGGAGCAGCCCCGGGCGCCTCCAGCCAGCCCCCGGCCCCCGGGACCGCCCCTACCCTGGCGGGAGACGCCCTTCTCCGCTCAGGCAGGATCGAGGAAGCAGACCCCACCTCCACCTTATAACCTGCACCCGCACCCTGTCCTATGCTGCTGCTAATGACAGTCGATGGCTTCTCTGCTATTGGAAAACTATTTTTATGTAATTAATGTATGCTTTCTTGTTTATAAATGCCTGATTTTAAAAGGAAAAAGACGCTTGGCCTATTTCTCTCTCACTGTGTACCTGTTAGTCCTGCCCCCACACACGGACGGCGTTGTACAGCAAAGGACCAAGGGGCTGCGGGCAGCTGTGCTTGTGCCCCCCAGACCCTCGGGGCCAGTGCAGGTCTGCCCTGACCTCCCGTGCACTTGGGCCGTGGGTCCTTTGGAGCTGTGGACGTCAATTGGAGCCCTGGCCTGGTGCTCCGGTGGCTTGGCCAGCCTGGGATTGGGACCCAAGTGGGCAGAGAAGGGCTGAGAGGAGACCCTTGCTGGCCAGGCTCCACGAGGAGCTGCTGGAATGAAGCTGGGCGTGGGGCCTGGTCCTGAAGAGCCAGCAGTGTTGCTGGATAGTGGCCTCCGACCCTGGGCCCAGGAGGCTGCCCTGAGGAGCCAGCAGTGATGGGTACAGAGCCCACTTCACCCAGGAGGGACTCACCACAGGGGCCCTGGGGCTCAGCTGTCACCTTTTGACGCCCAGGTCCGGCCTCCCCAGCCTGGCCTGGCCCCTCATCAGAGGTCCTCTAACCTCTTTCAAGCAGTGGTTTGGGGAAGCTCAGCCCATCCCCTGGCAGGACTCCTGGGTCCCCTTCGTCCCCAGCCCAGGGCCAAGAGAAACTGCCCTGCCCTGCCCTGCCCTGCCCTGTTCTGCCCTGCCCTGCCCTGCCCTGGGAGGGCCCACCCCCACCCCCACCCCCACCCCCACCCCCACCCTGGGAGCTGTGGGGAGAGGGTGGGCTCCAGTCAGGGTCATCCCCGCCCCTTGCCCTGGAGCTGGAAAAGCCCACCGTCCTGGCCTGGCCTCCCATGCAGGCCAGGTCCTGGTCGGGGGACTGTGGGTCCCAGAAGAGAGCGTGGGGCCCACCCACCAGGGCTCACGTGTGCTCTGCGTCCTGGATGTGAGCTGGGGCAACGTCAGCCTGTAGCAGTGGGCAACTAAGGGCCTGCTCCGCCCAGTGCTGCACACGGGGCCACTCGGGAGCTGTGTGGATGGGCGTACGGCAATGGGCCGTCTCCACAGCCCGTGGGGACTTGCCAGCCAACTGGCATGGCCTTGCCACTGGGATTCCCTCTGCACCGCACATGCAGGGCTTGCTGACGTGCAGAGCCGAGGGAGGGGCAGAGGGTGGGCAGCTGGGGTCCAGTGCGGCAGGGCCCAGGCGCAGTAGTGGGCAGGTAGCTGCCGGTGAGGCTGTCCTGGGGAGGCGACGTGCAGTGGGCACCCTGCCTTCCAGGGTCTTGGGCTGGGCACCACAGGCTCTGACGCCCCAGACCCCGGGTAGATGCCAGGGCCCCTCCTCAGGGCCTGCCTGCATGCTGCAGGGGTGCCCGGGGCGGGGGCAGGGAGGCGGGGTGGGAGAAGCTCTGCCCCTGCTCCGGGCCCCAGGCTCAGGAGCCCACTGTCCACCCTGCCAGGGCCGACGCCTGGCCCCTGCGGCAGCCGCTCTGCACCCTCTTCCTGGCTGGTGTCTGGGTCCGGGACCCCCAAGACCTGGGGCAAAGGTGAGCCTGGGCTGGGAGGTAGCGTGGGGGGCGGCCCCCCAGCTGGGCCCTAGTTTCCATCCCTGCCCTGTGACTCCGTCCCAGTTTCCATTTCTGTCTTGGTCACCAACAGCTGCGTCCCCCCAGCCACCCTAGGTCACAGCTGTGCCCGACTCCCCTCCCGGAGCCCCAGTCTGTGGTCAAGGGGGCTGACCGCAGCCCAAGGGCTATCCCTGGGGAGGCGGGGCCAGGCGCTCTGCGGGAAGCCGACTGCGGCCCACCCCCTGCGTGCCCCTGGCCCCTGCCCCCCGCCCAGTGGGCTCTGCGTGACAGCCTGTGCCCTTGGTGTGCCCTGGGGTCCTGGGTGCCCAGTGGTGGTCAGCAGCCCTGCTGCTTGGTTGCTACTGGAGGAGGGCACTCTGCGCTGGATGCCCCCAGGCTGGGAGGGCTCCACCCCCTGCCCTACCCAACCCAGGCTGTCCAGCCTCGGCCCGGCACCTGCACTAACGACCCCACGTCCAGCCTGTCCCAGGGTCACTGACTTTTGTAGCTGGCATGAGACAAGGCCCAGGCCCCCCCCCACAAGCCTGAGGGGAGGTCCTCTACCCTAGGACCTGTGCAACCGGTCACCTGCAGGAAGGTGGAGATGCTGAGGGAAAGGGACCCAGGGACAGCCTTCCCTGAGGAAGGGGCAGGGTGGTGACCCAGCAGGGCTGGCCTGGGAGGACACTACCCACTGTGACCAAAACCCACTCGGCTCCAGTGACCCTGGGGAGGGGCGGGCACAGGACATTTGAGGACTGGATGCCTGCCCACCTCTGCCACCCCGTGGTCTCTGACGCACATAGCCATCTGTGACCAGGCCTCGCCAGGTGGGTGGAGGCCTCAGAACCGAGGGCACCCGGCCCGGAGCAGGTGGCCCACTGCAGGCGGGGGACAGGCCGGGGAGCCTGCCAGCCCGGCTAGTCTTTGCAGCATCCTGTGCTGGGCCAGGAGTCCAACCAGGCTGGGCTGGACTTTCCGGCTCCCGTGGCTGGGCCTGGCGGCCTTCCCTGGCAGGAAGCCGGGTCCAGGCTCTCGCCCGTGGTGCTCCTGCTGCACAGGGACCTGTTCCTGAGACCCAGGGACAGGGCACCCAAAAGAGAGAGCTCAGTGTGGGGCCCCTCCGCAAAGACCCCAGCAAAGGACCCATTCTGGGTCAGGCCCAAATAACAGCGTCCCTGAGCCTCTTGTCCCTGAGCCCCTTGTCCAGGGCCGTATGACGTCTACCTTCCCTGCAGCCATCCCAGGCCACTCTAGGATGGGGGCCATGTGCTGAGCCCCAGCTTGGAAGGGTGAGCTCTTGGCTGCCCAGCGTAGCTCAAGCTACAGCGGTCAAGGCCTCCCACTGCTTGTTCAGGACAGGACAGGACAGGACAGAAGGGAACGGCAGGCCCTGGAGTCCCAAATGAGGGCAGCTGCCCTCTGGGGCCCCACTGTGCCTAGCATGCTGCCTCACGCAGAGGGCCCTGAGCCAGGTGAGCTGACCCCAGGGCTGGGGCCCCACCAGCAGCAGGCTCTGCCCAGGACTTGGGACACTTCACCCCACTGGGCAGGGGACACCCTGCCTAGAGTGCCCTATGGTGCTTGGTGGCTTCCTGGGGCCACTCCTGGATAGGACACAGCCTGAACCTGAGCTGACAGCTCAGGGTGCAACAGATACAGTGTCGTGCCCCATCCTGAGGGCCAGGGACACCCAGCCCAGAAAGCTCTGCCGTGGGGCCTGGGCCCCCGCCCTGGCTGCACCCTGGTCTCACAGCGCCCCCACAGTGTGCCCATCTCAGGGAAGGACACTGTGTGGTGTCACCCAGGAATCGTGCACACCCCAAATTCCCACTCCCTCTGGCCACGGGTGAGGGAGTCACCAGCCCGGACAGTCCTGCTCTTGGGTGATTGACCCCCGGGCCCCAGGAGGGCTCAGTCGACCAGTGAAGGAGTCCCTCCAGGGCAGACAGAGGGTGGCCCCCGTCCAGCACAGCTGCCTGCTCCCCGAGCCCACCTTTCCTAGGCCAGCAGGGGTAGCTGGGGGTGGGGTCTTAGTGGCTCCGACCACAGGAGCCCCCACATCACAAAGCTTGCAGAGAGGGACCCCAGAAATACCTCTCCTTCTGGGACCCCACCCTGCCCCTCGCCTCCATCAGGGAGGCGACCCATGATACCCGCATACCTGTCCCCTGTACCCACAGCTTGCTTCTCCCCTCAGGGCCATCCTGGGCCCACCTGCCCACTGAGACCCCAGCCCCCACGGCCTGGACGGCTCCTCCCATCCTGGGGACCTCTTTTCGCCGCTGCCCCGCTGGCCCAGCTCCAGGCCGAACTCCCACACCCAGGTTCGTCTGGCCAGTGCCTAACTGTCCCCGAGTGAGGGCCACTGTGACCCCTCCACAGATCCCCAGTCGAGGTTAGCGTAGCTGATGAGACCCAGGAGGGGCAGCCTGGGCTTCAGGAGCCAGGCGGACGTGAGGGCCAGGCCCACCCATGCCAGGTTAGGATGGCAGGGCACGGAGCCGGCCTGGGCCTGTGACAGCCTGGTTCTACCACCTTGGCGAGAGCCAAGGCTGCGGGTTCCCGGGGAGGCTTCCTAGGGGCAGCCACAGGCCGGGCAGTAGGGAGCCAGCTGCCCAGAGTCGGTCCAGCCAGGGCTGGGTCCTGGCTTCCCCTGTTGGCACTGAGCAAGTGGACCGTGCCCGGGAGCCAGAGGTGCCAGGACCCTGTGTTGGGCCCATCCCTGCTGCAGGCCCAGGATCCAGGGAGGCCTGGGGACCAGGCTGGCCTCTCCTGTGCACCCGAGGCCTGCCGCTTGCCCTGGTGGCTGGGGTCTCAGTGGGCAGGGGGCCCTGAGGGGCTCCCTCACACTCAGGCCCACCCCAGTGGGGCTCTGGAGATGTATTACTTGGGGGCTCCCCTGTCCTGGGTTGGGGTGAAGGTACCTGCAGGAGGAAGTGTTCCTTCCTATCAATGCATATTGTCCTCAAGGTTGGCACTGTCCCCTGAGAGTCACAACTGGCTAGGCCTTGCTGGGGCTGTCCAGCTGACCATGGGCAGCCTTATTTATGGTCTTTATCCTTGGCCATGACGAAGGTCAGCCTGTCTGCTCCTCAGAGACCCGAGTTCCCATGCCAAGAGACGCTCAGAAAGCGCCATCTGATGGATGTGGGTTGCCACCTGGCCCCTACTTCCACTGTCCCCTGGTCCCAACAGGGCTTCCCCAAGGCATGCTGAGGGCCTCTAGTCCTGGGTCTGGGGCCTCAGCCCAGGGCCACCAGGGGCCACAGGCAGCCTCTTCCCACCTCCGAGGTCTTCCTGGCCTTCATGTCCCTCTTGGCAGTGCTCCCCAGGGTCTCCCCCTCAGCTCTGGGCGGCTCTCCCTGCCCTCAAGAGACGGGAGCGGGAAGGGGCAGGGGCCGGGCAGCTCCTGTCACGGAGGGTCGTTTGCTGGCCAGGGGTCATGCTGAGACAGGCCTGGTGGCTGCCCACAACACGGCCCTAGGACGGCGGGCTCCCAGGCAGGCAGTGGGCTGGCAGGGGCCGGCCAGGCTGCTCAGGAACCAGTCTGGCAGGCTGGGCACCCTCCAGGAAGCCCTGCCTGGGAGGCGCCCAGGCTCCACACAGCTGGCCTCATCTCCTGCCTGGCACTGAGACCAGGCAGGCTGCCCAGGCTGCAGACAGGGCTCCGGGAGGCCTCCCCTGGGAGTGTCCTGAGTGACCAGTCTGGCCAGCAGCAGAGGCTGGGAGGAGCCTCCTGTGCCAGGTGGCCCAATAAGAAGGTGGCAGGGACTAGACAGACCTGTCCAGCTCCTGTCCTGGGCTGCGGCCTGCTCATGCTGTCCTCTGCTGACCCCCTGAGTGTCTCGTGGTCTGCAGGGTGACTGGCTGAGGCCTGGCTGGGAGCAGGGCTGGGCGGGGGGCGGGCACCCCTCCCTCCCTCCGAGTCCCTGTCCCTTGGTCGGTCTGTCATCACCCTCCCCACAGAGACCACAGAGGACGCTCCTTCCTTCCCATCAATGCGTATTATTAAGGGGTCCAGCGAAGGGGCAGTGTTTCCCTCCCTGGGGGGTCACAGATCAGGAGAGGACTCAACAGAGCTGGGAACTGGACCCTGCCCAGACCCTCCTGGGGCAAGAGCTCCTTGGGGTGTTCTGGGGGTACAAAGGTCAACTCATGCTCTGGGGTAGCCAGCCTCATGCCCACCCCCACCAGCCTAGGGGCGGCCGACTACACCAGCTCCCATCCAGCTACGCTGGCAGGCTGACTGCCACCTGGGCCACCCCGGGCCACCTGGGGTGAGACGGGAGCTCTGTCAGGCCTGGCCTGGCTCCCCAGGAATCAGTGCTCAGACCAAGATGGCCAGAACAGAGGGCAGCTGTGAAAGGCCACACCCTGGACACGGTCCTCCCCAGAACATGATCCTCCCCAGAACACGATCCTCCTCCTGGACACGGTCCTCCTCCTGGACACGGTCCTCTTGCCTGGACATTGTCCTCCCCCTGGACATGGTCCTCTTGCCTGGCCCTGCCCTTGGCTGGGCACTCAGTTGCTAGTTCTGGCCACGGTGGGTGGGCCGTGGGAGAGTGGCTCCCATAGGGTGGGCCAGGCGGACTCCCGAGTGGGCCCACCAGCTGACGGCCTGTGGGCGAGAGTGCGCCATCCCCACAAACCCCAGGACAGCGAAGGGCCCTCCAGATGAGTTGCCAGACCTCCGAACTGCCCAAGAGGTTGCCTGGACAAGAGGGGACCCTGGCTGCCTCCCTGAGTCCCTGGGGCCGGCGCTGCTGGCTGGGCTGGCCCCAGGGAGCCCTGCCCTCTCCTGGGGGCATGCTGCAGACCTGGGTGGGAGGGGCCCTGAGCTGCACAGCTTCCTGGTCCACCACCACCACTTCCTGGTCCACAGCTGGGGCTGGACCCTGCCCCGTCGGCCCCCTTGCGGACCCCGCTGTTCTCCCTCACCTTCTGCGTCCGGGACTTCTCCACTGGCCTCCTCTATTGCCGGAGAATTGAAATTTTGCATATATTTAGTTTGTGGGGAAGTTTCAAGGTGGGGCTGAGGTGGACGTGGTCTTCTGGCCCCATGGTGGTGCTGGCCAGGCCCAGAGTTGGACTTAGCTGGAAGAGGCAGAGCCCGTCCTCGGCCACCTCTGCTGCCGTCACTGGGATCTCTTTGGCAGGGGTTGAGGGACAACCAGAGGACAACCTGGCAGTGAACAGCCACCTCTGTTGTTCCAGGCTGGGACCAGGAGGCCCTGGGTGCAGTCTCAGGCCCTCGGGCCCTGCCAGGAAGCCGAGGGGCAGAGGACCCAGTGTCCTGCCTGAGCCCCCATGCTCTGAGGCCCACAGGCAGGTTTGGGTTGCTGCTGGCTCTGGGAAGGAGGAGGTGTAGAGGGCCTCCGTCCCGCAGAGCCGCCTGCCCGAGCCTGCAGGACGGGGACTGGCCTCTGGTTCCCAGGGGAGCCCTCTGGAGGCGCAGACCCGCCCCCGTGCCTCCGGGGAGGAGCAGCGGCTCTGAGCTTCCTGCGTGGGTTTGTGACTTTGAAAACCACGCACGCTTTGGGGGAATTAAATAGCAAAGGACGCTCTCCACACGCTGGACGCAGCAGCTGCTGCCGTTCCCAGCAATTTTTCCTTCCTAAATTGAAACATCATTTTCTTTGTTTTTTCTTTGGACAGAAACGTGGTTTCATCTTGAAGCAGAAAAAAAAGCTGCAGAGCACCTCTCGCTGTGTCTGGGGGAGACCCGGCAGAGGGTGCCCAGGGCCGTCACGGGGGTTGGCGGGTGTGGCCCCGAGTCACCACACTGCTCCCCACCTCCTGGCCCTCCTGGTTCCTCGGAGGCAGATGGCCAGGTGGCCGGTGCCCAGGGTCAGGCACGGGAGCCTGATGCCGTGGTGGAGAGGGGCTATGGCCTGTGGGTGGCCCAAGGTTGGAAATGCAACCTTGCCCTGGGGCACTGCCCTGGGCTTTGGAAGGGGTGGAGAAGGACCGCCTGTCCTGCTCCCCGTGGGGCGTGTGCACCTGGGGCTCGGCTCTGCTCACCCCAGAGCCACAGGGTGCTCCGTGCCTCTCCAGATGAGGCTGCTGTGCAGGCAGGCGGAGGCAGGTGTGTGGGGCAGGAGAGCATGGCCCAGGGCAGCATCCTGCCCCTTGTAGGCACAGGGGACAATTGCTGGGGTAGGACAGGGGGCTGTGGCTGGGGATGGGTAGCCACCGAGCAGAGAGCTGCCAGGAGCTGGGTTTGGATGCCCCCTGTGGCCTACTCCTCCCTGGGGGAGGTGGAGCATGGCCAGCTGAGCAGGAGAGCATGCATCAGGCTGTGGCGGGGAGGCAGTGCACAGAGGGCCAGCACGGAGGGCCTGCGCGGAGTCCAGGAGGGCACGGCCAGGCCAGGGGGCCCTTCCAGGGGTCATCCAGGTAGACCGAGTGGCCAACTTCCCTGGGTCTCTTCAGTGGCCAACATGCCCTTCAGGGGCAGCAGTGACACCCCTGGACGACCCTCCTTCATCACTGTGGCAGGTGGTGCCCAGACACACGGCCTGCTGCTGCAGCAGCCTGACCTGGCATGGGTGGGCAGTGCCTGGCAGAGGCAGCTGGACCACCCCTGTCCCCAGCCTGAGCTGGCAGAGAATCCGAATGCAGGCTTCTGGCCTGGGCCTGGCCTGGATGGGGCAGATGTGCAGGCCCCAAAGGGCATTGGCCAAGCAGCAAGGGCCCCAGTTACGGGGTGCAGAAGTGACCCCGCTTGTCCTGTGGGACCTCTCTGCCCAGTTCGGTGCTGGCCAGCTCCACCCACATGTGCACCTGGGAGGGCCATGCAGGTGCCACTCAGGAGCTGGTGTGGAGTGCTTTATTGAAGCCAGTGGCCACGGGACTCCTTGGGCATCCCTGCACACCCAGGCTGCTCAGGCCACTCGGGGACATGGGACATGGGCTCCTGGGAGGCAGCATGAACTTGCCTTCCAGACGAAGGTGGCCTCTGAGGTGCCGCGCTCTTAGGTGTGTCACGGAGCTGCTCTGGCTTCAGGATCTGACGCCTTCTTCAGGGTCTTGGGGCTTCTGGCCAGTCCCCTTGGCCAAGACCCGCAGGTGTTTGAAGGCTGTGGGCAGTGTGCGGCCCAGGAAGGGCGGGGTGGTCATGTCATCGATCATTATCACATACTCGCCTACAAGGAATGGGTGGAGCTGGTCCTTGGGCCCCTGGGGGACACGGTCGCCCAGGCTCCTGCCCACCCTCTCCTAGGCCCCTCGGCCTGTGACCTTCACCTGCCACCCTTGTTTCAGGACCCTGCCCAGTGCCCACCTGGGGCTCCAGGTGTCCTGGGACGCGGCTGCCACCCCCCTGGATGGTCAGTGGGTGATCCTGAAAGAAGGCAATGAGGGATAGCTTTCGGGCCCTGGCCCTAGGGATCTACCCCACAGCCGACTGGCCCTGGGGGTCCACCCACAGCCAACTGGCCATGTGGCTCAGCGATTCTCCTGGAAACATTTTCCTACTTTTTTCAGGAGGAAAATTACTTGATTCCTCTAAAATGTCTGAAGGAAGCAGGCCGCTGAGGCATGGCGAGTCTGCTTTGGTTCAGACACCCCCGGCCCAGCCCGGTGCGGGAAAGGGGCCATCCAGGACTCTGGGAGCCTGAGGGCTGCCTGCTGGGGACTTTTCCTTTCTGCAGTCTGTAAACTGTCTGGAGAGCTTCAAAGTTGGAGAAACCATAAAAAAGAAAATAAGAAATAACAAAAAGGGAGGTTGCCATAGAAACGGTCCTCGCCCCCTCCCTTGCGCCCGCCGGGGCTGGCACCAGAGCAGGGAAAAGGCTCCCCAGGCTGGCCCGGCTCACACCAGGAATGTGGCCGCAGCTGAGCAGAGCAGATCGACATTCCAGACGCCAGGCCTGGAAAACGGGCAGCTCTCCTGGGCGGCCGGGCGGGGGCTGGGGACGCCTGCACATTCCTGGGGCAGGAAGAGTGGGCTCAGGGGCCAGGAGTCAGGAGTCTGTTCCCTGAGTCAGAAGAAGCCACGGTTCTGGGGGCTACATGCTGGGCTGGGGTGCCTGGGGGGAGGGACACATTCTGCAGCCCGGCGGCCAGCATCAGGTCAGCCTCCCCAGTGGGCCAGGGTGTTCCCAAGCAGCCTGTCTCTAGGCGTTCCCAAGAACACGCAGCTGCGCCAGCCGGCCAGGGCGGCTGGCTGTGGAGCCAGGGTGAGCTCAGCTGGGCAGTGGCCGGGGAACCCAGGCTGCAGGCCTGATCTGACCCCGTTCCTAAGCACCGTGTCCATCGGATGGAAGAGGCTGGCAGGAGGGGGCTCCGGCGGTGGCCGCATGCTAAGGCCTGGGTCTTGTGTCACCTGGCCCCTGGGTAGCCCCTCACTCCCTGGAGCTGCCACAGCTCTTTGGAAATAAGTCCCAGGCAAATGACCCTTCTCCCAGGGTCTGCGGCTGTACGGGAGAGAGCAGGGTGCTGACCCCCAGCACCCTGGGTGCTCCTCCCGGAGCCAACCGCACCCACCAGGGCTCCTCCAGAGCCGCCTGTTGGCTCAGCAGTGGACCATGTGAGGGCTGCTGTCCAGCAATGAGGGACCCTGCCCGAAATCCTGGTCCTTCTCCCAGCCTAAGCACTCCTCTGGGGCGGCTGGACAGTGGGGGCTGTGAACCTAGGACTGAGTGGTGGCCCTGTCTCAGCTGACCTCGGGCCTGCCAGCAATCCTAGCCGTGTGAGGAGTCCATTTCTCAGGCTGTCCCAGACTCTGGAGAGGTGGGGCTGGGCCGTGAAGCCTGCTGGGCTGCCAGCCACAATCCTGGAGCCGCAGGGCAGCAGCCATTTTTGTGGGCCAGGCAGACAGTTGGACGCACATCAACTGCCCCGTCCCACAGCCCTTCCAGGGACTGAGAACCCTCTTCCTCTGAGGAAGCTATAGGCATTCAGCTGGTCTGGGGTCTGGGGCCTCGGCTCCTGGAGAAGCCCAGGCCTGAAGCTACCCTGGGGGTCACTGGGCCCCGAGAGCTCTCAGGCCCTCGCTCTGCCCCGTGAGGTCTGGGGTCAGGAGGGCGAGGGCAGGAGGAGCCTTGTTGCTGGGAAAGCTGGTGTCCCTCCACAGGGCCCAACACGAGCCCCTGGCTCTCCCTGGACCTGCCACCCAGTCTGCATGGCCTCACTGCAGCAAGGACCTTGCTAGTTTGGCCACCGCCATGGCAGCCCCCTCTGTGATGGCAAGATGGCTCCCACGGTGGCTCTCTTCACTTCTGGGACATTCTCATCGTGCGCTGGTACCTTACCCACCTTCCGATCCTCCTGGGCCCAAGCGCCCGATCCTCCAGCAGCCCGAACCCCTCCCCATCCGGGCCCGTCTCCCAGGCCCAGGGCCTTGGGTCCACACCCCACACTGCCGGCAGCCCCAGCGTCCACTGTGAGCAGGTTGGCTGGCCGGGGTGCCTGTTGTACTCCTGCCGGCCTCTTCAGATGTGGACGAATGGCCATGGGCCCTGACCGTGGGCCACCACAACTGCCTACCTGGGTATGCGTCTGCCACCAGCTCTGCTGTGGTCCCATGAGGCCTGCAGGGGAAGAGAGCTCCCTGAGAGTCCTTCCTGGGCCCCTCTTTGAGCTGCGTCCACCCAAAGCAGGGCCAGCAAATGGGAAGGGTGATGAGGGCCCCAGGAAGGCAGAGACCCGCGTCCCCGTGGGCCATTGGGCAGGCACATGTGCCCTGCTGCTCTCTGGGGTCCCACCTCTGCCTTCAGAGGCAGAGTGCTCACAGTTCTCTGGCACGGCTATGGCGTCCACTCCTGGAGAGAGTCCCCGTGTGGCCTGTGGCCTGGCTCTCTGCTCCAGGGACTGTGGGCCTCAGTGAATGAGCCCTTTGTCTAATCCTGATGAGCCCAGGGACGCTGGGCAGCAGGGTGACACAGTCTGTGTCCAGGGCCGCCCCCCTTCTCACAGAACTGAGGTGCAGCTTCTGGGCAGCTGGAGGCTCAGGGCAGTGCAGAGCGCATTCTGCAGCACCAGCACCTGGGGCCTCCTGGAAGCATGGGAGGATGTGCTTATCTTGTGTCAGGAAGGGGCACCAGGCAGCTGGGTGCTGGCAGGCTGGGCACCCACGTGTGGCTGTCCCCCCCCCCCCAACAAAGGGCCAGTGTCACGTGGAGCCTCCTGAGTCAGGGAAGCAGAGTTGGCAGGTAAAGTGGGAGAGTGGCCAGTCCTGCCCGAGTCTCCCTGTCTGGAGATGGCTCCAGCTGAGGGGTGTGACCTCGCTCTGGTCACGCTGGCCACAAGAGACTGCCCGGCCCCTGAGGTGGCCTGTGCCTAAGATGGCTGCTGACCCACGCCCAAGCTCCAGGGAGGGCTCCGAGGTCCTGCCCATCAGGTTCTTTTCCTTCTTTTGTGGCAGTAGGGGTCTGACCCAGGGGTGTGCCGCACTGAGCTACACCCCAGCCCCTCCGTGTGTTTATTTAGAGACGGGATCTCGCCAAACTCTCCTGGAACTTGCAGTCCTCCTGCCTCAGCCTCCTGAGTTGCTGGGATCCAGGTGGTTTCTGAGCTTCAGTGAGGGACGATGGGTTGGTCCCGCCTGCCAGGGCGGCTGGGGTCATCTTCAGGGAGGGAAGTGTGGCCAGCAGAGCCCTCAGGTAGTGTGGCCAGCATCTGGTCAGCCCTTGGCTGAGCTCTTGGCCTTTCTGGCCTCCTGAGAAGCGGACAGGGGCTGACTTGGCAAGGCCACCCAGCTTGGAGGTGTGCGCTCCAGGCCGAGGGCCGGTGTGTCAGGCTGGGCTGTGTCCGGAGGTCTGTCCGAGTGGATCTGGGGAGCCCGGAGGCTGGTACTGTTTGTAGCCTCCTCCTCCACCCCTGCCTTCCGAGGCCAGTGACTTCCTGTCACTCAGGGCCCTGAAGTGGCTGATGGCCAATGCAGAGCTAGAGGCGGAGAGTGCCAGGACTCAGTGACTGGCCAGGCTTCGACCCCTTGATGAACAAATACCACATGCATGGTTGGGGTGATAAAAAATTAAAGACAAAAGATTTTAAAATTACTTCATTTTTGAGTGGGGGAAAAATGGGCCTCTGCTGAGCCCCAGGAGCCATGTTAAAGATCGTGGAGTGCGGGTGAGGAGGGGAAGGGAGATAAATAATTTAGCACTAAGAATAACCAGAGTCTGTCAGGCTGCCAGCGTTAAGAGAAATAAACGGGGTTACAAGAATCCAGAGAGTTTTTAAAGCACCCCCAGGGCTTTGAGAACGCCGAGGCAGAGCCAGGAAAGAGCCGGGCGGCGGGGGCAGGGAGCCCTTGGAGGCTCTGATTAACGGGCAGCGGCGCGGGAGACATGTGGTCAGACCCGAGGCCAGTTTCCGTGGAGACCTGGAAGGCTGGGCCCGGGAGAGCAGAGGGCAATGCAGGGCCACAGCAGTGTGAGGGAGGGGTTCCGCTGACCCCAGAGAGCAACTGGGCACCCGCTGTGTGTGCAGCCTGGCTCAGCCTCCAGGAGGCAGGAGAGGTCGGAACCACACATCCTTGGAGTCCGCTGGAGCAGAAGGCTGGCCAAGGCCATGCAGGGCTGGTGTCCAAGGGTGGGCTCAGAGCTCCAGCAGCTGGGCCCCTGGGTCCCCATGACCCCCTTGGAGGTTTCCTTCCTTTCTCATGTTCCCGTGGTTGGGGGTCCTGAGGGTCCTTGGATCTGAAGTCTTCCGTTTTCATCAAATTCCGCCCCCGCCATTGTGGGGTCTCTGGGCCTCAGGTGTGCTCAGTTCTCCTGGGGTCTCTGGGGCATGAGACTGTCCTGGCCAGGAGCCCCTCCCCATGCCTCCAGGTGTCTGCACCTCCTGCAAGCTCCTGCTGGCCCTGGGCAGCGAGCCCTCTATGTCCTACACTGGACCCTCTTTCCAGCCGTCCCTCCTCTCCTCCTCATCTCTGGGCCAGCTTTGCTTGCTTTTCTTCCCTTGTGGGTCGCACTCTTGGCTAGAGCGGTGATCTCTGATCCCATGTTGCCAACTTCACCTGGTGGAGTGCTGGATGTTTCTGGGCTCCTGCAAGTACTCCTGAGATCCTGGAGTCACTCAGAGATGAACGAACCCTTGTTTAGGGTAGGGCTGATTATTCCACGCTGCTCCACAGGGCCCTGCCCCTCGGCCTCCCTGAGCTCGACCTGTGTCCCCAGCCCCTCTGGGCCTCTCTGGTGGTACGCTCCTGGCCTCCACAGCTTCCTCTCATGCAGGCACTGACCTGGGCTCTGCTGGCCTCGGGCTCCTCTCCTGCTGGGCCTCCTGGGGCAGACACAGGGACGGAGCCACCTCCCCACTCCCTTCTGTCTCCCAGGCCAGGGGCGTGGAGGCCCCAGGGCTGCAGACCAGACTTCCTCAGCCAGCCCTGGGCCGAGTCGGGCCTGGGTACCAAGGCTGGGGCAGGCAGCTCCGCTCAGGGCCTGGCTAACTCTCGCTGCTGCCGGTTTGCCAGCCTGTGGCACAGGGACATCCTCCCCCACAGGCCCTGCGCCTGACCTGGTCAGGGGCTGGACAGCGAGGCCTGAGACCTGTCTTCCAGTGGCAGCCCTTCTGCCAGGCCAAGGAGGTGTTGACTTAGGGGTTGGGGTCCCCTCCTCGGGGCAGACCAGCTTCTGGGCCTCCAGAGAAGGAGCCCCCTGAGCAGCTGGGGTCAGGGCCAGATCTGGGGGATGGGCCCAGGAGCACCTGGCCCTGCTCCCTGGGGCTTGCCCTGCCCTTATGGGTACAGGACGCTGGCTTAGGGGACTGGGAGTGTTGAGCCAAAAGCCAGTGGGGGGCCCGGGTTGGGGCTCAGTGGTGGAGCACTCGCCTGGCATGCGTGAGGCACTGGGTTTGCTCCTCAGCACCGCATAAAAATAAATAAATAAAATGAAAGTATTGTGTCCATCTACAACTAAAAATCTTTTTTTAAAAAAGCCAATGGAGGGCCAAGTGTGGTGGCACATGCCTACAATCCCAGCAGCTCCAGAGGCTGAAGCAGGAGGATCAAAGACAGCATCAGCAACTTAGCCAGGCACTTAGCAACTCAGCGGAACCCTGTCTCTAAATAAAATATTTTGTTTTTAAAAAGAAAAGGGTGGGGATGGGGGGTTGTGGCTCATTGTTAAACGCCTGTGGGTTCAATCCCTAGTACCAAAAAAAAAAAATAAAAATAAAAAGCCAGTGGGCCCAGGAATTGAGAAGCCCGAGGGTGCTCCCAGCCTGCTCTCTGGGGACCTGCACCCTCAGGCTTTCTGCAGCCCAGGGAGAGCCCAGACAAAAAGTTCCAAAATTAGAAGAGTCAGCTGATTGCCAGAGCCCAGCAGGGCCCTGGTTTGGGGCCAGGCTGGAGAGGCTCACAGCCTCCTTAGCACCCCTAGGAACAGGAGCCGCTGGGGCCTGAGGCCTGGGTAAGTGGCAGCCTGGTTCCCAGACATGGTCTCAGCTCGGGCTCCTTCTCCAGGGAGGATGGCCCATGCTCTGCCCAGGGCACTCGCCACCTCAGGGCCTCACTGCAGCCCAGGGTAGCCCCCCTGGTTCTGTGGCTGATTTCCAGGCAGCAGAAGGCAGGGGCGTGATGGCCTCTGGGCCTGGAGCCGAGGGACAGGACTAGCCAGGGCCACCAGCAGCTGGTCCCCAGCAGGCTGTCAACCTCGGTGGCCCATTTGGAAGACCTGCGATGGAGTGCACAGGGCTGAGGCTGCTGCCCCCTGGGCCTCTCCATCTGCGGTGGGGCTCTTCTTCCAGCGGGTGAGGGCGCCTGGTGTGCTCGCCCGCGGGCCCAGCTTCCGGCCGGCCTCACACCTGCTGGGGTCATTATTCCTGCTTGACAGGACAGGGCTTAGGTGTCTGGAGAAGCAGGAACCCAGGCCACCCTCCTCTGGCTGTCCCTGAACTCCACCTGAAGGAGCTGTCCATGGGGTGGGGGTGGCCAGCGGGGGTGGGGGCTCAGGCAGCAGAGGCCATGTGACCTTGGTGACCTTGGGGCCTCAGTCCCACAGCCCCTGAGATTGCCCCTTGTCACTGCCCTTTAGCCCTAACAAGGCCCTGCCACCCACAGGTCTCTCCTCATGCTGGGGTGCCTGGCCCAGGGACTCATCCCTACCCTGTCCCTGAGCACATGGAAAAGAGCCAGGGACAGGACACGAGGTGAGCTGCAGGGGTGGGCAGGGCCAGGCCGGGGCCTGCGGGCTTTGTGGCAACATCCTGTGGGTCTCTGGGTCCTGCCTAGAGTCACTTTGGGTGGGTTCTACAGATAATTAGAAAGCACCTGTTCCAGGTCCCCTGCTGGACCTGTGTGGGACACAGAGGAGCAAGGTGCCCAGGTGGACACTCAGCATTCACCGCCTGAGGAGAGCGCAGCCTGCAGCTTCCTGGAGGCACTCAGCCGAGGTCACCTCTAGGAGGCTATGGGCTTGGGGGAGGTGGAGCCCATGGCCATCACACTATCTGCTGTGCTCGGGGGTGGGGACGGGCACTACAAGCTGCTTCTCTGTGCCCCCCATCCCAGGGTCTTCCTCCATGGGGTCTGCAGACCCTCACTGTGCTTGGCAGGGTGCTAGGCTCTGTGACAGTCAGCTGCTCAGGTCACGGGCCCAGACGTGCCTGGCGTGCCCGTGGCCCTGGCTGCATGGCTGCTCCATGGCTGGGCCTATCTTGCTGGTCATGGCCACTGACCAGGGCCCATGTTCAAAGAAAGGTCTCAGCACAACCCTGTGCCCATCCTCTTCCAGGCCCCCTGAGCCTGGCCTTCCAGGTCCCCTGAGCCTGGCCGCCCTGGCCAAAGTGTCCCCAGGGGTTGGTACTCTGTGGCCAGCTGGAAGCCACTCTGTCCTGATGGTGTGGCTTCTTCATGCTGGAGGAGGAGCAGCTGGCTACCATCCTGCATCTCCAGGCTGAGGAAGGTGGGAGCCCAGGACACTGTGTCTCCCTGTCAGGAGTGCGGCAGCCTTTGGAGGGGAACGCAAGGCTGGAGTTAGGTGCACATGGTCGCCCGTGGTCGGCTCAGAGAGGCTGCGCAGGCTGGCAACATCATCTTTTGAAGTAAAAAAAAAAATTAATTGACTCCATCTGTGTTGGCCTAATGACTGATTAAATGACTAATCACGGAAGTCTTAATTAAACCCATTTTTCTCTGAGCCGGAGAGGAGAGGGGTTCTGTCAGCCTCCAGCGTGTGTCAGGCACCAGGCGAGCTGGCCCTCTGCTGAGAGCCACCAAGGAGCAACTATGCCCAAGGTCACCCAGGGCTAGCTCTCCTGCACATCGCAGGGCTGACTGGACCAGGCTGGGCTGATGGGCTTGCAGGCAGTCGCATTTTTCCATCACAAAGCTTGCAGTCAGGATTGCTGGGGGAAATGCAGGCAGAGCTGTGCTGCTCCTTGGAATGCTGGTGTGCGGCTGGGCAAAATCAGGGCCACATCCACTAAATCAAGTCCGTTTTCTGCAGCTGACACGATTTCACGTCACTCAGGGACTGACAGAGGTCTTGGTCGCGCTGTGGAATTCCGTAACGGGCCTGGAATGTGTCCGCAGGAATGCAGCTGGGGCCCTCCACAGAAACATGCTCCCTCCCGGGAAAGCAGGCAGCCGGGTCTGTGGGAGCCTCCACCCACCGGTTCAAGGAGGCCGCCCGCCCAGCTCCCCTTTCCTGAGCCAGTCCTGGGCACAGGGAGCGTGGTGAGGCAGCAGTTCAGGGCCTGGACTCTGAGGATGCAAAGCAGCCCCTCCTGAGGCAACAGGAGCCCTCCTTGACCCCAGGATCCCCTCAGGTCTGCAGCATCGCTCCAGGCGGGCAGCCACGGCCCTGGCAGGCCTGGACTCTGCGTGGCAAGGCCTGGGGTGGCCCTGATCTTATCAGAGGCAGGAGTAACAGCAGGAGTAAGGGTGCTTATGGTCTCCTCGCAGATGGGTCCAGTACCTCTGCACTGGCCTGTCCATGTGGGGCCCTTGCTGCAGGCTGCCCCCGTCAGGCCATCTTGCACACTGTGACCTGGTCTGCAGGCCTCACACGTGAGGCTGGGTTGGCAAGCCAGGCACAGACCTCTGTGCCCAGATACTGTGCCCACATTGGGGCATGGTGTTTGTGGGAGCCTCTGCCTCTCTTTGCTCCATCGAGACCCCTGATTCAGGAAACACAAAGGTAACTTTTCTTAGCCAAGGAGAGATTACAGAAGCATGCTGGAGGTGAGGCAGAGGCCAGGGCTTCTCCAGCACTCGGCCCTCCTCCCTCCTGTGACTCAGAGCCAGCTGCTCCTCTGGAATTTCAGGCTGGTGTGTCCCTGTCACTCTTGGGAGGTGCGGGGTGCCCTCTCACTCCCTCCTATAGTTGGAAATCTTCGGATACAGCAGGGGCTGCTGATGTGGGCAAAGGTTGCTTTGGGGAAGGATAAGTGAGGTCTGCTGGGGTGTCCAGGGTGTCCAGCAGGTGAGCACAGGCAGGGAAGCTGTGAACTGCCTGCCCTCCCCAGTAGGCCGTTAGGTGCTGAGGGTGGCATCCGTCTACAGAGTGGCAAGAGAGGGGACACTGTAGTTATGAGGGCCACAGGGTCCCCAGGACTGTAGCCCAGCCTGGCTACCTGTGGCCACTGTTCCTGGATGCCAGCGGCAGAGTGAGTCCACCTGCTCTGGCCCACACCTGGCCCCTCTGCGGGATGGCAGCACCTGGACTCTGCTCTGGCCCTACCTCGAACCTCCTGGGAGGGACACAGAAGCCGACTCCATGTCCCGCTGGCCTCTTCCCACGGATGCTGAATGCCAGGCAGGCTGCCACTGACCTGACCACTCCTCACTAGCCACTTAGGGGATGACGCAGGAGCCCATCGGGTCTGACAGGCCAACTTAGGCCACTGGAAACTGAGCTTCTGCCCTAGGGATGGAAGGGTCCCGGGCGGCCCACAGCCTGCCTGACCTTTGCCGGCAAGATGTGAGGAGCAGCTCTGCTGGGCCAGGTGGGTGGCACACAGGGGACAGAGCTGGTGTCCCCACTTGGAAGCCTCACACATCCGCCTGCCTTGCATCACCTGGCGAAGTTGTCCCCAACTTTGGAACCCTGATGGCGCCAAGGCTTGCCAACTGGCTGAGATTACCAAGCAGGAGACACATTGTAACAGTTTGTTGCAGCCTCTCAATACCCGCATCTTAGGCCTCTGGGCCAGTGAAGGCACTGGCGAGAGGTTTTGGGCTGGGGATGTGGCTCAAGCGGTAGCGTGCTCTCCTGGCATGCGCGGGGCGCTGGGTTCGAACCTCAGCACCACATAAAAATAAAATAAAGATGTTGTGTCCACTGAAAACCAAAAAGTAAATATTAAAAAAAAAGGAGGGAAAACATCCCAGAAGTGGCTCTGGGGACACCAGAGGGACAGAGTCATGGCCCTTGGGTTCCTTGGGCTGTGGGCTGAATCCCTTGGGGGAGGTTTGGGGGCTGAACTCTGTTTACTGCCACAGGGTGAGGCCACCAGGCTCCCCTGTCCCCTGTCCCTCCCCACACCCATAGCTGCTCCCTCCAAGGAGCTCACTCTGGGATGGAGTCAGACCAGAGAAGGAAGAAGGGTGGAGGAAGGAGGGACAGAGAGAGAGAAGAAGAGAGGGAAAGAGGAAGGGGGGAGGAAGGACAGAGGGAAAGAGGAAGCGGGGTAGGAGGGTGGGAAGGAAGAGTGAGGAGGCACAATCATGAACTGTGATCCCAGGGGCGGTGGCTGACCTGGCTGGGCTGGACAGGAGGCTGTAACCCTGCAAGCCTCACTCCACGTAAGGGAAATGGGGGGTCACCAGCGATGGCGATCTCTGAGGGCCCCTGGAAGAGCTAGAAAGGGGCTTCCTCCGGAAACTGGGCACTAAGCTGGAAAGGGGAGGTCATGTGTTGGGTGGGGTGGCAAGAACATTCTAGACAGAAGGTGCAGAGGTGAGCAGGATGGAGAGGTCAGCTGGCAGCTGCTCCTGGTGTGGGCAGGGAGAGCGAGGGTCTCTGGGCACTGGTGGCAGAATCCCAGCTCAGACTCCTGCTGGTGAGGGTTGAGTCCTGAGGACAGTGGAGACCCTGGCCTGCTTCCCTCCCACACCACAGGGGTCTTGCTCTGGACAGAGTGTCAGGAGCATTCATTCCTCGGCCCCTGCCTGGCCACTGGTGGGCAGCAAGCCCTTTGCACAGCCTGCCTGGGAGAAGGACTCATAGGAATGACACCCTCAGAGCTTCCTGGGTTTCTCATGTGCAGACCAGAGGTGGGCTCTGAAGGTGCTCCTGCTTCTGACTGGACACAGGCTGGGCTGCTCAGAGCACGGCTTCTGAGTTCTGCAAGGTGGGGTCCTTGGGTTGGCGACTGCCACAGGGGGCTGGTGTCCAAACCAGAGCGAGGCCTGGTGGGAGTGCAGGAGGCTCTGGGGATGTGGCTGGGGTGGGCCCTGCCTGAGGCTCCCCCCTTCTTCTTAGGCAAGGGTGTCACACAAACACCCACAGAGACTGAGTGGCCCCCAGGGGACAGAACTGGGGAGTCCCTGGAAGGTGACTTGAGGTCAGTGTGCAGTGTGAGGGCAGTGGAGGCCACGGGGCTGGAGGGAGGCCTGGGAGCTGGTACGGGAATGTTCAGAGGCGTCTTTAACCTGAAGCCATGCCAGGGCCCCAGGGGTGCACCTCACAGCTGGCCCCCTCCCTAGAGGGAGAACAACTTTGGGAGAACTCAGGATTAAAAATCACTCGGGGGTTTCTAAATCCAGAAAACTCCGACTGGCTACAGAGAGCGAAGAGGCTCCCAGGGAAAACCGGCCTCACCTTGGCCTGGAGGAGGCCCTGTGCCCAGCCCGGTGCCAGCGCAGCCCCAGGAACCCCTGAGGCTGGGAGAGACATGGGGACTGGCTGCCAGGCACAAGCCCACTCAAGAGCTGGATCATTTTAAGGCTGGAAGTCGGATGTGCTCCGTCCCAGGTCACAATAACCCCAGTGTGTGGAAGTTTAATTTCGGGCTCCTGGAAGCCCTTGGTGGGCAGGCGGCAGGACAAGCTGGGGCCCCTCGTTTCCTGGGGAGGAAGCAGGCAGCAGCAGCCTCCTGCAGGGACAAGCCGGCTCCAGCCCCCTCAGGCCCACTGGGCGGAGCGGAGCCCCTCAGTGGCCGGATCTCGGCTGTTTCTCTGTCAGTGCTTCAGCTGCGAGAAACGAGCTCCGACTCCGCTGCGTGACTCAGAGCCGCCTGGGGATGCACCCGCTGGCAGCGGCTCTGGTCCCAGCGCCGCCTCGCAGGGCATCAAAGGCTGGTCAGCGCGCCAACACCGTGCCAGCCTCCAGGGTCGCGGCTGGCCCACCCCCGGCGTCAGCGACGAGCAGTCTGATCGCTGGAGCAGCAGCCGGGCGTGGACTGCCGCCTCCTCCGTCCCCAACCTCCCCTGGAAGACTCCCCTGGGGCTTGTCCACGCAGTCCCCGGCTCCCAGGGAGGCGCTCGCGGCATGCTCCCGGGGGCTCCTGCCTGCTCCCCGGGACCTAAAGCCCAGGAGGCTGGGGTCGGAGCGCGGGCGTGGCAACGCTCGGGCACCCGGGGCGCCCGGAGCCCTCCACGGTCCACGGAGCTCTTTTCTGGGCGTCTGAGGGGCATTGTGGTCCCGCCCGCGCCCCGCCCACCTCCGCCGGCCCCGCCCACCTCTGCCGGCCCCGCCTCCACATCGGTCGGCCCCGCCCCCACCTCCGCCGGCCCCGCCCCCACTTCCGCCGGCCCCGCCCCACCTCCGACGGCCCCCACCCATCGCGGTCGGCCTCGCCCCCACCTCCGCCGGCCCCGCCCCCTCCGCCGGCCCCGCCTCCACATCGGTCGGCCCCGCCCCCACCTCCGCCGGCCCCGCCCCCACTTCCGCCGGCCCCGCCCCACCTCCGACGGCCCCGCCCCACCTCCGACGGCCCCCACCCATCGCGGTCGGCCTCGCCCCCACCTCCGCCGGCCCCGCCCACCTCCGCCGGCCCCGCCCACCTCCGCCGGCCCCGCCCGCCCCGCATGGCTCCGCCCACCTCGGACCGCCCCGCCCGCCCGGCCCCGCCCGGCTGGGAGGACGCCGCGCAGCAGGGTCGCAGGAGTGCGCCTCTAATTAGATCCCGAATCTCACAGAATCCTACGGGTTCCATCAGGCGGAGGTCAGAGGGAACCCCTGGCGGGTGGCGGTGGGTGCCCGCTGCTCTTCCAGAGACCCGCCCCGTCCTCCCTAGCTCTTGGGCCGGCCTGCAGGTGCTGAGGGCTGCGGGGGTCCACCCTGCCCGGGGGTCTTAGTCCGGCAATAGGAGCGCCAGGCTCCTCGCCTCCCCATAGGGGAAGGCAGCCCTCTAGTCTGTCAGACAAAAATCCAGACGTGATTGGGGCAAGCTGTTGGTGAACTCTGAGACCCTGACCCTCGGTTTCCTCCTCTGTAAAATGGGCTGGTTATGGCATCCCGCTTGGGTATGACTGCACCTGGCCTGGCATAGAAGCTGAGGGAACTTGACCAGCTCGCAAGCCCCTCCCCAGGTGCCCCTGCCTCACGTGGACCTTTCCCCAGCTGTGTGAAGCCTGGGGAGCCCCCTGGCTCTGCTCCACCCAGGGCTCTCCAGGGTGCTGGGGGCAGGCTTCCTGAGACAGGCTGCAGGAGGCCGAATGCGCTCCCCTGTCAGCCAGGGACACAAGTGGGACTGCACTTCACTTCCACCACCAGTCCCTGGAAGAGAGCCCTTTTGAGCAGCTGCATTGTGGGCCTCTCCTGGTCACCACCCAGGAAGACCCCTTGCTTGTGCAGTCCTCTGTGTCAGGGGAGACTGAGGCATGTGGGGGGCAAAGGGCCATGCCCAGGGGATGGTCAGAGCCAAAGGCTCCCCCAGGACCTGGTGGGAAGACCAGAGCTAGCCCTCTGGAACCCCTGGAGTGGGGTCCACCTCTCCTACCTGCTGCCTCCTGCAGCCTCCTGGGCGGTGGGCATCTCCAAAGGGCACAGGCTGCCTCTGGGCTTACTGCCAGCCTTCTAGAGGGTTGAGCAGGAGGAGAGAGAAGCAGGCTCAGAGAGGCCTGGCCAGGGGCTCCATGGACACACATGCCCACTGTGTGGGCAGTGAGCCTGTGCTACCTCATGAGGGCTGTGCAGGAACAGGAAGGGCTGGCGTCCAGGAGGAGGAGGCCCAAGGAGCAGGTCCGGGAACTCAGCACAGCCTTGCTCCACCCGCTGCCGGAGGTCTTCAGGGCGGTGGCACTGGCCTCCCCTGGCTGAGAGGGAAGAAAGGAAGAACCCTTGAGTCATGAGACAGCCCGGAACCTTCCACAAAGCTCTTCTGAAGTGTGTCTCTGGCTTGGGGCGGGCTGGGTGCAGATGGCCACGTGGGCTGGGAGACAGCCCAGGGCGCTGGCCATCCGCCAGCTCCCATGACCCTGTGGGCAGAAGGTGGAACCCAGCAAAGGATGGACCTTTGTCCTGTATCTCACTTTGTACCAGACAAGTGTACAGGAGTGTGGACAGGCAGTGTGGACAGGCAGGGTGGACAGGCAGGGTGGATAGGCAGTGTGGACAGGCAGGGTGGACAGGCAGTGTGGACAGGCAGGGTGGACAAGCAGTGTGGACAGGCAGGGTGGACAGGCAGGGTGGACAGGCAGTGTGGACAGGCAGTGTGGACAGGAGTGTGGACAGGGAGGGTGGACAGGCAGGGTGGACAGGCAGTGTGGACAGGGAGGGTGGACAGGCAGGGTGGACAAGCAGTGTGGACAGGCAGGGTGGACAGGCAGGGTGGACAGGCAGTGTGGACAGGCAGTGTGGACAGGAGTGTGGACAGGGAGGGTGGACAGGCAGGGTGGACAGGCAGTGTGGACAGGCAGGGTGGACAAGCAGTGTGGACAGGCAGGGTGGACAGGCAGGGTGGACAGGCAGTGTGGACAGGCAGTGTGGACAGGAGTGTGGACAGGGAGGGTGGACAGGCAGGGTGGACAGGCAGGGTGGACAAGCAGTGTGGACAGGCAGTGTGGACAGGCAGGGTGGACAGGCAGGGTGGACAGGCAGTGTGGACAGGAGTGTGGACAGGGAGGGTGGACAGGCAGTGTGGACAGGCAGGGTGGACAGGCAGTGTGGACAGGCAGGGTGGACAGGCAGTGTGGACAGGGAGGATGGACAGGCAGTGTGGACAGGAGTGTGGACAGGGAGGGTGGACAGGGAACTGTAGACAGGGAATGGTAAACAGGGCAGGCAGGCTCTGTGGTGGTGAATTTGGGATCCCACACCTCCGCCCCTGTCTGGGGTCCAGCATAGCTCCCCATAGGCCAGCTTTGGGCTGGGGAGGGCCGCACCTCCACTTCTCTCAGCCGAGGTGTTCAGCTTTTATTTAAGGCCTGGAGGGACATAGGACAGAGAGGCTGGTGCCCAGCCCTGAGAGCCGAGCCGAGCCCTCTTCTCTCCCAGGGCGAGAGGGGACGCTTCAAGCTGGCTCAGGTCAGGCCCCAACCACCGCAGACAGAAGCAGGAGCTCGGGCAGGGGCAGCCCCCACTGGGGCAGCAGCCCCAGAAGACCTGGAGGGGGCAGAGGGCTGGTGCCCTTTGCAGACCCTGCCCATCTCGGCTCCCTCCTCTCCAGGGTCCCAAGGTGTGGGGGCTCAGGGGTGCTGCCTGCCCACCACTGGGGCTGCAGCCCTAGCACCCCCTTCCTCCTCTGATACAGAAAGCAGCTCGGCAGAGGGTGAGCATTTGAATGCTAGGCTGGTGCAGGGGTCCTGGGAGCCCCCGGGGTGTGTGCGTGGGTGTGCGTGCACGCACGCACACACATGCACACACACGCACACACACACACACACACACAGAGACACACATGCACATGCATCAGAAACCACTTTCCTATGGGGGCTGGGCTTGAGGACCCTCCAGACAGCCTTCACCCTGATATTCCTGAGAAGGCTGGAGGCAGGGAGGTTCTGAAGGGGGAGCCTGGGCGAGAACAGTGGCCTCAGCCATAATGGAGGGTCCCCAAGGCAGTGACACAGTGGGACAACAAGGGATGGTGCTTTGTAGCAGATGGAAGATGGAGCAGGGGGTGCACCCAGGCAGGGATGGAGCAGGGCCTGGTGAGGGGTTGGCCGGGGCCCAGTCTGTCTGACCCAGCTTCACTGGATGCAGGGGACATTACAGACGGGGCGGGGTCTGCAGGCAGGACCCCACTGGAGGCTCTTGGGCTGGTTCCCTTGGTGAGTCGTGAGTCGTGGGTGAGTGGAGGTGTGTCCTTCGTGTGTGCTCTGGATGGGTTCCTGGGGCTGGAGGCATTAATGTCCCCTCCCCAGGGTCCCACTTCTGTGGAGAGGGACAGAGCTGCTGTGGGGAGCCAGGCCTCTACAGTACGTCCAAGCTGCAGGTGGGGGAATTATTTCTCTCAGAGGTGTCTTAATCTCACCTCGTGGTGCATTATCCAGAGCAGTCCCTCCTTTGGCAAGGACAATTCTTATCTGCATCTTCCACTCCCCTCCCCAGCTATCCCTGTGCTGCTCCTGGCCTGGGCAGCAGTGGGCACCAAGCTGCCAGGGCCTGGTTCCACTTCCTCACCCACTGCAGGCTCCTTGCAGGCCGAGGGTGCCAACGGGACCAGGTATCTGTGGATGACTCTGGCAGTGCCAAGGCCGGCTTTCACCCACATCCCAGCCATTCCTGTCCTCCTTGGGTGGTGGCCGCCCTGCGGGCCCCAGCTGGGGAGCAGGGATGATGCTTGGCTCACATCTGGCAGCACCTCAGGCCTTATCTGCCACATGCCATTCTCAGGTGCGGGGTTAGAAGGGACACAGCTTCTGCTGAGCAAATAAGTGTGTGTCCAAACCGAGCCCCAAGGGTCCACCTCTCGGCCGTAGGCTCACCTGCGCTGTCTGAAGCTGTGCCTTCCCTGAATGTCACAGTAACTGCTGTCTGTGGGCCACCAAGTTGGGCCAGGCATTTGCAGTCAGATCTCATGAAACCAGAGAGTGAAGCCCTGTCACCCTGCCCTGTCACCCCCGGCCCTCCCGGAGCCCTGCCCTGGTGGCCCTGCAGGGAGAGAACCTGGAGCACCAGGGGCCCGGGAGGGCCTGTTCTGGGGACTGCAGAGCCACTCGCCCTCCGCCATCCCTGGCTGAGGGGTGCGAGAGCAGGGTGCTCTGAATTGGCAGGGACCCAGCCATTGCAGTGGGAGGAACCCGAGGGGGAGCGGGGATCGTCCTGGCAGGGAACCTTCCAGGTCTGGCTCCTGTGGATCCGGGAATCCCTCCCCAGCAAGGCCACCTGACCACACCACGGGCCTGGACGCTGGGCTTTGCTCTTCCATTCACTCACCCACATGCCTGCTCCCCGCAGCGACTGCACCAGCCACGCCGACCACGCGGGCTCTCCCTGCTGCTAGCCACCCGCTGCCTCCATGTGTCCATCTCACATACGTCAGACGCAACCCCCAAATCTGCCCACCACTCCCCCGACGTCGGCTCCTACCCCAGTGCTGCAGTCAGAAGCGGGGGTCAGCCCCCAGTCACCCCCAGCCTGTACCCTCCACCCCGCGGTTTGTGCCACAGCAGTGGCATGAGGACACTGACTTTGCCTCCAAAACGGTGGCTCTGGGACCCCTCCAGCTGCCCTTGCCCTGCCACCCTCCCTGGCACTGCCTTCGTCTGGGCCAGACTCCTGGGGCCCTCACCCCTCTGTCCGTGTGTCCCCAGGGCAGCCCTTCCCCTGCCGAGAGCCCTGCTCCTTGCCCCTGAGGAGCAGTGCAGCTGGGTCGCTGCCTCCTCCACTCCCCGGTCTAGTGGACAGCTGGTCACTCAGCAGGGTGGTCTCTGACAGGCCACGCCCAGAGCACCTGTGAGGGGTGGCTGGCGACACAGGGCCGGGCGTGGGGCAGCTGTGGGGGCAGCTGAGCCTGTCCAGGAGCCCACACAGTGCCGTCCTCCGGGGCAGGGTCTGGCGAAGGCTTGGCGGGCCGCAGAGGTCTTGCAGAAGCGGCTTTCCCTCCAGGGGGGCAGGTGGCGTCCCTTCCGAGTTAACTGCCCCGAGCAGGAGCACGCTTCCACGGGCTTCTCTGCTTCAGCTGGAGGTGGGTTTCAGGAGGCCATAGTCCATGCACTCCTGGAATCAGCTGAACCTCGCTGGGCCTCCTTCTTCCCTTGGACACTCCTGGCTGCTGCTGGCCAGCCCCCTCACTGCCCCTGGCTCAGGCTGGCCCTGGTGCAGGTCAGTTTCTCTCTGCCCCTGGGCCCTCTTTGGGCAGGCTCCTCACTTCCTGTGGAAGCGAGAACCACACTGACTCACGTGAGCCCCTCTGAGCTGGATGCCAGCCCAGCCTGCAGCAGACACGGGCTTGCTGTCCCCAGAAGGTCACACAGCCCAGCCTCGGGAGCGGGCCCCCATCCCTGCTCCACCTGCTCCTCGATCCCTCCTTCCCCCACATATGCCCGTCAGCCAGGTCTCCCCAGATCTCTCTCTCCACTCCTCCCCTTGTGGGCAGCATCAAGGCCACGTCCTGGGGCCCAGGCCACCACTGCCTGCGGCTGGGATGACCGTGGAGGGTCCCATCGCAGCCCCCTGGCCCTGTGACCCATTTCTCACCCAGCACTGGATGGGTTCAGGTCATAAGGAAGCCCTGGGCTCAGCCGCCCTGGCTCCGGGGTTCTCTTCCGCCATCACAGTCAGACGCCCAATGCCTCCTGCGTGTTGATCATGGGGTTTCTGCCTCCCCTGCTGACCCCAGCCTTGGGGCACTGCCCTGAGCTTGTCCACCCTGTGTGCAAACTCGTTCTATCAGGCCACACCGTGGAAAGGAAAGGGCTATCGTCTGAAGCCGGCGCCCGCAGAGACGCGAAATTCTGACTGCAGAGAGAACTGTAGACGCTGCCGTGTGCAGGCCAGCTGTGGTCACGGGGGTGCCGTCAGGGCGTCTTCCAGCCCCAGATGGGGTGGCTGCTGCCAGGCTGGGAGACATGTTGTGCAAGTGATCCCAACTGTGTGCTCCATGGGGCCCCAGGAGCCCCAAGAGACCAAGAGGCCCACCTTGCCAGTGCTCTGGGGGAGGGGCTGGGAGGCCTACGGTGTCCTCCAAACTCGCACCCCTCCAGCCAGGCTGACCCTGAGGCCGGGGGCCAGCTCTGGGAGTGACTTCCAAAGCCTTTATGTGGATACTAATTACAACAATTATGGCTTTATCAGCAAGATAAAGGTCGGCAGGCACCCGAGGGAGGGCATCCTGGGGAGAGGCTGCAGGGATGGGAGCGGGCAGCCTGACCTCTCGGGAGGGAAATGTCAATTAATTACCTTTTACAGCTGAGTCAATTAGACTCCCCAGTCACCTGTGTAGGACGCTGAGGCGGAGGCAGAGGGGTCGCAGGACGGACAGGCTGGTAAGCCAGCACTGCGAGACGGCTGCCTCGCTCAGGCGCCCCAGGAGGAGCTCAGGCCCGGGCCCAAGTGCTTCCTTCATTTAAGCAAATTCAAAAGATAAAACGTTATTGGCCCCGAGGGGAAGAGAGTGGCCCAGCATGGAGGTGACCAGACACACTGCGTCAGTCTTCAAGGTGGACTCCACTAGCCCAGGAGCTGCGCTCACCGGGGGGCCTGGCGCAGGAGGCCCAGAGCCGCGAGCTACGCGCAGAGCCGTCCATGCAGTACGGACATGTGGGGTGGGGTCTTGAAGCCCCCGAGGGCGGTGCAAGGCCAGGGGGCACCTTTAGGCCTTTGCGAACTGCCTAGGCCACCAGCCAGGGGCTCCCTCTCCACTGTCCGTCCATCCAACCTGCTGTGGCCAGGGATGGCCTGGCCGGGCTGCCCTCAGTGGATGTTGTGCCATCCGCACTGGCCCAGAGACCACAGGGCACGTCCTCCTCTATCGGTCCCTGTGGCTGTTGGTTTCCCTGCCTGCGCCTCCCCCAGCATCCAGGGTCCCCGGGCCCTCATCTTCCCCTGGGCTGCCACCCGTGGTCCTTATCCAGCCCTCCAGGGGCCAGCAGGGACGTGGCCCAGGATGGAGTCTTGCCAGGCACCTTCTCAATGGTCTACACACTGACCTCGCCCACTGTCCTCACTTCCCTCACGAGAAACCCAGGCGCGGCCCGCTCAGGTCCAGGGCCACACTGCTCTGCAGGCACCCCGCTGCGGAGAGCCACCTCCCGGATCCCTGGGGTGCCAGCAGGTGGTGCAGTGGGCTGCATGCAGCAGCCCGAGGCCCCTGCCACAGCACCCTCCAGCCCTGGCGGCCACCTGCTTCCTGAAGCACAGAGAATGGGCTCGATCCCCTCTGCGCATCTGGACGACAGCATGCCGCAGGATGCCCCCAGAGCGCCAGCAGCCCTGGCCACCACTGCCCCTGGCCCCACACGGTCTCTGTGCCACTCTGCTCGCCTCACCTCCCGGGGCTGCGCTGGGCCCCCACGTTCGCCCAGGGCAAGCCGCCGCCAGCCAGCAGGGCCTGGGTCTCTCTGGGTCTCACTCTCAGTTTCTGGAGGCAACCCACTCAGGAGCAGTAGCCCAGCCTGGGCGGGCAGCAGGAAGTGAGAAGAAGGGGCAGGGCTGCCCAGGGGCAGGCTGGGGACTGCCTCATTCCTGCAGCACTCCCCCGCCAGTGCCCAACCCTGGAACCCAGACCCCCACCCCCACGGGACTGTGGACACCCTGATCAGTCCCAACCCAAGATCCAACCACTGGCCAGTGGACAGCCACAGGCAGTGTGATAGCTGACGGGGACAGAGGCCAAAGAAACTGGGTGACCCATGGGTCTCTGAGGATGTAGTCACTTCACAAGGGCAGAGGCCGAGCAGGACAGCCCTAGGCAAGGACAGCCTGAGCACAGCCCGCCCAGCAGGGCCAGTGTCACATGGAGGTGGACGGAGTGGCTGGTAGAGGAGGTTGTACCTGACCCTGAGATGCCCAGTCAGTGGGTGAGTGGGCACACCCGGGACCCGCTGTCCCTGACCCATGCCCAGGTGTGGCCTTCTTTGTTCCTGGGCCTCTCCTGGTGCCTGCCCAGCCTGGGTGGCCCTGAGGTCACCTACTGCAGCACAGCAGTGGTCAGCCGGCCATGGAGAGGCAGCTGCCAGGAGCACCATGGAGGGGCACAGCGGGGCACGGAGCTGTGAGGCAGGAGGAGCCTCCGGGGGCCTGGCCTGCTGCGCTGTGCTGCCATGGGTGGGAACGCGGCCCCCTCCGTCCTGGCGTGGACCCAGGCCCAGGAGGCCTGCAGGTTCCTGCTACACAGGTGGATGGGCCAACAGCGCCAGGGCAGCTGGCCATCTGCCCGCGTCAGGACCATGCCCAAGAACACTGGGCACCACACACCTCTTGGGAGAGAGGGCGTTCTCTTCTTTCCGCGTGGGCTGGGGGTGTGGTGCAAGCAGTGGCCTAGAGGGCCAGTCCCCGGGTTCCGCCAATAAAAAGGTCACCTCAGATCTGCAGCCCGGCCCATGGCCCTGGGCACAGTGCTCCCTGAGCCGCCGGAGAGCGAGCTGCTGACCCCACACCCGCAGCAGGCCTCCTACAAACCAGGACCTCTCCCCCCACGTTCCAGTGCACCGTCCACGGCAGGGAGCGGGACGTGGGCCCTCCAGGCTTCCCGGCTGCTGCTGTCACATCCCCTACAGTGGAGACCGGCCTGGTGGGGTCCACACGTGGCACCAAGTCCCTCTGTCTTCCTCTTCCCCTCTGTCCAGAGCACTCGTGGCCTTTCCCTGACGTTTGCAGGTCCCTGGCCAGGACCCCTGGGGGAAGTCCCCGGTTGGCTTCGTCCGAGGTGCTGTCACCCGAGGATGGAGGGTGTGTGTCTTTGGCGGGGGAGTCGTGCACTGGCCCACCCGTGGGGCGGGGCGGGAACCCGCGCGTCCTTGACCGTGGGTGTGGAGCCGTGTCTGCCAGGGTCTGCGGCGGGAGCCTGTTGGGTCCCCTGTACTCTATGGCCAGGATTCTGGGGAGGGGCTGAGGTCACCACCAAATGCGACACGCTGCCCAGCTCGCTCCTGTTGGTCCAGACCCAGACTCTGCTCTGGCCTGGGCCATCGCCCTTCATCTAAGTGCTCCACGTGCCCCAGGCTTCCTGGAGGTGCCCACTCCACTGGCTGGTGCCATCCTCGATACTGCCCGCCAGCTGCATGGCCACGCCCACCTTCAGGTTCTCCTCAGGGGACGGTGCTGTGTGGGGAGCCCTCTGAATGACCACACCTTCCTGATGCTCGAGGCTCTGGCCAGTCACTACATTTCATGGGACTTGGGCGTTGTCCCCGCTGGGATAGCAAGGCTGGCTCGCGGTGCAGGCGTCACCACGGGTGGAGCTACTCACTGTTCCTTAGAATCCTACCCCGGCCTCATTTGAATGGCTTCTCTCAGTAAGAGGGTTCAGCACGCGCTCCTCGCTCTCTTTCCAGGGACCCCTAAGGTCAGAGGACCCAAAGAAGAGTCTGTCTCCGTGTGGTCATTTCGTGCAGCCCAGTTCCCCTGGAGTGACTCTGAGTGCTCAGTCGTGGGCCGTGACAGGGCTTGGAAACCCTGTTCCGGGGCTGAGCCTGGCCAGGGCTGCTGGGCTCCTGCTCGCGGGCGCACCCTCGAGCACACCCTGGTGCACGCCACGTCCAGCCTGCCTCTGAGGGAGGCAGACCCCAGCTCGCATGCCGGTTCCCGCTCGGCAGCTCACGGCGCAGGGCCTTGCTTGGCCTGTCCCCAGTGTCACCTGTCCCCGTCATCACCTTGGCCCCACACGGAGCCCTGCAGCCCCGGGCTCCAGCCACTCCAGGGTCTTCCTGCCCCGCGGGGCTCCAGGCTCCACCCCACCGTTCCCCACCGTCCCCCTTGCCTGGCTGCACTCAGCAGTTTTGACATCAGATTGTTGAGGGGCAGGGGCATAGGGAGCACCCAGAGGAGAGATGGCCCGGGCGGGGGGGGGGAGGCGGAGAAGGACCAGGCTTTCCCTTGAAGGGGCAGCTGTCTAGCCAGACAGCTGAACCCTGAGGGGCAGAGGTGACATTCCCCTGCCACACTGGGCTCTCCCTGCTCCGCCCTCACCCTGACTTGCTGCGGGAGGCACAAGGACTTGCTCCGTGCAGTCACCTGGGACCCTGCCCCGCCCCACACCCTGCTGCTTTGGTTTGGACAGACACACACCAACGTCTGAGTGAATTTCCATTTTCACCCACTGCTTTGGCATTGGAAGCCACACAATATCTTTTTATACTATGTTTTTCTGGGACATTCCCTCTGCACGGTATGATTCCTAGAAAAAGAATTTATAGCCCAAACTTCCTTTGAAAATACGGCTCTGGTGCTACGCGGCCGTGGTCAACCACAGACGATTAATATCAAAACGTGGTATCGTCCCACGAGGCAATGAAATTTCCAGAAATTCTCTGCTACACATTCCGCCCCTTTTATTGGCAAGATTGAATTAGCGACAGAGGGCACCTTGATTCCTAAAATCATTTTACAATAATGGTTGATTCCTTATCCATCCCATCTGATATACACTCAGAACCATTTGTCCAACGTGTGAAAGAGAGAAAGCACTCCAACCAACTGGAAGCATTCACCGGGAGGGTTTTGTGCATTAAAGAAAGAAAGAAAGAAAAGCAATCTGACCTTCTCTGACTGTGTGGCCCCTCTGGGTTCCCAAATCCAATTTCAGGGGATTGTCTGAGCTCCGGGCCCACCGTGTCCATCCTGCAATCAGGGGCACCTGCTTTATGAGTCAATGGGCCCAAATTACGGGGGCTGAGGCGGACGCCCCACCAAGAACAAGGAACACAAAACAAAAGGGCTCTGTGCTTCAAGCCGTGGGTGGGAATTACGAAAGGTTAAGAGACTAAATATAAAAACCCTGCTGAATATAAAATCAGCGTGCTTTGTTGCTAAAATCTGGGTGCTGTAATTTATCCAGAACAGGGTTTGGAATATCTGGCAACAGTTCACGTCTAGGAAATCGTCTCTCCTCCCCAACAAAATGAAAGGCGTCTATGGCAAAGTTAAAGACAATTGAGCAGCTGAGATAGTTCATATCAACAGACTAGTGAAAGACTGCATTTTGCAATGACATGTGACTGACATTAGTCCCCTGGAAAGAGAGAATGCTTCTCTCTTCATTTCCTTATTTATATGAGTGGAAATCAAGTTTTTGCAAGGTTCGTTTTCTTAATTGCTGAGTCCAGCCGGGCCAGGGCCAGTGATGCCCATAGTGGCTGAGTTTTCTTAATTGCTGAGTCCCAGCCAGGCCAGGTGTGGGCCAGGGTGGGCATCCAGAGCAGCCCGGTCCACCTGAGGGCCAGTGGGTGCTGGGCAAACCCCAGGGGTGTATCTCTGCAGGTAGGGGCTTGAAGGTCCGGGCAGTGGACAAGGCTGTGGGGGCAGGGTTGCACGTGCCACTGGGGAACCCCGGGGCCTGGACCAGCAGGCGGGTCCCCCTTCACGCACAGTGTTGCCTAGCTCCACGGCACAGCCACTGCGTCACACCAAGGCAGGGAGAGTCCTGCAGACGGATGTGGCCATGTTCTTGCAGTCCAGAGATGGAGGGGGGCTGGGCCCTGCTGCTCCCACCCCTGGTTGTTGGCACCGGGCCCCAGGAACACGCTGAAACCGCCACCGTGCTGTGGAACGCACGCATGCACGCAGCCCCTGGTCTGCCTTCACCCAGGCCTCACTGGGGCGGAGCTCCTCTCCCGGGGCCGGTGCCCTTTCCCATCTCCTCCCTGGGTGCCCGAACTCCTGGCCACAGAGAACAGAAGCCCCACTGCCCCAGGGAGTGCATCCAGGGTTGTGCAGAAGAGCTGGCGGTCACTCGTCCTCCAGGGCACATGTGGCAGGTGGGGCCAGGGAGCAGCACGTCCCCACCGAGGCCCACTGCACCCACCTGGCACCAGCCCCACCTGGCCAAGGCCAGGCTGGCCTCAGGCGCTGCGTGAGCTCCATGCCAGGCCCCTAGCGCCTGCGTTCCTGGAGCCGTGCCCTGGATGATCACACACAGCCGCCTCCCGCACGCACGCCTGGCTCCGACAGAGCAAGCAGCCTGCTCACCCGCAGCCCACAGCTGGCCTTACAGTCCTGTGGCTGGTACCGCAGGGCACGGTGCAGGTCACGATCGGGGCAGCCTCAGTTACAGATTCTCCTGGGGCTCATCTTGCAGAGGAGGCTGGACACTGCCACATTCTTCTGTGCATCTAGCAGTGCCCAGGAGGTATAAGTCCATGACTGGACGTCTATTCGGCAAAGGGCCTTCCTTCCCTTCTTCTCTGATAAAAGAGCCTCATCTTTCTTGGCACCTTGTATTTCTTCATGTGGCCTGGTGTGGTTGTGGCCATGTAACCAAGTTCTGCAACTTATGCTTCTCCCTTCCTGCCAGCTGGAACAGAGCCTCCTGGCTGGAGCTTGTGCAGCCACTTAGGGCCATGAGGTGGTACATAAAGATGACAGCAGCAGAACAGGAAACAGAAACTGGAGTCCCCTGTGTTGGGGAGGGACCTCACTCTCCCTCTGGTCATCAATGTGCTGCAAGCACACAGCCTGCCCATACCGAAGCTAAATTTATCAAGTATTCATGCCCCTCCATTCCACCTCCAGATCAGCTGCAGGGAGAGGTGGCCAGTGGGTACAAACACCCTGAGGCCTGGCCATGCTGCGGCCGCTGAGCTGGTGCCTGATGAGGTCGCAGAAGGACCCGGGCCTGCCGCACCTGCCCTGGATCCCTGCGGGAAAGCCATCTAGGTGGTTCCACAGGCTGGCCCTGGCGGGTCAGCCAGCCCCCTGGGTTTCAGCCTTGCACGATCCCCGTGAACTCTGGCTGATGGCAGTGGCTGAGCGGCCACCTCCCAAGACATCCAAGCACACGGGGCAAGAGCCTGCTCATCCGAGCCCAAGGGCACCTGGCCTTCACCCCGGGAGGCACAGAGGCTGGCCGGACTCGCCAGGCAGAACCACAGACGTAGGACTCCCAGGTCGTTGGCAAAGGTGCGGCAAGGAGGAGGGTGCCACCACAGGGACCCCATGTGGGGTGGGGCTCCGGGCGGGTTCTCCCTTGGACAGAGGCGAGTCTGCTGGCTTCTCTCCCGTGCGGGAGCCTTTGCTTTCCTCCAGGTGTGGAAACACACCTGCTCTAGTGACCCCTTCTGGCTGGTTGCAAGGTCTTGCCTGGTCCTGGAGTCTCCAATAGGGTGGGGCTCAGACCTCCTGGAACGGGCTCCGGCCCCCACACCAGCTGGAGCCCTGCCAACCCACACCTCCTTCCCGCTGGCCAAGGAAGGGTCCAGCGTTGGGGAGACAGAGCTGGTGCGCAGCAGAGGGCTCCTGCCCTGGGCTCTCACAGCAGGCTTCCTGGCACAGGGCCGCCAACCACTCTTCTGCTGAAGCCGTGCCAGCTCCAGGCTCCCTCTTGCCCATGGTGGGCACTGTCCTCGGCAGGACGGACTGAGCTTGGCCAGGCCTTCACCCTCTTTTTGCAGGATGCCTGAGGAGGAGACCCACCTGCTCCAGGGTGGGTGGGGTGTGGGAGCTGGAGTGGATGGTGAACCTTGGCCAGCACCCTGCCCGGGTGGACAGCGGGCTGCAGAACGCCCCAGGGGTCCTCGGCAGTGGGTGCGGGACCTTCAGTGGGACTTTCAATGGGAGAAAGAAATTGGAGAGGCTTATTTTGAATGCTCCCTGGAGAGGAGGGTGAACAGTTCCCCTGGATTGAGTGTGTCCTCTGTGGGGTCACGCAAAGGGAGACAAACACAGCGGGCGGGGGACGCCTGGTTCTGCCATGTCCAGCCAGGCCCGCGGCTCCCTGCTGCGGACTTGTCTGCACAGGTGTGTTCGGGCTCCGTCCAGGGCCCCGGGGCTGGCTGGTGAGTCAGTTGCCATGGTGACCAGCCCTCCTGGGGTCCGGTGGGAAGCTGAGGGATGGGCTCCGTGGTGCACAGCTTCCTGTGGGTTCAGGACCACCTGCCCCTTCCGGATCCTCCACCCCAGTGGCCGCTACCAAGAGATGGACCAAGTGAAGATGCCCACCCAACAGGCCGTGGGGGCCGGGGTAGGACAGTGGTCCTGCTGTGTGGGGGCGACCAGCCCTTTTCCTGGAAAGAAAAGTGGAATCGGGCAGAGAGCCCCCTCCCGCCCAGGGCCCCTCCTAGGCAAGGTGGGGACCAGCAGGTCTGCCCGCAGACAGCCTGGGCGGCGGGTGGCTCTGCTCCTGCCACAAGGGGCGCTGTGACCCTCATTTGACAGAAGAGGAAACCGAGGACGGAGGCTCAGCTGGAGGCCGCGGGGGGCTTAGTTCCGGATGTGCCGCATGGGGGCTGAGCAGAGCCACCCCAGGGAGCCAAGAGAAGGGTGCCCAGGTCCCCAGCTCCCCTCCAGCCTGCAGCTGACACCCACGCACACTGGTGTCCTGGGAAGTCTGAGTCCCCCGAGAGTGAGCCACTGCTCCGGACCACGCCTGGTGGCCGTGGGGCGGGCCCAAGGGCCAGCTCACAGGTCACACACACAGAAAAACAATGACCAGCTGCTGAACCTCCCTGTGGAGCCGCCACAGAGGGGACCGCTGAGCCATGGCTGTGTTCCGGGACCTGGATTCCATGGCGCCCTTGGAACTGGGCGCTGAGTCTCTAGGAGCGGAAGGCGTGGCGCCCAGGGAGCACCTCCACTCTGAACCGTGAGAGCGGTTCTGCCGGAGCTGAGAGACGGCTTCCACAACTGAGGAGGAGGCCGACAGGGGGCACGGGCCAGGTCCCGCCTGTCCTCAGAACCCGCAGCCCTGCCACGGCCAACCAACTTGCCTTCCCCAGATGCTGGGTCCAGCTGTCCCTGCGGCCTGCAGCCCCATGAAGATCGCGCCCAAGGCCGGCCTCCTCCTCATGCTCCCGGATGGAAAGCAGTCCAGCCACCCGGCAAGGACAGATCACCCGACCACAGGGCCTCAGAGGCCGCAGGTGTCCGGAGGCTCAGGTGCCCCTCCTGGCTGGCCGCAGAGCCAAGGACAAGCCTCTGCACACCGCTAGGGAGAGAGCCCCCTGGCAGGAGGGTCTGCGTGTAGAGCTGGGGCCACAGGCTGGACACGGGGTGGGCAGGGGTGGGAACCTGGGTCTCAGGAGGGGCTGGGCCACCTGGGGAAAAGAGGAGCCCTGCAGGGAGAGGCCCGCCTTGTCCATGTCTGCTGCAGGGTCCCGGGCACAGCGGCAGGGGGCAGCAGGGGGCAGCGCTCCCCACCCGGCTGTTAGCCCCTGGAAGGGGTCTGCTTGTCTCCTGCTGTTACAGGTGACATGTGAGGTGTCCCCCAAGGCTCCTGTGTGACACAGTGCAAGGTTCAGGGGTGAAATGACTGGGTTTTGAGAGCCTTCACTCAATCAGCAGATTGACCAGCAGGTGGGGTGGCTGGAGGAGGCGGGTCACAGGGGCGTGCCGTGGGGTTTACACTGTCCCTGGTGAGCAGAGCCCTGGCTCCTCCTGATGCCCTGTCCTGAGCTGCTTCCTCCTCCACGCCCTCCCCATGGCCTTTGGCCTCCCCTGGGCCCAGAGCATGGAGAGGCCTTCTGTGGACCCTGAGCCCCACGCGAACTCCCCTCCTCCAAAACTGCTCTTGGTCACAGCAGTGAGAACTCTGAGGCCAGCTCAGGCCGGAGCCCTGGTCCCCAGACCCTCTGTGCCCCAGTCCCTGGGGAGCTTTGCTCGCCTGCCCCGATTCCGGGCACCTGACTGGCCACATGCCCCTCACTGCTGGCAGCGCCAGGCCAATCAGTTGCTACGTTGACCACTCACCAGCCAGGCCACTGGGGGTGTCCCCTTGGTCTCCCTCCGGGAGTGGTGAGTCATCTCCGGCACTTTCCTGGGCAGCCTTGGGCTCCAGGCCCCGCCAGGTGGGGGTGGACAAGGGATAGGAGATGCACTGGAACCCACTGGGAAGGGAACACTAAGGTCAGGCCTGAGGGTCAGGGCCAGAGGCCAGTAGAGGGGAGGCCTGTGGCCTGGCTCTACCCTGGGTATTGGCTGAGGCTTGAAGTCCAGGAGCACTATCCAGGCACCCTTGGGGGGCTGTGTGGGTCACCCCAAGATGCCTGCTGGGCAGGGACCAACTAAGGCCAGAGAGAAGGGCCAGTCAGTGCCCTGCGGTCCCCTCCCCAAGGCCTGCCAGCCCTCCATGCTATTTAGTCGCCCTTCCTCTTGGCCACTCCCTGTGCCTTAATGTCCACCCTCCCAAGTCTGCTGCAGCACAGGTCACATCCTGCGTTGGTCCTGGCCCGTGGGAACATGTGGGTGGCTCCCCCCAGCCGACTCCGCCTCTGCCTTTCCAACCCCAGCGAGAGGCGTCACCTGGTGTCACCGTCACTCACAATGGCGTCTGCATGGGCGTCTCCTGGTGGTCTTCATCCACTTTGAAAAAGCTGACCTCGGAATAGGTTGGGAGCTGCACGTATCTGATGCCGGCGGAGATCCTCAGGACCCGGCCACTCTCACCTTCCAGGAGAGAAGTTGGGGAACAAGGCCCTGGACGGCAGCCCCGTAGGAATGTGGACAAGGGCTCAGCTGGACCCCACCCCGGGGGGGGCTGCGTGGCGGGCCTGACACACCCCATTTTCAACTCAGCACAACCACATTCAGCTTGGGTGGCCTCCCCTGGGTCTGTCCTGCAGCGGTCTCCTGGCCCTGGGATCTCTGGGGCCTCCTCATGCACCCCAGTATCTCTCCTTAACCCTCAGCACCCAGCTCTCCTTCCCGGCACTCCCCTCTGTTGGATCTTCCAGCTCTGTCACCTGCCCCAGGAGGCCTGGAGAATGCTTGGGGACAGTGGTGTCTGCTCCTTGGTCCTATGTTCCAGAGCCGTCTGCAGATGGAACGCTGGGCCCCAAATCTCCAGCCCAGTCTTCAGAGTACCGACCACCCACACGCCCTGGGAGGGCCTGTCTCTGCTAAGTAGCTCGTGGGTTCACCATGTCGCACCGCTGCCCTCGGCTGGTCAGCACCACAGTGAGTGCCTGTGGCGGACCTGTTTCCACTGCAGTCCTGGGTGGACGCTGCTGCTCTTGTCCATTGCTCCTGGCCCCGGGAAACCTCAGGCTGCAGGGAGCGCCTGAGGACAGGCTGGAGAACCCGACAGCCCCACTTGGAGGACCCGAGAGAAGCACATGCTGGGAGCGCAGGCGGGAAGGGTGACCAGTCCTGTGTCCCAGGGCTGATGCCGAGCTCTGGGGCCGGCTTCCAGACCACAAAGGACCTGGGAAGCAGCCAGGCTCCCGAAGCCTGAGAAGGAACTCAGGACGAAGTGGCAGACCCAGGAGAGGGTCACCTCACACCCCGGAAGCCGCCCTGAAAATGCTGTCAGCTGGGGAAAACAAGCTGAGGATCTGGGGGACAAGGCATGGAGTCAAGGACACGGCACCAGCGAGGAGCAGAGCCCAGGTCAGCACACACACCGAGAGACTTGTCAGGCCAAGGGAAGGGCCACCTGGAGGAAGTAGAGCGACAGGGCCTGGGCTCCCGGTCAGAGGGGTTGTTCCCCCAGGCCCTGCTGGAAGTCACGGGGGACTGGGCACAGTTCAGTGCAGTCCTCAGAAGGGCCCTGTGGTGGGATAACTGGTCTTAGATGGAGCTCTCCTCCAGACCTGCCTAACAGTCAGAAAAGCCCCAAAGAATCCAGCTGTGCAGTAACTCACTCTGCCCTGGAACCAGCTCAAGCTGAGTTTCAGGAGGGCAGACAGCGGGCTCCAAGAAGACAGAGTCCACCATGTCTGCACCCAGTCAAAGTCACAGGTACGCAAAGAACGCGGGAGAACGTGGCCCACAAGGAGGAGAAAAATAAGTTGGGGGGCTGGGGCTGGGGTTGTGGCTCAGTGACAGCTCGCCCATCTGACACGTGTGAAGCACTGGGTTCGAACCTCAGCCCCACATAAAAATAAATAAATAAATAAATAAAGGTATCGTGTCCACCTACCATCAAAAAGATATTAAAAAATAACACCATTATGTCGTGGAGCTTATTATATATGTGGATGTGAAAAATGTAGGAAAATATTAGCATAAAGCTTGGGAGTGGAGGAAAACGGAGACGATCACAGAGTTCTGAGTGTGACGTGGAATGAAGTCACTTGAAGGTGACTGTGGTAAGTTAAAACGCTCTTGTCACCTTAGAGCAACCCTCAAGTAACAGAACAACTGTCCCAGGGAAGGAGCCATCAGAGAAGGCACAGAGCAGTGTACAAAACTCAGCTCAAAACAGAAACAGACACAAGGGTAAACGCCTGGGCCAACGAGAAACAGCAAAGGGTGAACTTGAACCCACTACTCAATGATCCATCAAACATGAAAGGCATAAGACTCCAGTTAAAAGGCAGAGACTGTTAGAGACGGAATCCAAGGCAAGACCCAGCTGCATATGCCTCCGAGTTCTCACGGTGGAGGTGAGACTCATGGGCCCAAAGGAGAAGGCGGGCCGAGAGCCCAGGTTAGGGGAAGGCCGCTGAGGTCACAGGAAGTGGGCGTCAGACCCGCCAGGGTGAAGAAGACGGTGCCTCAAGGACGAGGGTAAAGTGACCAGAAGACCTGAAACCTGAAGCGTCCATGCCCCATGACAGCTTCAAAGCACAGAGGCAGAAGTGGACAGAAACGAAGGCAGAAGTGGACAGAAACGAAGGCAGAAGTGGACAGATGGTAACTGGGGTCAGAGATGTCGGTATGTCACTTTCAGCATTTGACAGAAACAGGCAGACCAAGACCAGCAAGGGTGCACCAGACTCAAATGCCAGCATGGGCTCAGTGTCTTTTACACAAAATGCTGGGGACCAGAAATGTTCCAGGTTGGGTTGGGGAGTTACTCAGATTTTGGAAATTTTGCAAGGACTTTATCTGTTGAGCATCCCTAATGAAAAAAAAAAAAAAAATCCCAAATCTGAAATGCTCTAAAATCTAAAACATTGGCCCTCAAAAAGTTTTGGATTTTAGATTTTAGATTTTTGGATTGTAATATTTTGAACCAATAAAAAAAAAAGATTTTTGGACTCGGAATGCTCAGCCTATAAAAATAAGATTGACCTGATTGACATTCATATAATACTCCATCTAACAAAAGAATGCACATTCTTTTCAAGTGCACACAGAACATTTACTGAAGTAGACCCATAAAAATTCTCAATTAAACTTGAAAGAAATCGATACATACAAAGTATAGCTCTAACCATATGGAATTAAGTTAGAATTCAATAGCAGAAAGAGCTCTATATTTGGAACTGAAACAATACACTTGTAAATAACTCATGGGTGAAAAAAATAAATTAAAAAGGAAACCAGAAAGTATTTTGAACTGAATGAAAATGAAGATACTACATCTCAAACTTTGCAGGATGCAGCTACAACAGTATTCGGGGGGAAATTCATAGCAATAAACCTTTATATTATAAAAGCAAGATCTGAAATGAATGATCTTAAGTTTCACCTTAAGAAACTAGAAAAAAGGAGAGCAAATTAAGTCTACAGTGAGCAGAATCAAGGAAATGAGGCTGGCCTGGGACACCTGTAATCTCAACCACCAGGGAGGCTGAGGCAGGAGGATGGCAAGTACAAGGCCAGCCTGGTCAACTGAGCAATCCTCTGTCTCAAAATAAAAATGGCTGAGGATGGACTCAGTGGTAAAGCACCCCTGGGTCCAGTCCCCAGTACTACAACAAAACAGACAACTTTTGTGTTTCAAAGGGTGCCATCAAGAAACTGCAAGATGGCCCATAAAACGGGAAAAGTGTTTTCAAAGCAGGTGTCTGATAGGGACTTAAATCTATACATGTAAAGAACTCTTAAAAATACACAAGAACGGGGCTGGGGACATGGCTCAGTTGGTAGAGTGCTTGCCTCTTGCACAAGGCCCTAGGTTCAGTCCCCAGCATAACCACCAAAAAAAAAAAAAAAAGTATCTGAATAGACATTTCTCAAAGGAAATCCAGCAGCAGAGAGCTCAGCATGGCACCCTCAGGCTGAGGGGGAAGACTGTGAGTAGGCCCAGACTGCATGATTCCGTGGGTTTGGAGACTCCCAAGGAGTCCTCAGAGAAACCAGCACTGATAACTGAGTCCAGTCGAGCTGAAGCGCGGGATCCACACGCAAAACTCACCTGAAGCCAGCATTTGAAATGAAGTTAAGGCAATCCCCTTCACAATAGCACAAAAAGAATGGATCAGATTCATGAGTGACCATCAAGAATCACACTAGTCAAATAATTTAATCAGACATCTAATAATAAACTTCAAATTATTAATGATTCATTTAACAAGAGGCACAAGACTCATGCGTGCAAAACGTCAAACGCTGGGAGAGAAAGCAGAGCTCCGAGCACGTGAGGAGGAGCCGCTGGGATGGCGGTCCACCCCGAGATGAGGCCCCATCCCCAGTGGAATCCAGCAGACATCAACAGGTCAACCCCAAAGTTTATGTGGAAACAGGAAGGGCCCAGAAAAGCCAAAACCATTTTGAAAAGTAAAACAAGGTTGGAGATGTCTCCAATTCCTAAGGGAACCGAAGGCCACGGTGATCAAGATGGAGTGTCCTGGCAGAGCCAGGGTCTACCTTATAAAGGTGGACACACAGGCCAGTACAACAGAGCCGGGTCCAGGCGGGCGCCTTCACTCTCGGGGTGAACTGATTCCCGTCCAATGGGGGAAAGGACAGTCTCTTCAACAAATGGTGCTGGAAGATGGATTCAGAGCTCAATTTCATCCAGAAAAATTAGGTCAAAATGGATCACAGACCTAAATATCAGGGCGAAAACCATAAAACTTCTAGAAGAAAACGGGGAGACCTTTGTGCACTTGGTTAGTAGAGAATTCTCAGTTATGGGACCAGAAGTCTGATCCATGAAAGAAGTTGGCAGTGGGCTTTCCCGAGATCGAGAACTTTGTGAAGAAGAAAGACAGCCTTTAGAGAGTGGAAGGAGGCGCCCAGCGGGAGACGTTTGCAATGGCGCATCTGTCGACTCTCGCACACCAAGAACTCGAGGTCAAGAATAGGAGCACACATAGTGCGGGTTTTTAAAGTGGGTAAAGCGTTTGGACAGTCGCTTCTCCAGAGAAGATACATGGACGGCCCACGAACCCCCGAAGAGCTGCCCAGCAGCACCAGCCAGGGACACGCAGACCCCAGCTGCGAGGAGCCAGCACTGGAGACCTTGGCTGCAACCAGGCAGAGAATGCCAGGCTGGGGGAGCAGCAGCCGGAGGGCCTGCACGCAGGAGGGACGCAGACGCGCCCCGTTCTGGGAATAACGGACACTTTCTTGAAGTTGGACTGTGAGTCCACTGCATGGCCCAGTGGTCCCACTCAGGAGAGCCAAAGGCAAGTGTTTCAATAAGGACTTGTGCCCAAGGTCCACAGTGGCACTGTCCACAAGAGGCCAAATGTCCACTGTGGGTGCCACTCTGAGAGGAAGGAGGGCCCTGATGACGTGGCCGAATGCAGGAGCCTGCATCGTGCAGGAGAGAGGACGGAGCCTGAGCCACAGGCAGCGAGCTCCCATTCACATGAAGCGTCCAGGAAAGGACAGTCTGCAGAGTCTGAGGACGGCTAGGGCTGGCTAGGGCGGGTGTGGGGACAGGGTCGCGAGCAGGGGTCTTTGTTCTGAGAGAGAGTCATGCTGTGCTGGTGGCCGCCCAGACCTCAGGGCTTGGCACAGGTTCGTCTCATGGCGTGGAAACGATGCCTGCCCGAGGCTGTTAAGCAGACGGGCGGCCATGACGGAGGTGTCTGCCACGCCCAGGAGGGGCGTCCGAAATGCAGCCTGCTGGGCCCAGGGGAAGAGCTCGGACTGGGGCTCGCAGCGTGGTGGCAAGGGCTTTGGGGAAGTTGGTGGGCCCATCTCTCACAGCAGGAGGGGGCTGAGCTCCCAAAAAAGGACCTCATCCTCCTTGACCATCCCAGGGGTGGACGCAGCCAGACCCACAGCGTCTCTTCCCTCTTCCGTGTTCTGTAAGATGCGCACTGACCTTGGGCAGCAGCCCGCATGCAAGCCAGACACGGACTCTCACGGCACACCCAGAAACCAGGCTGCCCCACCAGTGGAGGGCAGCAAGCCCCGCTCCTTCTGCTAGGTCTGGGCCACCGGCTTTGGCACACTCAGCACGGGTGCCAGGGAGCACCGGAGGCACCTTTCCTGGGCGTTTGCTGCCCAAGAACCCCATCCCGGGGCCTCTGCCCTTGGGAGAGGCGCCATCATCCCCTGGTGGAGCTTACTCTTGGCAAGGTCCCCGTGGGCCTGCTGCAGCTGGACCCGCAGTGTGAAGGGGGCTCCTTGGGTCACTTCCAGCACCTCTGGACCCAGAATGACAATCCTCGTGGCTTGTTCTGGGAGAGGGCAGAGGACAGCGTCAGCGGCTGGGAGGGTCGACCCCTGCAGCTCCAGCCCTCTCCTGCCTGTCAGAGGGGCTGTCCAGAAGACAGTGTCATGTGACATCAAGCCCCAGGGGGCCCAGCTGGTGTGCAGGCCTGGGCTGAGGCCACTCAGGTCCCACCAGGAGCAACAGAGGAGCAGGAATCGTGGCCCAGGGAGGTGGCCAGCCCTCTGTAGGCCATAGGCCACCCTGTGGTCACTTCAGAGTGTACAGCATCAGGGGAGTCAGACTGAGGCTACCTGGGGGGCAGTACAGCATGACCAGGCCACTCCAGATGCCTGTGGCTGGGAGGTCCCTGGGTGGGGGTGTTGTGAGGGGGTCTGCGGCTGGGAGGCCCTGCTGCAGCAGGACCCTGCATGTCCACAGCCCTCTGGAAATCAAACCACAACATGCTTCTCCTAACGGGGAAGGGACTTTGGGTTCCATCTCATCCCAGGCCTGGCCCAATGTGCTTGAGGTCCAGTGTCCCCAGTGTGACTTCCCAGGGCCACCTGAGAACGGGGCCAACCCCACAGGACAGCAGGAAGGCCAGGGACACCTACCCACTGGGTGGCCGTTGATCCACAGGCCGCAGTAAGTGACTCCCGAGCAGTGGGCCAGGCTGCCCAGCCCACTGAAGACATCACTGTGCCACTGGCCCTGCAGAGAGGACAGAATGGCCTCAGAGGTCAGTTCCACAGGGACGGGGCCTCTGCACACCTCCAAGCTCCGGGAGCGCAGCCCAGTGCTTTCCTGAGTGGCAGGGCCATTCTGCTGGGGTGCCGGCCAGCTTGCTTGGTCAAGGGTCTCTCCTTCGGCTTTTAACACGCGGGGAGAACAAGCTCACAGCACCCCGGAGACTGGTCAGAGACAGCCTTGTGGTCCATCACAGAGACCCGACCCCGCCCAGGGCACCAGGACGAGGTGCCCGTTAGGCTGCATGCTCCTAAGTGGAAAGGCCATTAAAGCACAGTGACCACAGGCCCCCTCCAGCCACTCCCCAGCAACAGCTGGCCTCCAGTCACACGCACAACGGAGGGTGGAACAGCAACGTGACAGAGCGGGAGAGGCATTTCCATGGAAAGTCCCAGTGTGTCGTGTCTGACTGGGTCACTTCTGTAAGGGGACTGGCCCAGGGCGGCTCGTTCCAGCCTCCGCTGCAGAGGTTAACCGGGCTCGTGGTTCCCCGCCCACCCTAGGCCTCAGGCTGCACGGTGGAGGCACGGGCTCTGCTGGCAGGGGGGGGGGGGAAAGCCCTGAGGGGCGGCAGCAGAACGGGGGCATGGTGGTATGGAACCCTCAGGCCTGCGGGGACTAGGAGGCCGAGGATGCCCAGACTGGGGAGAAGGGCCGCAAAGGGCTGGCACCCCAAAGTCTAAGAAAGAGAGCTTTCCATGGGCCCTTGGGGACAAGCCAGAGACAAGTTTGGAGAGGGCCTTGGGCTGGCCACATCAGCAGGGGTGGGCAGCTGAGGCGCCTGCAGACCTCACCCCTTTCTGATCTGGGCAGAGTCTCCCTCCCACGAGCTGCTAAGTCATCCCTATGGGGTCTCGAGGGGCCCCAGGCGGCCCTGTCCCTCCTGCACTGAGACCTGAGTTCCTAGCCCAGCACGGATGGCTCCCAGCTCCCACGGTTGCCCACTGGCCGTGCTCCTGGAGTGCCCAGTGCTGAGTGCTTGCCGGTGTCGCCCATGCCCGCCCCAGGGTTGTCCTGGTAGGAGGAGCTGCAACTCACAAGGCTTCCAAGCCCCGCGCAGCCCTTTCCCGTCGGTGCAGCCATGGACCTGAGGCCCCAGAGCTGGGCGCACGGAAGAGGAAGGCAGGGCCTGGGGCCGGGTGCCAGGAGTGGGCTGCGGGCCTGCAGTGGTGTGGCCATGTCCTGCCGGGAGCTGGCCCGCGGGTCCTCACCCTGGCCTGGCCTTCTTGGTCATGTGACTACACTTCCCAGAAAGGGGGCCATAGTCCTCATTTACTGCTCCTCCCTAGTGGCCTCCTGTCCCCTCCTGGCACTGCCGTCCTCACTCCTGTCCCTGGTTTCCTTCCTTCCGGGTCCAGCTCTCCAGAGAGGGATGATCTAGCACACGTGCTGGAGTGGACACTCGGTCTGCAGGGAGGCCTGGGGCAGGCACACCGCCTCCAGACCAAGGCTCTTCAGCCACCTCCTCAGAGGAGGTGCAGCCACGTATCTGTCCACGGGTGGGTGCCACAGGCAAGGAGAGGCCAGATGGATGCAGGGCCCCCACAGTGCTGCAGAGATGCCTACCGTGGGCACACAGCTGGGGCGGGTGGTGAGAAGCGCTCCTTGCAAGTCTGCCAGGAGTCCTGGCACTGCGCTCCCTGGGGCCACTCGAGCATGGCCAACGGTGCCCATCATCCATGGTGCATGCCACCACTGCGGCAGAGGTGACTGCGTGGCACTCTCGAGTCTGAGCCCTCTCCGTGGTTCTGGGGCTTCGGCACGGCACTTGGCTGGTGCAGATGGCTAACCTGTGGGCTGGTTCCAGCTGCGCAGATGTGAATCCCGCACTCGGACACCCTGCTCTTGCTGGTCCACACGCACCCAAAGAGGGAGCCGTACATGCCAATGTGTCTTATCCTTGGTGTGGAGATGTTCCTTGCCACACCAGGGACAAGGGGTCCTGGGGCCACCTTGAAGCAGCCTGAGGAGCCAGGTGAGCAAGGCTGGCCTGGACTTGAGAGCCAGGCACATTTTGGGTCGGTGCCCAGGGCGGGCTCCAACACACGGCAGCCTCGGCTGGGCCAGGGTGGGGCACAAGGCCACTGACCAAGTCCCTGGGGTGGGCCTCGGCTGGGCCAGGGTAGGACACAAGGCTACCGGCCCAAGCCCTTGGGGTGGGTACAAGGCCCTGGGGTGGGCACCACTGTTCTCCCTCCCCCTAGTCATGCTGCTGCCTGGCACCCAGGTGAGGACAGGGTGCAGTGAGGGGACACAGGAAGGTGCAGGCGATGACAGGGACAGCCAGGGAAACCACACCCAACATAAAGCAAGACTGGGGAACACGAGAGACCAACGCCAAGGAACGGGTGTGCAGGTGGGAGGGGGGCCAGGGTCAGCCTCCAAGGCGACCTCAGGAGGAGGGGTGCCAGCCCCTTCCCGCCTGGCTGCCACCACCCTGGCACTCCCAGAGGCCTCCTGACTCCTGGGGCAGGTGAGTGCAGCCCAGACGGGACGCTCTGGACGTTCAGTGATGTCCCCACGACACTCTGACGAGCAATGCCCTGTGGCTTGCAAGCGATGGGCGCCGTCCAGCCACGGGCAAGCTGAGTGTAAATGAACCGTGAGGACAAGTATCTCGGGCAGTGGTCTTTCTGTGGTACCTAGGGGTGAGCCCAGGGCCCGCTGCTACTGAGCGGCACCTCCAGGGCCTTGCTAGGTTGCTGAGGCTGGCCTTGAACTTGCCAATCCTTCTGCCCCAGCCTCCAGGTTGTGGAACAGTGGTGTGGCCCACGTGCCGAACTCCAGGAAGCTCTTTCCAGCTCATCGATGCCAGTTTTCCCTACATTTTAATTAGAAATGACTCTGCAGCTGCCCGGCCTCCTTCCCACAGTGTGTGCATGTCCGTCCTCGCCAGAAGTCCACCTCTCAGGCTCTTGCCCACCGCAGTCCTCTCTGGGTTCCAGGGACCTGGCTGACAACAGCAGGAAGAGCCTGGCAGGGGTGGGGGAGCCACAAGCCTCTCTGCTGCTCTGTTCTGAAGGAACTGTCCCCAACTGTAGCCAAGCCTCAGACCTGAGCAGGCGAGTGCTAAGATCACTCCCTGTGGGTACCTCATGGGCAAGAGCGGCTGGGACCTTCCTCCTGGCCCTGGGGCACGACGGTGAGATGTGTGCCGCCCCTCGGCCACCAAGGACAGGTGGCCCCTCGCGTCCCAATGAACGGCAGGGTCCACAGGGTGCTGCTCCACCGGGTCCTAGCTGCACCTTCCTGTCAGCAGATCTGCGGTCTTGACATCACCGATCCCCATGTTCTGTGGGGTCACTGACCTGGACAGGCATAGCCCTAAGAGTTCCTGTGGTGACTGTGGCCAGTGGGGAGAGTCCACGCTGAGTGGTTGGCTCCGTAAAAGGCCATGGCTGGGTGTGGTGGATGCTCCAATACCCCCAGTTTTGCCCGGGATCTGTGTGGACCTGTTCTGGGGTCACTAACCTGCCTTCGTGGACTTGGCCTTTCTGACCCGAGGACGGGGCACAGGATGTGGGAGGGGCTCTGGGCCCTGTCCATCGGCCCCTGGGTCTCTCTGGAGCAGCGTTCCCACAGATCCCAGGTGAGGAGAGGGGGGCTGGAGACGGCTGCAGGTGAAGGTACCCGTAGGCCGGCCATCTGCTCCCTGTAGGAGACCAGCCTGTCTCCTGGAGCCACCTCCCCAGGGCTGCAGGAAGCCTGCAGCTGGGACACTGGAACTGCAGACAGACACCGCGCTTCACCAAACCAAAGGTGCCCCCGCAAAGACCCCGCTCCCCCGTGCACTGCTCTGGGCTCCACTAGGATTCCCTGAGTGCTGCTGCTCTCCAGGGACTACCCTGTGCTTTGGGGCGCCACCAGGCCTTCCTGGGTCACCTGCCCCATGAAGATGTCCTCTGGGGGTCTCTGGCCAGCCCCGAGTTTGCCTGCAGTAACTGCTGGCGTCTCTGCGCTCCTCAGGCCTGGGTCTGACCTCTGTACAAGCCAGGGCAACCCGGACAACCCGGGCAACCCGGGCTACTGTGAGAAATGGCTGGGCCAAGCCTGGAGGGCTGAGGCCTCGCCCAGAGTGGAAGGATGAGGGAGAGGACTGGCTGCTTTCCGGTCTTTTCAGAAAACAAAGCTGCACCTGAAATAAGTGGAAGTTGCTGGTGGGCCTGGGGGCTTCCTGGAGGCAGCTGAGCACCGGCCCATCTGACAGGCAGAGTCTAAGGCCAGGCGCAGCCGTGGGAAGGCTCTGCACAGAGCCCCAGCACAAGCCCTAGCAGGAGAGAGGGCCTTGACGTGGCCAGCCCGGCCAGGGGGGTGGGAGAGACGGACACCAACAGAAGGCGCACATCCTGCCTCAGGGGGAGGGTGAGGGCGGAGGGTGCAGGCCCATCTCTGCCGGCTGCGGTTAGCAGGGCGCACGCTCATTAGGATGGCACCGTTGACACAGCCAGAAAAGGAGGGTGGGCAGCAGGTGCAGAGACTGAGCCCCTGGGCACCTCGGTGGGAACCAGAAGGGCGCAGCCACTCTGGACGTCTGACAGCTCCACTGCCACGGTGCCGTCGCCCATGTGGGTCCACACAGGGCCACAGAGCGGGCTCCGGAAGGGACCTGCACACCAGCAGCCTCACCACCGCCAAGGCTGGAAGCAGCGGCCCTGGCGCCCGACAGACCCGAGAGAGAAAACATCACCTGAGTGGACGCGGTGGCCATGGCTGGAATCTCAGGCGGAGGCAGGGGGATCACAAGTTTGGGACCAGCCTCAGCAACTCAGCAAGGCCCCGGATCAACATTTAAACAGGTGGAACAGGCCAGCTGTGGTGGTGTGCGCCTGCACCCCTGCTCTGGGGAGGCTGAGCAGGGGGTGGCAAGTCACTGAGACAGTTTCCAATTTAGGATGGTTTTTAAAGGTCAGGGAGGTAGCGGGGGGGTGGAGCCCCCTGGGCCCGACCCCCAGCACCGCTCCAAGAGAGTGGTGTGCACCCCCGACGGAGGAGCACTCAGCCTCACAGAGGGAATTCCGACATGGCTGCAGCGAGGACAAACTTGCAGGATGCTGTGACTTACGCCAGACACAAAGGGCCCAGGCCCTGGAGAGTCCTTTCACGTGACGCCCCAATAGTCAGATGTACAGAAGAGAAAGGAGGACGGGTGCTGGGCTGGCGAGGGACGGGGAGCCTGGAGCTGGCAGGTGGAGACGCACCTGGTGCAAGTGGATGAGTGCACAGAGCTGCATGCCGAAAACCAGCATGATGGCAGGTGCCATGCCACCCGCATTTTGCCACCAGGGCTATTCTTACAGGAAAGGGCTCTTGTCCACACTGGTCCTCAGCCACACCAGGGCTGCTAACAAGGCGGCTGGAGGGAACGGAATTCAGGGCCCACATCACGTGGCCCTGGGGCCTCTGGTCACTCTGTGTTCCTGGCAGTAGCGGCTTCAGTTCCTGCCACCACTCTTGATGAGATGAGAGTGTCTGGGCCACAAGCCAAAGTGGCACAGAGGATGGGGACCATCTCCTCCCCTTCCCCGGACACTGCCAGGGCTCCTGACCCAGCTGGTCAGCCACAGGCCAGGGGCCAGCCAGGGCTGTGTGCACAGGGCTTGGTGAAGGGCCTGCAGATGGGCCGAGCGGAGGACGTCTGGGTCCTCACTAACAGGCATGCAGGCCGCCCAGGGGTGAGGCCTCTCTGAAACGTCCTGTGGAATTCCAGCCTCTGGCCCCAGGACAGGGAGGTCACAACCACAGGCAGGCCTGCGCTCCCAGAGAGGCCTGGGCTTCCTCGGTGGCCTGGCACCGGCTGGGAACTGAGGCTGGAGGCTGGTGTGGTGCTGCTGAGTGGCGCTGGGCTGCCCCCTGGTGGAGTGGTGGAGCTGCCGCAGCTGGAGAGGCACTTCTATCGCTCTGTCCCCAATTTCCGGCTTCAGGGTGGAGGTGCAGCATAGAGCTGGGTCCACTGGTGACCAGAGGCAGCATGGCCTATGGTAACTTGAGGAGAGACCTGCCTCTGGGGCCAGGATTCGGCTAGGGGAGCACAAAATCTTGGTGACTCCCCCAACTCTGCCATGCTGAGGGCTCTGTCCTAGCCACCAGCAGACACCACTTCCCCTTTGTGCTTGGGCAGAGGGTCAGGCCCTGGGGGTACCCAGCAGGGCAGTCTTCCTGGAAGCTCAGGGCATGCAGCACTGGGCTGTGGCCAAGGCCCTGTGCTGAGGCCAAGGGCTGCGCTGTCACTTCCTAGTTTGGGAGATGTCCTGAGCCTCCGTTTCTCCATCTATAAATCAGGGTGATGGCCTGTCACAGAGGAGCCGAGGCTGACACCCTGAGGAGCTGAGCAGGGAACTGTCACGTAGCAGCCACACCAGACACCCTGACCCACAGCCGTCGGGCAGGTGGGGTGCAGGGAGGAGGTCTTAGTGGGACCCTGGCTCTGCGCTCTGCCATGGCGCCCGAGTCAAGCCACATGTGGGAACGCTGGTCCTGAGCAATGGACACCTGGCCCCCACGGGGGAGAAGATGTGGCTTCCTTCCAGACTTTCATGTCCTGCAGGCAGCCAGTGAGGACCACTGCCCAAGCCCCTGCGGCTAGCCACCTCCGGCAGAACCGAGCTCTTGGCAGCTCTGACGGAGTTCGACCACCAGGGTCACTCTGCAGGAACGAGGCCTCCCTCAGGGGCCTGGCACCTCTCTCAGCTGGGGCTGGAGCTGTCCAGAGGCCTGAACTCGCCTCCTTCCTGCTGAGACTGTGGACGCTCAGGGGACCCCTCAGCCAGTGCAGTCACCATCGCTGCCATCAGCCCAGTGCAGCAGTGCTGGGCTCCCAGGCCCTGATCCAACACCGTGACAGCTCCAGCTGTGAGAAGCCCCAGCACCGCCCTCCTGGCTCCCAATTCCCACTGCAAGGAGCTCACCCTGCAGTCAGGCCCCGGGGCAGCAGGCCAATGCCCCCATCCTGGAGGGCCCCGGGGCAGCAGGCCAATGCCACCATCCTGGAGGACCCCGGGGCAGCAGGCCAATGCCACCATCCTGGAGGGCCCCGGGGCAGCAGGCCAATGCCACCATCCTGGAGGACCCCGGGGCAGCAGGCCAACACCACTGGTCCTGGAGGGTCCCTGGGTCAGCAGGCCAACACCACTGGTCCTGGAGGGTCCCTGCGTCAGCAGGCCAATGCCCCCATCCTGGAGGGCCCTGTAGCAGCAGGTCAAAGCCACCCCATCCTGGAGGGCCCTAGGTCAGCAGGCCAATGCCACCATCCTGGAGGGCCCTAGGTCAGCAGGCCAATGCCACTGGTCCTGGAGGACCCCGGGTCAGCAGGCCAACGCCCCCATCCTGGAGGACCCCGGGTCAGCAGGCCAATGCCCCCATCCTGGAGGACCCCGGGTCAGCAGGCCAATGCCCCCATCCTGGAGGACCCCGGGTCAGCAGGCCAATGCCCCCATCCTGGAGGGCCCTGGGTCAGCAGGCCAACACCACTGGTCCTGGAGGACCCTAGGTCAGCAGGCCAACACCACTGGTCCTGGAGGGCCCTGGGTCAGCAGGCCAATGCCCCCATCCTGGAGGGCCCTGTAGCAGCAGGTCAAAGCCACCACCCTGGAGGTGCTTTGGGGACACTCTTGCATCGCTATTTTGGTTGTTCCTTTGCCCTTTTCCTAGTCAGTGATTCTTTCGTTGCACTTCCTCTGGTGACAGTTCCAGAGTGGCTTCCTCTCCTGCTGCATCTGGAACAGGTAGGTACCTTCTCCTCCCACGCTCAGGCCAGGAACCCAGTCCGCCTTGTGTCTCCTCTGCCTGATGCCCACCTGTCAGTGAGCCCCACACCTCTGTCCAGACGCGCCATACCTGCTGGCCGCGCCCTGCAGGCCGGTACCTGCTTCCTGAAGAGTGTGCAGGGCCCCCTCGCCTGTCGGTCTTTACAGGAGAGCCAGAGAGATGAGAGGGGCTTCGTGACGGGTGGCTGTGACGCCGGGAGGGAAGCCCCACTCCCCCGAGACTCTGGGACAGCAGGTGACTGGGCCCTGACTGCTCTTGACCTTGCCCTCTTTCTGCGTGTTAGTCTCTCTGCCCTTGCTGCTCCACGGCCTGGCAGGCTCTGCCCTTCCGTCTCTAGGTGGCAGCTCGTCCACCTCCCGGCCTCAGTTCCAAGGCTGGTCCCTCTGGGAGGGCCCCCAGGGCAGGTGTCTGTGCCCGGCTCAGCGGAGGACTCACTGGCTGCTGGTGCCCACACCACCCAAGTTGGCCCTGCTTGCTTTGCTCCTAGCTGAGCTCTGCTCCTCATGGTGAAAGCCATGACGAGGGCCTGGGAAGGTCTCCCTACCTGCCTAGCTCTCCACCTGCTTCCTCAGAGCCTGAAGTCCCCGGAGGGAGGGGACCACGCGAGCCTCACTCCTGAGGAGAGAGGGTGGGGCTCCTGCCTGTATATGCAGGGGGCCTCCTGGACCCAGGTGTCTCTCATCAGCATGCTTCAGGTGACCAGAAGTGACTCTCTCCTCTACAGGGCACAGTGTCACGGTCCTTCGTGACTCCAGGAGGTGGGCAAGCTGGTGCCAAGGCCTCTAGGGCCAGGTGTCAGCTGAACACCCAAACTCAGCTCAACCAGATCACCCTCATTCAGCTTCAGTCTTCTCATCAGTGCCTGCCCCAGGGGTCTTCAAGGGACCAGAGTCCACCCCGTGGCAGGCCTCGCTGGAGTTCAGGTCAGGCTGAGAAGCGGCAGGCCCTGGAGCAGGCTCTGCAGACAGCCAAAGCTGCCAGCTGGTGAGGGAGGTTCGGGCCACACAGGGCCTCAGCTCCTGGGGTCTCCCTTGGCAGCAGGAAAGAAGGGCGCCCTCCCCAGGGCCTTGTCGGGGGTGGCCCCAGCGTGGGCTGCCGAATGCGCCGCAGAGCAGGCCAGCCTTTCCTGGAAGAGCAGGCGCCTCCTCTGGGTCCAGCTGGAGAGGGGCCCTGCGTCCACTGTCTCTCAGGGCTCCTGGGTGGGGGAGCTTGTGCTGACAGACTGGCTTTCTCATTCGCCTGACTTGGCACAGGCCTGTCCAGCTGAGGACGCTGTTGTGGAGGGAGCCTTGCCCCTAGGGTGCCGAGGGCTGGAGTGTGGCACCTGGAGGGTGCCGCCAGGCCCAGCAGCCTGCTCTCTGAGGAGCTGCCCCGCCACCCAGCGCCCACCTCCCCCGTGGTGGTGAGTGGATACCTCATAGGTGGATCCGTCAGCGCAGTGCAGCACCCCGTGTCCCTGACGCTGGTCCTGGACCCAGTCCCCTTCATACTTATCACCGTTCCTGAGGGGCACAGCACAGGGCCCTCAGCAGGCAGCCAGGTGGCGGCTGTGACTCAGACCTGCTCCTCCCACTGGGCTCAGCACGCACCACCCGGACCAGGGCAAAAATAGGCCCCGAACAGATGGCCTGCGGGTCCTGCCTCCCCAGGGCCAGATCAGGAGGGCTGGAGTCGGGCAGGACGTGTCTGCCTGACCCTGCAGGACCCGCTTCCAGAGCAGGCCGGGCTCCATACCCTGCGTGCTCGGACGGGGAAATGGTGGAAGAAACAGGAGAGGGCCGGGTGCGCACAGGGCGGGTGGAGTGAGAACGGCTCTGGGACACGGCATTCAGGCCCCAGGCCTCATATCCTCGCCTGGAGGGGTGGCTGTGCCAGCCAGGAGGCACCCCTCATCAAACCCGGGTGGCCGTGGCCTGGGGGAGGCCACCACCCCAGCCCACTGCCCCACCAGGTGCTTCTAACTTTGTTGAGTTGTAGACGGACAGAATGCTTTCCTTTCATTTACTTATTTACTTATTTCTATGTGGTGCTGAGGATGGGACCCAGGGCCTCCCACGTGCCAGGCGAGCGCTGCCTCACTGAGCCCCAGCCCCAGCCCACCAGGCATTTTAGTTGGGGGGGAGTTTTGACATTTTTCTACTAAACACACAACCCGTTTGAATGAGGAGAGGGCAGGGTGCGGCTCAGCGCTTCCTACACGTGCAGGCCCTGGTTCCACTCCAGCACCACGAGAGAAAGAAAAGAGAGGATTTACAAAGTGACCCTGGGCCAGCGTTCAAGGACTGGACGCCCATGGCCTGGGGCTCTGCAGAACCCACCCCACCCAGGGGCACCCCTGCTCTGGCTCCGCATGGCCCACACCGAGACCCATACTCACTTAAAGAGCATCTGTCCCCGGCCATGCCTTCTGTTGTCATGGAACGACCCCTCGTACTCCTGTCCTTCCCTGTCCACCAGAAACCCCTGTCCTAGGAAGGAGCCAAAAGACACAAGTGTACTGCTACCTCCTGCCAGGGATGGCCTGCTCCTGGCTCTTGGGGTGACTGCCTTCCAGAGGGACTCTGCCTGCAGCCCCGCTGTGGCAGAGAGGCCAGCAGGAAGGGGTGAGCTGAGGGGAAGGCTGGGGTTCCATGACCCTACACCCAGGAGCCAGGCTGTCCTTCCAGGCTGGGCTACACAGGGGTCACGGGCACTGCCTGGACAGGAATAGCAAATGTGAGTTTGTGGGCTGACTCACAGGCCATGAGCCCAGCTCCAAGAGGCTGAAGGAGGGCTATGTCAGAGGCCTCCAGACCCAGCGTCTGAGGTGGAGTTAGCTGAGTAGCGCCGGGTGTGTTTGAGGTCTGCACACGTTGGCTGGTGTCCAGAGGAAAGGTGAGAGAAGGTGGCCTGAGGAACTTGTCAACACTTCACGTCTGGACACAGGCATGGAACACAGCCAGCCTGGGAAGAAGGAAGCCACCCCTATAGTGGAGGTGGCCCTGCCTGCTCAACTCCTTTCCAGATGTAGCCAGTCCTTCCACCAGTGGCTGGGCAAAGGGACAGGACCCCTCGAACCTGCCTCCTGACTTGCTCTGGCCAACAGACTGAGAAAGGGGCCGCTAGGCCCTGGGAGGGCCTGCAGTTTCCCCCGGCAGTTCTGAGACATGGAATCTTGGGCAGTGCCAGGCCTGCTGAGCTGTGGCTGCAGGCCTGGGGCAGCTCCAGGTGAGACCAGAAGGCCTGCCCTGTGGGCTCTAGGCCAACCTGAGGACCACAGGAGCCTGAGCAAGTGACCCCAGTGTTGGGCATGAGCTGGGGGCAGCAGACAGCTGAGGTATGACCAGTGTCACTGGACACAGCAGGTGGGGGGCTTGGCAGGCGGACCTCTACCGGATGTGGTCTGGGAGCAGAGATGAGGGCATGACCGTGCCCCCAGGGCGCCCACCTCCTTTTCCAAGCTCTAAAGCCAGACAAGCTGAGTTAGTGACTCCCATGCCGGAGTGGGCATCTGGCTCCAGCCCCCCGCAGCACCCTGTGCACACCAGACCTGCCCTCAGGCCATGAGAGAGCTCCCCTTCATAGTGGCCTCCGGCTTTATACTCCATGACGCCATGTCCTTGAGGCTCTCCCAGAATAAAGTGTCCAGAATAGGTGTTTCCTGGGTAGACAACAGGAAGAAGTCAGTGCCATGTCCTGCATGTCCTCTCCCCTGACCAGTGTGGTGGCAGAGGCCATTTCAGAGTGGACATCCCTGTCTCTCACTCCTCACATGGTTCATGGGGGACAAACAGGACGACCTGGGCCTGGTCCTCCCTGCCTTGGGGCCTGCTGCTATTCCAGGTGACCTTCCCTGGGGCACTTGGGGTCACAGTGTGGGTGAGACTTGTCCCCAGGCCCTCTAAAAACACCTGGAAGCAGAGCCTAAGAGTTCCCTTGAGCCCCTGCACCCACTGCATGTGGGCTCTGAGGCTCCTGGAGCTCCCTGCCAGGGCGCGGAAGCCAAGAGCAGCGTTCCCATCCGGGACACAATGTGGTTGAAATGTCTTTAACAAAAAGGAAACTGCCGCTGCAGGATGGCCTTTTTCCTGACAGTCTCCCGATGTGGCCCAGGCTGGCCTCCAGCTCTTGAGTGCAAGTCAGGTGAGCCTCCTGCCTCAGCCTTTTGCAGAGAGGGGACAATAGCCCAGTGCCACCAGCACTGGCTCTGTGATGACAAATCTTTCCAGCTCATGTCTGGCAAGGTGGGCACACAGCCCCGACTGAGGTGTCCTCACTGGACCAGGTTCCGCCTGGGCACAAAGGCTGTCTTTGCCGCTGGTATGCTGTGGTCACACTGCTGTCCCCAGCTAGGGAAACTGGGGCCTCTTGTTTCCTCACAACACCTGTGTCCAGAAGCAGGGGACCAACCTATGCCTGAGAGCGCCTGGGAAAGGAGGCCACACTGTTCCTCCGCACTCACCTGACCAGGCCCAGTACCGGCATCCGAGCCCTGTGATCTCGCCATCCGCAAACTCGCCCTCATAGTAACTTCCATCGTTAAACAGCAGCTTCCCATGACCTGGGGAGGACCACGGAAAGTCAGGGACCCGGTCCTCACTGCCAACGAGCCCCGACTCGCCAGCCTCGCCTCAGAGTAAGGGTGGCGACACCTAACCCTCAGATCTCTCTGGCCCCGTCACCCACGTCCTCCACATTCATCTCCAGAACCCTCCACCAGGAGCCAGAGGCAGCAGCACTGCAAGCTTGAGGCCAGCCTGGGCAACTCAGAATACAAATGTGGGGCTGGGGGTGGCTCGGTGAGAGGGCGCTCACCTACCATGCATGAGGCACTGGGTTCCATCCCCAGCACCACATTAAAAAACTAAATAAACAAAATAAAGGTACTGTGTCCATCCACAACTAAGAATATTTAAAAAAAAATGTAAAGAGGGCTGGGTGGAGCACAGTGGCAGAGCACCTGACTAGCATGCAGGATGAGGTCCTTGGTTTCATCATCAGCACCACACACACACACACACACACACACATTACAGTTCTCAAAACCTCTAGTGACTGGAGTGCTCTGCCTTGTTCCTCAGCACTCTGCATTGGCTGGAAGGACCACAGAGGCCCAGTAGTGCACATGTTCCTATCTCCCTCCCAGAGGGACGCAGGCCAGGAGTGACTGGGGGCAACCCCCCACGCAGTCTGGGTAGGAGCTTTCACACCCTGGGTGTGGCAAAGCACCAAGTAAAAGCTGAATGTCGAGAATGGAAGAGCAGAAGCCAGCAGATGTGGCCAGCCCAGCCCTCCAGGGGAACACAGGGAGGACGTGGGCAGGTGGGACCCAGCGACAAACAGCAGATGCTGGTGAGTCCAGACCCCAAATGCTCACAGCACTTGCTATTGCATGTTGGGTATTTCAGGGGGTTTTACTTGAGGCTTTCTTTCCTCTAATTTTCTATAAAAGTAGGTCATCTCTTTATAATCAGAAAACTACCTTAAGGCACATTTTCACTCTGGAAAAGATCAGCTAGCTAAGACTCCGGGGAGGACTTCCAAGCTGCCACTTCCTTTGCTGAAAGTGCCCCGAGGTTTGTGGTCCCGCAGCTTGCCAGGGTGGGGGTGGGAGCGGCTCCCTGGGTGCCTGTTGCTCCTCCCAGCCTTGCCAGTGGCTGCCAGCTGATGGGGGTAGCACTAGGGTACTGTGAGCTGGAGCAATGTGAAAGGGACTTACTCAGCACCAGCATGAGCCAGAGGAGGCTGGGACCTGCTGCTGGCATGTCCCAGGTCATGCTTGTACAGGGCCATGGCCCACCCCAAACTCCCCAGGAAGCTGGCTGCACCTGTGTGTGGGGTTTCCTACCGTGTATCTTCCCCTCTTTCCATTCTCCTTCATATCGAAAGAAAGAATTTGGGTATACGTAGACACCATAACCTGAACATTGAGAAGAAAAAGAACATAAGTGACGACCTGGCACTAAGACTGTAATATTAACAGACACCTGAAGGTGGACAGCTCTGGGCTGTGGAGGAGGTGTCTGTATGCTGTTGGCCTTTCAAGGAGTCTGTCTACTTCACCTGGGTTAACTGCTGAAAGGCTGTGTGAGGTTCAGTTTCCTGCTTACTGTACACCCGACCATGGATCCTTTGGTTCCTGTGATACTTGAGGGGCACCCACTTAGTGTGGAGAAGACAGGACATGGAGAGCAGGGCCAGGACCAAACAAGCGGGAGTCCACATGTCTCAGGGGTGTTGGTGGGGATTGGGAAGGACTGACCTGGTTAGCCGGGGGAAGGCAGGAAGGTAGGGATGCAGTGTGAGAGCACAGAGGCCCTTCTGGGACCTTCAGTGGCCGGACAAAATCCGGACTTACACCTAAGGAGGCCTGGCCAGCCGCCTCTCTATCCATTCAGCTTTGGGCACCATCCCCATTCCCAATTCCGGGTGGAGCGCCCGCCGCCCGCCCAGGCAGGGGCGAACCCCCAGCTCTGGCTGTGCGCTGATCTCGGGCCAGTTTCCACCTCGCGACCCGCGCAGACTCTGGGTTCAAGCTGGTCTTGCTTCTCCCGGCTTGGGGTCAACCCCTATTAGAGTCTGCATCTCGCGGCCTACGTTTCCGGGGCCCCGCGTCGGGTGGGAGGTGGGGGGCCTTGCGCGCCCGCCCGGCTCGGCCTCGGCTGCGCGGCGCCCACCGGTGCAGCCCCGCCGCCCGCGAGCCCACAGCTTCGCCACCCCGGTGTCTGGGCGGCCGGCAGCAGGTTCAGACCCTGGCGGCCGCGAGCTCCGGAGCTCTTGGGCCTCGTCCTCGCAGAGGGGGTATGCTCCCGACGCGGCGCAGTCCGTACCGTTCCGTGGAGGCCGCCCGGAAGGATCCCGTCGCTGAGGGAGCGAAGCCGGGCTGCTCTCGTCGGACGCCGCCATCTTGCTGCCAGAGCTTCACTAGCAACCAGCCACGCCGTCGGCCATTGGCCTCGGGTCGTTAGGGGGCGTGGCCTCGGCCAGTCCGCGCTATAGAATTCTCCGGAGCGGAGCGTTCGGACCGGAGCCCGCGGACGCCACTGCGCCTGTGCAGTGCGGCGACTTCCGTCAGCTCGCTCCTTCCGCCGGGGGAACCGCTCGCCAACGGCCGCGGTGTCCGCACCGGAAGCGGAAATGGTTGGAGCTCCTGGCCCCGCCCCGCGGCCATCTTGGAGGCCGGAGGCGGCGCCGCAGGACGGAGCGGAAGTTCCCGTGCAGCTTCCCGGAGCCTGAGTGAGCGCCGGCGGCAGTCCTGCCCGCCGTCCTCCTTCTGCGGCCGTGAGGGAGACCGCGGCTCGGCCGCAGCGGAGCTGCGAGGTGCCGGGGGTGGGCTGGTGGCGCGGGGCGGCCGGGCGGCGCCGCCTCCGCCTCCCTCGGGCTGTCAAGGCTGCGGGCGGGCGGGGCCAGGGAGGGTCAGCCGGGCCGCGCGGGGACTGGCCGAGCCCGGGGAGGACCCGCGCGGAGACTGGCCGAACCCCGGGAGGACTCGCGCGGAGACTGGCCGAGCCCCAGGAGGGACCGCGCGGAGACTGGCCGAGTCCCGGGAGGAGCTGACCGAGCCCCAGGAGGCACCCGCGCGGAGACTGGCCGACCCCGGGAGCGGGCCGCGGTCCTGCCCTCCTCGGCCGCTTCTTTTCCCCCACTGGGCGGGGCTTCTGGGGAGAGTGGCCTGTTGCCGCCCGCACAGTTGGAGTTGGGATGGTTTGTGGCGGGTGACCACTTCCCCAATACCTGTTCTCCCGAGGCAGAAGACGGTGCTGAAGGGGCTCAGGGAAGCCCCGGTGTCGGCCAGGAGCGTTTGGTGGTAGTGGTTCGGGCTGAGCGTGAGGGCTTGAGTCCTGCAGGTGACTGCCCGTCGGTGTCCTCCGATGGAGTCAGTGTTTGCTTCCTAGGCAGGATCTTAGAGTCCAGAGGGCTGCCTTCGTCCCGAGAACATTCAGTGGCACTTCTTCCTTTTCAGAGCGGAGACTGGCTATTTGTCCTGGCACTGCTCAGTTTTAATTGGGTTGACTTTCCACTTCATGGTAAAATGGAATTTTCCCATAAGTGAGTAAAGTGTCCTCAGTAATTGAGACTTAGCCAGTGACGGTCATGATGTTAACAGGTGACTGGAGTGCAGGTAGGGGTATAAAGGCCAGATGGGATCTAGGTGCCCAGTCTGGAATGAGGCCTTGGAATAACCAAGAGTAGGGACAAGAAGAGTATTCCAGGGAGAGAATAGCACAGGGGCTTGCATGGTGCCTGGAGTCAGTGACCATTTCTTGTCCAGGAGGAATTGACCCCAGAGGCTAGGCAGAGGGCTTCTTTCTGTGCAGTCCTAGTTTAGGAGTGATGGATCATAGAAAGTAGCCAACTAATGGGTTCTAGAACAAGGCACATGGAGAACATTCTGTACAGTTTCTGGTGGGTACTTAGTTGTCTCTGCCTGGAATGGTTTTGTCTCGTTTTCTTTGAGTGTAAAGCAATTACATTGAAAGGTAATTGATTGACTTTCTTTTATGTAATGGGCACTTCCAGGTGGTAAGGCCCAGCTGTGACCCAGACAGGGGCCTCCTCAGGAGCTTGCACTGTAGTGGGAGGAGATTGAAAAATAAACTAAAAGGCATCAGAAACAATTGCTGCACAAAATAAAAACATTAGGGACTGGTGGTCAGTTTGGACAACAATCAGGCCTCTCTGAGGAGGAGGTGACCTTTACACTGAGCAGAAGGAAGAGAATTGCAGACAGAACAGCTGGTGTGAGGGCTGCCCTAATCCAGGAACTAGTCTGACGTGTTTGCGGGCCGGCACACGCATGGTGCCAGGCTTGCAGGCTCTCCATGCGCTGCCAGAGCTCCTTGGGAAGCCTGGGCATAGAGTGCCACAAGTGCTGTGACCATCCTGCAGAACCAGCCCCACACATTCTTAGGTGGCTCACTCAGGTCCTGCTGCTGGGAAGTGCAGTGCTGGTTGTACTCCAAAGTTCACATTCTTGATCATGTTACAGTGCCACTCGCATGTCATTGGCAGCAGGTTCAGTTGAGATGTGGAGTCATGGCTGAGGTGCAGCTCAGTGGCAGAGAACTTGCCTAGCACGTGTGGGGCCCTGGCTCCATCCCCAGCACAGGAAAAAAAGGTGTAAAGTCATATTTTCATATGTATGCTTGTTAGATAATCAGTTTGTGACTAATGCATGTTTTAGTGAGTTTCTCACATCAGCCTGTAGAGTAAAAAGTTTTAAGTAGTTAGCTTCTAGTACATACTTTAATGGGATAGCCAGGTATTTTGTTTCTAATATTACTTTTGGCACTTCAATTCACACAAAAGTGTTTTTTCAGTAAACAATTGGTTAGAGTAAAATGAGGAAAAGTTTGAAAGCCCTACATGATGAAGACTATGAGTAAAGTAGCTTTCTGCAGGCTGGGCTTTGGTGTAAGGAGGGTGGTCAGTCTAGATGTGCATGTAATGTAGCCTTTATTTAAACTGGGAACCCCTCTGGTGAAGTGTAAAGATGCTCTTCCCAGAAGGGATCAGGAGGACTTGGGAGCCATAATGAACTTTTAGTTACATTGTGTGTCTTTGGTTTACAAGGCTCTCCTGACTAAAGGGCATTTCTTGGACAGCTCTGGGCACTGTGCTCTTGGGTCCTGGAAATGCATACATGCTAAAGACTGGACACTGTGGCCTGTTCAGCTGCAAGCCTGTGTTTAGGTTGTGATTAGAAAGCTGTCCACTAAGACCTAGGGACTCATCAGGTGGCTTGTTGACTTCCACTTCAGAAGGAGGGTTTTCCCAGTGCTCACAGTGAAGATGTGGTTAGAAGGTTTTGGACTTAGGCAGGTGTGGGTTCTGGTTCCAGCCCCATTGCACATGGCTGATTGCTGGGGACAGCACCCTGGCCTTTGTGAGCCTGTTCTCTCTTCTGTGAGTGGGAGCAGTAACAGTAGCCACAAGGCTTGCTGTGGAATGAAGATTGTCCTTGTGTCTGGTGCTTAATAGGGCTTCATTTTGCAGATGGGAAATGGGCTGGCTAAGTGGCCAGGGGGCTCTGCTGAGGACCTTTTCTGCTCAACATAAGTGGAACTTAAGCCTGACAGTGGAGTCTGTTTCTCCTTTTCACTGTCATGATAGTTGCAGAGGGAGTTGTGCAGTTGTCACCCACAGATTTGGGTGGGGGGTGAGCCCTGCCTTCCCTATCTTAGGGCCCACAAGTGCCTTGTCTTTAAAGTGGGAGAGTCCCAGTTATTTAGCAGTGTCTCTTGAAGAGTGGTGGACCCCTGAGTCCATGCTCAGGAACCAGGTGTAAGGCTGGGCTCTAGGCCTGCTCAGGAGCAGAGTTGTGGCATGACCTTGGACTTCTTTGTGAAATGTGGATAATGATGCCCCTTCTCTCAGCCATGTGGGAATTAAGTGGGACAATGTGAGGACCTGGGTTTTGGCACGTGGGTTCTCAACAGGTGAATTCTGCCTGGGATCACAACAGCATGTCGAAAGAGTCATGAGCAGATAGGATTACTTCCAGTTTTCAGATAAGAAACTGGGACACAGATAGATGGGCTACCTGGAGTCCTGGATGACATCTTTGAGTTGATGGAGGATAAACCCAGGACAGGCCATAGAGAAGACAGGGTGCTTGCGGGAAGCTGGGGATCCTAAAGGAAGAAGTACCTGGAGGGTACTTCCTGTGGACTCACCAGGAGACTCCAAGCTCAACAGGTTAGGGTGGACAGCACTCCTGGAGAGAGAAGGGTTGGGGAGAGAGATTGTGGTGCTGGCAGTAGAAAACAGTTCTCCAGTGCTGCTTAGCACATCAGCTTGCTCTGTCCTTTTCTCCACCAGAGCTTGTCACCTGCTTGTTTCTTTGTCCTGTATAATTCAGTGTAAAAACATAAAGAAATGGTTTGGATGAAATAATGAGTATGGGAAAACCTTGACAGATTGGTCAACAAATTTTCAAATCTTTGAGTACTTTTTATTTGATTTAATAGTATTTTGTGTTTTTCTAGTTACAGAATGTCTGAAGGGGACAGTGTTGGAGATTCAGTCCATGGGAAGCCATCAGTGGTGTACAGATTTTTCACACGACTCGGACAGGTTGGTGCATTTGTAGATCAGTGTAAATATTTGGAAGAGAAGTTTTGGCTCCTGACACATCCTCAAGCGTGTGAGTTTGCTGCATTGCTGAGGAGAGCTAAGCACTAGCTGGCCCTACCTGACACTGTGCTCTATGTTGGGCTCTGCTCTCCTGTGAACTCTTGCACGCATGTTTTCCAGAAAGGCCTGGTAGAGGAGAATCCAGGTGCTGGCTAGGGGCCACATGTGGTCTTGGCCACATTGGCCACGTGTATGTGTGGTTTTTTTTGTGGTGCTGGGGATGGAGCTGGGGCCTTGTGCATGTGAGGCAGGTGCTCTAGCCCTGAGCTACACTCCCAGCCCTTTTTAATTTTCTTTTTAGCAACTTTTAAAAATGCTCTGCAGATATGGCTGGTGGCCTTTGCTCTGCTCTTGCTGGTCTTCTTCTGCCACCCACACGTAGTTTTCCCTGCAGGCCTCACCTTCTTGGCCTGCGCATGGCTGTTGGGTGCTGCGTCCTTAGCACTGGCCTAGGTGGATGTGGGTCACCATGCTGTGGCTGTCTGGGCTGCTTGGTGGAGTGGTGGGGTTGGAGCTATGGGAACACTTCGTGCTTGAACTTGAGTCTAGAAGTCTAATTTAGTGAACACTTTTTGATGCTGATTCTTTTAACTCAATAAAAAATTTATCAATTTTTTTTTTTTTTGGTACTGGGGATTGAACCCAGGGCACTCACTGAGCCACATTCCCAGGCCTTTTTTGTATTTTATTTAGAGACAGGGTCTCATTGAGTTGCTTAGGGTCTTGCTAAGTTGCTGAGGCTGGCTGTGAACTCGAGATCCTGCCTTAGCCTCCTGAGCTGCTAGAATTATAGGCATGTACCACCACTCCTGACAAATTTATCAACTTTTAAAGTAGTATACAGCAAACTATTTAATTAATGAATCTGGGTGATGAATGTGCGTGGTCTCATTTTATGATTCTTTGAAAATTTTCACAATTTAAATTTTAAAATTAAAATAAACATGTATGTGTATGAAAAATGAAGCGCTCCCTTAGTAATGTCCACAGCTGCCTTGGTGCACATCACATGTGAGCTCTGGCTACTGTGGTCAGGCTGTGGCTGGCCCCTTGTGAGTGAAGGCAGTACCAACCTGGGGTTGCTGGGCCAGTGGGAGATTCCAGTACCTTAGGAGACGCCCGTGGGAGGAGCAGGCTTTGGGTCAGGACTTGGGTTGTGAAACCTGTTGTATGGGATGGTGACTTCAAGATGGATGCCTTCTCCTTTTCAGTTGATGTCCTTTTAATTGGGGTGAAATTGGTCTCACCCATAATGATATCTTTGTGCTAATGCTGCAGTACTATCTTCTAATTTTGGTTGTTTTATAGTTTTTTTGTTGAGGAGGTGAGCCACTTTAGGAATTATTGTAAATTTTGAATTGTCACTGCTTTGTGCTGACATGTATATTTATTGCTGTTTTAATGAACTCTTGAAAATTTTTTTTAAAATATTAATTTTTTGGTGTAGATGGACACAACACAATGCCTTTGTTTTTATGTGGTGCTGAGGATCGAACCTGGCTCCCGCCCAAGCTAGGCGAGCGCTTTACTGCTGAGCCACAATCCTAGCCCCTCTTTTGAAAATTTAAAACTAATTCTAGCTGGGTATGGTGTCATGTGCCTGTAATTCCATATATTGGGGAGGCTGAAGCAGGAGGATCACAAGTTTGAGGCCAGTTTAATGAGACTCTGTCTCAAAGTAAAATTTGAAACAAGGGCTGGGGATGTGACTCAGTTACAGAGCACTGGCCTAGCATGTGTGAGGACCTGGGTTCCTTTTTCAGTATAGCCAAAAATAAAAGCAACTATAGTGAGAAGTACACTTTGTAGCAAAGTTGTGAGAGTTCCAGGGTGGACCTAATGCTGTTTAACCCTTGTCTCTTTAGATTTATCAGTCCTGGCTGGACAAGTCCACACCTTACACAGCTGTGCGGTGGGTGGTGACACTGGGCTTGAGCTTTGTCTACATGATTAGAGTTTACCTGCTACAGGTAGGTGTGGACTCTTATATCGGATGTGGTGTTGGTTGGGACGTTGGTGATCCAGTATCGAGAAGGAAACAATCTATAAGCACTTTTTCAGCACCAATGTACAAAGATGAAAATTTCAGAGACTGTCTTACTTTTTAAAGAGGATTGTTTATGATTCACCTTGCTTGTCTCATTCTGTAGCTGGAGTTCCCAGTGCACAGGCCAATCTTGACCTCTGCCTGTGTTCTGCCCTTGAGTGACCTGCTCTGGACCATGGGCTTTCTCATCCCCTTATCCTGTCATCCCCCCCGCCACCCACCTGAACCTCAGGCACAGATAACGTTCTGTGGCAGATACCTCATTTGTTGATGAAGACGTGGGCATTTACAGGGTTTAGCTGTTTCATGATGCCTTTTATGGGGCCGAAGAGCCGAGTGAGTTCGCTGTGGTCTGTGGAGTGAGTGGTGTGGCAGCCTGAGGCAGGTCTGCTCATCCCTGGGCTGCCAGTGGACACCCCCAGGGCAGTGCATCCACTTGATGTTTCCTAATGAACACCTGTCCTCAGGGACTCCTTGCACACCTGGAGAGGAGACTGTTTCTTATTTGTAGGCTCGGAGGTTGTACAGGTTAAAAGCCTTTTCTCCAGAGTTCCAGAAGAGATGTCCTCATTTAAAGCATACCTTCCTTCCTGCTACCTTCTTGGACTTGGGAGGTTCTCAGCCCATGAATGGACAGGTTTTTTGGACTCAACCATGTGTCTGGAGCTATGTGAAATTCTCACTTAAATTGAGTATAAGCTGGGTGTGGTGGCCACACCTGGGATCCCAGTGACTCAGGAGGCAGAGGCAGGAGGATCTAATCTTGAGGCCAGCCTCAGCAACTTAATGAGGCCATGTCTCAAAAAGTAAAAAGGACTAGTGGTATGGCTCAGTGGTGCAGCAGCCTGGGTTCATTCTCTAGTACCAAGAAAACAAAATACCAGGCTGGGGCTGTGTCTCAGTGGTAGAGTGTTCACCTGGCATGCACAAGCACTGGGTTCGATCCTCAGCACCACATAAATGTAAAATAAAGATATTGTGCCCACCTAAAACTAATAAATAAATGTTTTAAAAAAAAGATAACAAACATTGAATGTAGAGCTTGAGTTTTGTTCTCATTCATCGTTTGTTCCTGTGAGTGAACCAACTTGGATTGGTATGAAGGTGGTGGCTTTTCTTATGTATCATAGCAGAACCCAGTCTGTAGAGAATGTCTGGAATTGGTGTTGATTTTTAAAAAATTGGAACTTGGCCCATTCACTAACGGAAAGACTGGTCCAGCAGCCTTGAGTTAGGGGTGTGGTGGTGGTGCGGAGGGTGGGGGGCAGCACACAAAGGTTAGTTCCACTCTATTCGGAGGCAGATTTGTGTCTGATCTGGTGGCCCTCAAGGCTTGGCCCTACATGTGGTTATACTTTGCATTAAGGGGATTTTTCGTACCTACTTTGTAGTTGTCTGATTTAAAACTTTTCTGCAGAAAGATTTCCTCTTGTTTATGAAAAAGTGCAGGCTTTGAAGACTGAGAATACAGTTATAGTATTCCCCAGGAGGAGCTTGGTGCTTTGGCGTGTTGCACGTAGTGCCTGCCATAGGTTCTCAGTTCTTGGCATCTCTAAGGAAGGCTTGGCTCAGAAATTTCTGTAACCCTTGTCCTCGATTGATGTCCTCATATTCTGGTCCTGGGAACCTGCAGGCAGGCACTACTTATCCATCAGGGGAGCACCAGCCACCTTGTCTTTGCTACCAGCTGAGATTATGTCTTGGGTCTCATGTGAATCTGCTCCCCGCGGGGTTTGTGGCCAGGAGTGCAGGCCAGTGTCCCCTGGGGTGTCAGGCCACACCCCAGCCCCATGGTGTACGGCAGGCCTGTGTTTTTTGAGGAAAGCCTCTTTTTCTGTTGCACTTCTGGTTGGGAACCCTTGGCTGCAGGTGTCACGTGCATCTAGTGGGACACTTGAAGGAGTTTGCTGCCTGGACCCTGGGTCATCACATTAGTCTCAAGACCCACAGAGTAATTTGAGGTAAATGGTCACCATGGACATTTCCATTGTCACTTAAGCTGGCGTCTCTTGCTGTTGCCACGTTAGTCCAGGTTAAGGGGCACAGGCCTAGTGAAGCACTTCGGGCTGCGCGGGTGGGCTGCTCACTAACGCTGTGCTTCCTTCTCTTGCAGGGTTGGTACATCGTGACCTACGCCCTGGGAATCTACCATCTAAATCTTTTCATAGCGTTCCTTTCTCCCAAAGTGGACCCTTCCTTAATGGAAGACTCAGGTAAAGCAGAGGCCATCCCCAGTGCTGTGTGGGCAGTGGGTGCCTCTGTGCCTTCCTGGGGAGCCGCACGCACTCCAGGGAGGGGCAGGGCTGTGCTCCAGGTGCTTGCAGGTTCCTGTGGTAGTGGGCTAGCAAGAGCACTCAGCCTTCATACAGCCTTGTCGGGGGTTCACTGATGTCCCCGTTTTATGGATGAGGAGACTGAGGCATATGGGTTATCTGGCAGAGAAGGGGACCAACGGAAGAGGCGCTGAGCCTGCCTCTAGGTTTCTACCTTCTATAGGCAGCCCATCCTGGCCCTGCCGTAGGACTTACCATTTGGCTTCTCAGGTGACCAGAGGTTTACACGGGCTCTCTGCTAGGATCAGCACAGACCACTAGACCCTGGCTGCTGGTGGCCAGGCTGGGGTGAGGTGGCAAGCACTCCCTGGTTTCTGAGAAAGTGAAATGTGCTTGGCGTGTTTGTGTCATGTCTGCGAGGTTCCTGCTGTTCCTGCCCTGCCTGGGCCAGGGAGGGGCTGGGGGCACAGACAATGGGTGATGCTGTCAGGGCACACTGGCTGCCTGGGCCCCAGGGTCCTCTGTTGTGGGAGGTGCTCCAGAGTGGGGTTTGAGTTGAAGACCAGAAGTCTGTGGTTTTTTCTTTATAGAATAATTAATGAAACACTAAAGGAAGTACAGCCCCTTCCCTTTAATTGCTATCTGAAGGAGACTAGAGAAGACCCTTTCCTGGGGCCTCAGTTTCTCTCTCTGTAAACAAGGTGTGGTGGATGAGCAGAGCATGGCCCGCAGCAGCTCACCGCAGTCCCACAGTGTTCTTGTGGGCAAGGATACAGCCTGCCTGCATTCTCTACTGCTTGTTTTGTGTAAATGTAATTCTTCCTTGTTTTTTTTTTTTTTTTGTGGTACTAGGGATGGAACATGCCAGGCAAGCATTCTGCCACTGAGCTCCATCCCCAGTCCCTTTGTTTTCTTGATGTCATGTAATTGACAAAAAATCTGTGTGTAATTGAATTCTTTTTATGCATACAAAATGTGTAGAAGTCTTTCAAAAGAAAGTCTAAATTGAATCTTTTAAAGCATTGAATTGATTTGTAAATTGGCAGTAGACCCCCATTTTATCTTTGGCTAAATAATGTGAATCTATTTCCGAATGTGAGGCCTGCTAATTAAAACTTTTAGGGAAAGCTTCTGAATGTAGTGATAGAAATAAAAAGATGAGAGGCAAGTGCTATATCTCGGATTGGTAATCTGCCTTTCAGATGATGGCCCTTCCTTACCAACCAAACAGAATGAGGAATTTCGCCCCTTCATTCGAAGGCTTCCAGAGTTTAAATTTTGGTGAGCTATTTTTTTTTTCCTATTAAACTTTTTAAGCTGTATTTGTATTTGACACATGGTGACTGTGTGCTGACGGGGTACAATGTGGCATGTCAGTGCATGTGTACAACATGTACCTGTCAGATCAGGAAGCTGGCACGTCCATTACTGCAGGTATTTGCCACGTCTTTGTGTTGGGAACAGTCACGATCCTGTTAGCTGCTGTGAAGCATGCAGTGAACTGTCCCCCATAGATGCCCTCCTGTGCTGTGCCACACTTGACTGCACCTCTGACTCTGAAAGGTGTCTGTCTGGCCTGTGCTTGAGTATGGCTGAGGAGACTGAGAAAAGTTAGTTTGTTCTAGTCAGCCACCAGTTAAGACTTCTTAAAGGAGTGGGTTTGGTGTGCCGATTTTTTTGCAATGTTCATTCACCCAAAATGTGTTGGCTGGGTGGGTGTGGGGCAGACTGCCACCTTGTGATGTCTGGAGCTGGCAGGCATGAGGCTTGTTCTGAGAGGTAGGGAGCTGCTCTCTTCATGCTTCAGCCGCAGAAGGGCAGGCCCAGGCAGCTGCCCTCTGGGCCCTGTGGCCTCTCATGGCCAGTAGAGTTGGACTGATTTTCTGCCTGCCTAATTCTTTTTATTTTTTTTATTTTTTTTTATTTTGTAGTTATAGATGGACTGAATGCCTTTATCTTATTTGTTTTTATGTGGTGCTAAGGATAGAACCCAGTGCCTCACATGTGCTAGGCAAGCGCTCTGCCACTGAGCCCAGCCCCTGCCTAGTTCCTGAGAGAGGTGGCCATGTTGGTGATGGGTCTGGGCCTACCCTCAGGGGCTGGTCCTTGTGTACACTAGGTCCCGTGTAGCTAGAAGGAGGGAAGGAGGAGTGTGATGCAGGGACATGTGGTTGGACCCAGCTCCTCATGTACCCCTCTGCCGGAGGGTCGGGAGCTCTGTGACTAGCCCTCTGTCCTGTTTCTGGGACCCCTGTTCTGGGACCCAGGAGGAACTGAAGTCTTTGTTGGGTCACTAGATTGAACCAACTGGGTTCCTCCAGCTACAGGCACTAATCCTGCAGCCCTGGCACTGGGCATGGGACATAGTGTGAGGTGCTGGAGTGTGGGGCAGTTGGGGAGAGGGAGTGCAGGGCCGGGGATCATGGTCCCTGGAAGCAGGGAGTGTGGAATCTATTGGAAGTGAGGGCATCACATGCTGGGACCTCGGGTCAGACAGCAGGCCTGGGCAGCACACGGGTGCATCGGCTTCAGCATGGCATGTTGTACTTTGTGTAAGTTTAAGGCTTTTTCAGCTTGAGGGACTGAAAGGATGACGCGGTTAAGGCTCAGGGTAGTGCGCACACACAGTTAGTTCACACAGTGCCACAGGCTGCCACGCAGGCTCCACTCCCCGTGGTGCTCATTTGTGGGTGAAGATAGGGAAAACTGGAGGCTAGAGGGGGCTGGCAGTTGCCAGATTCTGGCCACAGGTAGCACTGCTAACTTCTTTCCTCATGTCAAGGCATGCGGCCACGAAGGGCATCCTGGTGGCAATGGTCTGCACCTTCTTCGAGGCTTTCAATGTCCCGGTGTTCTGGCCGATCCTGGTGATGTACTTCATCATGCTTTTCTGTATCACAATGAAGAGGCAAATAAAGGTAAAGACTTCAGCGCTGCTGTGCTCTGTCCTGTCACTGCCCTGGGAGAGCTGTGCCCAGGTCTCTGCTGTGCAGCAGGAGGTAGGGCCTGCTAGGAGTGGCCAGCACAGCCTAGTGCATGGTGAGGACCCCGTGCTCCCCCTCGTGGAGGCAGTGTGCACAAATCTGCAGATCTCCACGTGGGAACCAGCGGGGCCTCCGGCAGCTGGCTGGGAGCTGGGGAGAAAGTGCCAGGTTGTGCCAGGTCATTCCTGGGCCTGCAGGGTCTCAGTGGCTCTTCTTAATTTAAAACCCAGGGCTCTGCAGGCGGGGTGGTGTTGCCACCCCCTCCCCTCCCACACAGGGCTCACCAAACATTCCCTGAAAGTCGGGATTTCAGGTAGGGCTCGGACAGGTCCGCTGGGCTTTGGCAGTTTTCATGACTTGTGACATGTAGAGAAGACTGAGGGGCACCTTTGGCTGTTGAGATTAGGGGAAGTGTGGCCCCTCGGGGGACAGTTGTGAAGTAACTCAAGCTTGTTTGTGTTTGTTTTCCCAGCACATGATTAAATACCGGTACATACCATTCACACATGGAAAGAGGAGATACAAAGGGAAGGAGGACGTGGGCAAGACGTTTGCTAGTTAGAAGCTGGACTGAATCTGGCACACGTGTTCAAGACGGTTTTGAGCCATTGTAACAATGCCTTTTTCTTCACATAAAGTAGTTGATTACAAGGGATTTGAATTTTCTTTTTAAAAAGGAGCCTCAATGATTTGTAACCGAAATATAGGTTCTTGAAGAAACTGGCATTTAAACCAGATTGCATTGATTTCTATTTCAGTGGTGTCCACATGTTTCAAAGGACGGCATTGTATTAACCGCAGGCTCAAGAGGCCAGGCGGGCAGCAGCCGCAGGAGCAAGGGGTGGGAGGGAGGACAGGAGCGAGGCTACAAGAGGAGCTGGCTGCTCTGCGTGGGGCTGTTTCCCAGCCACAGTGAGGCCGGAGGGACCATGCCAACCCGATTCCTGCGTGCCAGAGAACGTAATGCTGCACAGGTGATTGATTTCAAGTAACTCTGGGGTTCTCATGCCAGTTTCCAAACCTCACCTCACTGGAGGTGTTTTCAAGCTGGCCTCTATCACGATGACTCAAAACTTTGTTCTTAACTACCATGATTGCTTCTGAGGGTCTGGAATTATAAACATATTATATTTTAATTGTTTGAGATTATTTTGACACATTTCTTTGATACGTATGAAGAGTTTGTTTTGCTTTTGACTAAATGTTTTCAGCCCCTGTAAGGAAACACCAAAACTGGTCAGCAGGCCAGGTTTGTGAGTTTAACATAACAGCTTTTCATTTTCTACAAGGGAAATAGAACCTACCGCATGTCAACTTTTTTAATATGATAAAAAAAAATACTCTTAAACATTTTACTAAGTGACTTTTTAATTCCAGTTTTATTAAAGACAGTGTCCTTTGCTTGCATAGTCTATATCTAAAGCACTAGTCCTTGCACCAAGGCCCAGCTTGCTCTCAGCCGCCCCGGGAGGGGAACAGTCTTTGCCGGTAGCCAAGAGACACCCATGCAGGGGGCACAAGTGCTCTGGCCCTCTGGTGCCTTGGCAGCAGGGTTTCCCATGCACACACAGGGTTTCAGACACTGAGCCAATGGTCTGGACGTCTTTTGTTGACTTCTGATCTCAAGTTGAGCTCCTCTGAGAGGTCATATATAAGTCCTTCTGTGTACCTGAAAGTTCACTTTTTGTATGTGTGTGTGGTTCTGGGGATTGAATCCAGGGCCTTGAGCCTGTTAAGCAAGTGATGTACCTGAGCCACACCCTCCAAGATCCCTGTAAATTTTTTTCTCTCTGCCACACAGTCTAAGTTGCCAAGGCTGACATCAGACTTTCCTCAGCCTCCCTAGTAGCTGGCAGTACAGGCAGCACCTGGGATTGTCAAACTCTGCCTGTGATGGGAACTCAGTGTGCATCTGTCCAGGGTTGAGCATGGTTGTGCAGAGCTGTGCTTCGGGCCCCCTGCAGGGGCTGTGGAGGCTTCTGCTGCCAGCAGCCCTGGACCCATCCCCAGTGCTCCTCCCAGCCTAGGGCAGGCAGTTGCCTGTTGCTGTTTGCTGGCCCTGCTCACTAGGAACAGCTGCACAGCAAAGCCAGTGTTGCTGGCTGGCCTCAGCCCCACATTCCACACAACCCAGAGGTCCTGCCGGGGGCAGCTCTACACATTTTATGAGATTCTTCCAGGTCAATCCTTTGTTCTCCATGGACCAACATTTCTGTGGAATTAGTTTCTTAAAAGTTGCAAGTTGTCTCTGACACCAGTTAAGTTTGAAACCCTGGAAATATCATATAGAGGCAGGAAGCAGGCTGGGGACAAGCTGAGGGGGCTGCCACAGCAGCGTGCTTGCCCACCTGGGCCTTTGGTGTGTGTGTGTGTGTGGGGCACTGGCTCACCTAGGCTCCCCAGAGGAGCCTAAGAGCAGAAGCAAGTTAAGATGTGAAGAAAACAACAGGAAATTTCACTCAAGCTGGCTCTGCTCCTGCAGTTGGGGAGACTCCTTCCCATTTGTGCTAAAGCCAAAAATGGGAAGCAAACGCCATGAATTAAAAATATGTGCCAAATATTTAGTCAGAGGTACTGACTTTTGGTTACTGTGTGGTCTTGACACCCAGTCCTATAGATGGGCTTGCCTGGCCTGGATGCTGGGGGCCTCTGTGACCACCCAGCTGGAGCACACTGCCCACTCCCCACTTGATGCTCAGCTCCTGCCTCCTGAGAGTCCTCTGCTCAACAGAGTGAATAAAATTCTTTCTGGACAACTTTTGAAATTAGTTCTCAACTGTGTGGCTGGGGAAGGGAGGGAATCCTGAGACCTTGTCCAAACGAGGGACCTCTGAAGAAGCCCTAAGCTGAGCCAAACCTGGGGCTTTGGCCCCTCCCTTGGTGGGCCACAGCCACCTGCCAAAGCAGCCCTTATAGTGCCAGGCTGGTCATCCTCGTCAGCACCAGCTTTTTGTCCTCTAGCCTGGTGGTGGGAGTTGTAGCTTTATGTGGCAACACAGTGCAAAGGGTTCTATAATTTCTGTACAACCAAGTGAATCTCGAGAATAAGCTTCTTGAGGTTCCTCCATCCACTTTCTGGGGTGTTTGGTGACAGTCAGCGGTAGTGCCTCAGGTAGACCAGTTTCTGGGGAGGGAACTTCTCCCTGCAGAGGGGACACTGCGCCTGTGGGGGATGGCAGGGTCACTGACAACACACGGGCTGCCCCCTTCCTGCTGAACCCATGATCTGCAGCTCAGGACCATGGAACAGCCTTCCCCAGTTCTGACAGGGTGGTGGTGCTAGGCATGGTCAGTTCTGGCCCACAGCAGCTGTGCCCCTGGACACTCAGGATACCACACAAGGGGCTCCTCATTCACCCTCTGCACCTGTGGACCACTGGTGCTGGGGACCTTCCTGTTGGGCTTATTCTGCTGCCCGAGCTTCATTGTATCTGCCCAGCAGTGCTTGGGCAGGCAGCTGTGGAGGGCTTCAGGCTTCGTCAGGAAGACAGATGTTGGGCCACATGAACTGCTCTGAACCCTTTCTTTTAGGTCTTCCCACCAGATCCCATTCTGGACGCACCTTGGTCCTACCCGCTGGGACAGGGCTCCCTCTGCACTGCTGTGCACGAGTTCCACATGGTACACTGGGCTCTCAGAAACGCCCATCCCGCTGGCATTACTGAGTCTCTTGGGCGTGTTTCCAGAAGAATGAGTTCTCCTGTCCTTGTCCTGCTCCATGATGTCCAGGGCGCCCTCCCTAAGAGCTCTCTGGCTAGAGCCAACTCTGTAGTCCCTCCCGGCAAGGGAAGTGTCCCGCTGCCTAGGGGATGCAGCATGTGCACTCTGCCACTCAGTGCCTGTCCTGCTAGAAGTGGAGTCCAGCATGGACACAAGGATGCCCTGGTGGGTGCAGCCTGGCAGGGCAGGGTGAGGGCAGTATGGCCTGGGCCTTGTGCTCACCACATGCCTTCTGCTCAAGGTCTCAGCCAAGACTGGGCAGGTGAACACATGCACTTCTACCTAAACACGGCTCCACGCCTAACTGACCTGGGCACTTTTAGAAGAGGCCACCCTCCACCCCAGACAGAGGGACGTTTAGAAGGGCTCGGGCTGGCCACACACCTTGGTGCTGCACCACTCAGTGATGCACTCCCAGCAGAAAAGGTGGCCACAGGGAGTGGCTGTCGCGTGCCTGCGCTCCTCCAGGCACAGGGTGCACAGTGGTGCGTGGGAAACGGCTCTGTCTTCCAGGGAGCTCCTGGGGAGGGCAGGGCAGTCGAGGTCAGAGTGCTGTCCAGTTCTTGCGGTATCCCCAAGCACCCCAATAGCCCTTGCGCACCTGCGGTGGGACAGATTGCGGTGCAGCCTCCACTCCTTCCTGGCTCGCCGCCTCTGCCTGAAGCCGTACAGCTGCAGCCCCACGGAGAGTGCCAGGTGCAGCAGGGAGACGATCCCCAGCAGCCGGTAGCTTGCACGAGCCCGTGGGTCCTCTCCTGACAGGTGGTGGATCCGCAGCTGTCAAGGTAGGTGGCCCCAGAGCCATCAGCACCCTGAAGGGGACCTGACTCCAAATCTGCGAGAGAGCCCCTGTTCTGTCAGGCCCAGGCCTCCCAGGGTGCTGGGAGTGCCCAAAGAATGAGACCAGGCCTGGGGGTGGGTTTGGGGAGACTCGGGAAGAGGCCCTAGGCAGGAGAATGACTGCTGGCCATCCTCAGCATAATTGGGGTGAGCCTGAGGCTGGACAGGACAGGGGAGTGGGTGAAGATTCTGCGGTCATCCAGTAACCGCCTTTTGGGGAGAAAAGGGACTAACTGGAAAAGGGCCAAAGAGAAGCTGAGGGGACATGGAGCCGGACATGTGGACATTCCTCACCAGCTGCACTGTTACAGGGACAGACATGTCCCTATTTTAGCAAGGTATATGGCTCTCTGACCCTACACACACTCCCAGTCTCTCCTGTACCTAGTAATGTAACTTATGGCCATGTTACCTGAAGAAAAAGCCCATTGGCCCTAAAGTGGAGACAAGTCAATTCAGCCAGATAGGCATCTTGGGCCAGAGTGGGAGCACATATAGAGGTGGCAGACCCCAAGGCCATCCTGGCCCCGCTGCCCTTATGAAGAGGAGCCCCATGCCTGCCCGGTGCCTGGCCAACAGTGGCCCTGGAGGGGGGAGAACAGCCACTCAGCAAACTACCCAGATCCTGCAAGGCGTGAGGACCTACTACATACCTTCAGGTCTGGGTGCACTGAACATTGAGACCCCACCACAACTCTGCAACTGATCCTGGTGACCTGCTTTCATGTGGGGTGGGGCAGGCAAGATTGAGAGGGACCTGGGAGGGGCTCAAGGCAGCAGTGCAGTGGCCAAAGAGAGTACTGGGGTCCTACTATTCCTCCCTGGACCAAGACCAGTCCACCAGTCCCACCTGTCACCCTTTAACTCATCCCCTTCAGGATGTCACCCTGAACCCTGGGCATGGCCAACATGACCTCCCTTCTGAAAACTCAGGTAGCATTGTAGCCCAGGAGGGAGGGCACCAAGGCTGGGGGCAGAGAGATGCTCCATGGGTGCCAGTGGAGAGCCAGGATAGGAAGAGTTGGGGTGGCTGTCAGGAGCAGCAGACGATCAGTAAATGCAGATGAGGGAGGCCTGGCAGAGATGCTTCTACATGATCAACTGTTGGAGAAACATCCCTGGACCAAGACCCAAGACACTGCCCCTGTGCCAGGACTGCAGAACAGTGTGAGTGGGGCCCTGGGAACTGGGCTGGAGCCTGCACTCGGCACTGACTGGGACCACTTGCTCCCTCCCCAAAGCAATAAGATGTGCACAGCCGCTGTCCAGACCGTGCTGCAGATCTGCCCCAAGGCTGGACCAAGGTCTCTGTGTTTAGTGACCTACCCCACCTCCTGGCAGCCCTGCACAGGAAAAAAGACTTGCCCTACCCTTGGAGTGCATGGAAGTTGGGACTTCCCCAGGTCTTTCAGCAAAATGTAACTGAATAAAAACTGGTTTTCCAAGTAGAGGTCTCGTTCCCACCTCAGACTGCAGCACTTGACTGATGACATTATCACATAGACCACTAGCACAGACCCTGCAGCAGTGGTCTAGGTGTCCAGGTGGGGCCCTTGGCTCTTCTACTTACATAAGTGATCCCTGTGAGCCTCTTGGCCAGGTGGTAGAAGATGCCATGGATATAAAACCAGGCTATGTGGAGGCGATGGAGGCAGGCGAGGCCCTGTCTAAGGATGAAGGTGGCCCGCTGAAGTGTCCTCCTCTGTTGCTCGGTCAGGGTAGCCATGTGGCGACGAACCCATCGTCGTGTCCCTGACCGGCCACGCCCACTGGGCACCAGGCTACCCTGTGAGGGCCGCATGCTGTCACCTTCAGCCTGCAACTCCTGCTCCAGGGGCAGCAGGGCCTTGTCCAGCAGGTAGGGCAGGACTGCATGAAGTGTGACCAGCATACAACGGCGGAGCCTGGAGGGCACATGCCGCTGGGATGGGTCCACCTGGATGATGCCCACATACTCCTCCCCAAGCGTCTGGTAGCCTAGAAGGACAAGGACAGGTGTGCACTGATGCAGGGACAGGCTCCTGTGGTCAGCCTGTCCTCAGCTTCTGTACCTGAGCATCAGTCCATAGTCCCACCTGTTACCCTTTAACTCATCCCCTTCAGAATGTCTCCCTGAACCCTGGGCATGGCCAACATGACCTCCTTATGACCTCAGGGACACTCAGGCTGCCCTCAGCTCCTGGGATCTGGCCTGTTATGATTGGGATCTGGAAAGTCCCCCAGATTTATATGTTGAAGGTTTGGTCCCCAATGTAGCGATAGGGCTTTTGGGAAGCAACTGAGGCACTAACCCACTGGTAAGTTTATAGCTGAGTGGGCTACTAGGAGCTGGGGCCTAGCTGGAGGAGGCAGGTCACTAAGGATATTCCTTGGCCTCTTCCTCTATTCTCTGCTCTGCTTCCTGGCGGCTACATGTCTAACAGCTCTGCTCCTTTACATGCTCTCCACCACGGTGCTCTGCCTGCCTAGAGGCCCAAAGCAACGGGGCCAAGTGAGCCAAAATAAGCCTTTCCTCCTTCAAGTTGGACATTTCTGCTTTTGTTGCAGCAATGAAAAGCTAACACACCTGTGCTCCCTGTTCCCCAGGTTCTGGTCCTCTTCAGAGCCTGTGCTTGTTCCCCTTTTCTCCCCTGCTGCCCCTCTACTCCCTGCCCATGCAGTAGGACTCAGTCTTGTTGCTCCCTACCTCCCAAATACTCCAGTGCAAACCCAGACCTGGCTCACTCCCAAATACCCGGCTTCCAGGTCAGCTGCCTAGCAGATATCATCCCTAATTCACTGCTAACCAACAGGCAGCTTCCAGACCACCTGGGAAAGCCTGCTCCCCACTCCCTGTCTCCATGGAAAACCATGCTGGCCCTCCTATTCTTGAGGTCAAGCCCATAGTGCATCCTTGACATCTCTTCCTGTGTGTCTCCCTGCTTCTACCTCTGCCTGACCTCTCCCTTCCCATGTCCTTGCAACATCCCTACCTTTCAGAGGAAAAGCTAAAAGATCACAAAACTACTGTCTCTCAGGGGCATCCCCAGCCTTCTAAGGAGGCCTCCTTATCAGGGTCTTCTTGGCCCTGGGAAATGCTCTTTCTCAAAACTGCCCTTTCCCCTAAAGAGCTCATCACCTCCCACAATACTACACAATGCAGTTATGTGGTGTTTATAAGCAACCAGAGCATTCCAGGGTGGCAGGACACCCCTGGGTGGCCCCCTTCTTTACAACTGGCTGGCATTTAGCGTGTGTTCAGTGATCTTTGCTGGGTCCCAAAATGGAATTGGCAATCCTCAGGGCCTATCAGATCTTTGTAAGGATGACCATCACGCTTGACCTTCTCACTCCCCCATCAGAGATTACTGCTAGCACCCCTGGGACTCGAGTGACCACTGTGACCCACTTGTGTCACCAAGGTAGCCACTGAAAAAACCACCACCTTGGGCAAAGTCCTGGAAGAAGGTCTCCAGGGACAAAAATGATGGAGGGCAAGGCCCCTGGCTGGGGGTTGAGCCCTGGGCTCTGGGGAGTCCTGGGCAGCTCCTCCTCTGGTCTGTGGTCCCTTCCTTCCTGGGACTGCATGTGGGCTAGTTTCAGGAGCTTCTCACTCTACCTGGAAGCCCCCATTCCATCCCCATCCTTTGACTTTGACTTGGGTGGGTTGTGGATCCCTCAGTGCCAAAGGCCTGCTGAGGGTGGTACCTGCAAGTGTGGTGAGGCCAAAGTAGGCTATGTCTGACAGCAGCTCGATCTCTTTTCTCCACTCCAACCACTTCTTTGCACCTGAGAAGAGAAAAACACATCATTCCTGGGGAAGTGGTGGGGTCCTTTAAGGGTGAGGGCCCACAAACTTCCCCAGGTGCTCAGTGCCAGATCAAGTTCCTCCCCTTCCTGCAAGCTGAGAAAGCCCTCAACCACCCTTCTCTTCTGGCCTCCCTTGGCTCTTCCTCCTCCTGCCTGGGCCTGCGGCACAGACCCCTCCTGGAAGTACCCGCTGCAGCTGTCGCCCGCTCCAGGGCCCGCCGCCCCAAGGCCCCAGTCCAGGCAGCGCTGGGCCACAGGCTGGAGGCCGCCTGCGCGGTCACGCCTCGCTCTCCAGCTGCCTGGCCGAGCGATCTGGACCTCCCCTTGCCCGCCTGTCGCGAGAGTGACGCCCACAGGTCCGATCTGTGGGGACGTTTCTAGAGTAAACGGGTGACCTTTGGACAAGCACGGAGAACAGCGCCCGGCACAGAGTACGACAAAGTGTTTGACAAATAAACACGCCACGTCCAAACGGCCTATTCTGACCGTCACCCTCTCGCGGCCGCCGACCCGGTCTCCAGGGCGGGGTGCCCGCTGCGGCCCGGGGGGAGCAGCGCCCTGCCGCCAGGGCCTGGGGCCGAGCCGCGGTGGCGCCGGCCTCTCCCGTCGCGTCCTCCCGGGCGCTCACCCGCCAGGCTGTGCAGGGCGCCGCCCGCCGCGCTCCGCAGGCCGCCGCGGTAGTACTCGTCCTTCTGCGCTGCGCGGATCACCTCGGGGGGGGCGGCAACCCGCGCCATGGCCCTAACTTCGCGACCTCGCACCGCACGCTACCCCCGTGGGCGTGGCCTGATGGTGCACGACGGGGGCTCGTCGTGCGGCGCAGGCCTTGTGCGTCACTCGGACAAGGGCGTTGCTTGTGGAGAACTTGACAGGGACTAGACCGAGCGCGCAGCGGGGCGGGGCCGGGGTGGGCGGGAGGCGGGGCCTGCGGAGAACTTGACAGGGACTAGACCGAGCGCGCAGCGGGGCGGGGACGGGGCGGGCGGGAGGCGGGGCCTGCGGAGAACTTGACAGGGACTAGACCGAGCGCGCAGCGGGGCGGGGCCGGGGCGGGCGGGAGGCGGGGCCTGCGGAGAACTTGACAGGGACTAGACCGAGCGCGCAGCGGGGCGGGGCCGGGGCGGGCGGGAGGCGGGGCCTGCGGAGAACTTGACAGGGACTAGACCGAGCGCGCAGCGGGGCGGGGACGGGGCGGGCGGGAGGCGGGGCCTGCGGAGAACTTGACAGGGACTAGACCGAGCGCGCAGCGGGGCGGGGCCGGGGCGGGCGGGAGGCGGGGCCTGCGGAGAACTTCACAGGGACTAGACGGAGAACGCAGAGCGGGGCGGGGCCGGGGCGGGCGGGAGGCGGGGCCTGCGGAGAACTTGACAAGGACTAGACGGAGAACGCAGAGCGGGGCGGGGCCGGGGCGGGCGGGAGGCGGGGCCTGCGGAGAAGCGTGCCGGGGGCGAGACCAGAGGCAGGGTGAGAGCTCGAGGCGCGCGGGCCCTAGGATGGGCGGCGGACACCCACCACTGCCCGGAGCCTCTGGCTAACTGAGCTGGGCTCGCGGAACGTGCGCTGGGGAGCCCTGGGACGACGGTGACCGTCAGCCGCCAGCGCCCACCCGGACTCCTGACTCTTCCCAGCCGCTCTGCTCTCGGGAAGGGACGGATGGACCTAGGCGCGTGCTAAGGTCACACGCCAGCACGCCAGCGGGGTTGGCGCCGCCACAGGCCGCAGAGGAACCTCGTGTCTGGGCGGCCTGCTGGGGGTCCGGGGGTCGGAGAGAGAGGAAGACGAGTCCGGGAGAGGGCAGATGGCCGGGCAGAGAGGGGCGGGGCACAACGTGAGGGGCGGGAACGCGGGAGGGACGAGTGGGAGGGGCGGGGACAAGCTGGGAGGAAGGGGCGGGGCACGACGGGAGGGACCGGAGGGACGGGAACAGGGGGACAGCGTGGCTCAGGAGAACACTCAGCGAGTCCACAAGTTTCTGGCCAACTCTCATGCAACAGATTGAAATGCATTTCTTTGTTGGTCCAAGGCCGTTCTAGTCCGCAGGTCCACGGGGGGGGGTCTTGTTTCCTTGATTCATGAGCTCAGTTTTAGGGTAGGTGTATGAGGTGTGGCCCACTCTGGGCACCCTTCACCAACCAGTCCCTGCACAGGAATACATTTTCCTGATTCTCTTAGGGGCACGATGAGTTGAAAATCCCAGTCTCAAGGAGGGAATTCTGGTCCTCTAGGACCAGAAACAGTATCCAAGTGTCTGTTCCCAGGGAGATCGGGCTTAAGGGCACCCCTGATTTTAAGTCCCAGATCTTGGCTCCACTATTGAATGGTGCATCTAATCCTCAGTTTCCTTATTTGTTTTGGTGCACTAGTGCATGCAATAGTGCACCCCAGGTCTCTGTCTCCTCACAAGGGACCGAGCCCAGGGCAGCCAGCAGGTGGCGCTGCCAGTCCATCTGCTCTTTTTAAATCTTGTAGAATTTTTGGGGTTTAGGGAATATTCCTCCAAAGAGTGAACCAACTCAAAATGTGGGCCTCAGTGCACAGGAAAAGAGTAGGAAGGTCCTAATGTGGGCTCTCAAAGGAAAGAGAAAGTGAGAAAACAGAATGGGCACCCTTGCCACATCCTAAATCAGTTTTCCATGCCCGAAGGCCGGCTTCAGGACTGGGAGTCCTGTCTGTTGCTCTGGGTTCCAGGTTATGGAATGGGGTGGGGACAAGAGCTGTTGCAGGGCAGAGGACATCTGCCATTGCTTCCTCCCTTAGGTACCCCATCAACTCTCTCTTGGCTCCTAGGACTGATGGCAGGGAGGTACAAAACCTTGTGGAATTCAGCAAAGGCAGCCATAGGCATGGGGCAGAAGTGACTGAAGTCCAGTCCTGTCCTCCCGACTCTGACATCTGCTTCCTGGGCTTCAGCAGGGGATGACCTCAGCCTTCAAGCCAGGTGTCTTTCCCATCTTCCCACCAAGGTGAAATGCACTGATGACATTGCACAAGGGCATCCTGGGCTGGCCGCTGACTTCTCCAGCAGGGCCCTCCCAGGCCCTTTTTCGTTCACGAGGAGTGTTCACACACAGTCCTGGGCCTCAGTTTTGGTCTGTGGAACAGGAACGTATGGTTAGATATGAGGTACCCCCCAAAAGCTCATGTGTCAGACAGTAAAGAAAGTTTAGAGGTGAAATGATTGGGTTCTGACAGCCGTGACCTAATCAGTGCATCAATTCACCGGAATGGATCAGCTGGGTGGTAACTGTAGGCAGCTAGGTGTGGCTGGAGGAGGCAGGTCACAGGAGCGTGCCTTTGGGAGTTATATTTCTTCCCTGGTGAGCAGAGCTCTCGCTGCTTCCTGGTTCCAGGTCCTGAGCTGCTTTCCTCCTCCACGCCCTTCTGCCCAGAGCAGGGAGTCAGCTGTCTGTGGACTGAGACCTCTGAGACCATGATCCCCAAATAAACTTTTCCTCCTTTAATTGTTTTTGTCACATCTTTCAGTTGTAGTGACAAATAAGCTGACTAACACCGGGAGGAATTGTAATGATTAGCTAACACTTACTGAGAGCTTCCTAGGCTAGCGGCAGGCTCCTGACTCGTCTGGATCCTGTGGAGAGGCAAGCTGAGTCTGTGGGTCTGGAGCAGTGATGTGGAGGCTGCAGGAGCACTGACCACCCCTAAAAGCAGCATCCTCAGCTCTTGCCCCAGTCAGTGGTTCCACTTTCTCCAGTGGCACCAGGTTTCTCGTTGTCCCACCTAATGTCCTACCTCTGGGATGCTCTTTGTCCTCTGGTTCTAACAGAGTTCAACCAGCGAGAAGGCCAGAGCCTCGGAGGTCAGGGAGTGGGGAGGGCCAGGGAGGGCAGCCCTGGTGCATGTGCTCTGCACCTGTTCCTCTTTTGTCCCCATCCCCAGCGCCAGCCAGTGGGAGAGTAGAAAGGAGGTTTCAGAGTAGGGGTTGCTGTTTTGGTGGCTACTGTATCCCTCACTGTGGGGACAGGGCCTAGCATACCGAAAGGGAAGGAAGAACAAGATGAGTCTATTTTCCCTGCACCCCCCATAGCAACCCAGGTGGTTGCACCCTGGGGGCACACCTGCCCTGGGATCAGAGGAGGTGCTCCTAGGCGATCCTTCGCAGGCCCCTGTGCTCCTGGAGGAGCATTCTCTGCAGGGACAGTGAGGGCAGGGCTGCTGCCTAGGCCCTGCCTGGATGATGGCTTCTTAGTTCTGTGTATGGGGTCCAACCCGGGAGGCCTGTCCCACCAGCCCAGGAAGGCAGGGTGGCAGGTCTGGGGCTCTGCAGAAGCAGGCACCCAGGGCACAGAGCAGGGGTACCACTGGTGTCCTCTGTGGGAGCCCCAACCGAGGTGGCAGTTGGTTCTAGCCAAGTGTCATTCCCTTCTCTTCAGCTGTAAATGGGTGAAAGGACTGAGGCAGAGCCCTGCCCACCTGACCTGAGGTCCAGGGACAGGACTGTTGGGGTGTAGCTCTGGGAAGGAGGCTCCTTAGCAACAAACACTGGCCCCACACCTGGAGATAGTGTCCTGCACCCAGCAGGGGAGCCCTGGGAGCCTGTGCTGCCCCGTGTGCTGCAGGTCAGGAGCCCTGGAGGTACTTTAGGGGTGGGCACTGAGGAAAGGCAGGCATTCTGGGCCCTAGGAAGGGGTGTGAGGCCCTAGCACTCAGGGAGACTCGGCCTGGCCAGCCTGGCCAACCTGGTAGGCGGAGGCTTCCAGGAGTCCCTGTGAGAAGGCCTGGTGGCCCTCCACAGTGCCTCGTCAGGACCCTTGTTCAGTGAAGTCAGGACCAGGGGCTGAGTGAAGAGCCTTGGTCTGGGGGCTTGGGCTACCCTGAGACGTGACATGGTACAGTTCTGGAGGCATAGGTGGCCAGCACATGTGCTTGGCCAGCGCCAGGGTATAAGAAGGGATAGAAAGACACAGATTTCTGGTGGAACTGTGAGTCTGACAGAGCAGAGCCAGCCTGGGGACGTGACACTGGGGTGGGAAACAGCCTGGGGGCTGAGGAGGGGGGGCTCGCAGGGGCTGTGCCTAGTCAGAGGCAGGCATGGTGAACCAGGTCTGTCCAGGCCCACACCTGCGCCCTCTCTTTACCCGCTGCTGGGGGTGGGAGCAGGACCTTGTTGAGGGGAACAGGGACCCCACATGTGTGTAGCCATCGACCTGAGCTGGGCTGGTTGATAATGAAGGGCTGGACAGAGGGTCCAGAGATCTAGGAAGACTTCTGGAAGTCTTGGGATGAGGGTGAGCAGGGGTCCGTCCATGCAGGAGGCACCGGAGAAGCTTGCTGGCCAGGGGTGTTGGGCCGTGTGGGAGCTGAGGACACTCCAGGTCAGCTTTCCCACCGCCTGTGGACTGGAGGGAGGGAGGCTGGTGGCCCAGGACCTCATGGTGTGGGGCACCCAATGGGCACTAAGCAGGCCAGAGAAGCTGGACAGGAAGCAGAGTGGAGGAGCATCCATTCTGGACATGGGGTTTGGACAGCATTGGAAAGCCTGGTCCTGTCGTGAGGGCTCTTCCTAGACAGCGCTGGGGCCAGTATGGCTTTTCTGCAGATGGGTGAAGGGTCCTCTGGAGCTCTCTGCCTCAGCTCCCAGATCCTCATGGTTTAGGGGTGGGGCCTAGAGCCACCCATCCTGAAGAGAAGGGGGACCAGCTGCCACCTTTGTATGGTGGGTGAACTCGGATAGGTCCTTACCTTTCCCGGGCCTCACTCTCCTTGTCTGCCAGATGGGGACTAGGGGTCTCACCCCCCATCCCCCAGTTATGGGAGAGTCTCAGAGACTGCACACATGGACCCCCTCCTGGCCATCCAGGCCCCCCTGGCTCAGGGTTTGCTGGGAAGTGGCTGGTGGGAGGTGAAAGTCTCAGACTGGAGAGTACGGGTCTGCTGGCCTTTGGTGGCAGTAGTCCAGGGTGTGATGAGGAGAGGATGAGCCAGGGACATCTGCGTCCTGGTCCTGTTCGAGTGCAGAGAAGTGAGAGTAGGGAGTGAATGGTCAGGCCCTATGCAGTCCTACTCCAGGAAGAGAGCACCAGAAAGGTGCGGGGAGGGGTCAATGCCCAGGACCTGGGCCCTCCCATTCCAGCGTGCCAGCAGCGCCCGGCCATGAGCCTGGTGCAGACAGGCACTCGGGAATGAGTGCGGAGCTGCCGTTGGCAGTGTGGAGATGCACAAAGTGGGCTGAGGTAGAGAGGACTGGCAGCTTCCAGCCACTCCTCTGCTGGCCTCGGATTCCCAAAGACCAGCACTGGGTATTCCAGCTTCCCAGAGGAGGAAGCAAAGCTCTCAAGGCTGAAGCATCCCTCACCTTAGGTGGGAGTCCAGGAGCTGCCTGCAGGGTCGCACCTAGGTCCCAGTGCCCCTGGCAGAACTCCCACCAGGACTTCTTTGAGCAGAGGGAACAGGGCCCTGTGCCCAGAGAGCTGGCTTTCCGGGTCTGGCGGAGTCCAGTCGTCAGGCTTGGAGGCCTGCTTCCCTGGGCTCTGGCTATCTTGCATGACAGCAGGGGCTCCGGATCTTCCTGCCCAGCTGCTGGAATGAGAGGGCTCGTGGCCACAGGCTCAGCATTACCTCACCCCCCCCCCCCCCCCCCGCTTTCTTGTGCTCTTTTCCTGGAACAGGACTGCATAGTGCCTGACCACTCACTCCCTGCTCTCACTTCTCGGCCCCAGAAACTTCAGGATGAAGATTGTCATTTGATGCCCCCTGGGGCAGTAGGGGCACCTGAGAAGCTGTTCTGTGCAGGATCCCCCCAGCCAGGCAAATGCCCCTTTAGTCCCCAGGGCGCACCCCGAGTCTCCCTAACACTGGGCCCCAGTGGGATGCCTCCTTTGGAGCAGTCCAGCCAGGACCTCTGGGCCTGCTCTCCTTGTCTTCACAGGCAGGTTGGACACGCTGTGTACTTGCTGGAGTGGTTTCTGTGTGCCTCTCCATGTTCCAGGAGGGTCTGGAGAAGTCTTCCTCAAAGCTGAAGGTTGAATGGGCTGCCCGCCCCCCAAGCAGCTGCTCCTGGGCAGAAGGTCAGGTCTCCCGAGCTCCCGCCCAGCCCCTGGGGCAGGCACGCAGGGCAGAGGGAGCCTGTGCAGCCCCCGCACAGCAGGCCCCTCTGTTCCCCTCCTGGGCCCAGTGTCCAGCCGTCCCAGAGTGGAAGCCCTGGCCTTGGACTCTGAGACCCCTGGACTCCAGGGGGTGAGGGTGGGTCAGCCTGACTCTCCGGGTGGCCTCCCAGTGGAAGAGGAGCTAGGAAGTGAGAAGAACGTGGGATGTGGACTGCTCCTGCCGTCCCTGCTGCAGATGAGGCTCCCTGGGGAACAGGCTGAGGTGGTCCTGAAGATCCCGCACCTCCAGAGAGGGCATCCTGGCCCCTGGGCTGAGTCTGCAGCTGGACAGCACCAAGGTGGACATGGGAAGCTTTCCTGGGGTCTCACTGGGCCTCGCTCACCTACTTGGATCCAGGGGCCCTGCAGGGGGGCAGCAAGGGTCCCCCCAGGCTCAGGCAGCGGGAGAAGGCACAGAGCAGAGGTCAGGTCCAAGGTCACTCAGCGTGATGCATGTCATGCCATCATCTTCAGTTAGGTGCCAGGGTCTCTCGCTGTCCCCAGAGCCCTGGGCTGGGGGGGGGGTACGCAGAGGGCATGTCCTAACCCCCAGGGCTGATGACTGGCCTGTCTCTGGCTTGTTCTGAATGCCGTGGACCATGGTGAAGCCAGCACTCTGTTCTGCTCCTCAGCTGGGCCAATCAAAGCCTGGCCCTAACACCAAGGCTGGGAAGTGCAGTGGGCAGGGCCTCAGCAAGGATGTGGGCAGCCATGCTGCTGGGTGGCTTGGCCTGTGCAAATAGGAGTGAGGAGTGTCCTGCTGCTGTCCCTCTCCTGTCTGCGCCTGTGTGTGCGACTCCATGTGGGTGTGCCCTCGCTGCCTGATAAGCCCAGCCCCAGCCCCGCCCAGCTCTCTGCCCAGCCCTGCCTGCACGGAGGACATTCTGGAGTGAACTGTCTGTTCATTATCAGGAGGACCAGCTGGTGCTGCCCGCTGCACCCAGATGTCATTCCCAGCACTCCCTCGCTGCCTCAGGAAATCACACCCCCCATCCTTCCTGTCCCCTGCTTGGGGACACCCTCCTGGGAGAACCTCACTTGACCCTGCACCATTGTCAGTCCCAAGCTGTGGGCCTGTTTGTGTGTGTTCACCTGGACCCTCCACACAGGCTGTCCAGGCTGTCCCCAGGGCCTGGCCTTCATGTGGAGGGTCTGCCCAGCGCAACCTTCCTCCCCCGGGGTGTCAGGCTGCCCTGTTCTTTGGCTGTTCCTGTGGCCTGCCCCTGAGGCCCAGGTCCTGCCCCATCTTGGCCACCCTGTTAAGGGGGCCTGCCATTGGGTTTCCATGATTGTAAGAGAACAGTGTCCAGAAGAGAATGAAGGGAGCCGGCGCTGGGCTGTGTGGACGCCGGTGGTGGGCTTTATGCCAAGGGTCTTTGATGGTGCACTTTCCTAGCCTGGCTGCCCGAGAGGAGAGGGGTGTTCAATTTGTTGTTGACTAAGGAGCCACCCAGCAGTGGGTAAGGGTGCCACTGTTAGTCTCCTCTGAGGACAGAAGGACAGGGAGGAAGCAGGAAGCAGGGAGCAGGGGTGGGTGCCCACAGCTCTTTAGCCTTCACCTACTGGCTCCTGTGCAGCTGCTGATTCTGCTCCCGTGCAGGTGATAGCCTGCCTCAGGGCCTTCGCACATGCTTCCCCTCTGTCCACAGACTGCCCACCCTAGAGGGCTCCTGCTCACAGGTGAAGCCCAAGCCAGTGGGGCCCCAAGTCCCCTCTGAGCCCCTTTGTGCCCTCCCCTATATGGGCACTGCCTCCCCACTAGCCTGGGTGCTGCTCTGGGGTTAGAGGTGTTTCTCAGCTGCACAAATCAGGTCTCAGACTGAGCTCTGACCCAGAGACCCCACCTCTGCAGGGGGCCAGCATCACCTTGCAGCCCTCTCTTGGTTGATGGGTGAATGGACTGGTCATCCCCCTCTGCTGTCATGCCTGGCTGGTTCCCGCCTTGGGACCCATTCTAAGGAGTATTTCCCGGTGCCTTCCGTGGCTCGTAGCTTTCAGAGTGCTAAGTGCTGTGCTGCTGTAAGTATCTTGGTCAGTCTCAGCAGTGTGCGAGGTTTGGGTCTCGGATGCCTTTGCCTTCTTCATGTGCAGGGGTATTCTTTCCCAAGGGTGGCTGGAGCCAGCTCAGACCAGCGCACAGGAGCCTGCTGACAGTAATTTTGTGAGCGTGTTGTTGAACAACCATTATTAAAATCAAATTAAACTAATTACATATGTAAAACATACAAATTACATAAAAACAAAGGTAATAAGCACTCACAGCGCAAGCCTTCCTCATGGTTTGCATCCTACTCTCATCTCTGGTCTTGTGTGCGTGTGACTCGGCTGTGTCTGAGCAGTGGAAATACTCTGCTCGCCTCTTCCCACTCGGGTCCAGCAGTCGAACGCTGATCCTCAGCTCCGGGAGCGGCAAAGGCACACCTCGGGGCTCCTCCCACAGGGCTGGCTGCTGGGTTGACTGGCCCACCTTGGTTATCTCGGATACCTACACATTAGAAAGCCCAGATGGAATTTAAGAACATTTATTTATGAAGCCTCGTTAAAAAATAATGCACAAATCCCATGTTAACATAATAACACATGCATCAACATTTTATAAAAAATAAACAGTTCTTGTTCAAAACTAAAAGCTAACTCAGTGCGAGTGACACGGCTGACGTTTCTGCACATCTCTCCAGCGTCTGGCGTGCAGGAACAGGTGGTCCCCCTGCCCTTCAGGCTCCCTCTCACGGCACAGTGTTTGGTTTGAGTGTCGGGAGACGTGGCTCCGCAGACCTGCCACCCTCCCACAGGGCAGTGGGTGTTCTTCCCGGGTGCTGCCCGCAGCAGGCCCTTGCCAGTCTCCCTTGTTCCTGTCCTCTCAGGAGGGATCGAACCCAGGGGCTCTACGCTGAGCCACACCCCCAGCCCTTTTTAACTTATCTTGAGACAGGGTCTCACTGAGTTGCCCACTCTGGCCTCAAACTTGGAATCCTCCCGCCTCAGCCTCTGGAGTTGCCGGGATCACAGGGTGAGTCACCGCACTCTGCACTCCTGCAGCGTGGAATCTGACACTATCGCAGGCTCTTTCTTAGGTTGCTACAGTAATGCACACTGGTCTGTTTTCCACCTCGAATGATCTTTCCCTATGTATGGTTTTTGGAATATGTCTGGTCGCCTGGAAAAGATTGGTTCACTGAATTACGAAGATTTTCCAAATGTCCACACATTTCATTATGTTATCCCAAAATCCTGTCAGCATTACCGCTGACCTCTGAGCAAAGCCTGGTTGCTTTGGAGCTGACAGTCACTGTGGTGGCCTCGAGTCTTGCAAAGTGCTCATTTTCACCTGAGCTTGAATCTGGAAGTCGGCCATGTCAGTTGTCACTTGCTCCTGTGGCTTCCCTGATTTTTGAGGGACAGCCTTGTTTTTTTTTTTTTTTTGAGACAGGGTCTCACTGTGTTGGCCAGGCTGGTCTGGAACTCTGAGCTCCTGGGGTGGCACCACCCCATCCCTGTGAATGTCCATACAAGCAGAAAGACAGCTCTTTTATTAGGAAAATGGTTTGGACCATATGGGTTCTGGGGACCGCAGGGTTCTGTGGGGGACACTTTGGGAAGCAGTGCTGTGTGGCCTGGGACCTGTGCAATGCTCTGATCTTTATCCTCTTCACTCGGCAACATGCTTTCAAGCTCTGTCCCTGTTTCTGTCCCTGACAGCTGCTCTCCCGCTCCAAGTGCCCGTGCCCCTGTGCACCCACTCCCCCTGCAGCAGGCCCAGGCTGCTGTGCATATCTTCCCTCCAAGCGCCCTCGGAAGCCCAGAGTGGCTTTCTCTCCACGCCTGTGCTCAGCCCAGTGACCTCCCTTGCCCAGGTCTTGCTTCCCTTGACAGATGCCCTTCTTCTGTCTCCAGAGATCTGGTGAGTGGAGCCAGCTCTGAGAGCCCCCACTGTCTGCATGGTCCCAGGGGCAGGGAGCTGGGTTCTCTGCTCATACATGCAGCTCGCTGAGCCGGGCAGTCAGGCTCCAACCTGGGCTCCTGCTGCTCGACCAGCTGGCACGAGGTGGCTGAGCTTGCCTGGGCCTGTGGCTTCTCAGGGCCGTCCCAGTCCTGTGTTCTCTGCACCCACTAAGTCCAGGGCTGGGCAGCAGGGCCTCACAGAGTGCCTCAGGATGGGGGAGGTGGGGAGGGCTCTGAGCAGCTGGTGGCTCCTGGGAGAGGGTCCAGCCCTGGGCTCACCCACTACGCCAAGGGCTCTGACTTGCCTCCTCAGTACTGGTTTATGGGCCGTGTTTCTCTGCGCCTTGAGACCAACTCCCAGCCTAGACATCATGGACGGGGTAGGGGTACAGGAAGAAATAGGCTCTGTGTGGGAGCAAGTATCGAGGGGCCCACTCAAGGCCGAGACCCTTCAGGGTGGGAGGGGGCTGGAGTGCGAGACCCTGGCTCCGGGGGCCCGGAGGGAGGTTGGGGAAGGCAGGCAGGCAGCCCTCTTGCTCTTGAAGAGGGTCAGTCCTTGGGGGCTTGAGGCAGCAGGTCAAGGGGGCCCTGCATCAGGGCTATCTGGGCCCCATTAGCCGCACCAGTTGGGTGGGGGTGGGGTCTTGCCGTTTCTGCACCTCAGTGTCTTTCTTTGGGGAATTGGATCTGTCCATGGCCTAGATACCTGGCAGGGCCTGGGCAGGAGGGAAAGGAGTCCTCTTTGACCTTCCCCTTCCCAGAGGCTGGGGCTTCCACCGCTGCCTTTCCCAGGGGGCTTCCCGAGCCAGGGATGCCAGTGAGGGTGTGTGGGTCTGCTTCCTGGGCGCTGACGCCGCAGGTGGGAGGCGGCAGGAGGAGGCTGCAGGAGGGCAGGCTGGGACCTGAGGTGGGCCTCCCTTGCACTCTTGGGGACGCTTCAGGTGCACTGGAAGCATCGGAAACGGTAGCAGCCAAGTGGCCGCCAGGACGGGGAGCCAGCTCAGGACCTGTGGCCTGAGCAGGCACATGTGTCCTCCCTGTGGGTGGAGCAGCGGGGGCCGCCTTAGAGGGGAGTCACTCCGTCCTTTAGGGGAGGGGTCAGCCAGTCTGCCGTGGGCTCACATCCTGGGCAGTAGCCAGGCTCTCAGGGCCTGGGCTGGTCTTCCTGGTTGAGCAAGGAAGGGTCAGGTGGACCTCTCCACCCTGTGCCCGGCTGGACCTGCGTGAGACCATCAGTGAGCAGTCGCCATGACAGGAGCCAGTTCCCCAGGGCTTGAGGTTGGCATCCGGGTCAGGATCCCAGAGGCCAGAGGCCGGAGACAGGAGGCACCCTCTCCTTAGCACAGGGGCCTGGGATCCTATGGGTTGGCCAGAACCTTGTGGTCAAGCAAGAGGAGCAGGCCTGGTCAGGAATGGCCCCGCAACAAGATCAACCAGAGATCCTCCTCCCTGGCCCCCTACCCACATGGGGCTAACCTGCTGTAGGGCCTGGGAGCCGTAGGGCATGGGTGGGAGTGAGGGGCACCACTGAAGCCTGGAATGGCTTGCGGGGCAGGTGGGTGAGGGGCTCCTGGTGCCAGGTGCATTGGGCCTGTGCCAATGGCTGACCTCATGGTCCTCACAGCCACACCTTGGCTTGTGGCGGCCGGCGTAGTGCAGTTGCCTAATTAGGTTCCCCAGTGCCAGCCCCGTGCAGCCCCACGCCTGGCCCGGGCTCTGGCAGGCGTGTCGAGGCACAGCTCCCGCTCCCACCGCAGCAGGAAGCTGACTCTCAGGCACCGGGCAGGCGCCAGTTTGGGACGGCGGCTGGAGGTGGTGCTGGCTGCACGGGCTGGTGGTCGAGGGGCTGCAGCAGTCCAGCTGCCTCAGGAGATCCTGGGTGGGGAGACCCAAACCTGTGGGTGAGCCTGGGACTGGTGCTGGGTCTGGGGAAGGAGGGAGGCCCTGGCAGGGGGCTGGCCTGGGCCTGTGGGAGGCCTGGTGCCCACTCGTTACGCTGCTGAGCCCAGGACCCCAGAGTGCGTGGCTGGCTAATCCCAGCTGACGCTGGAGGAGGGCAGCGTGGGCTGGAGGGCCTGGGGCCTGGAGCGTGTGGGTGAGGGAAGGCCCAGGGATCAGAGGGGAAGCAGGAGCCTGGCTTGAGGAGGGTGTGAGGCTGGGCTGGGAGCCTCCTTCCCACCTGGGCAGAGCATGACTCTGGGCATCTGGAGGGTCCAGGCCCCCGATGTTTGAAGCAAGGGCCAGAAAGCTCTGTCTTGGCAGGTGGGAGGGCTTCAGGCCCAGTGGCTAAGGCCTCTTCCTGGCCCCCGTCATTCTCTCTGTGGCTCTGGGTTGGGGGTAGAGAAGGAAGAAGAGATGGCCAGGAGGGCTCTGGAAGAAACTGGCCTGGGAGAGGCAGCAATGGCCAGGAGTGAGGAGGTAGAGAGGAAGGTCGGCGCGGGGGCGAGCGGGGCCTGGGGCTGGGGCCTGAGCAGGGCCTGGGGCTGGGGCCTGGGGCTGGGGCCTGGGGAGCAGGGTGAGAGGCTGTTTAGAGCCTGGGGTGCTCTGGAGGAGCAACAGAAGTTGGGTTCTGGAGCTCAGCCAAGCAGGCCGCCCTTGGCACATGGTTGCCTAGGAGACCCAGGATGGGGGTGGGGGCTTCGTGCACTGCAGGGGGGAGTGGTGACTGAAAGGGCCGAGACCGGACCTGAGTGACAGCAGAGGGCTGGAGAGAGGGCAGAGGGGCGCCCTCCAAGGGCTCCTGGGGTCTGGAGCCCAGTGGGGTCGTGGGTTTCAGGCAGCACAGGTACCTGAGCTTTGCAACCTTGCTTCTTTGAGGCTGGCTGGCCACTGTGAAGTGACCACTGTCTTGCTTTCCATTCTGGTCAAGCTCTGGGGAAAGTCCAAGCACCGAGAAACAGACTCTGGACACTGGGAGGAAGCGGGAGGCTTGGTCACTGGGGCTTTGTCTTCCTCTGCTACTCACCACCGATGTGAGGTCTTAGCAGGCACCCTGTGGGCCTTCAGGGGCCCTGCTCAGGGGCCTCCCCACTGGCCTGCACCCCTCCCAGGGGGCTTGGGAGGCGCAGTGGAGCTGGGCTGCCATCCAGCCCCCTCCAGCAGGGGCCGCCCTGGTCCACAGACTTCCCGTCCAGGGTTCTTCACCTGGCTGACCGCACTGACTGTTCCTCTTGCTCTCTCTAGGTGTGTGATGAGTGGCAGACCCAGACTCTACCAGACACCAGGGGCCCTGGGAGCAGAGGGTACTGAGAGCAGCTTCCCCTGCCTCCTGCTGACGGCCAGCTTCCTCTGCTAATCCAGGGCTGCAGCACCCCCACCGAGAGTCCTCCATCCCTCTAGGATGGCTCCCCCACCAGCTGGCCCCCTTGTCCCTGCTCCTCCACCTGAGGACCCAGGACCCAGTCTGGACAACAGGTGGCTTTTCCTGAATGCCAATGTCCTGCCTGTGGGTGAGTGAGGCCATGGGCCTAGGTGCTCTGCCCTGAGCTGGAGAGCACAGCTCTTTTCTGCCAAGGGACTGTCCTTATAGCCCAGAGATGATGTGATTCTTGTGATGTCAACTGGGAAGAAGGGGCCTCTGCCAGTTCCCCTAGAACAGGGGTGCTTCCCTGGGCGGGGTACACCGTGCAAGGGAGGCTGGTATGTACCTGGTGCTTCTTGAGGGCAGTCTATCTGGCTGGACACAGAGCACATGCTATGGCCCACCTGGGAGAAGGGTTTGCCTAGCTCCTGGGGTCAGCTCTCTGTCCGTTACGCATTGCCTGGTGCCTGGGCACAGGCAGAGGGCATCTGGCCCTGCGGTGGGGGGCTTCTGGTCAGGTGGATGCTCAGGAGGTGGCGGCCGGCCCTCTCTGCGCCCGAGTTTCTGTTTGCCTGATGCTCTGTGGAGGGGCAGGTCTGCCTCTGCCTGCTGGGTGTGTGCGTGTGTGTGCACCCTGCACCCTGTGCTTGCAGAGCCGGCTCCGGCTTGCTCGTCCCACATTCTCCAGATGTGCCTGGACAGGCCTCTGCACCGGGGGTGGGAATGTGTCTGCCCAGCTGCACAAAGTTCCTGTTGGGCTTGGGCCGTCACCACAGCTCTGCCTGCAACTGGACACCAAAGAAGGGGCAGCTGGATGGGGGAGGGAGGCAAGCAGAGCCCTCCCCATGGCCCTGTGGGGGAGCCAGAGGCCCTGGGTGCAGACATGGGGCCAGGTCCAGGTCCAGGTCCAGGAGGAGGCACTCCTGTCAGTACCACCTCGTCACTGCCCTGCCCCTGTCCCCTCCCCATGCCTGGTTGGCTACTCTGAGATCAGGTAGGTCTGCTGTTGGGTGCCTGGCCCTGGGGGGGGGGTACCCGATCTGGCCTGGAGGTCTTTCCAGAAGGCTCCCTGAGGTAGCCCCACTGAGCAGTGGAAAATTCCCAACTGAGAGGGCAGGACTGTCAGGTGCCCTGGCCGGCCCATGGGCAGGCCAGCTGCTGCCTGGAGGTCATCCTGGGCAGCGCAGCAGCTGCTGGCTTCTCTCTGCCAGTGTGGTCCCTTCTTGGTGCAGACTGAAGTGGGTCCTGGTCGTTGGACAGCACCTGTCCTACTGACGCAGGCTCAGTTTCTGGGCCATCAAAAGGCCCACGTGTGTGCCGGGTGGGGTGGGGTCCGCCAGGTGGGTTTAAATGGAGCCTCGCATGGCTGGGGGCCTGCCCCAGGCGCTCTTCTTGGACTCCTGGCTTCTCCATCCATGAGGGGTCCGGCTGAGGCGGCGAGGCCACTGAGAGGCAGGAGCTGGGCCTCCACCCTGGCCCCTGGCAGGCCACTCCAAGGGGAGAACTGAGCTCTGGGGCTGGGGCGGGGCAGGGGCAGTGCTGGAGGCTGCTCCGCGGTCCTTCAGGCCATGGCCGCCAGGCCCCATGCAATTTGTCCGACCTGGTTCTGGTGTGTGGTGGTCATGGGTTTCATTTAGAGGGGTTCATCCACTGCAGACCAACGGGTGGGGACGTGTGTGAGCTGCTGGCAGGTGGGCAGGTCTGGGGCTGGCAACCCTGCCGTGTGGCTATGGCCTCCTTGCCAGAGGAGCGGGGTGTGCTGCCCTAGGCGGGGTCCCTCCCTGGCCCTGACTGGTCACTCATCAGGCTCTGGGATCATCACCACCTCCTCCTGGCACCCACCCCCTGGTACCACTGGGGTGGTCAATGGCAGAGGCAAAAGTTTGGAACTGGGGGGTGCTGAGTTGCAGAGACATGGGGCACTCCCTGATGGGCGGTGGGTCCCCAGCTGACCTCCCAGGGAGCTGTCAGGGCAGCCACTCTCTTTCCAAGTGGCCTCCTTCCTCTTCCCCAGGGTGGCAGAGGTGGGTCGCCTCTAGGCAGCTGCCCCGCCTGCTGCCCCCTGCCTGTGTCTGCCTGTGTCTGCCCACCTTCCATGAGGTGGGGCTGCGTCCCTCTGAGAGGAGCTCACAGCTGGGTGGCTCTGCAGTGGACAGTGCCCGGTGGGCTGGCGGGGGCTCTTTAGGCTGCCCACATACTGAGCCAGCAACGCAGAGGGCTCCTTCTACTCAGGCCTGCCAGATGAGACCCTGCCTCAGCCGCTCCTGCGCTCCTGGTCGGTGGCAGGTAGGGCTGGCTAAAGCTGCAGAGCCGCCAGACAGTGGCCTCCACTAACCCAGGGGCACACAGCTGACCGGGAGGACCAGCACTCAGACTGCCACTGATGGGACAGTCTCCGGGGGTCGATGGCATGTGTGCCAGGAATGCTGGCCAGTGCCCTCCTCGCCCTGGAAGTGCCAGGGGAGGAGGCTCTGGCCATCAGGGCTGCGGGCCAGCTGGGGTGCGTCCCTCTGTTAGAGCTGGAGCTGGCCCTGAGGCTGGGGGAAGGGAGTCCACCCAGGACATGTGCCCCCAGGGACTTTCCCATTTCAAAGGTGCTCAGATCTGGGCTCCTCGGGCTTCACGGTGGGGCAGCGGCTCTCTCATGTTTGTTTTCTCACTATGAAAGCAAGACCAGCTCAGAGGAGCTGCTCTGGAAAGTACAGAAAAACATAAAGAGCAAATGAGAGCTGCCGGCAGGTCCCCGTTCCTCTGAGCCTTTGTGTGCGGGCCTCTGCTGTGATCTGCCCGGCTTTGCCCCCCTGTTCCCCCGCCCCAGTGCCGGGTCCGTGATGAGCCCCGCCTGGTGCTCAGGATAGGGCCTTGGGTTGCTTTCAACATTCGGGTTTTCTCCTGGAGTCTGACGTTAACAGCTGGCCCTCATCACCAAGCAGCTCAGGAGCTGGTTCTAAGGGAGGGTCCTGCGGGCGAACGGCCCTGCTGTGGTGCTGGCTGTTTCGTGAGCAGCGTTCAGTGCACCCAGGTTCCTTGAAGCTCCACCTTCAGCTTCTCACTGAGGAAGAGAGAGGCTCCTGGTCCAGCGACAGGTAGAGCTTGCTGGGAGGACTGGCCTGGAGCCCGGGGGGGAGCCCCAGCGCCTTTCCAGCGTCAGACCCACCTGGTGGGGTGTGAGAGGCTTTTCTAGAAGGAGGGGGGACACGTGGGTTGATCTGAGGGCCGTCCCAGGGGAAGGTGGCTCACTGCAGCTTTTCAAATTAGTGGCTCAAGGTTTCCTGAGGCTGGAGGCTGGAGGCCAGGCTGGAGGCTGGATGGATGTGTGTGAGGCGGGGGCCACATGTGGAGGGTCCCTGCAGGGACAGGGAAGGGCCTGGGGCCTCAGTGGGATTCTTTGTGCAGGACAGGGCTGGGAGCAGCCTGTGGGGTGCCCGTGTCAGATCACAGCTCAAGGGGCCTCAGCTGTGACCCTGAGGAGGGTCTCATAGCCCTTAGGGGGTGCTGAATAAGGCTGAGAAAGGGCAGAGGAGGCAACAAGCCATCTGGGGGACTGCGGTCCAGAGGCCACTGCAGCAGGAGGCCCGGTCCCTGCCCTGTGCAGCCCCAGCCCTGTGTGAACTCAGTGGAGCGCCATTCCAGGGGGACGGGGCTCACTTGCTGCCTGGGACTAGCGCTCTGAGCTTCTCTCCCTGTGGCCAGGAAGGGGCGAGGGGCGCTCATCCTCCGCTCCGGGCGCTCGCTGGGCTGAGATGGAGGAGGTGCGACTCCCATCCCCTGCTGCTCTGCACCTGGCTCTGGACCAGTGGGCACAGGTGGCTGCCTGCAGGGCACAGCTTCTCCTGACCTTGGCAAAAGGGGCAGGGCTGGCCTTCTGAGGGGTGGGGGGTGGGGGTCTGCTGAGGGGAGGCAGGGGCAGCATGACCATTCAGTTACAGAGCCCCAGAGGGTGCTCCTGGACCTCTACCAGAAGGCGGGGGGGGCTCTGGGGGGCAGGTGCACCTTAGGTGGGGGTGGGGGTGGGGGTGCAGTCCTGCTCAGGTCCCTCCCCAGGGGACCCAGAGCCCTGGGCTTGAGCAGGGCTGGCTGGGGCCTCTGGCCTCTCCCCTGAGGGCCAGGTACACTGTTGGTGCTCAGTGCTGGCTTGGGATTCTCAGGGGCTTAGATGGCTGGGCCCAGCTGGCAGAGGAGGGGCAGTGGGTGCAGACCTAGCTTGTGGATCAGGAGTCTTCAGGACATCTTCTTAGTTTTTGGCACTGGGGATTGAACCAGGTGCACTTAACCACTGAGCCACATCCCCAGCCCTTTTTATTTTTTATTTTGAGACAAGGTCTCACTGAGTTTCCTAGGGTCTCGCTAAGTTGCTGAGGCTGGCTCTGAACTCGCGATCCTCCTGCCTCGGCTCCTGAAGTCTCTGGGATTACAGGCGTGTGTCACCACACCTTGCTCAGGTCTTCTTTCTTTCCAGACTCTGCGGGGTGGTCAGGCGGTAGCCAGGTAGCAGGCTGCACCCCCTCTTCCCTTAGTGTGGTTTCCTGTTCCGCAGATCAGGTTCACCCCACCAGCCCAGCCCAGGAATGCCCAGCTCGGACTGGGAACTGCTGTGGCCAGTCAGATGGCTTTTCCCATCTCAAGCCCCTCGCCATGGGTTCAGACGCTGGCCAGGCAAACAGCACCCTCCCTGCTGATGTCCCCAAGCCGACACCCTGGGGTCAACCTCCCGCCAGGGCACCTGGAGCACTCCTTTGTCTGGCCTGCTTGGCTCCACCTCTGCAGTTGGCCCCATCCCAGCCACCCAGGCTTACACACCCCTCGTGTGTACAGGGACTCACCTTGGTCTCCGAGGCTCTCCATGGCCTGACCCCTGCCTGCCTCAGCAGCCTCCCCCAGCCCCTCCTCTGCCCCACAGCATCCAGGCCCTGCCCTTCTGAAGGTCCCCTGGTGTCTTCTGCCCCAGCTTTGAGGATGTGCTGGGTGCTTGTTTCACGCTGGTCACGGGGCCAAGGCCTCCTCCAGCAGGTCATGCTGAACTCTTAGCTGCCCAACCAAGAGCCCTGGGGACGCTCAGAGCGTACTTGTCAACAATCGCAGGGTGAGTGAGTGAACGGGTGAGTGAGCCCTGGGCCTGGCAGCCGGGCTGGCTGCTGCGTGTGGGCAACAGTTGGTTGATGACGGAGACGCCTCCAAGGGCCTGGCGCTTGGTGTGGGGTGAGGAGATGGGGCAGCCCAGTTGCTGGGTTCCAGGAAGTCTCTGCTCCCGGTGTCCCTGGGAGCAGCTCTGTGAGGCTGAAGGACCTGGGGTCAGCCAGAGGCCTGGGGGACCTGTCCTGGGGATTCCCTCCTGCCCCTGTCCTCAGCACCCCCTGGCAGGAAAGGCAGTACAGGCTCTGGGAGGGGATGTTTCTCTAAAGGATCCTGTCCCAACCAGGGCCCTGAGGTCCTGGCCCCAGTGCACGGGAAGAGGGTGCGCGGGCCACCCGTGGCTTGGGCAGGTGAAGAGCCCGTGCTCTGTCCCCTCTCTGAACCTAAGGTGGCCCCAGCACCACCCACACTCCCTCCCCACCAGCCTGGGTATTGACAGCTCGGTCCTGGACCCTGAGTTCTCTCCTACGTTGGCCTTGGGTTATTGGGTTGGGAGCTGGCCCACCTGCCTTCCACCCATCCTTGAGCTGGGGGGACCTGCCAGCTCTGGTCCCGTGGTCACCTCCTCTGCAGGTTCAGGGGATGGAGTGCCCAGCCCTGGGGCAGCTGGGCAGTTTGCCCAGGCCCAGGTGCCAGTGAGACCCAAGCTGGCCCACAGGAGTGGCCCTTACTGAAGCTGCCCTGTCCCTACTCGGGCTCCCTGTCCTGCAGAGCCCGTGTGGAAGTGTCGCTCTGACAATGAGAGGGCCATCTGGGTCCAGGATGCCCGGGCTCTGGGTACTCTGGGCAGGTCACTTTCTCTCTCTGTGCCTCAGTTTCCCTTTCAAAGAAAATGGGGTGTCAGGCACCAATATTTCCAAGGGCCCACAGCACCCAGAGACAGGGTATACCCACAGGTCCTCCCAGGGACCCTCACTCCTTCCGGGTGGCACCAGCTGGACACAGCAAGGTGCCTGGGGTCTTGGGTAGAAGGTCAGCCCTGCCTGGCTGGAGGCCTATCTCCTATCCCTCTGCTGGTCCCTACAAGGATGGCCAGTGCTGGCCAGGCCTGCCCCCTCCCCTGGTTCCACATGGTCTTGAGTTCTGATTGGGAACGGGACGTCTTAAGACCAGATGCTGCTGGGAAATGAGACACACACTTGCTAAATTCAGCCAGTTGGGAACTGCACACTTTCCCATTAGACTCATTGATTTGGTGGCGAGCACTCGCTCCTCTGCGGCGCCCTGGCTGTGCCACTCGCTGCCTCCCTGCAGACATCTCTGCAGCCTGTGGGTCCACGCTGGTGACCCTGGGCTGCGGAAAGGCCCCTGAGCCCGGCTCCTGCCCTGAGACATCTGTCACACCTGGGGCTGGAGCCTGCCCCCAGCAGGGGGGCGTGTGAGGGCACACAGGCAGGGGACCCGGTCTGGCTAGATCCCTCTGCACTAAGGAGACCATTCGTGAGGTCGCTGAGGCCAGGCCTATCTGCCCAGTTGGAGGAGCAGTGCTATGCACCTCCCTGCCTGTGGGCCTCACCTCAAACAAGGGCAGGTCAGGTCCGGACGAGGCAACCAGGAAAGATCCTCTGAAGGGGACGCCATGCTCCAGACCTTGGAAGCCAGGCAGGAAGGAGGGGGACCTGGAGCAGGGGGAGGCCCCAGGCCATGACAGGAGGGGAGGGGCACACCGCAGCGGGGAGCCAGCCAGTGGCGTGCCTGGGAGACCTGGGAAGGAACCCCTGGGACATGGGGGATGTGGAGGCTCACAGGCCAGGGAACAGTGGTGGCCTAGGAGAAGGCTGTCTGCCCTAGACAGGTCCCCAAGAGCACCTGGCCGACACAGTGGGCACATCCATACGCCACCCTCTGTGTGAGGTGGCTGGCCTCCTCTCCACCCTGGCCCCACCAGAGATCGGGGGATGCTCGGAGTCTCTGCTGGTGGAGATCTCTCTCGAGGTCCCCAACTTGCATTTCAGTTTTGGCTCTGGGTAGGAGGAAACCAGGTTTCTGTGTCTCGTTGCTCAGTTTCTGTCTCCCTGGGTCTCTGGCTCTTGGCTATGTCCCCTGGGGAGCCCAGGGCTTTGTGGGTCCTTTCTCCTGTTGCTGAGTCCCCCATGCTTCAGATCTGCTGTGCCCGAGGGTCTTGCTCCCAGGACCTGGCATTGCTATCCCTAATCCCAGCAGAGCCCCAGACTCTGAGAGGGGGCGCAGGTGGGCATGGCTTGGATGGTGCCACCTACTTGAAGTGCCCGGGAGGTGGAAGGGTCTGGGCTTTCTCTCCCTGCCTGCACCCAGCCCCAGCGGTCTCTAAGTCAGGAGGGAGTGCTTGGGGCTGTCACTTTGAGTAAAGTCTGTGGAGGGCTGGGAAAGTGCAGAAGTTCCCAGCCGCTGCCCGGCCAGTTCCATGCTGTTATCTCAAAGCCAAGAAGCTGCGGGTGGGATCATAGCCTGCCTGCCAGCTGCTGAGAGGGAATCCAGTCCTGGCTCTTGTTGCGTGTGGAAGTCACAGGGCTTCGTCCACTCACTCACGCCCTGCCCATCATCCAGCCGATGCACATTTCTGAGTACACTCACTCACTTTGGGGTCCTGGATCAGTTCATGCTGTCTGGTGGTGGGGGGTGGGAAAGAGGAGTAGGTAGCCCTGCTCTCGCTGGGAGGCGGCTTGAGAATTTGCTGGAGATAGCATTTGAGGACAAGGAGCTAGGGCAGTGTGGGTGCCACGGGGCCCTTCAAGGGGAGCCAAGAAGCAGCCTTCCAATCTGTCGCTGGAGTCTTGCAGAGGCTCCGCTGATCACCTCTGCTCGCCCCACAGCCCCTGTCAAGGCGGCCATAGCTCCTGGGACAAGGCTGTGACACTCCGCCACGATGACGGAGGCTAAGCAGGTGGCTGTGTGGGAATGCCCAATGCTACCAACCTTGGGCAGAGGCTGCCAGAGGAAGCATCCCAGAACCCACACCAGCAGGAGCTTTTGGAGCTTGCAGAGATGGAGCTGGGAGGGGCCCTGTGCTCTTGGAAAGCAGAGAGCCTTGTGTGTGAGGTGGCTGGCCTCCTCTCCACCCTGGCCCCACCCAGAGATCGGGGGATGCTCGGAACCTCTGCTGGTGGAGATCTCTCTCGAGGTCCCCAACTTGCATTTCAGTTTTGACTTTGGGCAGAAGGAGACCAGGATTCTTTGTCTTGTTGCTCAGTTCCTGTCTCCCTGGTCTCTGGCTCTTGGCTATGTCCCCTGGGGAGCCACAGGTGCAGGATTCAGTCCCTCTGGGTCAGCTTTGGTCCCAGGGTCTATGGCACAGCCGCGAGATCCACTGAGTGGCTTTCTGAAAGTCAGGAGTCTTGAAAGAACTTTGGAAACCTCGAATCTAGACCTGGGAAATGGCAGCCCAGGAAGGAGAGCCGAACTCCTCAAAGTCGGTGGAAGCAAAGACCTGAGCTTGTGTCTGGTGTGTCCTTTTAAGTCACTACAGGGCCAGAGTAGACAGGGTCTGCCATGGGGAAAATTGGGGACTTTGGTGACATTTGTCTGCAATGAAACACACCCCTCCCCGCCCGCCCCTCTTCCAGGAGTGTCTCCTCTTCTGTCTGCAGGAACCTAGGCCCTCACTCCAGACTCAGGCTTTCCTTCCCCTGATGGGCAGTGGACCACGTCCTCTTCTCGGGCCTGGCCAGGATTCCTCCTCCCGTTAAGGCCCACGTCAGACCTTAAAGGATGGAGTCCAGAGACCCCCCATCAGGGGCAGAAACATCAAGGTGTGGGTGGATGGGCTGCCTGGGCTAAGTGCTGTGGCTTCCCTAGCAGGCAGGCTCTGAGGGGCCTGGAGCAGGCTGCAGCCCTGCCTGCCCTGTAGCTGGCAAGGTGGCTGACCAGAAAGCTATTTCTTAGTCCTGGCCAAGACAGGCCCAGGAGGGAGTCTAGGCCTCCTGGACACCGGTGTGGGCTGAACATTTTCTCTTGGCTGGTCCCCCTGTCCTCTTCACGGTGGCCTGCTGCAGGTGGGTGATGAGGCAGTCGAGGGTCACTCTGAATAGAAGAACCAGGGCCTGCAGAGAGGCCTGGTTGGCAGGAAGGTTCCAGGAAGCTCTCTGGGGGCTAGGGCCTGTCTCTATTGCTGCTGTGGGCACCCTCCAGCACCTGACTATGGGGAAGGCTAGTGACTGTCCCGGCCCCTGCAGGTAGGGCTTGGTCTTGGTCCTCTTGCTGGGCCTGAGGGGTGGTTTCCAAGACATCCTCACCAAGCCCCTCTCTCAGACCCAACCCCATGGGGCTTCTCCATGAAGTGGGCTAAGAGGTGCTCCTGGATATCAGGGGAGCCCCTTGGGGCTGGGCAATCAACCCTCCCCAATCAGTTCAAGACACTAGTCTCCTGTCATCTTGGTGGGGAGGGGAGGGGGGAAGGTGGCCTAGGCCCCTCTTTTCAATCACCTTGGTGGCCAGGGTGGGGGTGGATTAGGCAGCAATGCCTGGCCCAGCGTCCAGCCTTGGCTGCACTGAGTTGCCTCAAGATGGGGAAGCTCGTCCCCGCCTCCGGGACCCGTCTGGGGCCACGCAGAGGCAGAGGAGGGAGTAGAGGGAACTGCTGGGAGCTGGGAGGCTGCGGGTGCATCTTTGCGCAAAAAGTACTTTGGCTGCAGCGAGAGTGGGGCGGGCGCTGGCCCAGCTGTGAGCTGTGCGCCTAGCCGGTTCCAGATCTGTGCATTGCGCTTGCCCTTGCACCCCGTTGCGCCCCGCTCAGCGCGCCGCAGAGCCCGCGCCCCTGCCCCCCTCCCGGAGCGGGGCGGGCAGGGGGTGTGGTGCGGGCGGCACGAGTGACAGCTAGCTCCTCGCGCGGCGCCTCCACGGGGCGCAGTGTCACTGCGCCCGAGCGCGCCGCGCGCACAGCCCGCCGCGGGCCGCCCGAACCCGCGGGCGATGCCGCCGGAGCCCGAGCCAGAGCCTGGACGCTGACTGCCCGTCTCCGCAGCCGCCGCACCCACCGCAGCCGCGGAGACAATGGACGCGGGAGCCGCCCCGCAGAAGCACAGTAGGTGCCGCTCCTGTTGCTGCGCTGCCGCCGCCGGGGCCGCGGCGGGTGGACGCGCGGGGGCGCCTCTGTCCCTGGCGCGGGTTGGGGCCGCGTCGGGGGAGGGGTCGCTTTTCGTTCCAGTGCGCCCCATGGGGCCGGGATGCTTACAGGGTTCTGATGGAGTGGAGGGCGCTGGTCTTGGTGGGCTTGGGAGAAGGTGCATGTGTGGGACAGCAGCGGGACAGACAGGCATCCAGGCTATCTTGGTGGCCTCAGGTGCTGGGTGAGGGCCACCCTCTGCAAACTTTCCTCCCCTGGTTTTACCTGAATATTTTACTGGGGCTGTGACCCTGTAAGGAGACTGACCCCTGGGAGCCATGCCAGCTCCCCTATGCCCCTGGGAGGGTGCGTCAGGGGCACACACAGATCCTGCTAGAGATGCCCAGTGGACATGCTACACATCTGCCCAAGCTGCAGGTGCTGCTCCTGGCCCTGGCCAGCCTCTCTAGCTGTGTGTGTGTGTGTGGGGGGGGGATGGTGCAGGTGCTGTGGTCACTGCTGGGGAAGGCAGGGATCCTAGGGCCCTGGGTGACCTGCCAGGCAGTGTGTAGGGTGGTGTGAGGTAGCATTTAGAGTCCCCTGCTGAGAGGCACTTCTAGAGGCTCTGGACCTTCGGGCAGAATGATGGGGCTTCCTGGGGGAAGGTGGGCACTCTGGAGCTGGAAGTAGTGAAACCAAGGAAATAGGAGGCCCCCCTCTGTCCTGCCTCTCCCCCCCGCCCCCCGCTTGCTTTCCTCCTACCCTCCCCCCCCACACTGCCTGGTGACCTTTGAGGCAGATGGGGTGATCACAGACTCCCCTGTGAAACAGGCCTTTCTTCCGCTGCCTTCTCCACTCCTCAGTGCACCTGGCTTGTATCTCCTGTCCCCTAAAGCCCTGGGCTCCTGAGGCAATGCCCAGCTGTCCCATGCCTGGGCAGGAGGGCTGGTGGCACTCATACGTGTCCTGCCAGGCCCCCCAGCTGAGGCCTAATCAGAGCTGCAGCCATGAAGGGTGTTTGGTACTGTGAGAAAGAGGAAAGTTCAGAGATCGCAGGTCACCGTCCCACCTCCTGCCCGGTTGGTGGGAACAGGAGCCAGCCCAGGTATCTCCCCTCACACTCTGGGCTTATGGAAGAAATTGGTCCCACAGCCTCCAACCCCATTGCCCATCACATTCCCTCTGGGCTTAACTCACAGCCACATTCTCTATGCAGCCCGTCGGGAGGGTCTGAGTTCTAGAAGGGATTGTGGGGACAGGATTATGGAGGCCACAGGTGCTGCTGGCTGTAATGAAGGTCCCCATGAACCCCTACCAGAGGCCAGCTGTCTAAGGGCCTGCTCTCTGTGCAGGGAGGGCTGGCCTTTCTTGTCATTGCCATTGCCTGGAACCAAGTCACCACTAGGGCTGTTTCCCCAGGGACAGGGGCAGTGAGAAGAGAGGCTGCAGCTGGCCTGGTAGTGGCCAGGGACTTGGTGGGCACTTCTGCTGGCAAGGGTGTGCTGTGTTTGGGGCTCTTGGGGCGTGGGCCTGGTGGTCTTGGTGTCTTGAACCCCTACCTGTTGAGGTGCATGGTGAATGTGAGACTGGGGGCAGGTCTGTCACCCAGGTCTGTAGAGCTGATACACAGCCAGGTGGGGTCCAGAGGTGTTGGGCAGCTGGCAGTGGCTCTTCTAGAGGTAACCAGACAGGGACCCCACTCCCAGCTGGAGCAGGGGCCAGGGCCCTCCTGCAGGTCTTGGTGCCACCCATGGGGCCAGAGGGTAGGGGAGATCCCCTGTAGATGGTCCTTGGGTGCTGCAGGGGGCAGGTGGCCCCGGTTCCTGAGGCTCTTTCCCCCCACTACAGAGAGTTCAGGTTACATAATCCCCCACCCCACACATGGATTGCTGTAAGCGGCAGCAGCCAGGTTTGACAATACGAGTTGTAATTGGATTTTAATTTTTAATGTTTGCAATAGATGAAGAGCTATGGGCCAATTTGTATATATTCTGTTACTCTGTGCCTAATAGGACGACTTCATTAGCCGCTAACTATTACGCCCGCCCCACCGCCTGCTCCCCAGAAGGGCAGGAGCCCGGCCTGGAGCGTGTGCCAGGGACCTGCAGGCTGCCTGCCACCTGCTCCAGTGGAGGGGCGTGCTGAAGGGATGGGATGCCTGCTGGCCTCAGTGGGCTGAGAACCAGCCCAGAGGGTCCTCTCTCTGTCTGACTGGCCTTCCTGTTACCCATCCTGCTCCTATATGGGCTCTAGCCCCTAACCTGTGTGCTGTGGGGTCCTGGCTGCCCCTGGCTGACTGAAGAGATAGCCATTCAGGGGACCCAGGCATCAGTACACCACCCCAAATCCAGCTTCCTGCAGCTGCCTGTTCTTGAGCCATTGAGACCTAGCTGGAACTCTTGACCCCCCAGGCCACTGGGCACAGGTAGCCCTGTATTCTCTGGGTTCCACTCACCACTCCTGGCTTGCCCTGTGAGCTTGGGGTGGGGACAGGAGTCAGGACTCTGCAGCCCAGTCTCCCAGGTGCTGGGAGTGGGGCAGCCCGAGGCGGGGAGGAGGGGCGCTTAGACTCCAGGCCGGCCAGGCTCTGAGCAGCACCAGGACCCTTTGCCCAGCAGTGTCTCACTCTGCCCCAGCTGTAGGGGTCCCAGGGGCGAGACAGCTCCGTCTGCGACCGCCCTCCAGATTATTCTTAGGTCTGTTGTGTAACAGGAAGCTTCGGAGGCAGAGGGAGGGAGGGCTCACGGAGACGTCTCCAGCGGCAGCAGCTAGCCAGCCGGGAGTCAGCTTTTGTCCTTTCTGCTGCCCAGCATAAAGGGACAAAGGAGGCTGCCTCACTCTCTAGCCAAGAGTAGGCCAGGCTGGGCTGTGGAGGGGGGCCCAAGGCCAGTGGGGTCTGGGTGCCCTTTCACCTCTGGGGCTCCCTGAGGATGAGGCTGAGCCTCCTGCCCCTGCACGTGTGTGCACGTGTGTGCATGTGTGTGCATGTGTGTGCACGTGTGTGCACATGCCAGTGCCCATCCCTCCTCCTGGGCCAGCTCCAGAGCAGAGTGGCCTGGGGATGGAGGTGAGGGCACCACCTTGACCTGGACTGCCCGCATGGCTCCTCTTCCTGCTTTCCTTTCCCATCCCCTTCTGTGCTCCCAGCAGCCTTTGGGCGACAGTTCCTGGGTCCCCACCCCCACAGAGCAGGCTCTTCACACCTGTTTTATGAGCTCTGCTCTCTACTAGGCCCCAGTGAGTGGGAAGCACCGGGAAGAGTCAGGCTCAGGGCAAACAAAGAGGGACCTTGGGGCATCTGAGAGCAGGGGACGCCGTCTGTTCTCTGCCAGAGTCTGCAAGGGAAGGATCCGCGTCCCCGCTCCCCTGGGTCCTGCAGCATCGGGCTCCTGTCAGCTCTTCCTCCTCCTTTACTGGACCCACAAAGACACACATGCCCTCAAACACCTGCACACATCCAGGTAGATACCTGTGGCACGTACACACGACCCCCTCCAAATGTCCAGGCTGCCTGGGAAAGGGGCCGGCTGGTCAGCGCTCATGGGACTCTTGTTTTCCCCCCGAGGCTCTGCTGGTGGGATCCAGCAGCGGGGATGGTGCAGGAGCAGAGGAGATGTGGGCGTGCTAGGGACCTGTGGCTCTGGGCTCTTTACAATTCATGACCACGACTGAGCTGCTGACCCTGGAGAGAACAGAAGGCAGGGGGCCTGGAGGATGTGAAGGGGAAGTGGCTGAAGCACCCTTGGTCTGGGGAGGGCCTCAGGAGGGCCCCAACCTGAGCCTCAGCCAAGCCTCCTCCCTGACGTGGCCCCTGGGCCCCAGTGGAGAGCACTGACAGATCTGGGCCCCAGGACTGGCACTGCAGCTCTGGGCAGCTGCCACATTTGTGTGGGCATGCCCTGCCTGATGGGAGGGTTATGCAGGGGGGCCTCTGAGGATGGGGCTCCAGAGCCCTTTGGGCAACCCCGGAGCCGGGGCCCCCTGGCTGGCTGTGGGACCTGGCAGGCCGCCTGACCATCTGCCCTTCCCTTCCTCTGCTGAGCAGCATCTGGAGCCTTGTGCTCCAAGGGGGCCGCGGGGCCTGACCAGATTGTTCAGAGGAAGCACACTGCTCTATGCTGGCCCCAGGGAAGGCCAGGGGTCCCTGTTCCCCTCCTTGTCCGAGAGCCTTCGCCTCCAGCTGGCTTGTCCTCTTCCTGAGCTCCAGGGCCATTCATTCCCTGGGGCTGCCGGGAAAGTGCCACCCACCGATGACTTGAGACACTAGGAATGTGTCTTTCACAGTTTGGGAGCCAGAAGTCTGTGATCCAGGTGTGAGCAGGGCCGCGCCCATCTGGAGGTGCCGGGAGGAGTGGCTGTCCTTGGCGGTCCTGGGCGCCTGGCTGAACGGCTCCTTCTGGGCCTGGGTCTTCACAGGGCTTCTCTGTCTCCTCCCGTCTGTGTGTCTCGAATCTTCTCCTTTCTCTCAGAGGCCACTGGTCATGGGATCAGGACCCACCTGAGTGACCCCCGTTGAGCTCCTCCTCTCAAGAGCCTTCACTTGGTGACACTGCAGAGCCACTTTCCCAGATGAGCTCAGCTCGCAGGGTGCAGGTGGGCCCTCGTGTATTTGGGGGGGCTACCACGCTGCCCCTCGAGGGTCTGCCTTCTCCGCTCTGCAGAGCTACCCAGCTGTGGGAGCCCCTGACTGGCCACATGCCAGGCTCTGCTTAGGCCCAACACTGTCTCCAGAGGGTGCTGGGGAGGGGAGGAGCCCCTGCCACCACTTTGGTCTCCCAGGTCTCCTTTTCGTCAAACCAATAGACACTGCTCCGTTTCCAGTGGCTCTAGAAGGCCCCCAGGACTGTTCTGATGAGGCTCAGATTGGGGCTGGACTCCTCTAAGACCCCTGCCCCCAGTACTGCCCTGCACTGTAGCTGCTTCACAAGTTTACCTCGAAGCAAGCAAAGTGTAGATCTGAACCCCTACCCTGCCAAAGCAGCCATTTCTTCTCTTTCTCTCTTTCATTCTCCCTCTCTCCCTCCCTCCCTCCCCCTCTCTTTCTGTCTTGTACTGGGGATTGAATCCAGAGGCACTTAACCACTGAGAAACATTCCCAGTTTTTTTTTTTTTTAATCTTTTATTTTGAGATAGGGCCTTGCTCAGTTGCTAAGGCTGGCTTTGAACTTGCAATCCTCCTGCCTCAGCCTCCAGAGCTGCTGGGATGACAGGTGTGGCCACCTGCCCAGCAGCCAGGGCTATTTTAATGGGAGCTATGCACTATCAACAGGTGTCCAAAGGACCCTGCAGTCATGCTGGGGCTGGGAGGGGATGTGGGGCTGGGGGAAGTCGGGTGGGGGCCAGCTCTCCGTGTGGCCTCTGCTGTTCCTGGGGCTGTCATCTAGGCTGGACAGTTGTTCTTCCTGGGTGATGGAGGTTCAGATTCTGTCCAGGTCAGTCAGTGGGAGAAGCCATAGCCCTGCCACTAAGCAGAAAGATTGGATCCCAGGTCCACAGCTGTGTGTTCTTAGGTAGTGGCTTGGCCTCAGCGTCCTCTCCTGTCCAGTGGGCTGGCAGTAGCAGGCTGTGGGCAGGACTGGAGGCTGTCATGAAGCTCTGCTCCAGCAGCCTCTACCAAAACGCACTGCCCATGTTCTGGCCTTTGAGTAAGGCGAGGACAGCAATGGAGGGTCTGATGCCCCCTCCTGGCCCCTGAGCCAGCCCTGCTCCTGCTGTCCCCCAGGGCTCAGCTGTTCTGAGACAGAGTTGAGGGGTAGCTGCAGGCGCCTTTGATGCCTAGACAGGGATTGGCACTGCTGGGGCTGCTGCTGGTAGGGTGGGCCTCAGTTTCCCCAATCAGCCTGTCGTCCATGCCATTTCTCAGGCAGTGGGTGAGGGAGGCTCTTGCTCATCAGGGTCTCTGCCCAGCAGAGCCCTACCCGACGCTGGTCCGGGCACAGGTGGGCCTGCCTGTGGCTGAGCTTCAGGACAGCAAATGCTGGGAGCCCCTCCTGGGAGGGATCTGGTCTTCGTTTGCCAAAGCCTCCAGTTCCTCTGGAGACGTTTCAAGTGCTTGCAGTGGCCCTTCACTGGGGGGCGGCCAGCCCTCTGAGTGCCTTGTTAAGGAACCATGAGATGCCCCACTTTCCGAGAGCTCCTGATTGCCTCCCTGAGCCTCCCGCACAAAGCCAAGATGCACCGGCCTTCTGGGATCCCTCCAGCAGCCTCAGCAAACATGAAAAAAGGCTCCCCCCAGGGCCTTCCGCCTACCCGGCTCCCCGACACGGGCTGCTTCCTGCTCTCCTGGGACCTCAGGACAGGCTTGTCGGAGGCTTTCCTGGGTCTGGGAGCTGCCAGCCCGCCTCGAACCATGCCTGTGCCTCTTGCCTACTGCTCCTGGCCTGTGGGTGCTTGGGCCAAATGCTGGCTTCTCTGAACCTCAGTCTCCTCATTTGTAGGAGGGGGTGGTGGTGGCTGAGAGTGCATGGTCACCAGCAGAGGTGACGAGCCTGTCGACAGGTGTGACGGGCCAGCAGTGCTCTCCCTGGCTCTGCAGGTGCATGGGCTCTGGGAGGCGATTTGGCTGGTGGCTTCCCTGGGGCCCACTGCTTGGCCCTTGTCCACCCCGCTGAAGCAGGTCTAGGTGCAATATGGGACACAGCCTGGCAGGGGGCAGCAGACAGCCTTGGCATGCCCTGGAGGGAGGACGCTGCCGTCTCCACCTCTCCCAGTTGAGGGCAGGTTGGTGTGGGCCTGCCCCAGTCCTCGCTGTGGGCTGTGGGGCCAGAACCAGGGGTGCCTGCCCTCCCCTTGCAATGTGCCCCAGTGTCCTCGAGGATCTCTACCTGCAGTGACAGGTGAGAAATTGTAGCTGAGAATGCGGCTAATGAAGATGGATCTCAGGGCTGTGCGGATCAATGCTGGCTCCCAGCAGCTCCAGGGGTAACTTCCATGCACCCCACTTTTAGATCTGGCTCCCTACCTGCTCTTTATTCTCCCCTCAGCCCCAGGTACTAGCTGCAAGGGCCACTGCTAGACCAGGGAGCCTCGACCCCATCACAGGCCATCACCGTGGACAGCAGCCCTATGGGTCTGATACGGGCATGCTGTGGACCCTCCTGGTGCAGAGGAAGCCTGCACACCCCGGAGGTCAGCTGCAGATGGGGTAGACAGCGATCCAGAACTGCAGCCTGGTGTCTATGGTCGCGGCCCCTCCCTGGGGGTCGGGGATGGACCTCAGCCCCTGGAGTCCCCCCAGCCCCGGACGTGGCGTGTTCTGGCTCTCCTCTTGGCTGCCAGGGGAGGCAGTGATTCAGGCCGGAGCTGCAGAGGAGGACTCAGTCTGCTGGTGCGGAACTGTCTGTTCACACGTAGAGCATGTTCCAAGCCCGGGCCTTTGTCCTTCCTTAGTAACGCCAAGCTTGTGGAGTGCGGCTTGTATTCCGCCTCAGGCCCGTAGGGGCTGGGGCTGAGCAGAGCCTTCCATCTGGCCCCTGGTGGCCTGCCTGTGGGCAGCAAAGGTAAAGATCTCGAGGTTTTCTGGGGGTGAGGGTGATGGGCAGCCCTGGCTGCACAGCTGAGCTGGTATCACTCTGCACTTGCCCCCACACTGTGGGGGACCACATGTTCACCCAGGTTTGTAGGAGAGTTGAGGCTGGGGGGTAGCTGGGCCAGGCTACTGGACCAAGGACTGTGCACCCTCAGGGCAAACCGGAGGTTTCCAGGGAGTTGCCCATCCCAGGCTCCCCGCCCCCCGCCCCCGGCCTTGCCTGGTGGGAGAGCAGCCCTGTGGAAGTATTTCATCTCAGCTCAAAGGCAGCAGCTGCTGTCCTGGGGTGAGCCCCACGGGGACGGGCGGTCATTGGCAGGGACAGGGAGTCCTTGGTCCTGTCCTCCTCTAGTCCACTCCACCTGCCACCTTGCTCTCTGCCTATCTGGTCCTTGGGAGTGACTGCTGTGGCAGCAGGCGGCTGGGGCTGGGACGGGTCCTGATGTATCACCAAGCCCTCCCTGAGCCGTCCCAGAGAGCAGCAGATGGTCCCAGGCTGGTGCTGAATAATTCACAGGGACAGGAGACGTTTGGCTGGGGCTCCCAACTCAGGGGCTGGGCAGTCCTGTTCCTGGAAGGGCTGGTGTCTAGCAGCACCCTCACTCGGCCTGTCAGGGTCCCTAGCCAGTTTACCCTGATCCCTGGCATCATGTGCCACCGGTGCCCAATCCTAGCCAGCCCGGGAGCACCTCCTCAGCAAACCCAGAAAGGCTTCCCTCGGGTCTGTCCAAGGGCAGGGCTGTCCAAGGCAGGGCCCAGATGGCAGCCTGGAGGAGGATCCTGCTGGTGGCATCTCATCCCACCCTCCTTGGGTCTGGTTCTGGGGGGTGCCTACTGTGTGCTCCCAGACCTGCCGTCTCCTCGCTGGCATGGCCCCTGAAGGAGCCTCCTGCCGGGTGCAGCTCTTTCCTTGGGGCCTGCCCAGGGCCACTCCCCTGGAGGGCAAGGTGCCTCCTCCACAGCCCCTTCTGTCTACTCCGTTTATGGCCCAGAGCTTCCAGGCTCCGCAGGGAAAGCCATACCTGGCACCCACAACCTGCTGTCCCTTTTCTGGGGTCCTCTGAGCCCCTGGATGCCCTGTCACCCGCGGATGCTAGCAGTGGCCCAGCCAGCACCTTCCATTAGCCAAGTGTAGGTGGGGTCAGAGGGGCTCCGATCTGAGCATGAGTCCCCCACATGGCCCCCGCTGCCTCTGGCACCCCGAGTAGTGGGCAGGGACTGCTGGGTAGCCCCTTTTGCATTTCCCAAGCCGGAAGGGCATTGAGAGAAGCCTCCAGCTCTGGTGCAGGGGAGCCTCTGTGAGCCCAGGGTTTGGGGGTCTGAGGAGCACCTGGGACCCTCAGCAGGAGGGCTACCTTGACCTGGTCTCCAGGAGCCTTTAGGTGGGGGTGGAGGGCAGGAGCCCACAAGCCAGGACCCAGACTCCTTCTGCCGTAGCCCTTGCTGGCCACCTGCCGTGAAGCAGATCCCGTGACTCGCCAGTGTCTGAGCAACCGTTTCTAGGCCAGGCCTGTGGCCCACTTGTCAGGAGTGGGGACATTGGTCACAGTGAAATTCCAGATCAGAGGTGGCCGCTGGAGCCCGGGTGGGTGAGGGGCCAGTGGTAGCCTGTCTGCATCTTGGGGCAGGAGGGGCAGCTCTAGAGGAGCAGAGTTAGAGAGCCTGCTGGGCTGAGCTGGGCCCCACACCCACTGTCCTGAGCCCTGTCCTGTGGTCCTTGTCCTCACCGTCCAGCCTCCCTTGAGTAGTGCCTGCTGTGAGGGCTGCTGTCTGCCAAGCACTCGCGGGCCCTGGAACCAGGGGTGAGCAGGTCCAGACCTGGTCTCCAGTCTGGGAGCCCCATCAACAGCACCCTTTGCTGACCTGCAGGGTGACTGGCGGCCCCATCAGGAGCCATGGGCTTACGGCTCACCTGTCCCCTTCCCAGCAGATGCTTGGATCTCTTTCCATCCAATGTTTAGGATGACACTCAGGGATACCCAGAGAGCTCCCAGAGGGTCTCACGCCTGCTGAGAGGCTCTGCTTCCTGCCTATGGGGATCAGTGGTGCGCTCTATTCTGGCATGAGTGACACGGCATAACCTGGTGTGGCATGACTCCCGCCTGGGGCGGCATAGGAGTGTGGGGGTCCCCCAGCAGCCTCGGCCCATACTGGGGGCTCCCACCTCCCCAGGGGCCCACTCCTTCCCACAGCCTCTCGGGCCAGGTCCCTGTGATGCTGGACAGACTGCTCACACTTGTACCTGCACATCTGTGCCCCCAGTGCCATGCAGGTGTTCTGGGCCACCCCCGCCCGAGACCCTCTGGTGGGAGAGAAGAGGACAGTGGGCACCTGGCACTGGCCGCTTGATGCTGGTCTGGCGTTTGAGCTGCCTGGAAGCCCGTCACACTCTGCCTGTTCTCCCTGTCCCCCTGACCCAAAAGCCTGGGAGCAGCCTGGAGCTGTCCCCCTGAACCCTCAGAGGGAGCCAAGGACCTGCTGCCCCGATGGCACCCTGCCTCCCTTGGGGTGAGTCTCCTCCCTGAGAGCCGGGGTCCTGAGGTTTAGCTTTGGGGTCTCTGGGGTGACTGGGAGACGCATCTGCCCTGCGCCAGCTGCTGCTGGGGCCCCTCCAGCCCCAGGGGTGGAGGGCAGGGTCTTCCTCTAGCGTGTCCCATCCTCACCCCATGTACCTGCCAGGCAGCACGCGGGGGTGGAGGGCTGTGTGTGTTTGTGTGCCTTTGTGTGTGTTTGTGCGTGTTTAGTATATTTTTAAAGCGACTTGCAGCTGTGTTTGAGTCAGTCCCGTTCCTGCGAGGAGCTGCAAGCCGCACACTGTGGGTTATTTTGGGCTTGGCATTATTGGGAATTATTATATTCCGCATCTGTAAGGAGACGGCGTTGCCTGGGGATCATCAGACCGAGCGGTGGGGGACTTGGAAGGACCTAGAGAGCCCACCTGTGCCCCTGGGACCTGGGGCTGCCATTGGGGTCCCCAAGTTGCCAGACACCCCCTTCCAGGCTCCCTCTATTCTGGGCCTCGAGGCTCCCCGGGTGAGGCAGGAGTGGGCAGAGATGCCAGGCCTCCCCTCTGATTCCCAGGAAGGCCTGGCACTTCCCAAGGACACTTGCCAGACAGCAGGCAGGGTCACCAGTCCACCTGGCCAGTGAGCACAGCCACTGCCCGCAGGACCTGGTGGCCAGCTCCTCTAGCAGCCTTAGGTCTGGTCAGGCTCCTGCCCCGGGCCTGGGAGAAGCTGGCAGGTCACACGGAGCCCTCGTCTTCGGCTGGCCCAGCCTGCGCTCTCCGCCTCTCGCTCTTGCATCTCCCCCAAAGAAAATTGCCCTGCGCTCAGCTGAGCCTTCAGGAACTGTGGGCGTGACTCAGCCTCACCACTGCCTTTGCCCCTGGGGACGTGTGAGGTCACAGGGTGGCTTGCCTGGCAGCCCAGCTAGGCTGTGGCCCCCTGTGGTCCCCAGCAGACCCCTGATTCCTGTGGGTGGAGGGGAACACGGGAAGGCACAGGCAGCGTGCAGACCCGGGCCCCCTAAACTTCCCCCCATGGCTGGGGACAGGCCACCCTCCCTCCTGGATCTCAGCTTCCCCACTGGGCCCTCCTCCGACTTCGATTTGGTCAGGGCTCTTGGTGGAGAAGCCCACTTCAACCTCAGAACTGGCCTCCAGTATGGAGAGGACGCAAGAGCGGACCCTGGGGTTCACTGTGACTGGCACTGCAAAAGGTGAAGGCACTCTCCCTAGGCCAGTCAGGCCCTCTCTGTCCAACCTGGGCTCCAGCATGACCCCTCTTTCCTAGGGGGCAGAAGCGATCCCCAGAACCCAGGGTCCGACCTGTCCAGTCCTCAGGTCCCAGGTGTGGCAGCAGGGGCCTTAGGTGGTCATCTCATGCTGAACAGACCTTGTCCACAGTGGCCTGGGGTTTGGGGTACCCAGGGCTCTTGGAGAGCCAGTCTGGACTGGCCCCACCCACCATCCGGCACAGGAATGAGGTCTGGGCCAAGCAGCTGTCCCCACACCCTACTCTCCTCCACTCTCTGGCCATGGGATGGGACCTGTGCTCTGGAAGCCCCCAGGTGGGCTGTGACAACAGGATGTGAAGCCCCTTGGCCCCTCGTGGCCCCTGCTCTGGGACACACTGCTGCGATGAGGCAGGCGGAGCCCACGGGAGACCTGCGGCCCCAGAGGTCAGCCCGGAGGACTCTCCAGGCCGCAGCTTCCTCAGACTGAGTGGCAGTCCCGGCCTCACGCAGCACCCAGACCTCGGAGAGGAGGGGGCAGGGGCGATTCCGGTCCTCAGCAGGGAGCGGTGCTGGGCCGCCGTGCTCAGCCTTCCCCTTGAGCACCCCAGTGACTCACCCTCTTTCTTTCCTTTTCTTTTTTTACTTTAAAGAAAAAATAAACATCGGCTTGCATAGCGCTGGGTCGTTGTGGGCCATGACATAGGCAGGTGGCACGTGGCTGGGGGTGCAGAGGGCAGGGAGGTGGCTGGCACCAAGGGCAGGCCAGTCGAGGTCATGTGCCCAGGGCAGGGCAGGGGATTTGTCCGGGGGGCACAGGTAACAGTCACCATGACGCAGGCAGAGGGGCCCGTCCCACCTGTCAGCAGCCCTGACAGCAGAGGGAGGTCACTGGCTAGGGTTGGGGCCTCGGAGAAGGCCCTGGGCTGCCCAGGGGCAGGAGGAGGACCTGCTGAGCGTCCAGCCCCTGTGAGGCATGCAGGCGGTCTGTACCATGCAGAGACTTTGCCAAGGTCTTTTGTGGGAAATGGGGGCTGGCCCAGTATTTGGCCACTGTGGGGAGGGGAGGGCAGGCAGCGAGGCCCCCACCAGCATGTGCTGAGAAACCTGGAGCAGGGGCTGCCCGGTGGGACCCTCCACACAGAAGTTAGAGGTGGAGCTAGAAGAGCTCCCTGGCAGGCTGATCTGGGCCCCTGCTGCTGGGCTTGGGGGGAAGTGTGGCTTCACCTCTGGTCCCCTGGAGGTGGCCACTGGCTCTGTGGTCAGCCAGAAGAGGCTGATGAGAGGTCAGCTTGGGGAGGCTCATAGAATTCGCATCTCAGCAAGAGCAGGGCGAGGCTCATGGTGACAAGATGCCCAGGACTGAGCCCTCCTGCGGACAGTGCCTGCTGCCAGGGCAGTAGCTCCACTCCCAGTCCACTGCACTGTGCTGGACCAGGCAGCTGCCCCCAGGCCCTGACACCTTGGCTGAACTCTGGCGGGAACCCAGATGAGGAAGTAATTGGTGTCTTTCTCTGGGCTTGAGGGAAAAGGAGGGGCTCCCGGGCTGAGTGCTCCCACCCACTCTCTGTGCTGGGGTCCACACCTCTGGGCACAGTCCGCTGGGATGCGGCTCGCTGCACCTCCCTGCCGGCCCCGTGCATTTGGTGAGGCCTCTGCTCTCTGGCCTCCCTTGGTGGATCTGAAGGTTCGTCTCCCAGGGCAGAGGTGTTGGGACGGACGCCCCAGGGCCTGGCCTGGGGAGACCAGAGTGGGTTGAGTGCTGGGTCATGCAGTGTGGGTACTGGCTCTGTCCTCTGAGAGAGCCCCACCCAGACCTTCACCCCACAGAGGCACAGTCCCTACAATGACTGTGGGTCTGCCCAGGGATGGTACTGCTGCCAGGTTTGACTCCCCTCGACCTCTTGGATCCCAGGGTCACACTGGCCTGCACAACACGACCACTTGTGAGTGTCGGGTGAGTTGGGGCTGGTGCATGGCCACCCCTGAACCTGGACTGTCTCTCCAGAGCCCAGGCAGCGGGGATCTGTGGACGCTGGGGCACTCCAGGTGCTATTGAACCTAGTGCCCCAGCTGCTCTTTGTAAAGAGGCAGCCCTGCCTTGCTCTCCCTGGCCACCAGGCCACGGTCCCCTGGGGGTGGGGCTCTGGTGGGCCTCGGGCCCCGTGGAACCTCATGGCTACCAGCTCACAGTGCAGCTCTCACCACCTGCTGGGAGTTCACTGAGTCTAGGACCGAGCTGCGCTCTGCCCGTGGTGCCAGGTGATGAGCTCCCCCGACCATGGCCCTCTCTACTGGGAGCCTTCTGTTGTTGGGGACCCCAGAGCTCCCACCCAGGTTGGTATTAGTTCTCCTTCTACCAGTAGACACCGAGTAGTGGTTTCTGAATGGAACAAGGGTGTTTGAAAAGCACATTGGGGACACATTTAGCACAAAACTAGCAAGTGAGATGAGATCGTTGTGGAATGCCTCGGGCAGGCAGCATTTGGAGGTAGTTTCAGTTTGGCTCTGGTGATGGAACTGTCCATCTGTGGCACAGTGAGGGGCAGGCGCTGATGGCCAAGGGCAGAGTCCGTCAGCAGTGTCTTGCCACGTGTGCTTCTGGCCCTGATGGTCCGGTCACGTGCGCTGAGCTGCGTCCTGGGCCAGGTGCCCTGCTGGCAGGATCCAGCTGTTTAGGCCACTTCCTGCCCTCAATTTCCTTGCCTCCAGTGCTGGGCCTAGCTGAGGAAGGGGCCCTGCTCCCCAGTGGGGCTGGGCTTGCATACTCAGAGCTATCCTTTGCACCCCAGGCCTCCAAGAGCCCCAGCTCTCCAGGGGAGAGGCCTCTTGTTTCCAGGACCTTCCAAATGCTCTGGGACCCTGGGCCCTACTGCCTAGAGCTCCCCATGGAGCCATGTCAACTGCCATTGCTCTGCCCTCTACCACCAGGTGCTTTCTGGGGTTGGGAACTGCTTCTGATTGGCTCATTACAGCCTCCCCAGTCCTCAGCCATCCCTGATACATAGTAGGTGCTTAATAAATGCTTGCTGGCCATGGGGGTGGGATCAGGGAGGAGGGAGAAGGGCAGGGAAGTATGGCAGGGACTGTCCTGTCTCAGCACTGGGGTAGCTGCTCTGTGGGCCTGCAAGGCCCCCTGGAGCAGGGCTTATTTGCATACGTTTGCATGCAGGGTCCATGTGCTTCTGTTTTCCAAGATTTTTGTGGTTTTAATCCACGTGAGTGACCAAAGGGCTGGAGCAGTCCCTAGGCGTAAAGACCAGCTGCCTGAGCACATGGTACTGTAGCACCGGCTGGGGCGGCCGGGAGGCAGCGCTCCTGCAGGACGGGCTGTTGGGTCTGGAGAGAGGCTGGGGCTGTAGAGCTGGTCTCAGGAAGGGCTTCCAGCAGATTCACAGCCTTGCTGAGCCCTGGCCACTGGTGCAGGTGGGCCCTTGAGCAGTGGGTGACCCTGCCCTCTCCCCTTCCTCCAGCCCTGGGGTAGGGCCAGCCTAGTGGGCAGTGGGCAAGAGCCTCTCAGAGTCCCTCTCTGGGAGAGACCTTGGGGGCCCTGTAGAGGGAGAGACTGGGAAGGGGGGCAGATCGTGGGCAGCTCCCACCGGACCCTGCAGCGGGTGTGTCCTGGGGCCCTGCTGGTAGCTGCTTGGCCGAGTTGGTCCTGGACTCCTGCCCACCTGTCTCAGTGCCAGGCTGGCTGAAGTTCTGCATGGCTGCCGCACTTGGGCACAGAATCTAGGTCAGCCTGGTGTGGGGGGCAGGGAGGGCAGCCAGGGAGCACTGGCCGCCTCAGGTCTGCTGGGGCCGCTGCAGCGCAGGAAAGGACCCTGACCTGCTGACCTAGGCCAGGCCCCTCCCACTGGTGCCTGGGTGGGGCTGTGAGGCCTCCTGGGGAGCGTGGAGCCTGGCGGGTGTGAGTGTGCCTTGGCTGCAGCTTGCGTTGGTAGAGCCGGCTGCCGTTGGCCACGTGGAACCTGGCCCCATACCTGGGTGAGTGGCAGTGGTGATTCAGGCCAGAGCCTTTCCGAAGCTCCCTGACCCTCTGGCTGCCCTGGCCTGCACCCCCTGGCCTCCATCCCCTGGACTCCACCCCCTTAGGCACCTCAGCACTGTCACCCTGTCTCCAGCCTCCACAGCCTTACCCCAAACAGGGGCCATCTGCAGCCCCTGCTCTCTGGCTGGATCTGGGACTGCAGCTGTCCTCCTGCCTGGCAGCCCAGGGTGCTCTGGGGCAGTGATGGTCCAGCCAGAGTGACCCCACGCCCCGTGCCGCCTCGCACTCTGTGGTCCCCACCTCCAGCCTCTTCGCTTTGCTTCTGGTCCCTTCCAGTCTTCTGCCTGGGCGTGGTGAACGCTGGGCCCGGGTGGGCGCCCTCCTCAGTCCGACAGCCGTCACGTGAGGGGTGCTGTGGTCAGGCCAGCTCCTTCCTGGCCCATCTTCCTCCTCTCCAGGCTGTGTGCCTCTGTAGCCGCTGAGCCTCAGAGCCAAGACCTGGGTCATATTCATCAGGGGGCCTGACTCCTTGTGGGGATCTGAGGGTCAAGGCAGCAGGGGACCTTTGTACTGGGGACATGCTGGGACCTGGGGGGGAAGGGTGTCCCCAAAGGCCAGCATCCCTGCCTCACCCAGTGAGCCACTTGCCTGCACCCTCCACCCCCGCCACGTCCCAGGGCAAGAGGCTGTTCAGCCAGTGCCGTGGGGGGTGGGTCTGGCCTCCTGCCCGGCCCTCCGGGGCAACTCAGTCTCCCAGCAGAAGCTGTGACATTGGCAGGACTCTTGTACCAGGCAAGAAGCAACACTGAATGGCTTTGATGTTGAGTGATCAATACAACGTCTCAGACACGGGCTGCTGGCCCTGTGCCTCCTGGCATCGGGGCTGTGAGCACCAACTTGTCACCTGGGGGTGTGAGCACCAACTTGTCACCTGGGGCTGTGAACACCAACTTGTCACTGGGGCTGTGAGCACCAACTTGTCACCTGGGCCCTTGTGCTTCCACCTTTACACACCTGGCACTTTTGAGAGGGAGTCCTGGCGTCCGTGCAAGGCTGATCCTGGGGCAACTGCTTGAGGGTCAGCAGGGCCACTGTGACCGCTGGGGACCGGCCCACCTGGAGGGCAAGCTGTGGGCTCTTGCTTCTGCCCCTGCTCAGCTGTGAAGCTTGAAGCTCTGGGCAGGACCCTTCTACCTCAGTTCTCCTACCTGGAAGGCAGAGCTGGAGGCCTCCTGACTCAGGCATTCTGAAGTGGCTGCAGAGGTGCAGAAACAGACACACGGGGCTCTGGCTGTGCCCGGTGCTGTGCTGGGGGGTAAGCCACAGCACCCTGCCTGCTCAGCTGGGTGGAGCCAGGTGCATCTGGGGCACCCAGCCCTTGGGAGCAGCCTGACTTTCCTGAGAGATCTACCTCTCCAAGGATGGCGTTATAAGTCCAAACCTGAGATGCCCCCAAAGGCTTCTGAGGGCGCAGAGGCCACACTCCCTTGTGGCCTCTTGATTCTGGAGGCTGCTGCTGCCCAGGCACGGGCCTGTGATCCCAAGAACAGCAGAGCTCCTGGCCCTACTCACAGAGGTGGCCGCCAAAGAGGGCAGTGCACTTGGACCTCGGGTGCAAGAATGCCTGGCTCCACCAGACCCCCTGAGAGCCCACTGCCCTCCCCACGGTCCTTCTCCCAGGCTGACAGATGCAGATATGGAGGCCAGATGGGCAGTGAATTCCCTCCGGGTACACAGAGGCCCCCAGGACTTGAACCGGGGTTTCCAGCCTCCTGATGTGGGCACTGCCCGGCGTGTCTCTCTGAGCTGAGCTGGGCTCCTGTCTACAGTGGCATTGGAAGCCCCTTTCCCCCTGACATCTCCTGTGCCACGCCTAGGCCACCCCCAGCTGGCTATACTCTGGACAACCCAGCGGTGGGCTCTTGGGAGTGGGCTTTGCTCCTTGGGCGGCTGCCCCAGAAAGCCTGCAGTGCTGCCCTCTGGTCAGCAGAGGGCTCTGGGACCCCAGGGGAAGGCTTGCAGTCCCGTCCAGCTGGGAGAGGTGCCTGGGGCTCTGTCTCCCTAGGGCTGAAATCCTCCTCCTGCCCCATCCTCTCTGAGGCCGAGTTCCGGAGTCCCACCCCTGCTGTCTCTGGGGCTTACTGCTCAACACAGTGTAAGCGTGGGCCCTGAGCCAGTCGTCCTGATGCGGGCACGGTCACGGAACTCCCTCCAGGTCACCTGGGCACTGGAGGTGGAGGGCATCTGTCCAGGTCACCAGGAGGTCTACTTCTGGCGGACTGCGAAGCTGCAAGTGGAAATCCTATCCTGGGGGAGTTGGGATTGGGCTCCGCCAAGGCTCGGCTGCCTCCTGCTGCTGTGGGATGCTGGGCAGCTCCCTGGCCCTCCTGGGGCCTCTCTCCAGTCCGTAGGGCAAGGAAATGCCCTCCCGGCCAGCTGAGAGAGACTAGAAGGGGACACTGTGTGGGGTCTTGGGTGGGCAGCATGAAGCTGTGGTGGTCACCTCCCAGGAAACACAAGAGAACAGGGAATGGACCCTCAGGGTCACCTCTGCCAGGGAGGACATCTGGGTTATCAGTGATATCCTGGAGGGTGGAGTGGTTGCATGTGGTACAGAGCCTCAGTCTAGGACACGTGTGAACACGTGTGTAGTATTCCCATTGAACGTCGGGGCACAGAGAGGGGATGGGCTCTGTCCACCTGTAGGCCTGGCCCAGAACCTCTGCGCATGTGTCCTTTGGTCCCTTTCCTGGCAGTGCCTGCATAGCAATGGGCAGGCCCAGTGGGAACCCACAGCCAGATCCAGCCTTAGACTGGCCCTGCAGGGATGGGGCAGCCAACGGCAAGGTCCCATCCCAGGGAGTGGGGTCCACAGGGGTGGGGGACTGCCCTCTCTCTGCAGCAGGAGCTTAGGCTCAGCAGGGCAGTGTGGTGACCCTGCTCCTAATCTCAGGACCCCAGAGAGGATGGGGGCCCCTGGTTTGCACCCCATCACCTGACTTCATTCCCGCGGTCCTCTTCAGGGGAGAAGATCCGACCTGGGGACCTCGGTTTCTTCCTCGCCACCGAGCCGCCCCCCCGGGCCTAAGGCTCTTGAAGTCAGAACTCTGCCTACGTGCCCAGAGAGGAGGCCTGGGAGAGAGGATCTTGGCACATTAACATGTACAGCAGGGTTTTAATCACCCCTTTAATCGCAGCCCTGGTAGCGGAAATCATCTCCCGGCTGAGTGCAGGGGGCGGGGCTGGCCACGCAGATGGATTATTCATTAGAGCCTGAACTTGGGTTTCACCCGACTTTTCCAGTGTGCCTTCATCCACCAGGAGGTAGAACTGGGCTGGGCTCTGCACCCCACCCCCGAGACAGAGGGGGGCCTGAGTGTCCCTCGTCCCTGGTCCCCACTTTCAGTTCTCTTTGGCCTAGGTGTTCTGTCTCCTCTCCCTCGCTCCCCCTCCCCCCGCCTCAGTTTCTCCTGCCCTGAGATGTGGTGCCCCTGGCTCTCTCCTGGAGGACTTGCCCAGGTGTGGGGTGGCCTGGATCACCCTCGCTGCTCCCTGGCTTCTGGCCACACTAATGGACTGTTTCCCTCTTCTTGGCCTGGCTGACCCTACCACAGCTCCAGGGCCCTCTCCTGCCCTGGCCAGCAAGGACCCTCACTCAGTCTTGGTGCGCACAGGAGGATGCCCCTTACTACAGTGGCTCTGCTCAGTGGTGTGGACACAGGCCCTGGGACCCTGGCTGGGTGTGGCCTTGAGACACAGGTCCATCAGAGGACAGGTCCCAGAGTTCTGCCAGGGCACCGTGAGTGTCAGTGGAGGGAAAGGCTGCCCTTTAAGGGTGCCAGGCCTCCAGGCCCAGGGGCTTTCCTTGGGCAGACACAGCTGGCAGCAAGACTGGTACTGGCTTCCCTCCCCCTCCGCACCTGGGGACCTGGCTGGGCAGGAGGCCGACACACCCTAAGGTGGTGGCTCTGAGAGCCCAGAGGCAGCCCCGAGCTTTGCTGCTCAGGCCTGTCCTCCTGCCTGGCCTTCCCAACCTCAGGGCCCAGCATCCCTATGAGTGGCCCCAAGCCCCCTGGACCCTGCCAGGCTGGCTGCAGGCAGGGACGGCTGGGGTAAGGGGTGTAGAAAGTGGGGCTGCTGCCTGGCAGCAGGGTAGCTCCCCACAGGTCCTGGGGGTGGCAGGGCTTGATGACGGGCCAGGAGATGGGAGGGGGTGCAGCTCAGCACAGGCCTCAGCCTCTGGTCCCGGGCACCTGACAGGACCCTGTGCCAGGGCAGTAGGGTCCACCCTTCAGCATCCCCTGGTGCCAGAGCCTGCACAGCCAGGCGGTGAGGACTAACCAGGGCACCCCTGGACACGGTGGGGTGGGGGGACTTGATGCAAAAAGGGTTGGAGCCTTTACTAGGAGCTGGCCCTGGGGCCAGGCCCCCAGGAGGCTGGACACCCTCAGCCCAGGGCAGCTGGTGGAATGTCACCTCAGCTACCCCTGAAGTCTCAGCCCGGGGCACTCCTGGTTCCAGCCCACCGGGCCCTGTGGTATTCCGGTGGGTGTTGCCAGACTGGGCTTTTGGCTCCTGCCCCCAGCGGGTGTAGTTATTCCTGAGTATGAGGCTGCCTCCTGGAGGGAGGGGAAGGACGGGCGGCAGGTGCTCGCTGGAGCTGCTGGCAGGAGCGAGCCGGCTCCACCTCCCCTTCTGGCCTCTGTGCCAGCTGGCTTAGTGCCGCCTGAGACCCCGAAGCTGTTGGCGCCCACAGCAGCCTGGGCGGGCCGCCGTCGGGCAGCCAAGGGTTAAGGGCAGGCGGGGCTCCCGCGGGAGGGGCGGTCCCAGTGGTGGCGCCTCGCCCCGCCCCTTCCCCTCCCTTCCTCTGCCGGCGTGCCCGGCATTGGCGGCGCGGGCAGCGGGCTTTGAACCGGTATGGGTGCTGTGTGCAGGGCGCCCCGGCTCAGGCTAGGGCTTGGAGGGTGCTGGGGGCCAGCGCGGGGCCCTGGCCTCCTCGGGCTGTGCCGGTAACAGTGGGGCTGGTGCCCGTGGGCCATGGCAGAGCCCGGGGCCCCCGGCGGGCTCACGCGGGACCAAGGTAAGCAGGCAGGAGGGTTCCTGTAAGGGACTGCGACCCTCCCTGTGGGATTCCAGGGCCAGAATGGTGTTGGTGGACCCCCGACTGCTAGAGCAGTGCTGGACCCCTCCCCTAGGATCTCTAGGAATGCAGACGATGACCCCATTCCCCGATGACTACCCAGCCCCTCGCCCTCCACAGCCCCAGCCGCCATCCTGCAGGGAGATGCCCCCTGCAGAGGGTACGGAGGCCCAGGTGAGCAGCTGGAGGAGGCGATCTGAGGGAGCTGGGGTGTCCAGTGGGGCTGCTCTCCTGGCCCAACCCCACTGCCTCCCGTGCCTGAGCTTCAGTCAGCACCATGGACAGGGCAGCATGGTCCTCCCTGGCGTCAAACATTCTTGCTCAGATCTGTCCCATTTTCCCGACCTGGGGAACGGGCATTGCCCTAGGCAACCATGCAGAACAGCAGGGTGATAAGCCCTGAGGCTGCCCGGCGCTGCCCGCTGAATCCAGGCTGGGCGTGAGAAGGGGCTGCCCGCAGGGCTTCTGAGCTGGTGTCAGCAGCCCCGGCAGGCAGCGCAGAGCCTCCCTGGAGCAGAGTTTCCGTTTGCCCCAAATGCAGGAGTGTGTGGGGGCTCTGGCCAGGTGAGGGAGCGCCAAGGGTGAAGCGGAACGGCAGGAAGAGCTTCCTTCCCGGGCGGGTTCCCGGGAGAGTGGAGGGGTCTCCTGGCACTGTGTTTGGGTCCTGGTTGCTGTGGACCTGACTTGTTCTGACTTCTGATTGGCATGGATGCCTGGGAGGAGCTGGGCAGTTGGGAGGGCTGTGTGGCCTCATATGGAGCACCCACCCTCTCTGAGCCTCCAGGGACAAGAGGGACAGTGTGGGACCACTTCACAGGGTAGCAGGCGAGCACCTGAAGCCAGTGTGTCTGCGAAGTGTTCCACAGAGGGTCCCTGAAAGGGGTTGTGGCCCGCCCCCGTGGGGTTCCAGGCCTGGCCTGTGCCCTGCTCCAGGGTGAGTGTCCCTCTCTCCCTTCCCGTTCCCCTCCCAGGCTGAGATGGCCTTCCCGGAGGGAGGGCAGTGTGGCTGGGCTGATGTTGGTGCAGGTGCTCTGAGGGGTTCCTCCTGCTCTGGGCACTCCCCAACCATAGCCCCCACCCCAGGGGGGCAGTTTCCACGGCAGATTGCCCCTGGGGAGGGCCTGGCTGTCATGTCTGGCCCATCTGGTCCACAAAAGCCCACGGAGGCGGAGTCCTGGACTGGCCACTAATGGGGCAGGGGCTCTCAGCTGCAGGTGATCCCAAGGCCCCAGGTCAGGGAGACCCAGCCTGGGTTTGTAAGCCCCCAAGGGAGGGGACCTGGCCAAGGAGGAGAGGATACAGCAGGGGGAGCTGGGCCCATTCTAAGCCTCCGTCCTCTGGGCAAGGGCCAGGTGCTGCAGGGAAGAGCCACACTGGCCTGGTCCTTTTAGTCACAGTGTGCTGCCGAGGACTGAGCACCATGGGGACATGGGGACACTCCCAGCTCCTGCTTCTTCCCCTGGAGCACCAGGGCTGGCCCCCACCCAGGGAGTGTCTTCTCCTGGGCAGGAGTAGGGTGCCAGGGTCCCACGGATGTGCCAGCATTCACCGTGGTTGGCTGGGAGGGGCTGAGGAGGGGCTGAGTAACTGGACGCATCTGTTGGGATTCGGCTTCCAGCACGGCCCACGCGGGCGCTCCACAGGCTGCAGGACTTCCTGTGTAGGGAACGTGTGGGGCAGGGCGGGGGCTGCAGCCCCATTCCTGGGTGGGATGTTTCCTCTGGCTCCTGGAAAGTCACCACCTGGGCACAGGGACCCCATACCAGCCAGGTGAAGGCCCTAGGGCAGGGCCTTATGTGGGGTGGACAGCCTCAGGGGACAGGAGCTGCTCAGGGGCAGGAGTAGCTGGCCCCAGGAGCCCTCCAGCTCCACCCAGAAGGAGACAGGCAGGTCCTGGGATGTGAGGGTGGAGTCCCACCTCAGGGGAGCAGGCCGCTCATTCCTGGGGCGGGTCCTGTAGCCTGCTTAGGCCTCATAGCCCGTGGACCTCCAAGGGCCTCGGGGCCTTTGACTGCATGAGATGCCAGGAGCCTTTAGGGAGACGGACTGGGAGGGCCACTCTGTCTCCAGAACGCCCCCCACAGGCTACCTGTGAGTGCTGTGGGGCTGTGGAGGGCCCAGGGCTCTCCAGGAAGCTGCTCCCTGGCCTCTCCAGGTGGCCTGGGCTGCTCTGGCAGGGTGGAGTGCCCCAAAGGCGAGGACTCCTCCAAGGTGCTCAGCCCGCCTGGCCCCCCTCGGGCTGCCCATCCCTGGCAGCAGCTGCCCTCCCTCCTGCCTGACCTGGGCTCCAGGCAGCAAGGAGAAACGTAGGGTTGGCTCTGCCCACAGCCTGGAGGACTCTCCCTGGGAGTTTCGGGCCCCCCACCAAGGGCTCCATCTGGTGACCTTCCAGGTTTAAAAGAGCCCCACCCCAAGCCTACTCCCTCTCTAGCTCCTCCTGGAGTGTCCTGGGCAGTGGCGTGGGGACCAAACCTGTCCCCCATGCTGGCCGTGCACCTGTCTTCAGGGAGCCGTGGCCAAGCGTGTGTGCGTCTGCTCAGCCAGGCCAGCTCGAGGGCGAGGAGACAGAACTGAGGCTCGGGAAAGCCAGTTGCTGGTGTCAGGGACAGGGCCCCAGGGACATGGGGCTGAGGGGCGCCTGCGGGAGCAGGGAGCTGTGAAATGGGCTATTAATAGAGCCCTCTTCCTGGAGGACTGTCGAGTGTGATCAATGCCACCACTGTGAGCTGAGCTGCCACATGCCACCAGCTGGGGCTGTGCGGGGCGGGAGAGACGCATTCTCTGGAGGGACCCTCACTGAGGCTGGACTTGGCCCTGGGCTGAAAGGAGGCCCGGGCTCGGCTGGGCAGTCAGAGGAAGGCCTGATGTTGGGGCCTCCCTGGGCTGAAGGCACTTCCCCCTAGGGCCAGACTGCCTGGAGAGGACTGGATTGGGGCAGGAGCCCAGGGCCACCTACACAAGAAGGGCCTTCTCTGTGGGGATGTGCTGGACAGTGGATACCCGGCCTCAGAGAATGTCCTGTCCACTTCTGCCACTGCAGGCTGTGTGGACCATCCCGGGACTGAGAGCTCCTGATGTTCAGCACCTTTGCAGGCAGCTGGACACCTGTGGACCTCTGTCCGTCAGACGGTCTCCATCCCTAAGTCCCTATTGGGTGGTGAGACTATAAGAAGGCCCTGCTAGTGCTCTCCCTGGACCAAGTGGGGCTGGATCCTGGAGCTAATGCCAGGAGCTGAGGATGGCCAGGGTGCTACCATCCCACGCCCAATGCAACAGCCAGAGCTGGCTGCACAAACCCCAGGGACCTTTGGGAGCAGGTGGAAGGTGGGGCTCAGGCCGGGGTGAGCCAGGTGTGTGGTGAATGGAGCATGGATGGCCACAGGGACCCTCTTCCACTCCCTGGGTTGCTCGCTGTCCCTGCCTGGCTCTGGGGTCTGAGAGCTCTGGTGGGAGAAGGCAGGGTGGCCAGAAGCTGCCCAAGTGGGCACAGCAAGACCTGGCCGCCTGCCCTGCGGCTCTGTCCTAGCTGTGGAGCTGCACGCCATAGGGTTGGGTCCTCCCCTCCCCTCCCCGCCCTCCCCAAGAGAACCCTCAGCACCCTGCTGAAAGCCAGTGGCCTGCCCTGCAGGAAGGGTGCTGCTGGGGGAAACTGTGTCCTCTGAGCAAAGCACCTGTCCCTGATGTCTCTTCCCAAGCTTGTTTGGGGCTGACCCCATCAAATGACCCTGGGCTGGCCATGGCCAACGTCTCCCAGCAAGCTGCCCCGGGGTCCCTCTGGGGAGGGCTGGAGGAGTCGACTCACACTCCCTGATAAGTAAAAATAGTTGGGGAGGAGGCGCCCAGACGTGCGGGGGGACGCGCTGCTGCTCTCAGACGTTTAAATTATCTCGGCCATATGTGTGTGGGCCCGTCCCTCCCTCCCTCCCTCCCTCCCTCCCGAGCGGCGCTGGGCAGGGGCCGGGCTCATCCCGGTGGGCGCCCTGCAGGGCTGGGCTGGGGCTGCTTCCTCCTACCTCCTCTCCTCCCCAGGCACCTCCTGGGCACCTCCTGTGTGCTGAGCTGGGTTCGCAGATCGAGAGGTGGCACTGGGAGGGCCAGGGGAGCCTCGGCTCATGTCCCGCCCTGCTGACCCTTCTACTTAGGCAGACATGGGACGGGACCCGGGCCTTCAGGAAGGCAAAGAGGACAATGAAGAGGCCTTGCCGGGGGACAGCCGGGCCTTGGTGGGCCAGGGCTGCTGTGGAAGTCCTGGGAGAGGGCACCAGGAGGGGAGACGGTGCCCCTGTGCCCAGCCTGACTGCTCACTATGAGTGCGTGTGCATCGCGTGCTGTTCCTTGTAGTTCCTGCTCCTGGCTCGTGCAAGGGGCACCGTGGCACCTGAGGGTGGCCCGGGACGTGTGTGCCTGGGCCACAAAGCCTGTGGTTGCAATTTGTGGACTTTGTGGGCTCTCCAGCCTTCCCCAGGGAGAGGCGGAGGTGCTGGACTGTCCCTGGCCTTGTGGCCGCTGCCACGGGGCCTGCTGTGAAGACAGTGCCCATCTCTACCACAAGGCCCCTCCAGCTGCCCTGCCTCCAGCAGTGTGGCCTGGTCCTCCTTCATGCAGGTGCTGTGTGTCCTGCGTGGGTTCGGGGAAGGAGGGCACCGCGGCTGCAAGGGACACTTTCTGAAAAGGGGAAACTGAAGCCCAGAGGTGGAGGCGCCCAGGGCCACCTGTTGCCTGGCCGCTCTCCAGGCCAGGCTGTCGGGACCAGCAGGGGCAGAGCTGAGCTGAGGAGTGTCACAGTGCCCTCTTGGAACCAGACTTGGCCCTGAGGCTCATGGAACTCTCCCTGTCGCCTCTTCCAGCTTCAGATGGTCCTGTCTGTCTGTCTGACCATCTGTCCTGGACATCTAGCACAGGTTCTCTAGGAGAGGGCTAGAGCTGGCCGAGCCTGGAGGGCCGGGAGCCCACTGGCTCCTGCCCCTCCTGGAGCAAGCTACGTGGCCTTGGCCCTCCCCTGTCCATCCCTGGCCCCTTCCCGACTTCCCACAAGGGCAGCTGGGTGCTGGGTGAAGGAGAGGGACCAGGGACAGGTCCTCAGTCCTTGCCTGAGGAGCTCCTGGGTCAGATCTGCGTTGAGGGGTTTTGGGAGCCATGTGGGCCGTGGCAGGGGATGGGGTACCACTGGTGTGTGCAGGGTGCAGCCTGAGGAGGGACCTGGGAGTCTGAGTGGGACCCTGGCCTTCCTGACCAGGGCTGCTGGCCCTCAGGTGGCCTGGACTGGGAACTGGGTTCAGCTCTGGCCTCCAGGTGAGTGTGGCCAAGTGTGGGTGTTTCCTTAGCCCCCGAGCCTGCAGGGCTGGCACAGGACAGCTGGGCCGGTCTGCATCAAGTGTCCTGGATCAGGCTTGAGCCTGGGCCACCTGTGTGGACTACAGTTGGGGTCAGGGCCTTGTGGAAAAACACAGGGCCAAGGGTAGTGTTCTCAGTCCCTCTGGAGATACGCAGGGCAGTTGGTGCCCATGCTGGACAGGCAGGGTGAGTCAGGGTGTGCTGTGAGGGACTTTGGGCCCACCGAGTCCCTCTGTGACTCGCTATGGGGCTGGTCTCCAGGGATCTTCTGGGTAGCTCTCAGGCTGCAATTGGGGTGGGGGCTTCTTTGGTCCCTGGCCTGGCCCTGAGTGTAACTGGTGCTGCTGGGTGGCTCTGTGTGGCTGTGGGGTCCTGGCTGGCTTGGAGGGGGCAGGACGCTCCCTCAACTGTACTGGCTCTTTGGGAGCAGCCTCCCCCTCTGTGTCAGGAGTCGGGTAGGTGACCCTCCTGGCTTGGGTGGTCAGGCATCTCAGTGGGCCTGAGCCCAGAGGGACCAGGGGCCTGGCAAGTGGCCTCTGACTATGCTGGTCTTGATTCAGCTACACTGTGTGGTGACAGAGCTGCCCGGGGCTGGGACTCCCCTGTGACGTCCCCAGCTTGGGACACTGGCTCACTAGCAGCTGCAGGTGTGTTCATCTGTTCCTTCCAGGGTCAGAGGTGGGTGAGGGTCACCTGGTCCCCAGGGCAGCGAAGGGGGCCTCGGGCAGAGCCATTCATCAGGCGGATTAGCTGGGCCTTCCCTCCTGGTCAGAGGAGGATTACAGCCTGGGGCTGCTGAGGAGGTGGCAGGAGTCTGGGGTGCAGGAGCTTCTTCCCTGCTCCCTGTAATAGAAACAGTCCCGGCAACAGTGTGGGGCTGGGGCCAGGCCCACTCACTCTGGGCCCCCTCCCAGAGCCCCTGTCCAGGCGTCCACGTCCCTCCCTGGTCACAGTGGGAGGCCAGTGGGTGACTTGAGGAAGGAGGGCAGGGGAAGGAGTGCTGCCGCCTGGGGGATGGGCCCAGGCCAGGGGAGAGCAGGTGTGTCCGGGGGAGCCCCAGGCCAGGGGAGAGCAGGTGTGTCCGGGGGAGCCCCAGGCCAGGGGAGAGCAGGTGTGTCCGGGGGAGCCCCAGGCCAGGGGAGAGCAGGTGTGTCCGGCGGGGAGCCCCAGGCCAGGGGAGAGCAGGTGTGTCCGGCGGGGAGCCCCAGGCCAGGGGAGAGCAGGTGTGTCCGGGGGAGCCCCAGGCCAGGGGAGAGCAGGTGTGTCGGGCGGGGAGCCCCAGGCCAGGGGAGAGCAGGTGTGTCCGGGGGAGCCCCAGGCCAGGGGAGAGCAGGTGTGTCCGGCGGGGAGCCCCAGGCCAGGGGAGAGCAGGTGTGTCCGGGGGAGCCCCAGGCCAGGGGAGAGCAGGTGTGTCCGGCGGGGAGCCCCAGGCCAGGGGAGAGCAGGTGTTCTTGGATTCCAGGAGCTGGTGGGCTGTGCGGAACCTGCGGTAGAGACACGGCGGGAGCAGGGCAGCAGGGAACCGTGGTGGCCTCTCCCCAGGCCCAGGGCCGAGGAGTGTGGTGGCCCTGGAACACCACGGGTATGGGCCACGCCCTCTTGCCCAGCCTTGGTGTCCAGAGGCCTGGCATCCCTAGAACTTGGCCTGCTTCCTCACCCTGGCTCTAGTCCTGCTGCTCCCTGGGGGTTCCAGGCTCCCCCTCCCCAGGTGGCCATGCTGTCGGGGGCTCCTGCCGCTTGTCTCTCCGGGGACTCTGGGGCTCATGCCCCTTCCTGTCCCAGTGGCTGAAGGTTCCCTAATCCAATTCAAGGCAGAAGGGGCAGGCTGCTGCTGACCTCCAGCCAGCAGATGAGGTAGGGCCTCTGGCCAGGGCTCCTAATTGGAGTCTGGGTTTGGCTTTGAGTTGATTATATCGGATCTCTGTGGCCAGCTTCCTGCTGCCCAGGAACAGGCCGGCCAGGGCCACTCGGGCTGGCTGGGACAGGAGGCCCAGAGGTCCTCATCACAGTGAGTGCTGTGGTCGTGCAACAGCTGCCCCCGGCAGGGCTGGCCTGTGCTGTCGTGTGGGGCCTGGCCAGGGGGAGCTGGCCAGGGAGATGCCCAGAGATCCTGGAGGTGTGGAGGCCTCCATTTCCCTCCTCGGCCCCAGGGCAGCCCGAGCACTGTTTGCTCCTGGACATGTGGCTGCCCTGGGGCTGTCTGGGCAGGTTGTGGCTCCACTGGGACCTTTGGCCACTTGGCTGGTGGATAGGTGGGCCCTCATGGGGCCTGACCCCTTCCCAGGTCAGGAGGCTGTCACGAGGGGGCAGCCTGCCCAGGCAGGCCTGGTCTCAGGGGCACAATGAAGTGGTGACTGTGCCCCTGGAAACAGCTGCCCCATGGCTCAGCCCCGTGGGCGTGGGGAAAGGCCAGGCTGGACGGCCAGCAGGGGCCTAGGGCTGGGGAGGACCTGGGGAGCCACAGACAGAGCTCAAGGGCCCTGCACTCACCCACCTGTGCTGGGGGCTGGAGCAGAGAGGTGTCCTGTGTGACCTGGGAGAATGGCCTGGGCAAGTGGCCTGCAGAAGCTGGTCACTGGGCCATGGGCTTTGGGAAAACATGCTGCCACTTCTGTCCCTGTTCTGGGCCTGCTCCCTCCTGGGCTTTGGGATCCACTTGGAGGTCCCTGTAAGCTTGAGGCATGTGGGGTCAGAGGTTGGGGTGGAGCAGAGAGGAACAGACACAAGCCTTGGGCACCCAGGTTAGGCAGGGCCTGGTAATGGCCCCAGGGGTGGGCCCATGAGAACCACCTCAGGCCTTGGGGTGGTGTCTCTGGGTCCTGGGAGGGGCCCATCTGTCCTGCTGTCCTCCCTTAGTCCTCAGCTGAGGCTTGAGGCCTGGGGCCCAGGACAGCCTGCTGCCTTGCCCATGCCCCCTTGCAGCTGGGCGTTCCCTTGGCCTAAATCCTCTGGACGCTGGGTTGGATCCAAGCAGGATTAGCCGGGATTGGTCTGAGGTGGGGGCGCCGAGGCTGGCAGCTCCCCAGCCCCCAGGATGCAGCTTCTTCTGGTCTCCCGGGGCCCTGGAGGATGGGCGGGCTGGCTGGGGCCTTCTGGGGCTGCAGGTGGCCGTCGGGCCAATGCAGCGGGGCCTGGGGACAGCCTGGGAGAGACTTGGGGCTCTGAGGGGGAGGAGGAAGAGGCGGGTCAAGATTGACAGCACAGAGGAGCCCTCGTGCCCAGCACTGCCTCTGCCCGATCTGCTTCCCCGGGCCTCTCTGGCCTCCGCGAGCCAGCCCCCACCACTGCCATCACTTGGGGATGTGCTGGACCATGGGAACCGTGGCCCACCTGGCAGAGGTGCTTCTCTGGGTTGGAGGGAGTGTGGTGGTGTGGCCATGGTGGCAGGTTGACCCACTAGGTAAGAAGGGCCAGGGAGCAGTTTCCCTGCTGAGGACTGGCCAAGCTCCACAGGGCCATGGGGCTGTCCAGGTGCCTGGGGACAGTAGGGGCTGCTCTTGGACGTGCAAGGGGCCTGGGGTCTCCCATCCCACCCTGCATCAACCAGGTCTCCCTCTGGGGATGAACAGGGTCCCGCAGTGTCGGCTGTTTCACTCTCGGCCACTCGAGCAGCCTGCTGGGTACCCCGGCCTCCTGGGGGCTGAACCCGGGGTGGGAAGCCAGCAGGGCCAGTGCTGGGGCCTGGAGGAATGTGCTGGGGGGAGCTCGGGTGCTCCAAGCTGCCTTCCAGGGGGCCTGGGCACCTTCTGCCCAGGCAGGGTGGGCTGCTATGCTGAGCTGGCCAGGAGGCCCCCAGGGAGGTGAGACTGAACGAGGAGGCAAGCTGCTGCTGGGAAGGCCTGGCATCGCGTCCTGTGGCCCCTGGAGCTGTGGCCAAGGCTCTCTGCCTCTCCAGCCTGCTCTGCTGGCAGAGGAGGCCTTGTCCAGCTCAACCCTCCAAAACCCTGTGGTGGCCTCAAGGACCTGTGTGTCCCCTGTCCCTGCTGCACCAAGCACTCATACCTGTGTCTTCCTGAGTCTCGCTCCCTGTGAGTGCAGAGCCTGCGGCTCCTTTTTGCTTGTGGTCAGCACTAGCTCCCTCCTCAGAGTCCCCAGGTGGAGCTGCCCAGGTCCCCTGCAGCACCCACCAGGGGTCCCTCCCTATGTGCATCTCACGGGGTTGGACACTGTTGAGCATCAGCAGCTGTAGCTCTTAGGGCTTGGGCTTTCTGTAAGCAGGTATGCAGGGCTTGGGGGCAGATACTGACCTGTCCCTGGGCCAGGGCCAGCTGACTCTGGCCTGGACCCCTTAAAGCCTATGGCCCCCTCTCCTGTGGATAGAAAAGGGAGATGACTAGTCCCTCAGACCTCAGATCTGGGCCCTCATGCTTCTGTGGCCTTGGGGAGTAGACAGTGAGTGTCCTTGCTGCCCACTGGGGAGGAGGAGGTTCCTGGGGATGCCACAGAAAGGGGGTGCTGGCTCTCAGGTGTGGCCTATGGGCATGGGCAGCAGCTGCTGGGACTGCCCTATGCCTGGCTTAGGGGTCTCTTCTGCTCAGTGGCTCCCGAGAGCCAGGCTAGCCACTGGGCCCTGTGTCTAGCTGTTCAAGTCTGAGTGGTGGCCCCTCAGGGTCCAGACTGACTGTAGCATCGTCCGGGTGTTTCTGGGATGGGCCACGGCCCAGCAGAAAAGGGCAGGTCCTCCCTGGGGTCTCGCCTGGCCCCAGCCCTGGGTGGGTGGACAGGGGGCAGGTAGGGCACGGGCTGCCGCAGCTCTCACGGTCCTGAGGTCTGTTTCTGCTGTGTCCAGTGGAGCGGTGCATGAGCAGCATGCAGGAGGGGACCCAGATGGTGAAGCTCCGAGGCGGCTCCAAGGGCCTGGTCCGCTTCTACTACCTCGACGAGCATCGCTCCTGCCTCCGCTGGCGCCCCTCACGCAAGAACGAGAAGGCCAAGAGTGAGTGGGCAGCTTGGGGAGCGGGAGGGACAGTCCCAGAGCTCAGGGGCCCTTCCAGAGCAGCTGCTGGACAGTTGGGCGCTGAGCCCCTGCGTCTAGGGTGTCTCTAGACTCAGGTGGCTTTGGAGTTCCAGGTAACCTCTGGACTGCAGGGCGGGAGGGGCCGGGGCTGCTCATGGGCAGGGTGCTGGGGTGAGGTGGGCTGGGGGCAAGCAGCCCGGGGGGGGGGGGGCGGGGAAGAGCAGCCTGAAGACAGGAAACAAGACCTGAGCCAGGCGCCTGGGGTGGGGCTTGGGCACCAAGCACTGGCCCAGGCAGCCGGGGTGGGAGCACAAGGGGAGATGTGGCCAGCTTTGTGCAGGGGCAGATGGGAGAATCCGGACACTGAGGGCGAGGTAAGAGGCCAGGGAGGGACACTTGAGCCTTACAGACCAGGGGTAGGTGTGTCCAGTGCCTGCTCTGGCTTTGCTGAAGGGCAATGTCCAGGTGTGCCAGGGAAGGGCCTCAGTCTAGTGGTCGCCAAGGACACCACCACAGGGCCCCGGAGGGAACACGGTGAGCATGTCCTGGACTGGATGGCTCCTCCAGACTCCTTGGGTCCTGGGAGGTGCAGCCTCCCTATGGCTGCTCAGACGGGAGAAGCCCCAGCTGTCAGGGATGTCCACTCTATGCTGGGCACTGGGCTTCCTGTGGGAACTGAGGCGTGGAGCTGGTGTGGGCATGGTGAGGTGGGCCTTTGCTCACCGTACTGACCACTGAGAAACCCAGGAGAGCAAGGGAGCAGGCAGATGCAGGTCAGGGAGGCTGCCGGGGAGCAGCGGGGGCAGAAACCAGCAGACTGGGCTGGGGCCCCGCCAGCCTCCCCTACCCCGGAGACCCAGCTGGTGCTTGGAGCCCCCCTGGCCATGAAAGCCTCCCAGTGGGGCAGGAGCAGCATGGGCCAGCTGTCCTCTGAACCAATATCCCGCCACATGCCAGGGGTAGAGAAAGGCCAGCAGGCAGCGGGTGGCGGGGGCAGCAGCTGTGCTGAGCCCGGGGTGCCTGGTGCCCAGAGGGGCTGCCTGTGGCCTGCACATCTGGGAGGGTCCTGCTGACACCTGACAGGACCTGAGCCACGCGGCTTCCCTCTGCACCACTCCACACCTGCCAGGACTTGTCACAGAGGCAGCTGCACGGCTGAAAAAGAGCTGGCCTGAGCTGGACGGGTGGACGGGCTCCTGGGAGTCCCGAGTCGGGCAGACGCCTCTCAGGAGGGAGGAGGGGCTGCGGGGCCAGAGCCGAGCCGCAGTGGGGTCCTCATACTCCTGAAAGGGCTGGGGGCCCCGCAGGCTCGGGGCGCTGCTGGCGCTGGGCCGTTTCCGTGAGCGGAGGTCAGAGTCCCAGGGTGTTCAGCCCCGGGCAGGCGAGAGATGCCTGGCCCCTGGGAGGCCCTGACCAGCCCTCCCCACCACCCGCAGTCTCCATCGACTCCATCCAGGAGGTGAGCGAGGGGCGGCAGTCCGAGATCTTCCAGCGCTACCCCGACGGCAGCTTCGACCCCAACTGCTGCTTCAGCATCTACCATGGCAGCCACCGGGAGTCGCTGGACCTGGTCTCGCCCAGTGGGGAGGAGGCACGCACCTGGGTGACCGGCCTGCGTTACCTCATGGCTGGCATTAGTGACGAGGACAGCTTGGCCCGCCGCCAGCGCACCAGGGACCAATATCCTTGGACACTGGAGTAGGGTCAGAACCCAGGAGCAGACCCCTCGATGTCCACCTGGGTGGGGCTCCTGCCCCTGGCTGGGTCGTTTGAGGAAGGAGGATGGGAGGGGCACATGGGCTGGGGTCCTCTCTTCCGGCTGCCTCGGCTGCAGGGTGGGGCGGCGTGTCCAGGCCTGGGACCCTCATTGGCCCCTAACTCGGTGCCCAAGTGGCTGAAGCAGACGTTCGACGAGGCGGACAAGAACCGGGACGGCAGCCTGAGCATCGGCGAGGTGCTGCAGCTGCTGCACAAGCTCAACGTGAACCTGCCCCGGCAGCGCGTAAAGCAGATGTTCAGGGTGAGCCGGGGCGGGCCCTGCCGGACACCACAGGGGCTGCCTGAGGCTGCCGTAGGGAGGGGTCCCGGGCGCACCAGGCGAGCTGCTGCGCACGGGTTCTTCAGCAGAGGAAGGGGAAGGCACTCCCCCAGCTGGGCCTCTGCCAGCTCCGGGGAAGGGGCTGGGCACAGGCCCGGCCCCAATTCTGGGCACTCAGGGCAGGCATGCGGGGTCCCAGCCCCCACGATCCCTGGGTCTCAGAATGCCTTGGCCGGGGCAGGGCCCCCACTGACCGAGAGGCTCCGGTGAGCTGACGCATGCTGCCTTGGACAACCGCCTGGTGCTAGACGTTATGAAAATGCACCCCACAGGGAAGCGGAGGCCTTTGCTGCCTGTAATTAGTTCTTTGCGGAACCTCTGCGAGCTGAGGAACTCTGCTGTCAGCAGGTCCTGTTTGGGGCAGGAATGGGCTGAGCCAGCACCAGGCCCTAGGCCTCCTCGCCTTACTGCAGCCTGGAGAGGGGCTCATGAGCTTCAGCACCACGCCTCCCCCCAACACGTATGTGTACGCGTGTGCGGGCTCACACACAAGCACGCCCATGCTCTTGGCCTGACAGCTCCGCTCTGTCCAGTTTCCTGTGCTCTCCTGCTAGACGGGTAGTCATGCCTGGCTGGAGTGAGGATGGCAGCAGATCTGGCCCACGTCTGTGACGGGCTGGTGCTGTCAGACTGCCCACCGAGGACGGCAGAGGCCCCTTGGGGACAGAGACTGCCTGGGCAGTGGGACTGGCGCATGGCTCACATCTGTCAGCAACCCCCTCCCCCTGACCGCTTGGGGATGGCCCAGCCCCACCCCTTCCAGGCCTCTGGGGGCAGCTCTGGGTGCAGCAGTCCCTTCCTCAAGGTGAGACTCCTGGGACCAGGCAGCAGAACCCCAGGGGAGCCTCACAGGTAGGAGGAGGAGGAGGAGGAGGGTCGGCCCTTGTTGGATGGGCCTGCTGAAGGTCCAGCTCAAGGTCACGGTTTGACCTGTGGCGGACCTCTTGCAGCCCGTGCTTGCCCACTCTGTCACGAGCAACCTGGGTCTCTGGGCACTCGTGGGCTCTCAGGGTCCCTCTGTGCAGTTCCAGGCTGTGCCCTGGCACCACCAGATTGTCTGGAGGAAGCCCTAGGCTGGCAGTGGAGTGGGTAGGAGGGGTCAGGCTCCAGGGCTCTGGAGAGGAGCAGGTGGCACCTCACACCCCAGAACCCACGCAGTTCAGACCCAGTGGCCCTTGTCCATGGAGGTCAGCCAGCCGGGGATGGCCCCGGTGCCTGAGCACCTGCTCTCCCAGCCCACCCATGCAGCAGACCTCTGCTGGTGCTGGAGCCGCAGGAGGGGACGGTGGCTCCAGCCAGGCTCAGGTCACTCTGATGATTACCATCAATTTGTTTGTAAGAAAAAAAATCTTGATATTATTTCCAGCTGCCTGGAACTGCCCAGTCAGAGTGGAGATTGATCAGACTCCAACATAATTTCATTAAACCCAAGAACGCAGGAATGTGGGGTGACCAGTGCCCACCCTGTGCCCGGCCGCCCAGAGCACCCTTGGGCTGCAGAGACCTGGCTCGGCAGAGGGCTGGGGGAGCGTCTCAGCCCTGTGGCCGGCAGCAGCACTGCCCAGGGTGGCCATGTTGCTGGGGGTGGGGTCAGGCCCCCTTTTTTTGGGGGGGGGTTGGGACCTTAAGAGCATTTCACTCGCTGCTGAAGGACAGAGCTCTGTGCTCACTGGTGACTGGCAGATGTCCCGCCTGGACTTGAGGCCATGCTGCTCAGCCCAGTGGGCAGTGGGTGATGCTCGCCCTGGGATGCGGCTGCTTGACAGTGGGTGACCAGCCCAGCTCCTCTCTCAGAAAGGGGCCTGTGGCCTGTAGTGGGCATGGTCTGGTGGTCCTGGGTGAAGCCGTTAGCTCTCAGACTCAGGGCCGCCCTCCTATCTAGCGTCAGACACACGAGGTCGGGCCTTGGGGCCTGTGGCCTTGGGCTGTCCTGGCCTTGGCCTGGGACGCAGCACAGGCACTGGGGTCCCGCTGCACACCCATGTCTGGGCCAGGCCTCAGCCAGGGAGTGGGCAGCAGGGAGCACGAGCCAGGGCCAGCTCGCCCCAGAGCCGTCTCTCTCGGAGGAGGGGACTGCTGGGCTGCCGGGCGAGTGTCCTGGCATGGAGACCTCCTCGGGGGACCTGGCATCGTCTCCTGGCCACACTAGGCTGTATGGCCACACGGGAAGAGGCCGTCCTGTGGCTGGCAAACCCAGCGTGTGCAGCTGTCCATGGTGATGGGCCTGCCTCCCTTCTGGCCCCACCTGTGGACATGGTCATAGACCTAGCCTGGGGGATGGTACCTGTGGTCTGCTCCCTCAGTGTCCACATGGGGCTCCTCCTGGCCTCCCTGAGAGCCCTGGATGGGCTGCTGAGAACCTAAACCCCCTCAGCCCACTGATGGCTCTGGGCAGGGGACCCTGGGCTGTGTCTGAGTGCCTGCCCAGGAGGCCTCAGGTGGCCACGGCTGTGGAGGGGCAGACTCGGTGCACTTCCATCCAGGATGCTCTCCACTTCACAGAGGACTGGACCTGGACGTTTTGTGCAGGCCCAAGGACTCTGAGTTTCTCTGGATGCTGCTGGTCAGGCACCTGTGTGCCCAGGCCTGGGGTGCCAGGGCCCAGGACAGAGCCTGCCTTTGGGCAGATGGTCAGTGGAGGGCCAGGATTGAGGCAGGAGGCTGAGCCGTGGCCTGGGCCCCCAGACGTCCTGTGCTGCTGAGCACCTAGGCAGGCATGTGTCCAGCCCAGGGCCACCCCAGCCCGGCCATGAACACTGCCGCTCTGTGAAGTGCAGGGTCCCTCTGGCCCAGCACTCTTTGGTGAGAGGGCTGGTCTGGGTGCCACGCCAGGGCCCCTCACCTCCAGGCCAGTGGTGGGCTTGACCTGCCCACCCACCCCACCCTGGTCACCCAGCCTTTGCAGGGCCCCAATTCCTAGGGAACAAAGGCCTCAATCAGCCTCTTCCACTGTGGCCTGTCTGGCCCTCCCAGGGACCCCGTGGACCCTGTGGCGCCTTGGGTCTCCTCTGGGCAGCCCAGCTTTCAACGAGGGGGTGCCCTTGCGCTCCAGGTCTGCCCGGGCTGACCCTCGCAGGGGCAGGAGCTCCCACGCCTATGGAGGCAGAGAGGAGGCCGTGCTGGCTCACTGGGCTCCCTTGCAGGATGTCTCATGGCAGCCGTGGCACCTGGGGGAACCCCTCAGGGTCCCTGGGGCTGGCTGTCTGGTGCGTCCCTCCTGCTGCCGAAGGCTGAGGCGCCAAGCCATTTACCTCTACCCCGGAGACCCGAGTCAGGACACTGCCAGCCCCGGGGCCTGGCATTGCTAATCAGTGGGCAGCCAGTAGTAACTGTGGGCTGTGGGGCCCAGCCTGGGTGCAGGTTAGCCCAGTGTGAGGTGGTGGTGACTCTGTGTGGGGTGGCTGGGCTGACTCACAGGTGGACCTTGCAGGTCACCAGGGGTGGTGGTCAGATCTGTATCTTCCAGGGTTGGGGGGCAGCAGGGAGCCCTGTGAGCTGTGTGCCCAGAGGGTCTCAGGCAGTGCTGTGGGCAGGGGAGGAGGGGAGGCTGGGCTTGCGCCTGGGGCTGGACTGAGGAGGGGGGGAGGGGGTGGGCCTGCAGGGCCTCCTGAAGACAGGGGCTTGCCTCGTAGGAAGCGGATACAGATGACTGCCAGGGAACACTGGGATTCGAGGAGTTCTGTGCTTTCTACAAGATGATGTCCACCCGCCGGGACCTCTACCTCCTCATGCTGACCTACAGTAACCACAAGGACCACCTGGACGCTGCCGACCTGCAACGCTTCCTGGAGGTGGAGCAGAAGGTGAGGCCTGGCCGGGCGTCGCGCGGCTGGCTGCGTGGCCGGGCCTTCAGCTCCGCTCAGCATCTGGGCCTGGGGACAGCCCAGCAGCTGAGGCCAGCAAATTTGCTTCAGTGTCAATTTTCCAGGGTGCAAACCACAGCGGGGGCTGCCAGGTGGGCGGGGCCTCTGTCCAGCTCTGTCCTGACAGAGGACCCCCCAAGCCTCCAGATGGGGCCCACAGCTTGCCCATGGCACCAGCTTCCTGTTGGGTATCTTGAGGACTAAGGTTTTGTGGCCCAGCCTTTAGAACTGCCCCTTAACCACAGCGGTCAGCCACAGAGGCCTGCCACAGAGGCCTGACTGGCTCTGGGCCCTTGTCCGCCTGTACACACCTGTTTGTCCAGCAAACACCAGATGCTGCCTCTTTATCTTGACCCAGGAAGTCGGTCCACATAAGAGGCCCATACCAAGCTGAGTGGTCCCTGGGAACTGCCCCACTGGGTCAGGTCTCCTGTCCCAGGCCATGACTCCCTGGGTGGCAGGACTGCAGGTCCAGCCCAATGGGGCAGAGTGCTCTGTGGGAGGGGCTCGGACAGTGTGGGGCCCTGCTCCTGGGCACTGTGAGGACCAACTTCCTGGACCTGCCCTCCTGCCCCCCATAGGCCCTCTCAGGGAGGAGGGCAGGGCAGGGTCACCTCAGGGCGGCACAGCACCTGGGGACAGCTCAGGCCTCTGCTGTGCCTAGCCACGTACTTCCAGTCAGGCTAATGGTGACGGCCATGGGCAGCTGCCCTGGGAGTGTGGCAGGTGGGTGGCAGAGCAGCAGGAGGGGACCCCAGGCAGGACTCGCGAGGGGCCACTGTCGGTGCCCCTCCCCGCCCCTGCATGTCCTCCCCCATCCTGGGTCAGCCTAGGGGCTACCCAGTTCCCCTCCCACCTCACGGTTTGCTGAGCTCCATTTCATAGAGACCACGTGGGACCCCTTTCCCGTCCTCCTGGCAGGACACTTGGTAGTTGTGTCCAGGAGAGAGAGGCTGGCTCCTGGGGCTAGGTCCTACCGTCCTGGGTGACCTGCTCCCGCCTAGCCTCTGTGGGCGGCATTGGTATGAGGCTGTGGGATGTGACCCTGGACAGCAGGCCCTCTGTCCTGGGGGCAGGGGGGCCCAGATAGGGATGGACAGAACTGACTTTCTCTCCCTGACCGTAGCTCCAGGCTTCCCAGAACTTTCCCTGCAGCCTGGGACCCCTGTCCTCTGGGCAGGTGGTTTGAGCCCTTGGCCTAGCCTCCAACTCTGGGCTTCCCACAGGACATGGCTGGTTCAGAGATCTGACCCCACTTCGCCCACTCTGCACTGTTGCCTGGCTCCTGGGACTTCCCAGAACCCCCCTGGGCTTCCCTGGCGGGAGAGCTCCCGGTCTTGACAGCACAGGCTCTGGAGGGCGCTCAGCCTCCGTGCTGGGCCTTCCTGAGTGGGCTGCATTGCTCAGCTTCCCAGGAGGGTCACTGGGCAGGGATGGGCTGGAGCAGGCCAGGGAAGATGTGCAACCTGTGCCCATGGGCCCTGGCAGGTGGGGTATGTCCTCCCTCTCCCGTGCTGCCCACGTGGGCCTTGGCTCCACACCAGGCCCCAGGGCACAGCCAAAGACCTTCTGGAGGAGACCTATCAGGGGAAGCTCTTCAAAAGTCACGTGACCCTCTTGTCCTCTGGTCCCTGAGTCCCAGGCAGTGTGACCTGGGTTTGTCTCCAGCCCACACGTGTTGCTCCCACTGTGGTCAGTCCTGATGTGACCAGAGACAGGGGCAAGAGGTGGTGGTGATGGTGGGTGGAAGGGAGAGCTCCGTGGGGCGCCCCAGACCAGTGATGGCTAGCCTGGGCTCTCGCCCCTGCTCTGGCCTAGATGAAGGGTGTGACGCTCGAGAGCTGCCGGGACATCATTGAGCAGTTTGAACCCTGCCCAGAGAACAAGAGCAAGGGGGTGCTGGGTATTGATGGTGAGTGGGCATTGCCCCGAGGCCAGGGCACTTGGGAGGAGGACGGGCACTTGGGAGGAGGACAGGCACTGGAGGGGTGGCCTGCAGGCCTGGACCATGGCTCTGTGCCCCTTGAGGTGGGGCAGGAGGTGACGAGAGGGGCTGGGAGCAGTGCTGGCCCCTCCCGTCCTCCCTGCACTGTGTGACACAGGTTTCACCAACTACACGCGGAGCCCGGCAGGCGACATCTTCAACCCGGAGCACCACGGTGTTCACCAGGACATGACGCGGCCGCTCAGCCACTACTTCATCACCTCCTCCCACAACACCTACCTCGTGGGCGACCAGCTCATGTCCCAGTCCCGGGTGGACATGTATGCCTGGGTCCTGCAGGCCGGCTGCCGCTGCGTGGAGGGTGAGCCCCTGCCTGCCCTCCCCGGCCAGTCTGGGCCTGGCCGGAGCGTGGCGTCTCCTGTGGGAGGTGGTGGGCAGAGTCTCTGGGCCGGGGGCTAGAGTCCAAGAACAGCCCACCCTGCTTGGTAGCTGAGCCCCAGGCCTGACTGGGGTCTACCTGCTGCAGTGGACTGTTGGGACGGGCCTGACGGGGAGCCCATCGTGCACCACGGCTACACTCTGACCTCCAAGATCCTCTTCAAAGATGTCATCGAAACCATCAACAAATACGCCTTCGTGAAGAATGAGTGAGTGGCCATGCTGGGGGTCTGGCCCAGCAGTGGGCAGGGGAGGGACTCCAGGGCCAGGGGCTGTAGGAGCCAAGAGGCAGGTCTTGTTTTAGGTCTGTCTTTGAGGAGAGAGGGCAGGGAAGTGAGTCTGGGGAGAGGGCTGGCTGGTGCATGCAGGGGCCCAAGAGCCCGACAGGCCAAGGCTTGCAGGCACGTGTGTCTGCAGCCCGTTCGCACACTCGGGGCACCACCCCCTGGTCTCAGCCATCCACCTGCGGTGGCTGAGAAGCCACACTGTGTCCAAGCTAAATTTGTTGTCACTCAGCGGTGGCTGCAGAAACTATTGAGGAAAATCCAATTTAGTTTCTGGAAATAGAAGGCCGCCTCCCTGCCAATGAACTCTCCCCAAGTCCTGGCCAAGAGGCTCAGGCGAGGAAGGAGCTAATGGAGTGGAGGAGGGAAGCAGGAACCCAGCTGATTTAGGAAACAGGAAGGGCGTGGCCCTCCCAGGAGAGCTGGCCTACGGTCCATGTCCAGCTGCGGGGCAGGCAGCAGCGAGGAGGCCTCTGCTGGCAGCGGGACACCAGGGGCTGCAGGCGAGGAGAATGCTGCAGGGCAGGTGGTTGGACACACAGGGGTCCGGTGTCCTTGCAGGAACCAGGCATCTCTGCAGCACCCTCCCCCAGCATCAGGCTTCTCCCTGAGGTCCCTGTGTGCCCCTCCGCATCTCCCCTCCCCCATCTCTTGCTCTGGTCCGTGCCCTCTTGGCCTGGGTCACCTACATTTTCTACAAGGTCATGATCACCTTTTGTAAAATACAAGTAAAATGGCTAAAGGCAAAGAGAGCCAAAGGACTTGGCTGGAAAGTTACGCGCTGTCCTCCCCGCTCCGCGCTGTGCTGGCAATAGCCCTGTCCAACAGCTGGCGCGTGCCAGGCTGTGTCCCCTCCTTTATGGAGCATGTGAGGGCCTCAGGCCCCATAGCCTCCAGTATCCAGGCCTCGCAGTCTGGCCTCTGTTCTGCATTGTTTAGCCCATGTTATTTTTAAACCTTGACTTTTTGTTTTCCTGGAGTTTCTAATCGCCTTTATTTATTTATTTTTCTAATTTGGGGAAGAAGCTCCTGCCTTCTTTATTTGTTCCCAAACCTCCAGCTCCTTCTCTATTAACTCATTGGTTTTTCAAACTTTAGGTGGGTGGCATTTTTCTTCAGTACCAGGGACTAAACCCAGCAGTGCCTAACCATGGAGTCACATTCCCAGCCACACCCCACTCCCATTTTTTATTTATTTTTTATTTATTTTCTTTTCTTTTTTCTTTTTTTTTTCCACTCCCATTTTTTTTAAAATATTTATTGTTTAGTTTTTTGGTGGACACAATATCTTTGTTGGTATGTGGTGCTGAGGATTGAACCCGGGCCGCACGCATGCCAGGCGAGCGCACTACCTCTTGAGCCACATCCCCAGCCCCCGCTCCCATTTTTTAAAAAATTTTTTTGAGATAGGGTCTTGTTAAGTTGCTGAGGGTCTCACTCGGTTGCTGAGGTGGCTTTTCACTCCCCGTCCTCCTGGTTGGCTGTTCCTTGAAGCAGCTGGCAGACCCATCTTCCTGGGCCGGGTGAGGACCCTTTCTCCATCAGTGGCAGAGGTGCCCAGGGTCTAGCCCTCCCGCTGGGTGCTGGCCTCAGAGCATGCTGCTCTTGCCCTGGGGCCACAGGTATCCAGTGATCCTGTCCATCGAGAACCACTGTAGTGTCGTCCAGCAGAAGAAGATGGCCCAGTATCTGACTGACATCCTCGGGGACAAGCTGGACCTGTCTTCAGTGAGCGGTGACGATGCTACTGAGCTTCCTTCTCCGCAGATGCTCAAGGGCAAGATCCTGGTGAAGGTGAGCCGCCTGCCCCCGGGCCCAGCAGGCCTCTGACCTGGGCAGGCTGGGGCGTCTTCTTGCAGTAGGCAGGTCTGGGGGCCGGGCCCCGCTGGGCCTTATTGTCCCCACGGTGCCGTCCGGTCAGGAACCTCACTCCCAGGACTGTTCCCTTCCCATGGCTGCTGCCACCGGAAGTGCCTTGTCTGGCCCCGTCCCGCTGCCGTTCCCAGAGCGGGAGGCAGCTCCCTGCCCTTGCCGGCTGCTGCTGCGGGTGCAGGTGCTGGTCTGTCTCCCTCAGCGGCCCCTGCTCCCTCTGCCCCCAGGGGAAGAAGCTCCCGGCCAACATCAGTGAGGATGCAGAGGCTGGTGAGGTGTCCGACGAGGACAGCGCCGACGAGATTGACGATGACTGCAAGCTCCTGGATGGGGATGTGAGTGGCGGGGGGTGGGGAGCCCTCTGGTCCTGGCTCTGGTGGCGACTTAGGAAGACAGGCAGCCGAGAGGTGGCCACAGGCAGGGGCCGAGCTGCGGTGCAAAGCTGCCCGACTGCAGGGAGGCCTCCCATGGGGGCTGGGGGCCCTGGCGGCCTGCCACGCCCCTCCCCATGAGAAACACAGAACCCGTGTTCCCAGTGGTGGGCCAGCCCCACGCCTGCTGGGGTCCTGGTTGGGTCCCCGCTTCTCAGCTGACTTGGGGTGATATCCACTACCCACCCGCAGTCTGCTTGGCTCTTCAGCAGGTGGGTGCCGAGTCCTGCCAAGCTGGACTCTGGGTGGCCAGCGGTCCTGCTCCACCTCCCCCATGCCCAGTACTGGCCCCATCCAAGCAGTGCCAACCCCAGTGCCAAGAGCTTCTGCAAGACAAGCCTGCTGGCCCGGTGGGTCCTGCTGTGGCCCTCCACAGAGCGCTCTGGCACCTCTTTCTGCAGCCGGCCTGGCCGCTTGGCCTGGGAATTGCAGGGGGAGCTGGGGTCTTTGGGGACCGTGGCTGTGCAAGGGCTGGGGCTCCGTAACTGGCGTCTCTCCTCTTCTGTGCATGGCTCCAGCTGCAGTTGCTGTGAGGCAGCAGGACTACTTCTCCCCCAGGGGCTATTGGAGGGAAGATGTTGTGCAGGAGGCTTCCCGGCCAGGGCGGCTAATTGTCTTAGGAAGCCCCGAGGCAGCAGAATCCGTCCCACCCTGGGCAAGGCTGGGAGTCGGCCTGGCCCCCGGGGGTGTCCACTTAGTGCCCACTCCAGCAGGGCTCCCTCGAGGGGTCCAAGGGCATCAGGTCATGCTGGGGGTGCCCTGGTAGGGAAAGGCACCTGACCAACCTGGAAGCTCCTCTGAATTCCATCCCTTGCCCCCTGTCCACCTCCTCAAGGTTGGTGGAAACTGTGTGGGCTTCTAGATCCTGTGTTGCCCACCAGGTGCCCTGACCTGCTCCCCTGAGGCCCACTGGACAGGGCACCAGGAGCGCCTGCTGCATCCCCAGGGCAGTCTGTACCCTGAGGAATCAGATGGACTTGGGTCCAAGTTCTGCCCACTGCTGTTTGCAGACGGGCCCCAGTCAGACAAATCACGGCCTTTGTGAGCTGGGGACAGGTAATGGGGGGGTGCTGGGGCTGTCACCTGCTCTGCTTCCTGGGCTGGGGATGACACCGAGGGGCCGGCCTCTGGCTCTTGCAGGCCTCCACCAATCGGAAGCGTGTGGAAAGCATTGCTAAGAGGAAACTGGACTCTCTAATCAAGGAGTCCAAGATCCGTGACTGTGAGGACCCCAACGACTTCACCATCTCCACACTGTCCCCATCTGGGAAACCTAGGCACAAAGCAGAGGCCAAAAAGGTGAGAACCCTGACGCCCGCAGGTGCTCCAACAGCCAGCCTGGGGTCTGGGTGAGGGCCCAGAGCATGGGGTCTAGACCCCCCCGCACGTGCCGACACACAGGTACCCTGTGCACACACCTGCACACCTGACCTGAGCCAGACACACCACCCGTGGGTGCACACACACACCTGATCACAGGTGCACCTGAACACAGCTGCACAGGCCTTGCAGGTGCACACGGCACACCTCTGCACACCGGAGGCTCCGTGCCCTGAGCTGCTGTGCTTCTCCTCCGTGGGCTCCCAGAGCTGTTGGTCCTGGTTGGCTTCCTTTGTGAGGACTCCTACGCTGCCCTCATCCAGGAGCAGAGAGCTGGGGCTTGGGCGGCACTGTTCGTGAGGCTGGGGTCCCGTCCTTCTCGCTGCCCCCATTTGACTCTGAGAGCCACAGTCTGGCCGCTGACAGCTTGTGAGTGGGATTGAGCAGGTGGCCCCCGGGGGACCAGTGGCTCCCCTTGGAAGGGAATTTGAGCAATGCCACGTTGGTGAGGGTCCCGTGAGTGACAGGGAGGGCATAGTGGGGTCTCGGCAGCTGTCCAGGTGGGCCTGGCTCAGCCCTGCCTGGAGCGCTCACAGCTGCGTGGGGACGGCCACCAGCGACCTCATGGAAGAGGGACGTGTTTTCAGGGGTTGGGGTGCCAGGCAGGGTGTCCGGGATGGGTTGTGAGGTGCCTCGTTGGGGGCAGTAGGCCTCGAGGAACAGGTGATCAGCCAAGCTGCCTGAGCAAAGAGGCCATGCACTGCTGGACAGTCCACAGCAGCTGGGCAGCTGGGCCCAGAACTGGGCAGGCCTCTGTAGGGACCTGCAGGCCCTCGGGAGGGGGAAGGGAGGGCATCCCCTGGCTGGCCGTGCCCCCTGCCAGGACTAGTATTTTTGGAGGTGGGTGTTTGTGTTCCCGCCCACGGCCCAGAGTCCACTGTGCGGGAGAGTCCACGGGAGCCACGGACGCGCTCTGTGCAGGTGGCTCTCGTGGGTCCCTGCACACAGTCCCGCCTTACGTTTCCTGCCCAGATGTCGAGGCAGCCGGAGGTTGATGTTACCCTCTGCTCTCCTTGACCATGGAGCACCTGGGGGCACCTGTGGCGACATACAGCCCACCGTGGGCCTGGGTGGCAGCTGTGCTCAGAGAGGACTTCCTGGGGGAGGGGAAGGGGCTCCGGCTGAGCTCCGAGGTGGCAGAAGTGGGGGTCCCACCCTGCAGCGTCGGCTGCAGGCTCTTCTCTGTCTTGCCATGACACAGGACAGAGGAGCTGAGACCCTCAGGGACAAGCGGGAGGGACATATGGTGGAGCTAGAAGCAGGGGGACATGGGAGGGCCACAGAGGACTCATTCACCCACCCAGGGAGTTCACAGGGGCCGGGTTGGCAGGCGGGGGGGCACCTGTGGGCACTGTTGTGGAGATGGATGGTCCCGCCATGAGTCACTTGGACCCTCTCTTCCCTGGCTGGGCGCTGTCCCCTCTGTATGTTAGGACCCTTGGGGACATGAGGTCCTGCTCAGGGGTCCCTGTGAGAGGGCAGGGTAGATACCAGGGGAATGGGAGAGGACCCCAGCCCCGGTGCTGGACAATAGCAGGCCTCGCCTTCTGCTGGGGACCATCCCCAGCTCTAGCAAGGTCCAGCACAGGACCCTCCTCATTGAGGGTGGGCCCGCCAGGCACTGTCTGTAGTATGGCCCCCTCGGAGGGTGGCCGGCTGAGCTGTTTCCTGTGGGGACCTGCGACGGGCCCAGTGTGGGCTGTGGCTAGCTGCCATTGCTCAGGACCACCAGCCACCTCGCCTTAGCTGTGCCCAGACTGGGGTCACATGGGGCTTAGCAGCAGCAGCATTCTGGGTGATGCTTGAAAAGGCTTAAAGCACATCAGCCTCAACCAGCCCCCGGCACACCTGGCGCTCAGCCTCCCGCCTCCATTCGTGGAGTAAGGGAGGCCAGGGGTGAGTGTCTCCAAGGCACTTGGGACAGATAGCCCTGAGCACCTCTGCTACTGTGGACCTCTGGGCAGGAAGCCCACTGACTGGAAGGCTGGGTCAGTGAGGCCTCCGGCCACTTGGCATCAGGAAGGGCCACCAGACCCAGCCCTACTCGGCAGGAGAGTGAAGGAGGGAGATGGGCGCAGTGAGCCAGGAGCTGGCGGGAGGTTCCGGCAGGACTCAGTGGGTGTGCCCCACAGGGTGTGGGTGTGGGTGGGGACCTGCTGTGCTCTCCGTCCTGTCTGACAGGGTGGCCCCGGGGTGGGGTGGTCCAGGCCCAGGCTGCTCTTGGGAGGACAAGGAGCTGAGGGCTCTGCTGTCAGATGCCATAGCCGCTCCCAGCAGCAGCCCTGGAGCATCTGTGAGTGCAGGTGAGCCTGCGTGCAGGGGCGTCTGTGTGTGCACGTGTGTGTGCAGGGTGCACACAGGCTCTGTACAGGAGCCCCCCATGTGTGTGCTGCAGGACGCCTGTGGCTTCACTCAGGTGGTCCTCGGATGCAGGACGCCCCTCCCCACCAAGGTCCCCTGGCGCAGGTGCAGGGATCTTTGCTGCACCCTGGGCACCTCCAGAGCAGAGCTGGGCCAACTTTGGGGGCCCAGAATGGACTGGTGGGAGTGGGAGGTGGGGGCTGCAGCAGCCTCGGGGGCAGAGGCACAGCTCGGGCTTCTGGCGGCGCCAGCGTGGATGAGCTCAGGGACGGCTGCGTGGATCTGAGGGCCGGGGCGAGTGCCCCCAGGACTGAGCTCCAGGGGTCCCGGTGGGAAGGCCGTCCTGTGCTTCTGGGATTCGTGGGCATGGACTCTGGCTTTGGGCCTGGCGATGCTTGTCTAGCCTGCACTGCAAGAGGTGGGTCAGGACAGTGGGCTGCAGGGACCTCGAGGAAGGCCTGCACAGGCCGTCACGGCTGGACCTTCCACTCAGGCTGCTTGTCGCATCGTCGCCCTCTGCTGGACGCAGGTTCAGAGCCCGGAGCTCGCGCTTCAGGACCACACACTGTTGTGACCTGGCACACAGGTGCAGGCAGCCCTGGGCCTGGGGTCCTGTCCTCCAGCCCCTAGCCTCCCTAAGGCGGGCTCAGTTCTGCCTTTTCCAGGCAGGCTTCCAGGGCTGCAGGGACCTGCCTGGCAGGTGTCGTCCTGGTTTGAGGCCAGGCTCACTCTCTGTCTCTCCCTTGGGGTCAGAGCAAGGCCGAGGAGGACATGGAGTCTGGGGAGGACGCCGGGGCCAGCAGACGGAACAACCGCCTCCTCATGAGCAGCTTCTCCAAGCGCAAGGTCCAGCGAGGCTCCTGGGCTGGGGTCCCTGTCCGAGCCCACTGTCCTGCCTGCACCGGGTGCTAGCTGTGGCTGGCCTCAGGAGCCCAGGGGCAGGGGCTGGTCTGGGGCAGGTGCCTTGGCCCTTGGGTCACTGCACTCCTCTGGCCCACACTGACTGCTGCCCTGAGAGCCCACTGGAGCCTGGGTGGCCTGGGCACCGCAGACCCTGGGAGAGGCCTGGAGGCTGGGGCTGCCGGGAGCCCAGGGCAGGCCCTCCACGCACCCTCCAGCCTTTGCCCATGGCCTGGCCTGACCTAGGGCTCCACGGGTCATGACTCTGCCCCCTGCACAGAAAAAGGGCAGCAAACTAAAGAAGGCAGCCAGCGTGGAGGAGGGGGACGAGGACGACTCCCCAGGAAGCCAGAGCCGAGGGTCAGTGCAGTCCTGAGGACCTGACGGCTGCGGGCCCCTCTCTGTCCCCTCAGGGCGGTTCCACTGGGGCTGTCCCTCTGAGTGCAGTGGGACGGGGGCAGGTGTGGGGTCCCACTCCCAGCCCCATCTGATGCCCGTGGAAGCAGCGGGGGATGAGGCCGTTCTGCAGAGCAGCCACAGTGGGACGTGCAGACCAGCGTGGTGGCCCCAGGGAGTCTAGCAGGGTCGGGCTTGACACGGGCAGGGGCCAGGAGCAGCGTGACTCTGAGGACCCCCGGATCTCCCAGGCCCAGACCCTGCTCTGCCCACCAACCCCACCCCCTCCTCCTGAGGGCTCCACCCCGTGTTCTCCCCAGGGAGGGCGTCTGTGCAGGCTCCGATGTCCCCACGAGAGCAGCTCCTGCAGGGCCAGGGCAGGCCACCAGGGTTGGCGCCATTCCCGTGCGTCCACTGCTTCTTGTGGCAGCTCTGGGACATAGCACATAGCAGCAAGGAGCGCCTCTCCCCGCTGCCCCTCCCTTCTCCCCACCAGGCCTTGTCCCCTGTCCCTGTCCCTCTCACTGTCACACCCACCCCTCTCCCACCCTGCCACCTATTCATGGCCACTTCCACCTGGGTGCACGAGGGCACCTGCTTGAGACTCTCCTGTGGTAAAACTTCCAATGTCCCTGCCCAGAACCCTCCAGAAACCCTATGGGCCTCAAGTGCTGTTGGCCAGGGTTCATGTCCCTCTCACTCATGCCTGCAAGTGCCCAGGGCCTTGACCTGCCAGTGGCTCCTGGCCAGCCCATGTCCAGTAGCCTGGGTGTGCCCCGCCCCATCCAGTACCCAAAGTGCACAGTCTGGGGACCTGACGGATTTGCTCGAGCCCTGGAGCCTGACTCATGGGGCTGGGCACCCAGAAGGCCCCGAAGGTGGGTGCCAGCCACAGGGCCCTGACCGCTCCTGTGTGCGTCCTGCAGGACAGCCCGGCAGAAGAAGACCATGCAGCTGTCCCGGGCCCTCTCGGACCTGGTGAAATACACCAAGTCCGTGGGCACCCACGACGTGGAGACGGAGGGTGAGGTTCGCAGGTGGGGCGGCACGCTGGGAAGGCCAGCGGCTGGTGTGCCCCTGAGGCCTGGACTCATGCCGGCCGGTCTGCACACAGTGGTGTCCAGCTGGCAGGTGTCGTCCTTCAGCGAGACCAAGGCCCACCAGATCCTGCAGCAGAAGCCGGAGCAGTACCTGCGCTTCAACCAGCACCAGCTCTCCCGCATCTACCCCTCCTCCTACCGGGTCGACTCCAGCAACTACAATCCGCAGCCCTTCTGGAACGCAGGCTGCCAGATGGGTGGGTGGCAGCAAGGAGGGGCCTGCCTGGCACAGACCATCCCTGCAGCCCCGAGCTTCCAGGCCTGCTGCTGCTCCCCGAGTGGGTCCCCAGGGGTCCCCCAGACCTCAGGCAGCCTGGGAAGACAGCCGGCCTGCCCCAGCTCCTGGGGTGTGCGGGACTGGGCCAGGCTTGGGCACCTTCTGCCAGTTCACATGCCCCATCTCATGGCCGTGAGCCTCAGGGCCTGCACACAGAAGGCAGTGGCCGCAGGTTGGGGGACACAGGCATGTGGACAGCTGCTGACCCAGAGGGTCTCCTGTCCCACCCACAGTTGCCCTGAACTACCAGTCAGAGGGGCGGATGCTGCAGCTGAACCGGGCCAAGTTCAGTGCCAACGGCAGCTGTGGCTACGTGCTCAAGCCCCAGTGCATGTGCCAGGGTAAGGCCCAGGGGCTGGGGCAGGCTCCTGCAGGACCCCAGGAAAGTGGGGGTGGGTGCCTCCCTTTGAGGCAGCAGAGACCCCAACATGGCCAGGAATCTGGAGGTTCGTGGGCAGAACTTGTCTGCGCGAGCCCTGGTGGGCTGGACCCCGGTGCAGGCCGGGCGTTTTGCGGAGCCCCCTCCTGTCAACCTAGTTTTCTGCCTGGTGTGCTCCTGTACCCGCGGGCTTTCCCATGACTCCGCCCTCTCTGGACGGTCTGGGTCCTGCTGGACAGTGTCACTGCAGAGCTCCAGGTCATCAACCCTGACAAGCCCGGCTTCCCGGTTGCCGGTCACCCCACTCTTGACGCTGCCCCCACCAGGCCACGGCTCCCAGGGTAGTCTGTTGGAGGGGGCCGCGTGCAGCCTGCGCCCCGGGGTGTGGCAGGCCTCGCTGGAGGCTGTCCCGCTCTGCCTCACACTGTCCCTCAGGCGTCTTCAACCCCAATTCTGAGGATCCCCTGCCCGGGCAGCTCAAGAAGCAACTGGCCCTGAGGATCATCAGTGGGCAGCAGCTCCCCAAGCCGCGGGACTCGATGCTGGGAGACCGCGGGGAGGTAGGGCAGGCACCTGCAGACGGGACGTGGGGGGAGCACTGGCCCTGGTACCATCCCTGTCCTGTCCCCAGATCATTGACCCCTTCGTGGAGGTGGAGGTCATTGGGCTCCCTGTGGACTGCAGCAAGGAGCAGACCCGAGTGGTGGACGACAACGGTGAGTGCCCTGGGCCCGTGACAGCACCAGGCCGTGCCCCAGGGCCCCAGCCCAGTGCTCCCACCGTCTCCCCTCCCGTTGGGCAGAGGGAGTAGCCCAAGGGACTCAGGGTGGGAGCCTGCTGGGGACAACCCCGGCCCCTGTGACCCACCCCCCGCGGCCTGCAGGGTTCAACCCCATGTGGGAGGAGACCCTGGTGTTCACGGTGCACATGCCCGAGATCGCACTGGTCCGCTTCCTCGTCTGGGACCACGATCCCATCGGGCGAGACTTCATTGGCCAAAGGACACTGGCCTTCAGCAGCATGCTGCCAGGTAGGCAGGGGCCCAGGCTGGGGGGTCCCGGGGGGTCCCACCCCACTGCACCCCCAGCAGCCCCCAGGCATGCTGGCACCCCACCCCCCTGGCTGAGGGCTCCAGGGCAGGGTGGGCTGAGTTGGCACTGCTGGGGGGCAGCAGTGCCTGGTGGAGGGGTCTTACGAGGCTGGACTCAAGGCTCGGGACCTTTAAGGAAAGGTGGAGGAGCAGGGACAGGGGAACGTGACGCTGTGCCCTGGCTGCCCAGGCTACCGGCACGTGTACCTGGAGGGGATGGAAGAGGCCTCCATCTTTGTGCACGTGGCTGTCAGTGACATCAGTGGTAAGGTGAGTGTGGCCTGGCGGGAAGGGCTGTGGCCAGGGGAGGGCTGCTCCCGCTCCTTACCCACCCCCACCCCAGCTGTGTCCCTGGGCTGCTCCTCACCCTGGGCACTGTGGCCTGGAGACCAGCTCTCTGGTCCCCTCTACCTGTGACATGGGGTGTGGGGATGCAACCCCAGAGCCTTCCAGCACTGAGCGCAGGTCTCAAAGGGGATCTGGGAAGCCCAGGGCAGGTGTGAGCTAAATGTCCTTGACCCAGGAAGGGAGCGCCTGTGCCCCTCCCTGCCCTCCTGTGTGGCCAGTGCCAGGCTAGCCTCAGTCTCCCTGGTGGCCTTGCCAGGGGTGCCCGGCTGCCTTCTCATGAGGGGTGAGAAGAACTTACAGCCCTTCCTGTGGCTCTCCCTCCCTCTCCCGCCGGCCCAGGGCAGGATCTGCCTGGACTTGCCCATTACCTGGCCCCAGCACATTTGCCCCTGCCCAGACTAGGGCAGGATGGGGGTCTCGGCTTTTGGAGCCTGGCTACTCTGGTTCTGAGTGGGCCTGGCATCCTTAGGGTGCCGCCCAGGGCAGCTGGTGCCTGGGTCTGTGACACACAGCACAGGGTCCTGCCCAGGGCCAGCACTGACCTTCTCTCCTGCCATGTCTGCGGGCCCAGAGGCTCTGCCGGCTCCAGCACTCCTGTGCCACTGTCTGTCTGTCTGTCACGTGTCTGCTGTCTCTGCGGCCCTGGGTCCCCTCCCCACACAGTCGGGGCCTTGCCACCTTCACTCTGTCTCTTTGGTCTTACAGTGGGCTTCTCTGTGTCCAAAGTCTACTTTTAGACGTGCAGCCTTGTTAGGAGTCACAAGGTACCCTGCGCTGCGGGACAGTGTAGCCCGCTGCCCACCTGCATGCCAGGCCGCACCCCATTAGCATCCATAATTCCTGGTAGCATTTTGGAGACTGTCCGTTCATGTGACATGGGTCATGACATGGTTCCGGGGTCCCCTGGGCCATCCTCAGCCAGACAGCGGCATTTACGAGGCAGATCCAGGATTGAGCCAAGGCCACGTGCTTCCCCGCTGTCCTGTCTCTCCACCCGCTGCCCTCTTCTGTCTGGAGCTCTCCTGGGCTCCCTGTGCCCCTTCCCTCTCCATCCCTCCTCATGCTGCGACTTTGCCACTCCTGATCCTGCCAGGGCCTGGGGGGGGGCCTCCTGGGCAGGAGCTCCGAGCTGGAATCCTGGATCTCCTTCTAAATGGCTTCCAGCCACATGGACCAAATTGCACTGGATTTGGGATCTTGAATCAGGAAGCTGATTCAAGTGTGGCCACTTTACTGCCTCTGCCACTGGGGCCCTAGGCCACTCCGCGCACGAGCACAGCCCGGCCGGGGGGAGCGGTGGGTGTTGTCGGGGCCTCTGTGGGATGCAGGGGGTTTGGCATGTGAGGATCCTCCTGGCCAGCCTTCTCCAGCAGTGACCCAGGAGGGGCTGCAGGAGAGGCCTGTGGAGGGACCTTCCAGCCCTGGTGGCCAGGGAGCTGGGCAGTGGTCCAGAGCCCAGGCTCGAGTGAGCAGAGAGCAGTGGGAAGGCTACCTGGGGAGTCCAGGAAGGCTTCCGGGAAGGGATGGCCCCTCCAGGCAGGAGCACCCCTGGGAAGCAGGTGGGTCGGGGCCTGTGGTCGAGCAGGCCTTGGCCAACCCAGGGACTGGCTTCTGTGGATGCTGGTGCCCACGACGGGTGGCGTGACCCATGACCCTGAAGGCTTCCCTCGAGCCAGGGCTGCAGGTGTCAGGTGTGCTCGCCAGGTTCTAGAGTCAGAAGTCTCTCCTCTCAGTCCCCCTGTTCCCGCCACCTCCGGACTCTACCCAGAGTGGGAAGGGGCTGATGCTCAGTCTGGACGGCGGGGTCCTGCCATGCTGGCGGAGTGGCCACGTGGCCTGCTCCTGTGGCTCGCGTCCCACGTGCACTCCTGGCTGGCCCCAGCCCACCGTGCTTGAGCTACAGCTACACTGGGCTCGGCACCCCCAGCGCCAGCTATGCGGGCTCCTTCTCTTGCAGGTCAAGCAGGCTCTGGGCCTAAAAGGCCTCTTCCTCCGAGGCCCAAAGCCAGGCTCACTGGACAGTCATGCTGCTGGGCAGCCCCCACCCCGGCCCTCCGTTAGCCAGCGGCTCCTGCGGCGCACGGCCAGTGCTCCAACCAAGAGCCAGAAGCCGGGCCGCAGGGGCTTCCCGGAGCTGGCCCTGGGCACACAGGACACCGGCTCCGAGGGGGCAGCTGACGACGTGGCAGCCCCCAGCCCTGGCCCTGCTCCTGAGGCCTTGGTGTGTGAGGGTCCCAGCAGTAGCAGCCCGCGAGGTAAGGCGTCGCGGGAGAGGAGCCCAGGGCAGGTGCGGCCCCCGTGTGCCCCTGAGGGCCCCGGGCCTGCCGGGATGGCCGCCACATGCATGAAGTGTGTGGTGGGCTCCTGCTCCGGTGTGGACGCTGAGGGCCTGCCGAGGGAGCAGCTGCCCAGCCTGGGGCCTGCTGGAGGGCACACGGCCATCAGCCAACAGCCCCAGGCCCGGGCAGACTTGCTAGGGGGCCCCCACTGCAACCTGGGCCCTCAAGCCACCCCAGGGAGAAGCAACGAGGCCTTCAAGGGCCCCGGGGCCTGGCGGCAGGGTCTAGGCGGCAGCGGCTCCTTGTCCTCGGACTCCAGCAGCCCGGACAGCCTGGGGAGCCCCAAGGTGGCCCCCTGCCAGCCTGAGGGTGCTCACAGGCAGCCGGGGGCCCTGCAGGGAGAGATGAACGCCTTGTTCGTTCAAAAGCTGGAGGAGATCAGGAGTAACTCCCCCATGTTCTCCGCGGGTAAGGCAGCTGCCCGCCGCCCCTGTGTTGACACCCCGGCATGCCTGGGCCATGTCCCCTGCCTTGCTGCCCCCTTGCTGTGCTCCTGCATCTCTGCTGGCTTGACCTGCAGCCCCATCTGCCCCAGCCCTCCCCCTTGAGCAAGAGGCCCTGGCACTTTGGAGGGTGGGGACCTGGGGAGTTGGAGTCACCAGTGGCCTACTGAGAGCCTGGAGATGCACGTGGAGGGCTGGGCCCCCGTAGGCCTCAGCAAGGGCTCCCGGGCTGAGCCCAACCCCCTCCTGGGTCCAGGCAGCTTCCAGCCCTCAGCTGACCGTCCTCCAGGACGAGGTTCAGAGTCACCCTGCCACAGACCCTCTCGGGCAACCTGTCAGTCAAGGTACAGCCTTAGGACAGCATCCAGGTTGTCCCCATGGACCCTGAATGATGCTCAGAGCCTTGAAGTAGGGCCTCGGAGTTTGAAAGTGCAGAGGAGCAGGAGCAGGTCCCAGTGGTCCCTGGGGCCCTGGACCTTGACTGTCAGATGGCATGGAGCCCTCCAGGTGCGCAGCCTTCAGGCAGACAGCTGCTGGCCTGCCCTTGCTCAGTTTGCTGAGCCCCAACCCAGTGGGAGGGACGTGCACCGAGCCTTCCCCTGCCACCATGCTCCTCCCTCACCTGCCAAGCCTTGCTGTCCGTCTGTCCATCTGCCAGACCCACCCCGTGCTGACCACGTTCTCCTTTCTGTCCCTGCACCCCGTGCTGCCTCCGTAGTTAGGGACTGAGAGCTGCAGTGCCAGGTAACAGGCCCAGCCCCGTGTGCCCCTTGTTGCCCTGGCCCCAGAAGACCTGTTCCTGGCCTGCCAGCCAGACCCCTGTGGACTCTGCACATGAGTGGACACAGGACCGGGCACCTTGCCCATTGGCCCCCAGCAGCGGTGGGGAGGGGGCACTGGCACTCTGAGCAGGCTGTGTGGGGTGTGTGCAAATGGACCAGCCTGGTTGCTGGGGATGCCCTGGGTGGGGAGCCGGCCCGACTGCCCCTTGGCACAGAGGGTCACGGGACACCATTTCTTGACACGGCTTTTCCTCCTTGTCCCTCCCTGTTTCTGTCTCTGTCTCCCTGTCTCTCTCCCTTCCCCCGTGTCCCCCATCTCTCTCTTCTCTCTGTCACTCTCCTCGCTCCCTCTTCCCCCAGATGTCCGCCCCTTCTCTGTGCAGCGGTCAATCTCCCCTCTGTGCAGCCTGGAAACCATTGCCGAGGAGCCGGTCCTGGGCCCTGGCCCCCCACCACAGGCAGCTGGCCCCACCAGCTCCCGCAGGGAAGGGCCCCAGTCCCCTGCGGGACCTGGAGCCAAAGTGGCCAGCACACCACGGACTGCCCTGGGAGCCTCTGAGCCCCTACAGCTCAGAACCAGGCATGAAGGGGACCTCGAAGAGCCCCCCAGGGAGCCGCGCCATGGTGGTGCCAGCGGGGCATGCCCAGGGTCCCCTGTCAGCCAGACGCACAGCAAGAGCCACCCCCAAGCCCTGGGTCACCTGCCCATGGTCAGAAGAGCCAAGAGTGAGGGCCAGGTGCTGCTGGAGCCCCTGGGTCCCTGGCGGCCCCTGGCCGGGCCCTCCCCGACCCCAGCCATGCACTCAGACGCCACAGGCAGTGACCGGCTGTGGCAGCGGCTGGAGCCAGGCAGCCACCGTGACAGTGTGTCCTCGTCCTCCAGCATGTCTTCCAGCGACACTGTCATCGACCTCTCCCTGCCCAGCCTGGGCCTGGGCCGCGGCCGTGAGAGCCTCACTGGGGGCCCGCTTGGACGTCTACCCCCAAGGCCCTGCTCAGCCTCGGCCACTCGCCCTGACCGGCCTCCTGTGACCAAGAGCAAATCGAACCCCAACCTGCGGGCCGTGAGTCAGCTGCCTCCTGCGTCTGACGAGCTGCGACCCCGGCCCCTGGCCCCACGCCCGCCCGGCCTCCACGCCCGGTGGCCCTGGGGCCGCCTCACCCTGGTGGGCTTGCAGGACTGCCCCGCGGCTGCCAAGTCCAAGAGCCTGGGGGACCTGACTGCCGAGGACTTTGGCCCCAGCTGTGAGGGGAGCCCCTGCCACCTGAGCCGCAGCCTGGGCGCCCCGGGCCGGGCCGGGCAGGAGGTGCAGCCGGACGCACTGACGGAGCAGCTGCGCTGGCTCGTGGGCTGCGGGCAGGCTGGGGACATCACATCACCCACGGCTCTGGGCCCAGCTGGGGAGGGGTCAGTGGGGGGTCCGGGCTTCTTGCGGAGGTCCTCCTCCCGAAGCCAGAGTCGCGTGCGAGCCATCGCCAGCAGGGCCCGCCAGGCCCAGGAGCGGCAACAGCGGATGCGGAGCCTGGGCCAAAGGGGCCCCCCGGAGGAGCGGGGCACCCCTGAAGGCGCCTGCTCCGTGGGCCACGAAGGCTTCACAGACACACCCGCCCCCTCCAAGGGCACCCTGGAGCAGGTGTCCAGTGCGGCCGATGGCTTGCTCCTGCTGAGGCTCTGACCTGCTCTGGGCCAGCGCCCAGCCCCTGACCTGCTGTCAGCTGGGGGCCCCAGGCACTGGCTTTGGTGTCTAGCGTTTGCTCAGGAAATGGAGCAGCCAGGTCCCCCAGCGCTCGCCTGGCGTACCCAGCAGCGTGCCCCTGGGAAGAAGGGGCTGCAGCTGCCCGCCAGGGCCCCAGAAGATGGCCTTGAGCTGGCCCTGGCAGGCAGCGTTCTCACTTTGAGCGTGGAGATTTACACTTTTAGAAGTCCATCTATACCACATTAAAGCGACCCGAGCCCCTTCCCACCATTCCAGCCAGCTTCCCCCTGTGGGGGTGTGGGGTGCGTCTGCTCTGGCTCTCCCGCTGCTGTCCCTGGAGCGGCTCCAGGTCTGTCCTGGGCCCACCCTGACTGCACTCGCTGCTCTGTGCAACTGTCCTCTTCCCTGGATATCCAAAGACTCCTTGTAAACTCCCCACCACAACTCCCAATAAACGTGTCCACGCCACTTCTGCGTGGGACCCACCTGCTTCCTGGTCTTTCTGGGCTGCTCCCGACACTGCCCCAGCCCAGTCCCAGAGGCTCAGTGCACGGGCTCCCAGGGTGGGACTAGAAGGCCCAGTCCTTGCTCTGGGTGGGGGCCCTGGCCAAAGGCCCCAGCTGAGGAGGCTGTTGTGCCTCTGAGCCTCACAGTGTGTCCCTCCCTTGGAAAGCTGGGGTGCTGACCAGGCCATGGGACTGTGCTGGGGCCTGTCCTCCACCTGCCCCCAGGGGAGATGGATGTGGGACAGGAGTCCCGGGGAAGCCAGGCCTCAGTGTCTGCTGTTCCTCGAGACTTCACAGCCTGCTGCTGACCCAGGAAGACCACCTGACCCCCAACAGGAAAAGCACTGTCTCTGGCTGGGACCCTTGGGAAAGTGGGCACTGGGCACAGTGGCTGCAGTGTGTCAGCTGGAGACCTCTGAGGCAGGTATCTCTGCCCTGTGTCCCCTTGAGCAGGAGGTGTGGCCAGCCACAGGGGCTAGTGCCAACTTCTCCCCAGCTCAGCAAGGCCTGCCACACCCTGCTTCCTCCAGACTTCCCAGGCCTGGCCAGACCTTGACCTCCTTGACCCTGGGGGCATTTGCTTGTGGGAGCTGAGGTGCCTGGAGGGTGTCCTGTCTGTCTGGGGCCAGGGAGGAGCCTGGCTGAGGAACCTGAGCTCTTCAGACCAGGACAGGATAGGGCCGGTATGGACACTGCTGTGCCAGGCTGTTGACCAAGGTCTTACAGTGAGGGGTGGTGGCCACCCGCAGGGAACAGGGCAGGGAGCTAAAGCCTTTCTACTCAAGATGGGAAAAGTCAGGTGGTCACTGGGCGGGGACTGTCGTTGGCATGCAGGACAGTGGCTCAGGACAGCCCTTCCATGCAGAGGACACAGGCAGGCCCCGGGAAGGAGGTGTGCTGGAGTGTGTCCATAGCTTGTGCCCCTCAGCCTAAGGCCCTCCAGGCTGCTGTCCACTTCCCCACCTCCTTCTGAGGGCCCAGCCTGGGGAGGTAGGAGACCCGGGAGCCATCAGAAACCCCAGAGGAGCCAGAAGCCAGCTTGAGCCAGGCAATGGGGGCCTCCGCAGAGGACCATCTCCCCATGTGGATGTGCTCCAGGACCCAGCAGGTCAGAACCCCACGGCCAACAGGGCCAGGCTGTCAGAGGGCAGGAGGCCAGAGGCTGCCCTGTCAGAGCTGAGGCCTGGGGAGCGCTGACCTTTGATGGGGTCAGTAGGAGGCTCCAGGCAGCCTGGCCTAGTGACTTACGACCCTCTGGGAGGAGCTGGGGGCAGGCAGGGCCCCTGACCTGGGGAACCAACTTCAAGATGGGCCTGGATGTCACTCAGGCTGCCCAGTGACACTTGCTGCCCCCTGGTGGCCACCTGCCAGCAGCCAGGTCTGGAGCTGGTCCACAATCACCCGCGCGTAGGGCTGGGTCCAGGGTGGCGTCACTGAGCACTGGAGTCACACAGCAGGCCTGGTGGGGCCCACACTGAGTCCCAGGGCAGAACACAATGGTGGGTACCTGGAAGGCCACTGGACACCCCTGGGCAGCAGGTCCTAGCCCCAGGCAGGGAAAGGAGGTGGGGCAAGGCTCGAAGACACCTGGCCTGGACTCAGTTTGGGGTGTGCCCGGGCGTCTGCCCTCAGACCCCTGCACACAGCTGTCTGGGCTCTTCCTGGCCTGGGGTCCCACTGGAGCGTGAGGGGAGGCCGTGAGGGAGGCAGAGCAGCAGTCATGGCCAATGGCAGCCACTGGCCTTGTCCCTGGTGGGGCCCGTTTCCCAACCTGGGGGTCTAGCAGAGCTGGCAGTCGCTCAGGTGCAGGAGCAGCCCAGCATGGGAGGCCAGAGCCCAGGGGCCTGCGCCCACCCCCACTGAGCTTCCCTGCTGTCCTGGGCACCCTGCCTGCAGTAGGCTGGGAGGGTCTCTGGCCACATCTGGGCGAGCCCTGCTGAGGGAGGGTCCCCGGCCTTCAGTGCTCCAGATGCCCTGGGCTCGAGGCCACAAAACCCAGAGGATGCTCCGCTCTGCCCTGGCTCCCGCTGAGAGCCCTCAAGGGCCAGAGAGGCCACGGTCTCCTCCTTGCATGCTCCTGAGGCAGGAGGCTGCTCCGCACCTCACACTGTCCACAGTCCCCAAGGGCAGAGGGGTGGGAGGGACAGTGAGTCTGCTCCCTGTGCCAGACAGGAAAAGCGGGGACCAGTGGTGGAAGTCAGAAGCCGTGGGGAGCTCAAGCACTCAGTGCCCAGCACCTCCCCGAATGGAGGAGGGGCGTCAGCTGAGCCCACACCTCTTCCCGCCAGCCCGTGTGCCCAGGCGCTGCACCCAGCAGGCGCATGCGGAGGTATTCATATATTTATATGTGTGTGTGTATATATATATAAAAGATTATTAACAGTTAAATACATTCCACTTGGAGCGTCTCGAGAGACACACGTGGCAGTGGCTGGCACAGCAGCACAGTGCGGACACTTGGTGGGCGCAGGTCCCTACTGCACTGAGAGCCTCTCCAGAGGGGCCAGGCCAGGCATCTGGCAGAGCCGGGCCTCACTCGGCTGGGACCTCGTACTTGAAGATGACGCTGAAGAGCCGGCCACCCAGGCGCTCGGCCAGCCAGGCGTTCTTGACCACAGCCAGCTTGAGGCTCTCGCAGCACAGCGCTGCATGGTAGTTGGTGTGCACGGCACGGCCCATTCCCTCGATGACCACCAGATCCGCACCCCGCTCCCGAGCCAGCACGGCCAGTCCCTGGTCCAGACGGCTTCAGGGAGGAAGGCACAGCAAGATGAGGCCAGGGCCAGCCGAGGCCTGTGCTGACCACACCCAGGAGTCCCAGGCCTGCTTCCCCCAAAGGCAGTGCCTGGCGAGAGCACGGGAACCCTGTCCCTACTGAGTGGGGTCTGCCCGGCCGCTGCCCCCCGCCAGTTGCTACTATTCCACTTGGACGCTGCTGCTGCCAGCCACCCTCCTGAGCTTGACCATGAAGACCTCAGTCCTTCCCACCCTTCATGCACCCTTCCTGGCTGGCTCCCAGCGGTGCCTCAGCTCCAGGGCCAGCAGGCACAGGAGGCACTGCACTTGTCCAGCCAACCCACAGGGAATATGGGGCAGACCCTCAGCACCTGCCTGAGGTTGCTGAGGCCCAGAAACCAGCATGCTCCTGGGGTTGCCTCAACCTTGAGCCCACTGACTCCAAAAGGTTCCAGAAAAATATGGCTACCCAGGTCTGCAATTGGGGCAGGGGACAGGCAGTGCTGGCTTCTGCTGTCTTGCAGAGCCTGGCAGGGAGGGGGGCCACTGGGGTTACCTGAGGTCGAGACATGGGGAGCTGGAACCCGTCTGTACCAGCAGCAGCCGCTCCTCTTGGAGTGCAGAGCTGTGGGTCACCAGGAGGTCACTGCCCAGTGATGTGGCAGACAGGCACTCCCCTCTGTCTACCTCCCAAGACCCGCCAGACCCGCCCCTTGCCAGCTCAGGGCTGCAGCCGGCACCTACTTACTGGACAACAGGGTCCATGGCTGCAATGCGGTCGGCCACGATGAGGGACTCGCTGTAGGTCACATCGTTCAGGGCGGGGCCCGAGTTGCACGCCAGGATAACCTGTAGGGGCCCAGACTCTTTGGTGCCTTGGCCGGGGCCCAGCATGGAGCCAGCCTGTGATCCTGTGTTCACCCAGGTCTTCCCTGTCCCAGCGCCAAGAGGTCAGCTGCTGAGGAGCAGGGCCCCAGAGTGACCGCACCCGCTCCATGGCCTCTGGGAAGGAGCAGACGCCCAGCAGCAGAGCTGTGCTCCGAGTGCGCCCTCGACCCTCCCTGCCTCTGGGTCAGGGTGATGTCATATTTTCCCCGTCCAGCACCACAGCTTTTCAGAGGACTGCGGGGCCATCCCTGGGTATGAACAGATGGATCCAAGGCCCTGGGTGGGGCCAATCCACCACAGGCCCAGGCCCTCCTGGCCTCACTGCACCTACCCCACAAGAGCGAGCAGAGAGGCCCGGGGAAGGGTCCCACCCACACGGCCTCCTCACTCACCTCTGTCCCTCTAAAGAGTAGCTCCCTGACAAAGGGGAAGACTCCCAAAATGATGTCTATTCCACTGTTATCTGCGAAAATTAAGGCACATTTATGAGGGGGCCCCTGCAAGACAAAACCAGGACGTTCAGTTGGGAACAGGCGCATCAGAGCCTTCGACACCACTGCACTCACGCCCCCTAGGGCGGGGCCCAGGGCTGGTCCCAGCACATGGCAGGTGCTGGGACAGGCAACCCCAGGGGCCCCGCTTCTTCCAGCACAGCAGGCCCAGAGGACTTTTGTACTAAGGCCAGCTGACCTGAAAAGTGGTGGCTGCAGGTCAGGCAGGGAGTGGGGACATTTGACATTAGGTTCTTGGCTGCGGAACTGTGAGTTCTAAGAGGCAGGGCTGCGTGCACTGCCTGCGTCCTGGGCTAGCCAGGGCAGCTCCACACCCACCTTCCAGGGCCCCATGCCCCATCTGACTACCCACCTGGGTCCCACCTGAGGCCCCAGACTGGCTGTCCCCAAGGGCAGAGGCAGAAGGAAACTCCACATACCTTTAATCTCTGAAGCCACTTGTTGTAGGAGTCCACGAGCCAGGGTCGCTCTGTGTGGAGAGAGGGGAACATGCTATCAGGAGGAAGCCGGGGAGACGCTGGCCAAGGCTCCTCCAGGGACAGCTTCCCCACTCCTGAGCCCAGACACAGCAACCACTGAGGGATGCACCCAGCCTGACGCTGACTGCAGCACCCAGGACAAGAGCACCTGGGATGTCCCTACCTTGTAACTTCCTCTTTGCCTCTTCAAACCCAAACTGGGGATCAGACTCAAGGACACTAAATGGAGAAGAAAAAGAAGAAAAGAAGTTAGAAAATGCAACCAAGAACTTGGGTCCCTACTGCTTAAGGAGCTCGCCCAGAGGAAGCGTCTCCAGTGCGAGCAGGCCAGCTGCCCCGACCCTCAGCAGCACTTGCCAGAGCCTCGGCCACCAGCTGGCCCGGGGCCCAAGAAGCAGCTTCTGAAATGACTAAGGTGACCACCACAGAACAGCTCCCTTGAAGCCACCCCAGGTGGAGCCCCAGGAGCAGAGGCACGCCCTCACAGAGGGGCAAAGACCCTCTGTGCTCCAGAGGGAAACGGTGCCGAGCCCCGCTACAGTAGCGTAAGACTTTGTACTCTGACCACTGAATGCATCAACCTCAAATTTCAAACAGAGGCCCCCAGGTCCCCAGGGCACATGCAGGTAGGGAGGGCACAGCCTGAGCCCCAGGCAGCACCCTGCCCCTGCTATGGAAGTAGGGCTGGGGTGGGGCCCCTAGAGCAGCAGGTAAATGGATCTGAGCCACTTCAAGACTGAAAAGGAAGAGGCCAGGCCAGGCTGCGGACACCTACTCAGACACAGCCTTGGCCCCCCAGTCGAAGACGTTCCCTGCCAGCAGGCCCTTCACCAGGGCCAGTTGCCTCTCCTCCCAGCCCAGCGAGTCCAGGGCGCGCACCACACCCTGGAAGTACTTCAGCGCGATGCCGTTTTCTTTCTGCTTCACCTGTGGAGAGATGAGACACCCAGGCTGAGCATGGACATGCTCCGCGGCCAGAGGCTCCACGCCAACTCAGCAGGGCGGCTGAGCAAGGAGGCCCGCTGAGGAAACCAGGGCACTGGCCAGCCAGAGCCCGCTGAGGGATGAAGCTCTGAGCTTCCACACTCAGGCACATGTCAGGGCCGTGCACATGTCCCCGCAAGCCTGAGGCCCAAGAAAACTTGGCCTGAAACCCTTGACACGGTGGTGCAGGGCGAGTGGGGGAGGAGACACACCTCCTGGCCAGAGGGGTCCAAGGATTGCTGGCATGCCACAGCGTGGCCCCACACACAAGGAAGCAAAACTGGCACTACGACGAAGCCAGTTCTGCAGCCTCGGGAGCTGGGAGAGGAGAGGCCAGCGAGGGAGTGCGGGAGGGGGCAAGGGCAGGGCCCACTCCCACCGGCTCCCGAGGGTAGGCTCCAGGGGGCAAGTGCTCCCTCAGAAGGGAGGGCTCGCCCAGCCCCATGCACCTGCTCCCTCTCCCTTCGCACCTGCCCACCAGCCTGTCTGGCTGCTGGGTCAGCCCTGGAGTCACCCAGCTCTGTGGGTGTCCGCAGAGCTTCCTGGCAGGTCTGCTGAGGCTGGCAGGCAGGATGCTGCCTCAGCTCCCAGGCCCTAGTGGGGCTCACCTTGGAGTAGGGGTCTGGGAAGCTGAACTCGTTCAAGCAGTGCTCCCGTGTGTCCAGCAAGCTACGCACCGTCAGAGTCCCGTAAGCACTAGGGACAAAAGCAGGTAGAGTACAGCTGACCACGGTAGTCGTATAAGGTCTAGGAAGCTCAGCAAGACCCAAGCTCAGGCCATAAGGAGTGGCCCCAGGAGACCACATCATCTGGGCCACCTGGGCTGCCAGGCCAGTGGGGACCCATGCACGCAACGGTGTGGCCATTTTCTCAGAGGTGTCATGGTCACCACCAGATGATGGCCACTTACAAGGGCTGGTGTCGAAGTGTCTGCAGCTTGCTCCAATACTTCTGCCGGAACTTCTCGGCCCTCTCAGCAGCATCTGCAGACTCAGGCTGGCTGGCCACAGCACGCTTCACCACCTACCAGGCATGTGGTTGGAGAGGTGCCTGCCTGACCCCCGGCAGGCCCCTCCGCAGGTAACCCCCTGGGGCCCATCTGCCCTCCCACTGCAAGACCACGGCATCAGCAGCGATAGTGGCAGCGTCCACCTGCGCGTTCCCCTCCCCAGCCCTCAGGGACCGACTGTCAGACCCGTGGCCCAAATCCACAGCCTCAGCTTGGAGCTGCTCAAGGTCTGGGGCTGGTCCCTCGTGCAGGGCACAGCTGTCGTTCTGAGGCTCTGTGGAGGGGTGGGCACTCCCTATGCAGCCCCCAGGCCCAGGTGGAGGAGTCGAGCACCTTAACTGGGTGCTTGGTCCCCACTGCCAAGAAAAGAGGCTCCTGGTGGGCCTCCGAAAAGTGGAAAAGGCACAAGCACCCCCTGCCCCGGGTGCCTGTGAGCACAGGGCCAAGGGGCAACAAGACAGGCCACCAAGCGAAGCCCAGAGCCATGTGCAGCCCCATGTGACAGAAGCGGGGACACCTGTCAAGCTGCTTGCTTTCTGGAGACATCATGGCCAGTGACAGCAAGGGGCCACAGGGGCCACTTCGACACGGGGCACTCATGACCCCCCATGCAAGCAAGGAGTGGGGTTTGCCTGAAGAGCAAGTCGCCCTTCCCACGTGCAGCTGAGCAGGTCGGGCAGACGGAGCGCTCCTGGGAAACACTGCCCACCCTCCTCCACCTCCTGGGCACCAGGACCTTGAGGCTGGAGCCAGCTGAGCTGGAGCCAGGCTGCCAGGGGCCTCTGGTCGCATCTCGTGCGCTCACCCCATCCAGGGCCTCCTCAAAGCAGGTGAGCCAGTACTTGCGGGCCAGGGCGTCATCAGTGAGGTCCACCGTGTCAGGCACATAGGAGGAGGGGTCCAGGAGGAGGGGGAGGTTGACCAGGGGCCTCTCCAGCCGGTCCATCTCCAACAGGTCAAACTGGAACACAGCAGAGAGGACGGAATGTCAGGGAAGGGGTCAGAAAGACCACACCTGCTGTCTTGAGCTGCGCTTTCTCTGAGGAGCAGAGAGATCGGCTTCTTCACCATCTCTGGGCCCCCTGCCCCTCCCCAAGCCGCCCAGCCACCTGGACAGATTCCTTAGACTCATCCCCAGGCTTGGCAGTGTGGTAGGTCTCCCCCAGAAGATTTCAAGTATGCTCCCTTCCCACATCTCCTCCCCTGGCCACACTGGGAAACACAGTGCCCTGGAATGACCACCTGGCCACCAGCTCTCCTGAGGTCATGCTGGGCAGAGGTGAAGCAGCTGCCTATAGCAGACAAGGTGCCCGACACTGCTGCGTGACACAGCAGCTTTGTCCAAAGGACCATCCTGGGTACACGGTGTGGCCTGATGGTGACCTCCATGCCCAACCTTGCGATGGCACACATCACCTGCTGGGAGCCAGGCCTATCTCTGCTGGAGGCAAAGTGGCCCCTAACAGGGCAGAGCAACAGTCATATTCCAAGCAGGGATGCCTGAGCAGTGGGGTTCACAAGAAGTACTTCGGAAACACAGACATGTGCCGTGTGACCGGGTTCAGCAGGAAAGAGTGAGATGGTTGGAAAACATGAAACAGAGATGCAGGGACCACCCACACCGACCTCCGCACTCAGCATCACCATGGCTCTGTGTCCTGCTGTGCGTGCCCTGCGGTCCAGGGCTCCACCTGCCTTCCTGGAAGAGGGTGCAGGCCCTGATCTGCTTCTGGGAATGAAAACCCAAGCACCCATGTGTGCCAAAGGCTGGGCAGCGCCAGCACTGACTGAGGCTGCTTGCCATCTGCTCTGTGCTGCTGCAGAGCCATGGGGCAGGAACTGGGGCAGCTCGTGTTCAAGCCGCAGTCCTGGCCCGTATCCCGCCGAGGGAAGGACTAGCATGGCGCAAGGCGGGAGAGCTCTCTCCTGTGAAGGCACGCTATGGCCAGGCACCAGGAAAGACCCAGGCGCACCCCTGGAGGAAGCCATCTCTGCAGCCAGCCAGGGGCTCTCCATCAAAAGCACCTCAGATGCCCTACAGCAGGCTGTTCAGAGGTGTGCGTCTGACTAGCTGCCTTCACTTTTCCAACCTGTCTTTACCACTCAGCCCAGGGTCCCAAGAGTTGTGAGTTAAAAAAGTAACACACCAATTGGGACACTGTCAGCCTGACTCCCAGGAAATGCCGGTTCCTGCCCCAACAGCCACTAGCTGGCACAGGCCCCATAGGGTTCGGCAAAAAAGAGTGGCAGTCCCAGGCACGGTCATACCAGACTCAGCCCCATGGGCACTTGAGGGATGGGAAAGCAGACTCTGTAACCCACAGGAAAGCACCAGCAGGGAGCAAAGGCCAAAGGAGCTGCCCAGGAGCGGGGCAGTTCCCGAGACCCTGGCCTACCTCAGGCCTGTGGCAGACCTGCTCCACTGCCCTGGGGAGAGGACTTGCCTCCCTGACCTCAGCGTGCCCTGCACACAGGGGCTGGACATGGCTCCCTGCTCACACTGGCAGTCTCAGAAATCAGCCCAAGGTCCTCCTTTTTCCTCGGGTCAACCCTGTGCACTCTTGGCTAAGCTCAGTCTGTCATGACAGGCCACAGCAACAGGGGTTTCTCTCTGGGACATCAGAGTGGCCAACACATGCTGCCCAGGCAGGCCCTGCTACTCACGGTGCCGCTCCTCGTTCGCTGTGTAGGGCATAGCTCAGGGGAGGTGCTCATCAGCCCAGAGCTGCCCGCATAGTTCTCTCCCCAGCTGTACTGGTTAGGATCTGCAAAAGCGAGACGCCAGGTGTGCGTTAGCCTTGCCCTTGATTCAGAAGGAAAAATGGGGAGGAACAAGGTAAATCACGTGCCTACTGGTCTAAAAGCACCCACTCCTGAGGCTTCCCAAGGCTTCTCCCTGTCCTGCCCAGGCCACCCTGACCTGGAGCACAGGCCACCGGCACAGGCCTGGGGCTGCCTGTGGAGCATGGGGATGTTACTTACTGTCTTGCTCAGCTCCTTTCAGAAACGCACCAATGGCACCCAGGTAGCCTTCGTGCCTCAGGAATAGCGCCTGGACTTCTCCCTGCCATGGCCCAAGCCCCCATGAGGCCAGTCAGTGTCCAGAGTCAGTACTACTTTAAGCCACTGCACCTGTGGCCCGACCTCTGAAAAGCTGACCAGCCAATGGTCTGCCTATGTGAGCGGCAGGGGTGTCTGAGCCGCCTAAGGAAAACTAACAACCGCTCAGCTGGTCTGGCCTGGAAATCAGCCTCACCAGGGGTGACAGGTGGGTGCCCTCAACAGGTCCTTGCACCACCCAACCCCAGTGTGCCACCCTGTGGCCACTGGGCAGTCCCCACAAGTGCTGTGAGCCTTTGAGGCAGTGCAAAGCCTGCTGGAGCGAGGGCTATCCCTTGACTGCCTACCATGGTGAGATGCTCACACTCAACCTGCAAGACACTCCGTGAGACAGGGGCAGGACGCAGCAGAGGCTGGGCTGCTGGGCACCAGGCTCCTTGGTGGCTCATCTCCTGAGGAACCCAGCTACCAGGGCACCAGTGCAGCCTATCCCTGCTCCTCCACATGGTGCCCCAACTATCTGTGCAGCTTCTGGTCAGCACAATGCTATTTTTGGAGACCCTAGGGATGGGTTAAGACTGATTGGGACAAACCCGGTCCAGGGCAGTGGTCCAGGGAGGGGAAATGAGTCACAGTCACCTTGGAGAAGAAGTTAATACTGTAGGTGATGGTGCGCATGGTCACAGGGTGGCCTCGGATGAAGAAGCCCCCAAAGTACACCCTGTCCAGACAGTGGAGCCTTGCGTATAGACAGGCTAGCTGCCCAATGTCATTGCTGATCATGTGCAGCAAGCTCTTGGCCATGTCTTCTTTGGAGAACTCTAAAAGGGGGACAAAGGCAGGATGCTCCTCAGTCACTGAGTCCAGGGTGTGACGGGAGTCCCACTGGGTGTGGGAGGCATGGTGTGGGGTAAGCAGCAGGGAGTTCTGGAGGGTGAACTCAAGCTGGACATGACCCAGGTCACAGGTGCCCCCCCGACAGGGCCAGAGGCCTGACCAGTACCTCTGTCAGCAGTGGCCGACTTCCCAAAGCTGCTTGCAATGAGGTTGCCACTCAGCCCCAGGGTCTGGTGGGCCCCTCCGTAGATGTCCTGTACCAGCATGTCCACGTTGGCATGTTGGCCCTTGGAGGCCAAGTGCAATAGCTCATCAAACTTCTGCAGAGGCAGAGCACAGTAGTGAGGTCCCCGTAGCTGGTGGGATGCTTGCCACCCCAGAAACCAAGTTCCTAGAGCAGGCAAGTCAGGTCAAGCCCTGAGAGCCCTCCCTCAGCACATGGGCCGGGAGGGTTGGGGGAGAGGCAACCTGGGTGCCGTGGGCCACTAGCTGAGTAGCTGAGGGTGCTTTGGCAGCCCCAAGCTTTCAGAATGCAAACGGCTCAGGCACAGGGTCCCAGGACCTCGTAACAGTCAAAGCAACCTGGCCACAGCCTTCCCAAGATGGGCTGGGAAGCGGAAGATCCAGTCGTGCCCTCTATCACACTGAATACCTTTGTTTTGGTGAGGAGAGCCCCAAGCCCCCAGAAGGTGCCGCCTCCAATGGAGCTCCCACCGATCCACTCGAACCTGTCCTCTGTCTCCACCTGGAGCAGAACCAGGGCAGTGCGTCAGCAAGCAGACCCTCACCAGGCAGGCCCTGAGCACCGTGGTCAGGGCTGGGCCTGCCCCTCCTGGAGAGCTGCCACAGGGACCACGCTCTCGACGGCAGAGTCAGGTGGCACTGATGTTGGCAGCGGGGGCTCGACTATTCCCCCCGCAGGGCCTGCGAGCTGGTGGCCTCATTGTGGCACATCAGGTCTGCCCCACACCCAGTGCTGCCTGTCACCATGCATTTCCCAAAAAGCCGCTGCTGCACTGCCCACTGGTCTGCTCTGAGGAGTCTCACCTTCACAATGGACACTCCAGAGCCAATGTTAACCAGGAGATAGGGGAAAATGTTGGGGTGGTTTGTCTGAAATCGGAACTCAGGGTCGGAATCTTTCTGATACATGAAGGCCTCTTGTGGGATGTTCTTCAGCACAAAGTTGCACCCCTTTATCAAGCAGGTCATCACGTCCTCCTTGTCTACTCTGAAAAGGAAAGAGCCCAGTCGTCTGAGGCAGTGCCAGTCCCGAGGGACACCTATGATCCTTGGTCAAGGATGCACAGTGCATCTGCCGGACAATGGAGCCGAGCAGCCACCGTGCTCAGGAGGTCCCCTGGTGTGCTGTGCTCTGGCTTCCCATGCTCTGGGCAGACTTGCTTTTGGTAGCAGCCACCGCCAGGCAGTGCCACGCACAACACCAGCTGTGCCCTACGCCAGGCCCCTTCAGCTGGGCCACACCACAGAAGTCACCGTGGTGGATGTCCCTGCCTGGGCCCCACTTACTTCAGCCGCAGCTTCTCCTCGATGAGGTCTTTGAACTTGTATGCCCCACCCCCGGTCGCCTGGATGACCTTCGTCTCTGTGTTGACCAGGTGGTCTTTGATGAAGTCCAGGCAGGCTTCAATGTAGGTGTTCTCAAACTTGACGAAATGCAGACGAGCCGTGATCTCTTCTTGGACCGAGATCTCGTAGGGTGGCTCATGGTCCTGCTCTGCATCCTGCAGATAAGTCACAATCTGCATGGGGTGCAGCACACAAGCCCCCTGGTCCCTGAGCATCCCAGCCCCAGTGGTGCTGAGATGGAGGTAGTGTAAAGTGGGAGATGCTTGATGTCAACAAGGGGCCCAAGACCTTCCAGCCGCCCAGCCACGAAGGATGGTCCCTAAGGGGCAGGGCAAGTAATGCTGCCAATGTGTGAGGATGGCCTTAGGCCTGAGCCTAAGGAACTCCATTTTTAAAACTCCAGTTGAAACCTGCAGTCTCACCAGGCACACCCAGAGCCCTCCATGTGGCCTCAGACAAGTCACTTTCCCTCACCCTGATAAACACAATGAAGCCCCTGGCAGGCTGTCCTCGCCTGATAAGAGGAAAGGGCGAGAAGATCAGGGTGGAGACCACCAGACCAGATCTTTCTGACCCCAGGGTAAATGATGTCACTGAGAAATCTGGTGGTAGCTGATAAGGACTGAAAGGGGGGGGGGGTCAAAAGTCCCAAAATTTAGTATAAATAATAGAACTGATGAACAGGGATTCAGCCAGCTGAAACAAGGATGCACTCGAGCTAGAGAGCCTGCTGAGGACCTGACATCCCATCACTTGTCATCCTTCCTGATCTCTGTATGGTCCTCACCACTCTCAAACTCTACCGCCTCATCTGGACCTTGGTGAGAGCCACAACTTCTCCCTACAACCCTCTCCTCAACCAGCCGTCCACTCCATGCCAGAAGCCTGCCTTAGATCCAGACCTGATCACCGCAGTCTGAGTGAGTGTACATCTGCTGGACATAAAGCCTAAGGCTTGAGACTTTTGAACTCAGCAAGCAGAGGGAATGTCTGTCATTAGCCTGTCGTGATTAAGTGTGTTTGCAGTGCTTAGAATTAATCTAGAATTGTATGCTGTGAACTGATTATGTCTACTGCAGTGCCCAGCATTAAAAACTGTCATTTTCTTGATTAAGAATTTATAGAGTGAAATTGTATTGAGTAAGTTGAGTGAATACAACATTGAAAGGGGCAGAAGAGCGTGGACATTCTTTATTTCTCCCCTCAACTGCATACGTCAAATTTTGCCCCCTCGAAACACAAGATTAGGAAGAGAAACTGAGCAAAGAGTGGGGGGGTGGGGACACAGACACCTGCGACTTGCAGGACAGCTGAGGTGCCTCTGTGAGCAGCAAAGGGTTAACCAACAAGCAGCAACAGCACCAAGCCAGGACCTCAGCAAGCAGCCACCTCGCCCCACGGTGCCACCTGAGCCCAGGCAGCCATGGCAGGCTCACCTTTCCCGAGTGGTCAAAGGACCTCACTTTGGCCACCTTGTGCTGCACGGTTGAATAGTAGGCCAGCTTGGTCAAGGATCCACCTGCAAGGGGCAGAGTCACAAACTAAGCAATACTCAGAGCCAGGCAGAGGGAACCTGGGGGTCCGACCTCCCATGAGCTCTCCTAGCACTTTGACACTTCAGTGAACAGCCTCCTCCTGGGACTGGGGTCTTGGCAAGACATTTGGTGCTACAAGAACTTAAAATCTCTATGTATACAGAACAGGGAAGGGGAAAAGAACTACCAGGATGCTGGGGGACAGTCCCTCCCTGTGAAACTGTCCCCCAGTATCCTGACCCCTTCTGTAGGAAGCCAAGGCCTCGCCTTGATGGGCTTCTCAGGACTGGGTACTGGGTGGAGGTGGGACTGTGTTTTGTAGAAACCAGCCTGCCTGCCCTCCCAATGCCCTACAGTTGATATGAGTTAAAACCAACACCAAAACCAGGATCCGCAATCTGGGAGTTTGTAGTAACTTTTGATGAGTCTCTTAAAATATATTTCATCCCCTTTGCATCATCTGTTTCTCTCTCTTTTTAAATTTGTTTTTAGTTGTTGGTGGACCTTTATTTTATTTATTTATAAGTGGTGCTGAGAATTGAACCCAGTGCCTCACACATGTTTGGCAAGCACTCTACCACTGAGCCACAGCCCAGTCCCATCTGTCTCTTAAAAACAGTTTATTCAGAGGCGATTCAGGCCAGTGTTCTGGTGAGACTCTCTGAGGCCCAGACCAGAACTGGGGTTGGGGGAGGGGTCAGGAGGCTCAGCACCTTGGGCCAGTGGAGATTAGGCTCATGCCCCTGCACTAAAGCAGGCATGGGCTTGTCTGTGGCAAGGCCCAGGACTGGGGCAGGCAACTTGCAGCAGACCACCTGTGGTGAGCTCAGAGGCCGTGGCTTGCAGAGACTTTGGTGTTTCCAAATCTGTGTGCTGACTTGAGTGTCCTCCTGTGATCCCTTAGTATTTTCTCAAAACAGCCCTTTGACAGTGACTTTAGTTTTCTTTCTCTCCTGGTGAGGACTTTTGCCTCATTGCTGTCAAGGTGCCATAAGAAATGCAGTAAAGGTCACTTTGTAGCTGGTCTGGTCTTTTCATTTCTGCTCTGGTTGCTCACGGGCCTTCAGATCTGTGAGTAACCTATAACCTGGAGAGTTCTTCTCTGCCTGTAAGGGCAGCTGGGCTCATCCTTTTTTTTATTTTTTAATTTTCGGTGACACAACATCTTTATGTTATTTTTATATGGTGCTGAGGATCGGACCCAGCGCCCTGAGCATGCCAGGCGAGCGCGCTACCCTTGAGCCACATCCCCAGCCCTGGGCTCATTCTTAACAGCACCTTCTCTGGGACCCTTCGTGGCTTCCCCTGAAGTGAGTCTTGGTGGACAGAGGCCTCTCCTGTTTCCCAGTTTCCTGGTGTTGAGCTCAGCGTTTAGTTGCATGTAGCATTTAGGAGAATTCGGAGACTTAGAGAGACTGGCCTGTGGAGTCTGACTTCCTTCGGGGACTTTGGGGGCTTGGGCTGGCTCCACCAGAGCTAGGAGCTGCTTTCTGGCCCTGATCCCTACCTGTTGGTGAATCCTACCTCCTGTCTGCATGCACCTGAGAAAATGTTCCGGTAGTGCCAGGCCCGCTTGTTAGGACGAATGGTCAAGTGTGAGCTTCTTTAAGCAAAAGACTTCTGGATGTGTCAGCCTACATCTTTGGGTCACTATCAAAATCAGAGTTTAAAATTAAAATTTCCTAAAACCTAGTGATAGCCAAGTGCACCCAGAGGCAGACATCTCCCTTTCTGCTTTAGGGTTTCATGCTGGGAGGAAATTCTTGTACTCAGATTGGCTAAGGACCTGAGAGGAACAGAAGTACTAAAAAAAAAAAGATGTTCCAGGGGCTGGGGTTGTGGCTCAGTGGTACAGAGTGGTAGAGTGCTTGCCCGGCATGTGTGGGGCATTCCATCCATTCTCAGGGTCCCTTGGAATCAGAACCCAGGTGAGGTTTCCCGCACACTGTGAGTACCAGCATGCAGCTGGGCTGGCTGGACACAGAGACGTTTGCTCACTGGGGCTCTCGAGTCCAGCCCCAGGCTGGCAGCAAAGCCTGACAACTGGGAAGGAGCGTCCCAAAGGTGCAGTCACCCATGACCTCTTCAGCACCAGAGCCACAGCTTCTGATCCATTCAGGCCCAGGAACTAGTCTCTTGCCAGGGCTTTCCACTTTGGGCAGCAAGGAAGGGCAGGAAAGCAAGGTGCACACCACTTCCTTGGGGCCCCTTCCTGCCCAACATGCCCCCTAGGAAAGTCTCCCCCAAAAGCCTTCAGAAACTTAGTGAAGTCAAAACTTCAAGGACATTTTCATAAACAAAGTGTCCCTGTTGCATCCAAAGAGGAGAATCAACCCAGCTGACGTTGTTGTCCCCATCCAAGAAAGGGAAAGGGCTGGCCAAGAACACAGAGCAGCTGAGTTTCCTGGATCCACAGACTGGGGTGAGGGAAGAAGAAATGGGAGAAGCCTGTTGTCACACAACACTGCTGACAAGCACTCTGGCTTCATGAGTGTCTGGGCAGAGGACCTCCACCATGAGCTGTGACCCCCTCTAGCTGCAGTAACAAGGGTCTGTCCTCACAAACAATAAGCTGTCCTGTACCCTGGGGGGAGCTCTCAAAGAGCAGAAGTGAAGCCCAACCCTACAAACATCCCCTAGGAATCCTTCTGCCAAGAAACCCAGGGCCTGGCCTTGGGCAGCAGGACCTTCCACAGGCCTTCCTGAAGTGAGCCCCGTTGTTCCAGCTGTCCCCCAGTGACACCTGCATTTGATCTCGATAGCTTTTCAGATGCATTTAGTGGACTTGTTCCCACTGACAGCACCCTCACCAGGGTAAGTCCACAGAGCCTTTCAGGGCATATGCCCAAGTGGGGAGAAGCTCTTGGAAGACTCAGCCTCCGGAGGGCTCCTCACTTCCAAGCCCAATCAGGAGTCCCTTAAAATGCTTCTCCCGCACTCTGATGTCCGCCCCTTCAAGCCCTCCGGAATCACCACCCCTCCTGAGCACACCACAAGGTGAGCAGTCAGGACAGGTCATTGCGTTTTACTTCCCTGGGGGACTCCTCCTCCCAGGATAGGGCACCTCGAGAGGCTGATGCGCCCAGTCCATGATTCAAAGTGACCAGAGAACAGAAAAGCAATGAATGCTCTCAATGCCCCAGATGCAACAGCTGCGGGGGTGGGAGTCCGTCTCTGACGGCCCAACTTTTGCAAAGAGATGAGAATTCGGCGGCACACGTGTTCTTTCCAGGATTTACGGAGTGGCCTCCGGGGACGGCCACAGGACGCCACAAACTGTCCTGCGCGGTCCCTGAGGGCATCCACAGGGCAAGAGGCCTGCAGCAAATCTTCCAAGTCCTCAAGAAGCCCCCGACGGCGGCGAGGGTCCTCTGAGCGCCGGTCCTGGCGGCCTCTCACCCTCATCCGGGGTGACTCCGCGCACCGCACGCCTCGGAGGCCAGGCGGCAGGCGCGAGCCGGGAGCGCGCCGCCGCCGACTCCCCCGCCCTCCTGCCGCCGCCCCGCCCCCGCCGCCGCCACCCGCCCCCCGCGACCCCCGCGCGGCGCCTGCCGGGAGCGCAGTGCGGCCGGTGAGCAGCGCGCAGGCGCCACGCGACGCGGCCCGAGAGGCAGCGCGGCCCGCGCCCCCGCCCTTCGTCCTTCGCCGCCCCCGCGCCCGCCCGCCCGCCACGGTGGCCCTCGCCCCGGCTCCGGCCCGCCGCTACCGATATCGATGGCGAAGCGCTTGGCGTTCTCCAGGTTGCGGAAGATCTCGTCAGGGGGCAGCGTAATGCTCTTGTCCAGGCTGTCCCCGCTGCTCCCGCCGCCGCTCGCTCCGCACTCCGCCATTTTGAAAGTGCCCGGCCAGCCTCATCAGCCATGGAGATATATGCGCATATATTTGACTGCTAAACGCCCCCGCGCATAGATTATGCTAATGAGGTCCAGGCCACGCCCCGCCTGCCTGGGCCGGAGGGCCAGCAGGGGCCAGTCCTGCCTGGGCCAGGGTCTGAGAGGCCGGTGCGGTCTGCAGAGGGGTGGGCCATTGTCCTCCAGAGGTGGAGCATCTACAGAACATCTGGAATGTTCTTTTTATTTTCTCAAGATGGCCAGATGTTAACTCCAGTGTTATAAAGAGGCCACCTAGATCTGGTGCTTGCCTGGGTGCTTGCCTGCAGGTGTTCACGGTGAACAGGTCCACGGGTCCGTGAACGTCTCTGCTAGGGTGCCCCACCCCTGCATCCAGTTCCCCAGAATGTGGGATCTTAAGTGCTAAAGCCCCACATGAACTGGAAGAGTTGACCCTGACATCAAGGAGCCCCCTGCCAGAGTGGCTCATGCATTCCCACCTGGGGATGGTATACTCTTAAATGGCAATCTTCAGAGAACAGGGAGGCTACCCAGAGGAGGGCCCCTTCTGGCAAGGAGGGTTCTGGAAGGAACAAGCTGAGGAAACAGCCCAAATGGAACAGGGATACCTGTGGAGGCAGGGTTTCCGGGTGAGTCACTGGGGGCACCTCAAAGAAGGGTGTTACTCAGAGGCCCTGGTGTGTGGGGAAAGAACCTAGTGTCTGGAGGCAGACAGAGCAGGCCTAAGGTGCTGCACTTGCCTCTGGTCACGGTGGGACCCAGGCATGCATTCTGGAGGACTCCACGGGGTGGTGGCCTTTTCTCCTACCTTCATGTACAGTTGCACATTCATTAAACACGCAGAAGGAATAGGGACCTCCCATCCTCTGCTCACCACAGCCACAGATTGGGCAGGGACCCCGAGAGGCACTGAACTAGCCTGGGAGGTGCCCCATTAGATATTCCCTCCAGAGTGGGTAGGAGTGGAAGGTGGAGAGGGGTGAGAAGTGGTCAGTGGGAAGGGTAAGGGCAGGGCCCACATCTGACTTGTCATTCAGAAATATTGCTCCTTCCTAGATTGGTGGCTTTTGGTTCTAGGTTCTTGAAGACTCACAACAACATGTGGTGGCCTGCCTAAAAATAGGTGCCCTTCTGAGGCAGAGGATTGCCCCTGGTAGGTTCCTGGCTAGCACTGTGTGGTTCTGCAGTCAGCTGGTTCACAGGGAATCACTTGTGGACTAGCCAAGCCCCTTTTGCTGCAGCAAGAGGTCTACTGTAGTTCTCAGTTTTCTGTCTGTGGACAGAGCCCTCTTTTCCCCGAAACCCCACCCTGCAGGGAGCCAGCGAAACACTGGGGCAGAAACATTTGAGTCAACAGTTCTGCAGGTCCCAGTCTCTCTGGCCTGCCCCTCCCCTGCCTCTCTACCTCTCTACCTCTCCTCCCTTCCTTTTCCTGCACCCCTCCTCCCTCTCTCCCTTCTTCCCTCAGCCAGGACCCAGCCCTTTTTCCTGTGTTCAGAAGCCCACTGGCAAGTGCTCCTCCCCACTGTGGTTGCATATGACAGTAGTGCCCACTCCCATTCACCGCTGAAGACCTGCCCCCGTGGATGGCAAAGACATATGCGTGGCACAGACAGTGAAGAATGATAGATTTTATTAGAAGCTTTCAGAGCAGTCCATGGGCTCTCACGTGACAAAGAGTTTAAATTCTAAGTACAAAATCATCCCACGGTGCACCCACCCGCACAAAGGAATCCTTTAAGGATCATAGTGGAGACCCCTCTCCCCAAACAGCCCACTATGAGCCTCCACCAGACATCCAAGCCATGTGGACTTTAGAACCACCAGATTGTGGTCCAGGCACCCAAGCAGGCTGAGTACTTCCTATGAGGATACACCTGGAGTTCCGCCTTCACAAAAGGCAAGCGTGCCCCCGGCACGGCCTGCCTGCAGGGGCCCTGCCCAGCAGCAACAGGCCCTGAAGAAGGTCCTCTACAGGATGGGGCTTCGGCAGGCCCAGCCCCTGACCCTACAAATATCATAGAACCCCGCAAATGGGGACTTCCCAGAAGTCACTTGCTGAAATGCAAACACAGAACAACCCCTTGGGGTCAGACACTTGGCAGAAAATGGGCCCTGATTGTCCTAAAATGACAAGGACATTGTACACACATTCTCTTGAGAATGACCCTCCTGCTGGCCTGCCAGCCTGGGGAGGGAGCCTTCCGGAGAAGGGTGCGTTCCATCCGGGGCCGGACTGCGGCTGGGAAGGTCTTCCCTACACTCTAGAGGAACGGCTCGCCCTCTGGTCCTAGACCGGGCGGCCCCGCAGTCGCCCGGTCACCAGGGCCGCCAGAGGCCACAGGCGGGTTGGCGCGCGGCGGCGGCGGTGGCCGCTGCCTTGACCGAGGAGCGCACGGGCGGGGCCACGGCGCTGGACGCCTGGGGCTCTTTAGCAGGCGCCGTGGACCCGGCCGGGGGCCGCTGGAAGTGGTAGAGCAGTTTCATCTGCGTGTCGCTGGCGGCGTGCAGCGTCAGGAACTGCACGGCCTCCTGCAGGCACCACGAGTAGCCCTCGCTGTAGTCCTGGTGTAGGCTCTTGGGGCCCGCGGCCGCGGCGAAAGCTGCGGGGATTCAATAGGGAGACAAGGCGCCTTGAGCCGGGCACAGGGGCACAGGGGCGCGGCGGGGCGCGGCGGGGCGCAGGGCGCGGGCGCGCGGCTCACCTTTGCTGTGCTTCAGGTAGCTGACGGCCATCTCCAGGATGTCTGCCTTCTCCAGCTTGGAGTTGGGCTGGTGCCGCGCGAACTCCTGTTCCAGCAGCAGTTTCAGCTGCTCGATGCTGCTGTTGATGCGGTCGCGGCGCATCTTCTCCACCACCGGCTTCCGCAGCTGCGGAAGGAGGGGGCGTCAGGCGGGCAGGGCTAGCTGGGACCGCGGGGGACAGGACCGCGTGCCGGGCGGGCTGGCACTTACTCGGTTCTTCTCTTTGGGGCTGAGCAGCTCCACGGCCACAGTGCTGGGGGCCATGCCTGGCGCGGAGCGGGCGAGCGGGCGAGCGGAGCGGAGCGGGTAGAGCCAGGCGTCCCGGGCTGGCGCGGACACGGACCCGCGCGCCGGCCCTATATAGGCGCGGGCGGCGGCCTGGCGCCTGGGGCCCGGGCGCCGCGGCCGTTCCCACACTCGGCGGCCAATGGCGGCGAGGGCCGCACAAAGGCGCCGGCCCATTAGCGCACGCTAAATTGCCTGTGAATTGGCGCGGGCACAATGGGCGCTCCCCGAGGAGCAGGTGGGCCGCGCGGCACAATGTCCGGGCTGTGGGAACGCGCTCGCCCTCATTAGCATCCCGGGGCCTGATGCTGGGAGCCCCGCGCCTCAATATGCTGCCTTTTCCCAGGCCGCGGGGAGGAGGAGGGGGCAGGAAGGAGCGGCCTCCTCCCTCCCGTGTCCTCCCCTTCCCTGGCGACTTTCTACTGCTGGTTGGCAAAGGCCACAGGCGCAGATAGGGGAAAGCTTTAGAATTAACAAGAGCAATGGCTTTCAGGGATGGGCACCCTCCCTGACAGGGACCTGCTGCCTATGCAGAAGGGAGACAGAGGGGACCACACTCTCCTGGACAGATGCTTCTGTCACCCTGTCCACAGGCCTAGGGTAAGAGCCAGGCCCATGCTCTTAGGCTCAGTCCTTCTGGCCTCTGTTGCCAGCGCCCAGTCTGTCACCTGGGGCTTAGAACTTCCCCAGAGCTGCAGTTGGAGGTCACATCTCCCCTGCCGACTTTGGGCAGCTTCAGGTGGGCCAGGGTATGTGCATACAGCCTGACACAGGCGGCCCCCAGAAAGTGGTATTTGGGCTGCTGTGGAGCCAGCAGGTGCTCCTCAGGGTCCTCTCCCACTCGGGAGGAGTGGCAGGAGTCAGATGCGGAACCCTGGAGCTCAGGAGGGCGCATGGCTCCCACCATCTCCAGGAGGTCGCCGTTCTGCATGGTTTGTGGGAAGTCCTGTCTCCATTGGCTCTCTGCGCAGCAGGGGCACTAGGATCGGCTTTCCTCAGGCGTTTTGCCAGTGGGCAGATTGGGGGTGCCAGGTGGCACACAAGAAGATCAGCCGAGCTCCCTGGATCCCCTTAGGATATGCTGGTAACCCTGGTACCTGGCCAGTTGCAGTGGCAGCTTTGGGACAACTAATCACAGCCTGGACCCTGCTAGAGGAAGGACACCTAGAAGTACCACCCCTTCCTGCATCAGTTACTGTCCCCTGATTCTCGGTAGCCAGGAGGAGTCCCATTGTCCTGCAGGAACTGAGGGAGGGGTTGGAGCCTGGGCCTTCTCCTAGAGACAGATTGGGACCCAAAGCAGTCCGAGCAGGAGGCAGAGCCCAGCCCTGGGGGCCAGGGGTCTGTGTCAGGACACTCTGGCAGAGTTTAATCCAGGAGCTGGGTTCCCTGGATGGATGGCAGCCACATCTGAGTGTGGCTGGGAACTGCAGGCCTTAACGAGGGTCTAGTCACAACCCTCCTCTGCCCTGTCTTGGCAGTGACCTGCACTACATGGCCTGCCCGGTGGGCTCCAGTAGTCCCCCAGCCTGAGGACCATGTGGTTGCTATACATGGTCCAGTCCAGGGTAGCAGAGGAAGGGTTGGCTTCTGGCCAGTGCTGGTGGCCTTCCCATGGGCCAGCTAGTCACCCATCAAGACTCACCTTCCCCCAGACTTCCCATTACACACCTCCCCGTGAGCAGGTGGGACCCTCCCATGACACTCTGGCCCTTGTTTGAAGTGAAAAAGCAGGACCAGGACAGGGTATCATGGCCACATGACTGTGCTTTGGCTTCTGCAGTCTAAGCACTGTCAGCGACTGGCATTGGGGGGTGGCCAGTTGGGCCCCACAGGCTTCAAGGGGAACCCAGTGAGGCTCAGTGGGGCCATTTTTGCACTAAAATGGAGTTCAGGTTAGGTGGCAGCCACATTTGGCATGTCCTGGGTAGGGGCTCCCTAGGGTGGGCTGGGAAGAGGAGGGCAGGAGGACTTAATCCCCTGTGCGTCTGTCACCTATGTCCTGCCAGCCCAGGGCCCAGCACCTAGGAGGTGCTCAAACAAGGGCCGAGGGCTTCAGAAACAGTGGAGCAGGGTGAGCCTGGAGCCCAGCCTGCCCTGGCCTGGGCATCCACCAGCTGGAAGTGGGGTGGACCCACCACCTGGCTGCTGCCTGAAGGGACCCAGGCTGTGGCCGGGATGGGGGAGCGGGGGCATGCAGGCTTGCTCCCCCAGGCTGGAGGGGCTGTTGGCCGGGGCTTGTGTTCTACCCTGGTTCCCTCCTTGAGCTTGCTCTGTGCCCAAATGAGACGCGTGCCAGGAGATGTGGTCCAGCCCCCACCCCACCCCAACTGCCTGCCCACCCGCCGTGGGCCAGGACAGCGGCCTGCCGGAGGTGAGGGTGGTGGGTGGGCCCGGGTGGGGGCTGCCTCCTTCTCCCCTCCTCCTCCCTCCGCTGGACTGGAGCAGCTTTGATCCCATTTTCAGCTGTGGGAAATATGAAATGAATGGTGTCAAGTCCCAGCCGGATGAAAGGCCGGTTCCCTCCCTGAGTGCGGGCCAGATGGCAGCTCGGGCGGCCTCCGAGGCACACGCCTGGCCTTTGTGGGCCGTTTAACACTGTGAATGGGGCCAAAGTGTGGGAAACTGGCTGGGCTCCTGGCTCACACCATCCATGTGAGTAGCTGGGGAGGGGGAGGGCCAAGGCTGCTCCAGGCTGGTGGGCTTTGCCCTGCAGAGCACTGGGTGGGGTGGAGGGCGTTGGATCCTCTGCTTCATCTGCTCCCAGCAGCTCTGGATGGGAGGTACTTTGAGGAGGGAGGGAGGGAGGGAGTTTGTCCTGCCTGCAACTCCCAGAACCCCCACCCTGGAAAACTCAATAAATTTGAGGGGTTCAGTAACTGGGGTGGGTCAGGCTGTCTGGAGTTGATCCCCTCTCACTTAGGGGTGCACTTTACTGTGGACATACATGGAACCTCCTGGCAAGACCTACTAGTCCAGCACAGGCATGCTTGCATCCAGCATGGAGGACCCAAGCCACCTTGCACAGCCCACAAGACAACACCACCCTTTTCCCAGGCTGACTGGGGAGGTGGGGGGAGAGACCCTAGACAGGCACCCAGAGGCTCTGGAGACCAGGGGAGGACTTCTTGCTGGTGGGAATGTGAAATTATGTAATGCTGTGGTAGACAGTTTGGAGTCTCCTCAAAAAGTTACACATAGAATTACCAAATAAAGGATGGGGATATGGCTCAGTTGGTAGAGTGCTTGCCTTGCCTGCACAAGGCCCTGGGTTCAATCCCAGCACCACATGTAATCTAGAACTTGTATTTCTGGTTCTGTACCCCAAAGAATTGAAAGCAGGAGCTCAAAAAGATATCTTTACACCCATGTTCATAGCAGCATTATTTGCCAACGCCAGGAGATGAAACAATCCAAGTTCCACTGGTGGGTGAACAGATAAAGAAAATGTATTATAGCCATACAATGGAACATTACACAACAATTAAAAAGAAGGAAACTCTGACACCTGCTGCAACATGGTTGGACCTTGAGGACATTCTCCTCAGTGTCCTGTATGATTCCATTTGTGGGAAAGACCTAGAGTCACCAAATTGACAGAAAGTAGAATGGTGGCTGGAGGACTAGAGGGAGATGGGGAGCCAGTGTTTAATGGGGTCAGTTTCCACTTGGAAAGATGAAAAAGGACATTGGTGATGGTTACGGTACATCGCGAGTGTTTTTACAGTGCAGAGCCGCACTTAAACCAGGCACGGAGGTGCACAACTGTCATCCCAGCAACTGGGCAGGCTGATCGGAGGATCACAAGTTCAAGGCTAGCCTCAACAGTTTAGTGAGACCCTGTCTTAAAAAAACGAGGGGGCGGGTTCAGTGGTTGAATGCCTTGGGTTCAATTCCCAGTACCAAAAAAGAAAATGAAAATGAAAAAGAAAGCAACAAAAAAAGATGGGAAAAAGAAGAAGATTGATAGGTTTTATGTTGTGTGTATTTTGCCACAACCAGAAAAAGGAATCAATTTACTTTTATTTGAAGAGCCACCAACTCCCTCCTGCAGCACAGGACCCTGCAGAAGGTACTGGTCTGGGAGAGACCCTGCCACGCCCATCCTGCCTTCTGCTCAGAGGCACACTGCCCTGCCCCGCCAGCCTGGACTGTGGTTCTCAGGGACTTGGAGAAGTACGTGGAGTAGGCGGGGCTACTGGGCCGGTGGAAGTGCTGGCCTCCCTGGCCTCTGCTCCTGGTTTCCAGTGGAGGATGTGAGGAGCAGGCAGACCTATGAGGGTCAGAAGCCAGGCTCCAGGCTTCTGTCCTCTGACCCCACAAACCCGAGCTTGGGGACAGTAGGGAGAAACTGCCTGAAAGGGGCGAGGGGAGGCAGGGAAATGGCTCTTCTCCAGATTGTGGGGACAGTGTCCCCCACGTACAGGGCCACTCCACGGCACAGTTGTTCTGTGCTGTGTGCCCTGCCTGGGCTCTTTGTCAGCGCCCAGCTGCTTGCAGCAGGACAGGCAGGAGGCGTGGGCTCTTCCCCAGGTGGACTAGTATCACTCACCCAGTTTCAAAGGACACCCGGGCACTGGGGGAGCAGCTGTCAGAGGGGGCAGGAGGCATGTGGTAGTTGTGTGCTGAGTCTGCCTGGGCCTAGGACGGGCTCCGGGCAGGAGCTGCACTGGGGAGGGTGTAGGAGTCCTCAGTTATTGCACATGTGCTAGGCCCGCGCACGGAACTCAGACCCGTGGCTTCTCCGGCCAGCCTGATGGGGCTGAGGGCTCCGAGGTCAAATGGCTTGCCAAGGCCCTGAGTGCTGCTGGTCAGCCACCCCGACGGCTCCCAGTACAGACTGGCTACCTGCAGGAACGATGCCCCTTCACAGGCATGCCGGCCCTGAGAGGTGGCTGAGGCCATGCAGGAGGTGGGCTGAATTGGAAGGCACAGCACTTGCTCTCTGTCCTTCCTGAGCGGCAGGGGGTGATGGGAAAGGAGGAGGGTGTGGGGCTAATAGGAGGGGGGGTGTTGTCCCAGCCCCCGCCCCAGGCGCACCCTGGAGTGGGACTGAGCGGAGCTGGGAGCCTGCACTCCAGATGGCGGGTGGCCTGACGGAAGGACAAAGGGTAGCCACAGCGCAAAAGCGGCCAGTGGTGCACGCGCTGCCCTTTGTTACCAGTCAAGGCTGCCGGGGGCATGGAGTGTGGGAACTGTCGGCTGTGTGGCCCCATCCGGCTTGGGGTGCTCTGTGGGGTCCTGGAGGAAACACCCAGGCCCCTCTCGTCCCGGCCCCCTGCTGAGTACCTGCACCCTCCCCTCTTGAGAACCAGACTAAGGAGCTGGGTCCAGAAGGGAGGTGGTTCTTGTCTCCCCCAACTCCCATTCCTTTGGATAGCAGAGGCCTGGGCCCACGGGCTGGGCAGAGGACAGGCCTGGCCATGCACTGGTGGGCAGGGGAGTGCTGAAGGGGCTGGGGAGACCCTAACAAGTAGGAGGTAACTCGGTGGATGCAGAGTGGGCCCAGCACAGAGTCAGAGCACGGCCCTGAAGGCCAGCACCATCAGGGGCCTGAACTCGGCACTCTTGCTGCTGTTTTCTTAAATGAGCACTTGCCACTTGTACAATGTTTTCAAAGAGCTCCCAACACAGACACACCCCTCTACACACACGCACACAGCACTCAGAGACCAACACACCCCATACCGCGGCTCCCCAGGGAGCTCACTGGCATCCGGGGGCCTGGGGCTCTCCTGGCCCCAGCACAGTGGGCCTTGGCAGGTAGAACTCCCTGAGGTGGGAGGGAGAGGGAAGCTGGGGACAACCAAGGGGCGCCCTCGGTGGGGTGGCACCTGAGGGGGTCCTTAAAGGAAGTCAGCGCCGTCCAGGTGGAGTTCCAGGAGCCCCTTCCAAAACAAGAGTGGCAGGTCACAGGTCAGGGGAGCAGGGACCCAAGTCGCCAAGTCTGTCCAGAAGGAGGCTTGAGCGTGTGGCTTTGTGCACACGCGGGTGTGCTCACCTCTGTGTGTCCAAGCACTGGTGCCTGCACGTGTGTGCTCATATGTGTGAGTCTACACACACATGCACGTTCAGCTCAGGGCTTGATTTGGCCCCTGTGCCCTGCTCCCACCTCCCAGAATGCCCAGGTCGGCTGGGCACCGTGCTACTTCCACAGTTGCCAGGACCCGGCATGAGAGTGGGGAAGCCCTCCTCCCCGGCACCACCTCTAGCAACACGTAGAGGCAGGTATTTATTTATTTATTTATTTACTTATTTTTTTTTGAGAGAGAGAGAGAGAGAGAGAACTTTTTTTTTAATATTTATTTTTTAGTTTTCGGCGGACACAACATCTTTGTTTGTATGTGGTGCTGAGGATCGAACCCGGGCTGCATGCATGCCAGGCGAGCGCGCTACCGCTTGAACCACATCCCCAGCCCCAAGGTATTTATTTTCTGTGGTGCTGGGGTTTGATCCAGGCCCTACACACACTAGGAAAATGCTCTACCACTGAACTACATCTCTAACCCTCCCCCTTTCTTTCTTTTTTGAGACAAGTGCTCACTATAAGGCCTGGAGCTTGAATTCCTCCTGCCCCAGCCTCCAGAGCAGCTGGATTATAGGACTGGGCTATCATGCTGCAGCGGAGGCAGGAACTCAGTCTCTGCTGTGTAGGTGGTGAAGCTGAGGCTGGAGGGAGGAGCAGCTGGCCTGCTGGCTCCTGGCCTTCAGCTTCTCAGCTGGTAGCTTGACTCTGCTTGGGGGGCTGCTGGGGGGCTGTGACTGGAGGTGACCCAGTCAGTCCCTTAGGATGCCCGAGCCCCAGGATAGAATACAGGTCACAGGCGGTCTCTTGGGGAAGGAGCCCTGTCTGTGCACCCTGACATGGAGGGATGTGCTCTGTCAGAGGGCAGGCTGCAGACACCCCACCCCTAGAGGAAGCTGGGCAGGCCCCTTTTCACAGTAAGTCAGATGAAGCCAGCAACTCCTGACCCCCAGCACATGCAGAGCCCAGGGAAGGCTTCACACCTGCACAGGTGCTCTTAAGGACGACTTTCATCAGACCCACTGTGCAGAGGAGGAAACCGAGGCTGCCCCTGAGACCTTCACCTCGGTCAGCTGCTCAGCTTCGCTGGGCGGCCACTTCCCAAGCTTCCAGTTTCCAGGCTGGGAGCAGGTACCTGCTGAGACCAAATCCCTTGAGCTTCCGCCTCCCCTTCCAGACCTGCCTCCAGCCCCAGGGCACCCTCAAGAGCCACACAGTGCCCAGGCAACAGCCTCCCTCTATGAGGCTGGCTGGGGGGGATGTGATAGATGTGGGTTGGTTGGGTCCAACTGCATAGCCTGGTCCCACAGTTCCTCTGGTTGCCCTGACCCTGCCTGTAAAGACACAAACTGCTCTTCCTGCACAAGTCTCTGTGACATTTCAGTGGTGCACTGGGGCACGGAGCTGGGGTGCAGAGCCTGAAAGTAGCTTGACTCTGTGCCGTTCCTCCACAGCAAATCTAGTTTTGGAGAGGCCCCAGGATCAGGCCTTGGGTGGGCTTGTGGAGGAGACAGGTCCAGGCAGGGCTGGGCTGTACCTTTGCTCTCTCCTGCAGAGACTGGTGAACACATTCGGGGGCTTCCTGAGCCTCAGTTTATATGCGAGATGGGCTTTTTTTCTATCCAAAGCTCACCTGGGTCTCCAGGAGCTGGCTCCAGGTAGTGAGGAGCTGGTAGTAGGTGCTCTCAGGGGTGGCTGAGAAGAGCCCCATCATTTCACCCACTTGACCTCAGCCCAGAAGGATCATGTTCAGCTGAGCTGAGCTGATAGCCCAGGATGCCAGCCATCCTCACCCCAAACAGCTGCTGTGGCCCACACAGGTACCACAGTTCCAGCACTGCACAGAGCTCCTAGCCAGAGCCACCAAGTTAAAGGACAGGTCCTCTGCCCACCTCCTGCTCTTACACAACCCTGACCCTTGAGAGTGAGGAGCCAGCTTTGAGGGCTAAGCAGGGAAGGGCCTCAGTGAGAACTCCCATAGCCACAGTGTGCCATTTTCCAAGGTCCACCTTAGCTCCGTCTGGCGTAGTAGCTGCTGCAGGTCACAGGCCTGCTACTGGTGAGTATGATTCAGGGAGTCCTGCACCCTTGTCCCAGAAGCTGCTCTGAATTCCAGGGTCAGCTCTTGCTCCCTGGGTGCAGAGGGGGACAGTGATTCTGCTCTCAGAGCTGAGGTGAGGGTGACGAGGACAGTCACCTCCTAGAGGCTGCTCCATCCTCAAGACCCCTTTGCTTGTCTGGCTAGGGTAAGGCTCCACCTGGGGCCTGGGACTTGGGACCAGGCAGGACACCCACAGCAGCCTCAACCCCAAAGTTAAGCATGTGCCAGAGCCCAGGGATGGCACCCAGGTTGGCGGCCCACAGCCCACTGGCCACTGGGGTTTGGGCCTGGTGCCTCCAGGTCTCATGGGGCTGGGGTTGGCATCCCCTTGGCTCTGTCCAGGGTGCTCCATCCGCTCCAGGGGCAGCCATGAAGCTGGGACTCAGCTTCTGAAGCTCAGAGAGTCTCCTTCGGCCTGTGGGGGTGCCCCCACGCACTACAGCCCGAAATCCCAGGCCAGACTTGAAAATTCCCAGCTTCTGCCGCCAAATCGGGTCCCAAGTTCCGGATGGGCTGGGCTCCAGACCCCAGGGATGCAGACGCCAGCCTCCATCAGCCTGGCCTCCAGGGCCTCGGCTTTCCCTGCGCACAGCCGGCTGCCCCAGTGGCCGCGGGGACACGCGGGCCCCGTGGGGTGGGCTCACGGCGCGCGGAGGCGGCGGTGGGAAAGCCGGAGGCGCGGGCTCTCTGGGCGCGCGGATTAGGGCCGCCGGCCCACGTGGCCACGCCTGGCCGCCCGCCCCCCGCGCGCCGGGGCAGGGCCGGGTCGCCGTCCCAAGCTGGTTAAAAACCCCGCGGTGTCAGAGAGCAGCTCGTTCCCACCCCCTGAAAGGCAGACGAGCCCTTTATTGCTCTATTATAACGCGGAGCCAGATGGTCTTTTGGGAGTTGCCCCCCCCCCCGCGCCCCCCGCCGCCGCCCCCACTCATTCAGAGGCAGGCCCCGGCACTAATGCCGCGCGCAGGCACGCTTCCCGCCCGCTCGGTGGGAACCTCGGTGTCCTCGCCTGTCAAGTGGGGACAAGGGTCGGCCCCTCGGGGGTCTGGGGAACCAAATGAGCTGGTGCAGGTAGAGCTTCCAGGCAGGCGTGAGCACCGGCCCCTCGGTTGCCTACCCACCCCCGAGGTGGCTTGTACAATTTAAGATAACAAACACCCAAAGCAGAAGAGGGTTTCCTGACTTGTGAACTCAAATGTCAGCATCCGTAAATAAGATGGAGTTGGAGCAGAGCCAGGCGGTTCCCCGGCTGCTGGGGCTGCTTTCCCCAAAACGCCAGAGAGCCTGTAGAGGCTGACCGCTCCCCACGGCTAGTCCACATTCCCTTCTGTGGCGGCTGGGAGCTGGTATGTGTGGAGTGGCCACCTCTGGAGGCCAAGCATCATCCTGTCCACTACACAGGCAGGCAAAGAGAGGCCCAGAGAATTCGAGGTGAGGCTGCCAGCTGGGGGCTGGAGTGGACTCTGGGTAGGGGTAGGTGGGCAGCGTCAGCCCTGAGGAAAGGATGGAGGGTGGGCTCACTTCTGTGTGCTGACCACCCCCTCACCTGGCCTCAAGCACTTCTCACAGGGCCCTGGGAAGACAGATTCCTAAGGAGAGGCAGCCCAGTGCCCTCCCTGCTGGACTGGCAGGGGTTACCTTCCACCCTAGCACTCCAGCTACCCGTGGGCTGGCCTGGCATCTCCCAGCCTGGGCGGGTCACTGGAAGTATCCATAAACAAATATGCTTTTTTTTGGGGGGGGGGTGGTAGAATCCAGGGCAAGGAGCAGCTCACAGACAGCAATGAGGCTTTGGGTAGCAGCAGCCAGTGGCCCCTGAATGTTGAGCCTGAGAGAACCAAGGGCCCTCCTGTGGTCCACCAGTTGCCTGAAGGAGGGCTGAGAGGCCCTGCCCAGCTGTGGACTCCAGCATTGGAAGTCCCTTTTTGTTTGTTTGTTTTTAATCCCACTGGCCTGCAGAGTGTTGGAGCCCCCAGTGCAACAGGCCTGGTGGACTGCCCCCACCCAGCCAGTCCCCATCTGCCAGAATCCGAGCTCTGCCAGCTGTCCATCATGGGTGGGAGGACCCTCTTGCCTATGAGCCTCTGCCATCTAGGTGTTGGGGGGGACCCAGGAGATTATAGATGGTATAATCTATCATCCGTGTGGAGTGGCCACCTCTAGAGGCCAAGCATCATCCTGTCCACTGCACAGGCAGGCAAAGAGAGGCCCAGAGAACTCGAGCCTGAGAGAAACAAGGCCCTCCTGTGGCCCATCAGTCACCTGCAGGCCTCATGTCCCCAAGGAGCATTATCCCTGATCTCCCAGCCCCTCCCCTGATGCCCCCTAGGACCAGGACCCTGCCCAGCTCCAGCATAAGGGGCCACCCCTCATCAACACTCTCTTGGGACATGGCACCCACAGAGGCTCCCACGTCTGGCAACCCCATTACCACTGTCCAGTCACAGCCAGCTATTGGGGAAGGGGGTTTCCAACCCATGTTGAAGGTCACCTCAGTGAGTCTTGGTGGTGGCCAAAGGGAGGACCCACACTCATGACCCCGCCAGAACTGGTGCTCCCTGCAACCACAGGCAGGGGTCTTCTGGGACCTGAGTCAGATGGAAAGAGTGGAGGGAGTTAGAGGCCAGTCAGCTCTGGGACCACAAAGGCTGAGCTTCAGAGGAGGCTGGTTAAGCTGCCCACCCTAGCAGGGCAGTAATCGCCCGTGTTATTAAGTAGCTACTGTGTGCCAAGTACCATGTGCTCTGGTCTGGGGCTGGCATGGCGTTGTGGAGGGAATGGGTGAGCCACTGGGCAGCGGAGGGGCTCTGAGTCCAGCTCACTCTGGTTACTCCTGAGGTCTGTCAGTGGCCCCACCTTTACCTTTGCCTTATCCCCCAGCATTGAGATGGGTCTGGCCTCAAGCAGGGGAAGAGCGCGGCACCCCACAGGTGACTACACTCTGTCCCTGAAGGTCCCCCAGCAGATCCAGAAGGTCCTGCTCCCCCAGGAACCCTGGGCAGTGTCCAGCACTCCCCACACCCTGGGCAGCCCACCCCACCTAGAGGAGAGTGGCAGCTCTCAGCCGGCCTTGGGTCCTGTTTCTCTGTGTGAGGGAGAGGAGTGGGCCTCCGAGATGTCCATGGCCATGGAGCCTGGTCAGTCTGAAGCCACACGTAGGGCCCAGAGTGCCGGGCAGAGCTGCAGGCTGCCAGGGCAGAGCGCCCAGTGCTGGCTCCTCAAGCTTTCCAGGCAGCCGCCGCAGGCCCGCCCCCTTCCAGAGGGGAATTTGGGCGGGAGGCCTGCTCAGGGTGGGTTCCCACACCCCGCCCCCTGCCAAGGACATTCATCTTGCACAAAAGGCGCGTGTGCGGCAACAAACTCCTTCGCCATGGGGCTGCCTGGGCTTTGTGTGCCGAGCTCGGGGCCCCAGAGGCCATCTGGGGAGCAGTCGTCCCAGTGGGCGGGGTGGGGGCTCCCCTAGGCGGCCTTTCAGGCCCCGGGAAGCAGCTCCCGGGCAACCGCACTGGGGGCTGCACATCTGGCCCTCCAGCGCCTTCCTGTTCCCACAGCCCCGCTGTCCCCTCTCGCGGGCCCTGGCATGGCTAGGTGTGAGAGGAGTGCTAAAGGGACACCTGCCTTCCACCCCATCCCTGCCACAGCAGGGCCTGGTGGGGAGGGCTGCGGGCACAGGGCTGTGGCTCTCTGGGGCTCAGTGTCTGCAGCTGTGAAATGGGGCTGTACCAAGAGTGCACAGAGGATTCAAGGTAGACTGGGCGCCCAGCGGCCAGGGCTCTGGAGCCCCAGCCAGGCGCTGCCAACGCTCTGCCTCTGCCTCCCTCTGCCTTCCGTTTCCTGGCAGGTCCACGTTCGGGACTGCCTGGAGTCTGACCAAGGGGTCAGGGCAAGGCCAGAGTGATTTCAGGCAGGCAGTGCGGTGTGGTCCTGCCCCACTCAAGACTCTGAGCTGAGAGATGTACATCCTGTTCAGCTTGTATGCAGTAGGTGCTAAATAAGTTTGCAGTTCCCTGCCAGGCCTCTAGCCCTGAGCACCTCGTGTCTGACCACGGCCCAGGACCTGCCTGGGGTCTTCCTGGCTGTGGACATATGGCATTGGGGGTGGGGTAGAAGAGAGCCCCCAGGAAGCCTTTCTGCTGAATGCCCCCACCACAGGGCCAGGCCTGGAGAGTCAGGCAGCCCGGGGTTCTGGGCAGTCCTGCCTGCCCTGGTGGGCCTTTCTGAGTCTGGGCAAGGGGGGTGGTGGAGCAGGGAGCAGGGTGGCCAAGGGACTTCTGGGGCCAGAGCCTGGTGGACAGGACCTCTGTGGGGTGTCTCTGCCCCCATCCTTGCTGGTCGGCGGTCCTTGAGAGGGGTCCTGCAGGCCCAGAGATAATCCCAGCTTTGAGAGGCTGTGAGAGGCTGGCTCAGGGACTTTCCCACAGCCCCACATAAAGGGCCGGCGCCAGCTGCTCTCCCACAAAAGGCGCCTGGCCATTCAGGGTCTCCAGGTGGGCGGGGCCAGCAGAGCAGCGGCCACAGGCTACCTGGCCACCCCCAAGCCAGACTCAGTGGACAGCGCGGCGCCTCCTGGCCTGCGTGTCTCACTGCTGGCGCACTTCCTCACTCCCAAGCCTCGCCTGTCACGTCTGCCACTCACTTCCACTTCTACCCACCCAGCAGCCCACCCTGCCCCTCAGTGTGAGGGACAGAGAGGGACATGACGAGGCTGAGACCTGGGGAAGACCTCCTCCCTCTTCTCAGCTTCCTCACTTGAGATGTGGGACAGCACTGCCCCTTTGGGGGCCAGTGGAAGAGGCTCTCTGAGGCCAGCTGTTTAAATCCCCAGGTCATGGGAGGGGCTGGAGTGGAGGGCTCTGGGGTCCCTGCTCCCAGGAATTTGGAGCATCTACAATGACAACCTTAGAATATGAGGACCAAAGCTGGGTGTGTTGTGCACCTGCAATCCTAGCTACTCTGGAGGCTGAGGCAGGAGGATCACAAATTCCAGTTCACTTTAGCAATTTAGTGGGATTCTGTCTGGAAATAAAAAGGGCTGTGGGTGAAGCTCAGTGGTAAGGCATGTTGCCTAGCATGTGCAAGGTCCTGGGTTCAAACTCCAGCACAAAACAACCACCACCACCACAACCACCACCACCACCAGCCTGGAGGAGGAAGGCAGAGGGGGCTCCCTGGAGGAGGTGGCTGCTGGGGCCTGCACTCTCAGAGGTGCAGGAGGTGGGTGGGAATCTCTGGGAGCCACAGTTCTAGCCTCTCCTGGTAGGGTCTGGTGTCAACGTCCCATCCCAGACATTTCTGGGACTGACCTGTCACTCTGTAGCCTGACCGCCTCGGTGGGGCGGCTGGGAAGACCAGTCAGAGGTGGAGATAGGTCAGAGGGCCAGAGAGCGGCCGGCGGGACGCTAAGGGCGGGCAAGGAGCTGCTCTGGAAGCAGGCCCAGGGGATTACCGCTTCCCCTGTTCTGGCGCCGGGCTAGGCCACGGGGACCCCCTGCCGGGTGTTGGCGGGCTGGACTCCTGGCAGGAGCCTCGCAGACAGTGACCCACGTGTCCTCATTCCCCGCACCAGATGGGGGCGGGGCGCACTATTATTCCCCTGAGCTGGGGAGGGGGCGTTGTCTTTCCCTGGCCACCGATTGGCTGTTGGGCGTGAGAAAGCGTCCAGGCACGCCCCCAGCCTCCTCGCGGCCTCCGGGTCTATAAAGGCGCCTGACCTCTGGCCGCGGCCCCCAGCACAACCCTCAGAACCCGCCGGCGACCTCCCGTGTGGTCCAGTGCCGCGGCAGCTCGGGGTCCGCGGGCACTCCTTGCCCGCCTGCTGCCCCTCCGGGCACCATCACAGCTTGATCTGGCCGAGGAGCAGCGTCCCAGGTGACCTTCGCGCCCAGACTGGCCGAGGGTGGTGGTCAGGGCTTGGCCCTGACTGGGCAGGGTGCGCGCCCGCGGGCCTCCTGCTCCTCTAGTCCGCTGCTCGGCCCCCTTCCCTCTGTCGCTGACCGCCGCAGCGGCGAGGCCTTCTAACCCTCTCCCTGCACGGAGTGCCCAGGAAACCGAGGAGCGACTTGCCAAGAGACCTGCACGCCCCTGAATGGCGCGAGCCTCTGCCCCCGGGAACCAAGCGGCCGGCTGTGAACACAGCGCCAGGGGCCTGGAACCAGGGGAGAGGGCCCGGGACATGGCTTCTCAGCAGCCATTTTGCTCCCCACCTGTTTCGTGCCCAGCTTCAGGGCAGGGGTCCGGCAGTGCATCCTGTGTACAGGTGCACAGCAGTTCTCAAAAGGGCGATAGACTTCACACTGAAGGAAGGGGTCCTGGGGCCGGGTTCTGTGCGCTGGGAAGGCTGCATACTGCCTCTTGTGCCTGCGGGGGGGGGGGGGGGGGGGAGCTGGGCACAGGCTTCTCAGCCAGGCCAGGGGCTGGATCCTGCTCCTTCCAGGCTGGTCAAAGGTTCTGTGCTTTCTGTTAAAGCGGGGCTGGGTGGGAAATGCTACGCTGGGGGCCTGCAGAGGCTGCTGCTGGGTATTGAGGGCTGTGTGCATGGTGTGTGTCTCAGAGTTGTAGCACCACGGAGTTTGAATAAAGATGCTGATCTCTGCCTGAATCTCTGGTCCTCACTGAAGCTGCCTGCAACCTCTGAGGTGGGGAACCCTGTCCAGACCCTTGTGGCCCTGTGCCAAGGACTTCCTGGGCTGGACCCCTCCCCTGCTGGCCTCTTCCTGGGTCCTGTAGTGAAGGCCCAGCACCATCCCTGGATCCTAATGACCAGGAAGACCCTCAGGGATGCTCTGAGCTGGGGACCATTCTATCTCTCCCCAGGTGTGTTGGAGGAGACTTACTTTACCCAACACAAGCCCGACACTGTCTCTTCTTTATTCCCTGTGTAAGCACTGCCCTCTTCAACTTCCTGGCCTTGCCCAGTGTCACTGTTGACTATCAGGACCCAGGGTAGCCCTTGCACTTCCCCCTGGGTGCACTGGGGGGAGTCGGATGTCCTTAAAGGTACCCAGAGAGTGGGGCCCATCCCATCCCCAACACTGGAAGCCCCACCCAAGGAACTCCCAGACTGACAGCTGGGGAGCAGGGCTGGGTTTTGCTGCCCCCTGGTGGCCCCTGGCCTGGTCCTGCAGCCTCCACAGCAGGTAGGACAGGTCTGGAGTCTCACATAAGCTGCAGGTGGACTGTCCTAGGGGTCTGGGTCCATCCCAGCTGCACAGTTCTCAGCAGCCACCAGGGGTCACACTCTGGCACCTGGCTGAGGGTGGTGGAGAGGATGGCAGGAAACCCAGGTCTGGGCGGGTATTTCCGCAGATTCTGGGAAGTTGGTCTGGGAGGCAGAGACCCAGACGGGAAGTCATCTGTCTGGGAAAACCCTAGGTCCAATGGAGGTCCCCGTGCAGGTTGTGCCCTGGCTGAGGCTTGAGGCTAGGCAGGGGCAGCAGTGGGTGACCACCCGAACTGTCTGTGGCTGTCTGTTGACGTCCCTGTTCCTTCATGCCAGGTGGGCTCCAGCCTGCAAGGTCTGAGCTGTACCTTCTTAGTTAAGGGTGCATCACGTTCACCCAGTAGCACGTCTCCTCTGAGGGCAGGGCAGCCTGGCAGGCATCCTGTGCCCCTTATCCAGCATTTAGGAGGTGCTCCATAAATGTGGGCTTGACAGAGCAGGATTCCTGGAGCCTGAGGAGCCCTGGACTTAAGGTGAGGCCCAGCTGAGGTGGGGGTGGGGGCAGGCATTCCACAGAGCAGCTCCTCCCCGACCCAGCTACACTTGGGGCCTCTGGTCAGGGCCAGGGAGGGATTGCCTGGTTGAGCTGTGGCTTCTTGAGCTCTCTGCTTTCCTGGTCAATAGGGTGGTTGGTCATACGGAAGGCCAGTGGCCCCAGGAAGCTCATCTGCCCCAGCAAGCAGTACTGGGGTTCCTGATGACAGACTTTTTAATGGCACTGAGGATTGAACCCAGCCTTGCTTATGCAACCTACAGCCTCAGCCCTTTTTATTTTGAGGCAGAGTCTTGCTAAGTTGCTGAGGCTGGCCTCAGACTTTCGAGCCTCCTGAGTCACTGGGGCCACTGGTGTGGTCACCAGGCCCAGGTTGACAACATATCTTGTTCAGGGCCACTCTCACTGGTGCTTGAGGACCTTGCTGGGAGCCCAGGACCCAGGCCTGGGGGTGAGCGGAACAGCCTCGCTGCAGGGCGCCCCCACTGTCCAGGACTCTGAAGTCTCATAGCACCCCTATGCTCAGACACAGCCAGTGTGGGGGTCTGGTCCTTGTTCTGGAAGCACTGGACATGCTGATGGGGTAGGCCGGGCAGAGTTGGCAGGCCCAGGTGAGTGGCCAGCAGGTCAACTCACTGGAACAAGAAGGAAGGGGCCAGAGTATCCCCAAGGCACCCCCCTGCCAGACTCCGTCCACTCAGCCCACAGAGGAGATGACCAGCTGTCTGGCACCTCCTATCTGGACATTCTGAAGCCCACTGGAGAGTGTGGCCACCGCACTGTCCATCTCCAGAACTTCCTCATCAGCCCTGCTACAGCCCCACCAGCCTCCCTGACCTCTGTCTGCCCTGTGTGTCTGTGGGCCTCCTGTCCAGGGCCCCCTGGGAGTGGGGTTGTACAGCACAGTTACATGTGGTGGGTGTCAGTGTGTCACTCCTGTGGGGACATGCCACATGTGCCACATGTGGGCAGATACTGCGTTGCTGAATCGGTGGGCACAAGCCCAGGAGGTGGCCGCTGGGCGCAGGGCTGGACTGAACACCAAGTCTGTGGCTGAGGGGTGGGAATGGGCTGTGCAGCCAACCTGAGCCCCTGACAGGGAAGTTGTGTGTCCCCTGGGGCTGCCTGGTGGTCAGGCCTTCAGGGCCATGCGTGCTTGCCTATTTCTTGAGAAGGCACCATATTCAAAAGATGTGGAATTGAAAGTAGACAGCCGGTGGACTTCCCTCGACCTGCCTGGGAGCTCACCAGCACTCTGAGGACTCAGAGGCACATGTTCACGCACAGGCTGCTTCTCACAGACATCAAACAGAACCCGCCATCTCCTGCGTGGGTTGCATGTGTGTTTGACGGTGGATGCCCGTGTGCACGAGTGTGCGAGCCCCTTAGCCAACCACCTCACCAAAGCTGCACACATGTCAGCAGGAGAGGGAGCGCTTGGGTGTCCGGAGGCACTCTGCTGGAGGGACCCCCGTGTCCAAGCCCTGTCCTCAGGAACTCACGTCTGACCGGAGACAGCATGGACTGAAGTGTCCTCCCCCAGTTTCCACCTTCACCCCAGGTGCCTGGAGGTGGGGCCTGTGAGAAGGGCTGAGGTGGAGAGAGGCTCTTGGGGCTGTGGGCGCCCTTAAATGAAGCGAGGACACACGGGAGCGCCAGGGGTCTGTGAAATGTGTCCTGGGCGGGCAAGGAGGGGCCCCAGGAGAACGGGCCCTGCACACCTGCAGCTGCCAGGGCTGTGGGCATAAGGTCTGGTGCAGCTGTCCCGTCTGTCCGTGCTGCCCGCTCAGCCCTCCCAGCCAGTGCCCAGCCCGGGCATGGACCCTGCTCTGTTGGCTGTGCTCTGCGGTCTCACATAAGCACAGCCCGGCTGCCTGGCGTGGGGTGTCCTCACTCGGCTCCGCATCCAGATTCTTGTGGGGTACTGAGCATGCCCACAGCTCGCTCTTCCCTTACTGCTGAGCAAACGGGTCAGTGGTTAACCCCTTCTCTGGGCTGGCTCTGGGGAGGTTTCCAGTTCTCGGTAATTAGGAATCACGATGCTGCAAACTCCTCCCACAAGTCATTCACCTGCTTGTTTGCGTGGGAGCAGTGGAATTGCTGGCTCAGACAAAGGCGGGTCTGTGAGAATTTGCCAGAACATTGCTAAAAGCCGCTGCACCTCTTTACATTCCACCAGCAGCACCTGAAGTCTCCCCTGCGCCACACCCTTGTGACACTCAGATTCTGACGCACATGGGAGTGTCGCGGTGGCTTTGATTTGATTTCCCTCCTCACCAACGGTGTGGAGCCAGAGTCCTGAGCTCTCTGTGTGTCTTCTTCAACCTTTTGCCTATTTAAAAAAATGGTCTGTTTGGATCTGGAATGGCCCCGAAAGGTCACATGCTCAAGGCTCGGTCCTCAGGGAGGTGCCAAAGGGAGTGGTGGACCTTTAGGAGCTGGGACCCTCTAGGAGAGAGTTGGGTTGTGGACATGTGCTGTAGAAGGGTATGGAGACCCCAGCCTTTCCGCTCTCTCTTTGCTTCCCAGCTGCCGTGAGCTGAGAAGCTTCCCCTGCCACGTGGTCATCCCATGATGGACTCTCACCACAGACCCAGAGCAACGGGGTCAACCGACCATGAACTGAAGCTTCCAGCCAGAAGAAAACTTTCCTCTTTTTAAGATGATTATCTCAGTTATTGTATTAGAGTAATGCAAGTTGACTAGCATCTCTTCTCATTGAGCTGTAAGAGTTTGTTAAATATATATTTTTTTGGATACAAGATTTATGAACTGCATTCCCCCGCAATGTGTGGTTTGCCTTTCATTTCTTTAACATCATACTTTGAAACCCAGAAGCCCAGCTCAGCAGTGTTTCTGTTGCAACTCACTTGGGTTTGAAGAAAGTCTATTTACTTGCAATGAAAGTCTGCAGGCGACGCAGCAGCTTCTGCTTGAATCATGAAGCCCAAGTCATGTGTCTTCCTCTAGCTCCATCCTTGACCAGCAGGTGCACCGTGTGCAGAATTCCAAGGCCGTGTGTGGCCTCTGGGGAAGTCCCTGCGGCCTCATTGCATCTCGGCTCTGGGTGTGCAAGTGGCCTGAGTGCTGTGCTCAGCGCTTGCCTGTCGCCTGTCTGGCTGTGCATTCCTGAATTTGTCCTTGGCTGGTGGGTGGTGAGTTTCTTTGGTTTTAGAAAAATCACTGCTACTGTTGTTTCTGGTGGTCTCCCTCCCTTCCTGGGGGGCGGAGGACTCCAGGCCCACTGGTGTTCCACACCCCACCTTGTCCAGGGGCTCCTCCAGGACGGGCCGCTTCTTCCTTCTATTTGCAGTTCATCTTGGACGGTTCTATTCCTCCACACTGGCCCATGTCCTCCTGGATGTCCACCTGGTGTTGACAGGTGGAGGCCTGAATAGGGGAGAGGGAAGGCTGTCCTAAGAGGCGGGGGCTTGAGAGAGGTGATGAAGGTCAAAGGTCACATGCTCCTGGAGAAGAGGAAGGTCAGACAAAGCTGGGGGGCAGGGGGCTCAGACAGCAGGCAGTAACAGCAGGATGCTCAGCCCTGCTTCATGAGCCTCATCCTGGACCTCCTGCCTCCAGAACCACAAGATGATAAACAGCGCTCTCCAAGCCACCCACCTGGGGGCTTTTGTTACAGCAGCCATCAAAAACACATGTGCACACTCGGCACTAAGACACTAATTTATGCATGTTTACCTATCTTTTTTTTTTATTGGTTACTGAGGATCAAATCCAGGGTGCTCCACCACGGAGCCACACTCCCAGCCCCCTTCATTCTGCATTTTGAGACAGGGTCTTGCTAAGTTGCCCAGGCTGGCCTGGAACTTGCCATACTCCTGCCTCAGCCTCCCGAGTTACTGGGATGGCAGGTGTGACCACCCGGCTCAGCATAACTTTCAGGTTTTAGGAAGTTTCACTGAGTTCTTTTTTAATAACTCCCATTTCTCTCATCCTATTGACCTTTTTCTTCAAAGACTATTTTAATTGTCATTTCAGGGTCCTTGTCTGTCATTTCGGGGCCTATTTCTGCTGACATTTGGTTACATTTCCCTGGGTTCTAGTCTGTGGGTGGCTTCTGTGGCGAACGCTGTTTTCTTGTTCTGTTAACCTGGCCCCAGGGTGGAGCTCCGTTTAAAAGATGACATCAGTTAGCGGCTCACCTTGATCTTTTGTGGATTTTTTTTTTTAAATAAGTTTGTTAGAGCAGATCTCTAGTGACTTTTGCTCTAGGGACAGTTTGGCTGCCCTCCAAGGACTGGCCACTGTGGGGTCTCTACTGACCACCTGAGTGGTCCCCATGGCCTCCCACAGTGGCTGCTGGGGGCTGGAGCGGCCCTGAGTTCCTGGGGACGGGCAGCTCTGTGGCTCATCCTGCCGAGCTGCTTCCTTCACCCGCAGGGCCTAGCAAACAGGAGACTCTGGGACTAGAGGAGCCTCTGGTCCCTGGGGTCCCCTCCTTTCTGGAATGCTGCTTAAGCAGTCCCGAGCACCTGGACCCCGCATGACTCCCCCCGGCTGCTCTGGGCCAAGGTGGTGCAGTCCAGAGCTCCCTTGACTCTGGACGCTCCTCCCAAGGCCACGTGCCCACGTTGCTCAATTTGTGAAAAACAGTTGATTCATACATTTTCTGTTTCTGCCTCTTTGAGGCAGGAGGGTAAACCCAGGCTGTAACCCCAGCACAGCTGGAGCGAAAGGAACCAGTTCCTCTTCTGAGAACAACTTGGGCTGTCTCTGGGGTCCTGTGCTGCCCTGGGCAGTAATGAGCACTCCTGCACACACCCCTTGGCTCCCCTGAATCTTCCTGGACCGGATTGTGCCACGATTTATAAACCTTCCCTACTTACCTCCAAATCACTGCCCAGTGGGCAGTACCCTGACAGCGTGCAGGGAGTCCCAGGCCACAGTCCACCTCAGGTGGGTCCCTGCTGTGCAGCTGGCCGGGGACACTCCCCTCTGTGCTGTCCTGGCCCTCCTCCTGTGGCTTTCTCTTCCTCTGTCCACAGGGACACCGTCCCCTTGGGCACAGGGCAGCTGGCTGTGCCTGCCCAACTCGGAGTCCAGGGGCCCCGAAGCCCAAAGAGTCTTCCTTGCTGCAGCGATCTGTGGCTCTCCCCTGTGCCCAGGTCCTGTCCACAGCTCAGGAGTCCACACGTCTAGTAAGGAGGCAGGAGGAGCCTGCCCTGGGGCCCCTTCCAGTCCCTCCACCTGCACCCAGAGCTGCCTCCTTGGGTGAGCCTGGGGTGGTGTGGAGCAGCTGCTTGGCTCTGGAACCTCTTCTCAGGTCCCCCTGGGCGGGAAGGTCTGGGCCTCCATGTGAGGAGGGTGGTGTCTGGCACCTAGGGTCACGGCTGTGTCCCGACCTGGGATGCGGGAGCTTGGGTGTTCACCAAAGGGGAGTGTGAAGGCCCTGCAGCGGGTGTGGCAGTGGGGCCTGAGCAGAGGAGAGCCCAGGGCGGCCAGGGGCAGGAGCTCCTGAGAGGCCCCTGAGGGTCAGGGAGAGGGCAGCGTGTGGCTGGAGTCACAGCTGGGACTCCGGAGAGTAGAGCAGCAGAGGTGGGGACAGGGCTGGTGGAGGGCTGCCCTGGGGTCAGGGGGGTGGGGAATGTCCTGCAGGTGGGATCCTGGAGCCCAGAGGTGGCAGGTGTGGGGGGGCTGGTCCCTGGCTCCCAGTTCCTGCCAAGGGACAAGCAGGGAGAGGAGGGCCAAGGGTCTCCGAAAAGGTGAGCTTGAGACGCAGCTGAGCTGTCCGAGCTGGCAGACGCCGCCCTGACCTGGAGCTTGGGCTCCCCAGCTGGGAACCGGCCTGCGTCACCGCTTTCCGCTCTGAGGAACAGGCTGGGTTTCCAGCAGTCGCCTGACCGCGGGGAAGTCCCAGGCTGCCCCAGCTCTCAGAGCCTCCTGACCATGTGTCTTGCACCCCCGTCCCTCTGCAGAGTCAGCTTCTCTGTCCACCTCTACCCTCTGCTGTGGGAGCTGGACGGTCCGCTATGGACATCCTGGAGCTGCCCTCCACCCGCTGCCTTGTGTCTCAGCAGTTCCCACCTGGGTGGCTGGACTCCTCCGCCAGGTCCACCCTGGTCCATCCTCCTCTACAGCCTCCAAGCTGGACCAAGTCTCTCCAGCACAGAGGGGGTTGGTGCTCTGGCCCCCATGGGCACCAAGCACCCCTCTTAGGGCCGAGGACTAGTCGTGCCTCATCAGGGCGGACCCTCTGTCTGCTCCACCCCTGCCCTCCCACCTTGAAGGTACCTATCTCCCCTCCAGAGCCCCAGGTGGCATTAGCTGCACATACCAGAGCCCACAGCACCAGAAGTTGACCTTTCAGACTGTGCTCCTTCACTGAACCGTGGCCAGGAGGGAGGAGCCAGGCCTGTCTCTCAGCCCCACTGGGCAGGCGTCCTGGGCTGCACAGAGCAAGGGAGGTGGAGGCAGAGGAGGGGAGGGGCCTGGGTGCCTCAGGACCCCGTTCAACCACCTGGGTTCCAAACACTTCCCGCCCACCCACACTTCCCTGGATACTCCCTACAAGAAGAAAGGGGAAATGTCACAGGGGACTTCCAGACAGGCTGCTGGAGACTCTCTTGTGGGGAAGCTCCATCTGGGGATGACACACCTGAGAGTAGCACCCTGGAGACTTGGGTTGCAGAGGGCACTGGGCAGTGAGGGCTCAGCTCTGGGAGGCTGCCCTCTTGGATTCCTGCTGCTGCCACAGAGCTGGGGTGGGGAGTAGCTCGGCCTGGTCTTGGTGGGAGACCTGTGTCCTGTGTCTGTGACCACCTGCCTTACCCCAGCCCTGAGGCTGTGCTGAGGTGGGTGGCCAGCAGGCCTTCTGTAGACACAGGAAGGAGGGGCCCAGGGAGTGGACTCCTGGGCCACCCACAAGGAACATGAAACCCAAGAAGCCCCCGGGAGCCCCAAGCCCCACCTCTCCCTGCTGATTCCTGTGGGCCAGGGTGGAAGGGGGTGGGGAGTCCCAGCAGGTGACAGCTAGGGCTGTGGGCGACCTTGGGTAGGGAAGAGCTGGGTCCAGTCTGTTCCCCAGAGCCCTGAGCATGATGGTGATGCTGAGGGACCGAGCCAGGGGTGAGCTGGGACGGGGCCTGCACTTCCACTTCTTGCCCTGCCGGACTTTGCCCCCAAGTGGGGAGGGGCGGCAGGCACAGCCTCCCACAGGGGCACAGGGTTCAAACAGCAATCAGAGACGGCCTTGGGGAGAGGTGGCACGGCAGCAAAGATCCAAGCACAGACGGCACTGGGTGCTGGGCCGGCCAAGGAGCTCCGGTGGCTCCTGCAGCCTGCATGCTGGGTGCAGGTCCTGGCCCTCACCGTGCCTCAGTTTCCCCACTTGTGGGGGAGATGGCAGATGAGACGGTCTCTGAGGGTGTACTTGCTGGGTGTGGTGGACTGAGGGCCTGGGTGGGGGCCCTGGGGGCTGGACCAGGTACAGGCCCTTATCTCCCTCATAGGAACCCTTTGGCCTCATTGAAGAGTGTCCCTGGGGGCCTGGGGGCCTGGGGATGTCCCTGCAGCCCAGAACCCACTGTGTACTCTCCAGGGCTCACTAGGGTCGGAAGAGCAGGGGGTGCCCCTTCCCCTTCACTGGAAACCCCCACATGTGCCGTGGCAGGGCCCAAGTGCCTGGGAAACAGTTGGCCCAGGCCCAGCTGTGAGATGGGTATGGGAGCTGGGGGTGTCTCACCCTGCTCCTGCTGCCCCCACTCAGCCTCGAGGCAGTTGGAGAGCTTTGCCCCTTGGTCTGCTCTGCTCCACCCCCCTGCAAGCCTGTCCCTCCTCAGTCCCGGCTTTCCTCACCCACCATGTGCAGTTAGGTAGTGACCATGAGGACATTGGTGGCTGTGGCCCTGCCAGCCAGTGTGTCCTCTGCTAGGGGAAAGTCCTCCTGGGGACATCTGGACACCCCAGCTGACCCCAGTGCCCACAGCCAGTGGTGCTGGGAGCTTCCTAGTGCAGTGTCCCTGTCCCCAGGGCTCTGCTTCAACTCTCTATGCCTAGGCACTTATGGAATGTCCTCCTGCAGACTGGAGGCACAAGGGGTATGTGGGAGATAGTGCCTCTGGGGACAGGAGGGCCTGGGGCTGGACCTTGGAGAAGGACCTTGGACCACTCAGGACCTGGAAGGGCTCCAGGTCAGCCCAGGGCTGAGGGTCCTGCAGACTGGCTCATTGAGTGGCCTCTTGTCTTGTTAGATGGAGAGCCACCTTTGACTGACCTCATGAGGTCAGCAGAGGGGTGCTAGGGCCCATCAGGGAGGCATGAATGTGGGGGGTGAGGGACCTGGAGGGGTTGCTGGGCTGCCTCTCATGAGCCCCTCGCTTGGAGGGTGGCAGTGGGGGAGGGCATCCCAGTGGGGAGGAGGTCAGGGTCTGGTGGAGTTTCCACATGGGAGTCCCGAGCAAGGCTCTGTCATGCTCCGTGACCCCAACCCAGCCCAAACTGCCCAGTCTGCTTGCCTCCCAGGGACGAGTGGGGGCCTGCTCAAGGATGGCAAGGGGGTCAGGCTGGACCCTGCTCCCAGGTGCTGATGGAGAGTCACCCCTTCCAGAGCTGTGCCAGGGGAAGGAGCCGGCAGGAAGTGTGGGGAGGAGCCTATGTGGGGAGTGGCCTGTTGGAGGGAGCACACTCACAGCACTAGGCCAGCAGCAGGAAATCCTCAAGCTCCGGTCACTGCAAGTCGCTGGGAGCTACGGTGGGCCTGGAAAGGTAGGCGCTCTCTAGGGGGCATTGGGCACGGGGCAGGAGAGGACTTTCTGGGCACCCCTGAGGCTGGTTCAGTGGCTCTGAGGCTCCTGTCCCATGGGTTGCCTGCCGGCTCCTTCCCAGCAGTGTCCACACCCTCTGCTTTGCCTCCCGCAGGCCCACCCTGAGCTTAATCAGACCTCAGCTTGGTCCTCTCCATAGGCTAAGACCCTCCCTTCTCTGCAGGAAGCTACCCTGGCCCCTCCAACCAGTCACTCCTGTATCAGGGCAGCAGTGGGCAGAGGGCTCTAGTGGGACTGGAACTTGCACTTAGTTTCTCTTTCTCTTTCAGATGTTGGGGGTTATGAGGAAGGCCGCGAGTCCTGGCCCTGAGCCTAGTCCTGCGGGTGGGGCTCCTGGACCTGAGGAGCCCTGACCAGGGACATGCAGCCTCTGCCAGGCTGGGGGCTTCCCTGGTGGAGCCAGGAGCCTACAGCCAATGCCCTGAAGCTGGTGAGTCCCCAAGCTCTTCTCTGTCCCCATGACGTCCAAACCCCTCCTGCCCCAAAGTCACCCCCAGCTGTGTCCCCTCCCCTGGCCGCTGCACTTGGCCATGTCTGGGTCCCAAGCTCACATGGGCCCTTGTGTCCCAGATGTTCAGCTTCCTGGAGCTGACCCAGGTCTCTGGGCACTGCCCTTGTCCTGGGGTTGGGGGCAGGGTGAGCCCCGAGGGGATGGGTACTTCCCGGGCTCTTGGCAGCCGAGTGAGCTGTGTCTTTGTGTGGGCCCTGGAGCAAGTGGAGCTGATCTCCCCCCAAGCTCTTCTGCTGAGAAGCACCATGTGTGTTCAGGGCAGATAGATAGAGTCCAAGGGCTGGGCGAGGACTGGCTGGGCAGATAGAGTCCAAGGGCTAGGCGGGGACTGGCTTCCTGTTAGGGTGGCTTTCCTGCCTGCCCAGATGGGTAAGCCCAAGGTCCTAGCAGGGCCACTCTCTCCCAGGCCCTGACCAGCCTGTCTGCCCACCCCAGGGTGTGACTTCCCCGGGGGCAGCAGGCCTAGCCCAGCCCAGCAGTGAGGTTGGCAGGGTGTCTGTCCAGTGGGACCCGTGGCTCCTCAGGGAGGTGTGGGGCTCTTGGGGTCCCACACTGTCAGGCAGGGGAATGGAGGCTGGAAGAGTGTTCAATTCCATTCCACTTGAGGCTGCGAGGGTCTCTCAAGGTCTTTCCCTGAGCCCTGCCAGGGCCACCCAGCCCTAGGGTGCTGTTTCCCCACTCCACAGAGGGATATCCAGGACATGCACAGCCTGGGGGAGCCCATGGGGCAGCATGGCAGTGGGGCAGCTCCTCTCCAATGCCCGTCCCCTTCCTGCAGGCCCTGTGTCTCCTTCTCCTGGGATCCTCTCCGTGTGCCCTTGCCCAGTTCCCGTGCAGAGAGGAGGAGTACCCTGTGGGCACCGAATGCTGCCCCAAGTGCAGCCCAGGTAGGAGCAGCCCTGAGCCCAGCTCCCTGAGCCTCTGTCCTCTGCCACACTGAGGGTGGCAAGAGACCCCTGGCCCAGGGGCATAGACAGTAGGGGCAGTCCTCTGCAGCCTGGCTCCTCAGACCGTGGGATTCTCGCTGCTCTACCACCCAAGTATGGCCCTGGGGGACAGAGCTGGCCTGGATGGCTGCAGGCTGAGGCTTCGAGGGGGACAGGACCACAGCCAGGTGAGGTGTCCCAGGAGGCTCCATGTTCTGCCAGGACTCCCAACCTGCTCCCACGCAGGCCCAGCCTTGGATTGGAAGAGCTGGGGTCAGCGTGTTCCCCGGGGAGCAGCTCAGTGTCCCAGGGTCCTGATGGTTGGTGTCACACCTGCTTGGGGCTCAGGTGGGTGTGAGGGGTGGGCTCCCGCCTGGCCCTCTGTGGCTGAGAAGCTGTGGACACCCTGGGCTGCAGGTTACCACGTGAAGCAAGCCTGCAGTGAGCTGACAGGCACAGTGTGCATACCCTGCCCCCCGGAGACCTACACCGCCCACCCCAACGGCCTGAGCCAGTGTCTGCCTTGCAGAGTCTGTGACCCAGGTAGGAGCCGAGCAGCTGCCTGCCCCATCACACCCACCTCCATGGGTTCTCCCTGCAGGAGCTGCCTGCAAGGGACCCTGGGGCCCGTGTCCCCCTTGTCATGCCACCTGGGCCTCCCTGAGCTCAGGCTCTGGCCCTTCATGAGGGCACCACCAGCCGGGGGCAAACCCCCACCTGGCCATGGGCCAGCCTGCCTCCATCAGTGAGGCGTTCTCAGGGTCACGTCCCCAACTCCTCATCCCTGGGGTCCCATCTGCACAGCCATGCGCCCTGGGTCTGTCTTCTTCCTGGGCCTTCTGTGTCCAGCACCTCAGATACTGGCAGCTTTCTGGGCTGAGGCAGAGTTGGGGCCCCGAGTGCTCCTTATCCCCAGCCCTCCCCGGGCCTGGGGCCGAGCCCCTAGCCCACCGGAGCTGTCCAGTTCCACCCTCCCATTGGAAAGGACACTCCTTGGCCCCGGCAGCTTCCCGCTCTCAGAGGCTCTCTTGGGTTCCAGCCTTGGGCTTGGACACCAGGCAGAAGTGCTCCAGCACGCAGGACACGGTGTGCGGCTGTCGCCAAGGCTACTTCTGCGAGGCCGAGGACAGGGACCACTGTATCATGTGCTTTCCCCACACCATCTGCCACCCTGGCCAGAGGGTTCAGAGGAGAGGTGAGCCAGCCGGAGGTGTCTACCCCAAACTCACCTTCATTCCCAGCGACCCTGCTGCCTGAGCCCCTGATGCCCTGGACATCATGGCCAGCTTGGGGGTCTTTAAAGGGACAGAAATCTTGGCCAGACCAGGCCCAACCCTCCCAGCCCTGCCCTGGCAGCAAGAAAGGAGGGAAGCCCTGCAGCAGGGGAGAGCAGAGCGGGGAAGTGGGCCCTGGTGGCTTCACCTCGTGGTCAGGCCCTGAGTCCTCCCACTTCTCTCACACACCAGGCGGGGAGCCCAGGTGGACGGGGTGGCCTGTGGTCAGTGCACTATTCTCCCTGAGTGTGAAGTGTGACCCCCAGGTCCCGCCCAGGGCCTGACCAGGGCACCACCCATATCACTTATGGAAGGAAGGCCCAGGGGACCCTGGCATCCGATTCCCTGCCTCTGGATGGAGGCAACGTCCAGGACAGTTCCAAACACCATCCCCGCTATAGCCCAGTCCTTCAGGAAATGGAAGGTCCCAGAAGAGACAGACCCCAGGCCCCGCCCCCGGGAAGCCCAGTTTCCGCCTGGCCTGGAGCCCATGGCCCCTCTGCCCCTCCCTCTCCACCCCCAGGTACAGACAGCCAGGACACAGTGTGTGCCAACTGCTCACTGGGGACCTTCTCACCCAACGGGACCCTGGAGCAATGTCTTCCCTGGACCACGTAGGTGATCCCAGGGGCCTCGGCTTTGCCCAGGGAGAAGGGGCCCCTCCAACTCCCCCGGGAAACGAGGGCCCTGTCCCCGCAGGCAGTGCCTCATGTCCCGCACTGGGTGGGACCTCTGTCACCAGCAGAGCAGCTAGGGGCCTGCACCCCACAAACAGGCCACGTGAGCCTGGAACGCAGCCTCGGAACAGCTGCGTTGTTGGGTCCTCATCTGGCAGCCATGCTGACCTGGCTCCTGCAGGTGCAGGTGGGTCCTGCCTGGAGCAGCCCAGCAGAGATGCTGCTCACCATCCACCTCTGGGGGCCTGGGTCTCGGGTGTCCAGATCGGGGGGCTGCCTGCACTTCTGTAAGGAGCAGTTCTCAAAGTGAGGACCCCACTGCTCCTGAGCCAAGTCCCAGGCCCCGGTACTGACCTTAGTCCTCGGGGTCCCTGTGGTGAGGTCTGAGTGCCCCAGGGAGGGAGCAGGCCCTGCCCATCCGACACTCGCTCACCCCCAGGGCTGTCTTTTCCTTCCCAGCTCAGGCTCCCTCCCTGGTCTCTCTCCCTCTATCTCCCCAAAGGGCTTGGGAGTGTGGGACAAACCTAAGGTCCCAGTCTAGAGCTGCCACCCACAGAGCTGCCCTGAGCCACCCAGAGCAGGACCCTCCGGGGGTCTGAGGGCCTCGGCTGACATACTGCTGTCCCCTAGGTGCAGGGGACCTTTTGCCATGGAAGCCGAGCGGGGGACCAGCAGCAGGGACGTCTCCTGCTCCCTGTCCTGGTGGGTCTATGTCTTTGTGTCCGTCCTCCCGCTCTCCGTGGGGATCGCCCTGGTGACGTGGGCGAGGAGAAAAGGGCTGTGTGGTAAGCAGTGTTGCTCTCCCTGTCAGGGTTAGGGCTCCAGCGGGGGCTGCTCAGGGACGCCACAACTGTGTCCCCACAAGCCCTGGGTGGCAGCCACCAGGACATCCCCGGGATTCTTGGCTCTTTTCCGAGGCAGCGTTAGCAGTGGGGGCTGGGTTTCCTGCTTTGCCCAGGGCCCAGGTGTCAGGCGGCTTCCCTGTGGGGACCCAAGGGTCCTACCTGCTGCCTACTGGAGCAGGGGCCTAGCCCCCATCTGCCTGTGGGGCCTGTGGGGAGGGAGAGCCTGGGGCCGGGGGTTGGTGGCTGGCCACCAAGGACAAGGCTGTGTCCCCACTGGGCAGCCCAGGCGTCGTCCACCTACTCACAAGCCCTTGGCCAGCGTTCCACTCTCCTCCTTGGTTGTGCCAGGCTCAGCGCAGAGTGTGCAGCCCTGTGCACAGTCCAGGGGAGCAGGCGCCCCACAGAAAGCCAAGGGGCCAGGTGGGCCACACCCTCGGGCTTGGGGTCAGACATCTGTGTCTCACCCCTGGGCCTCTCAGGTGCAGGACCATATGGGAGCCTCAGGCACTGAGGCAGGCCAGGAGTGGCTGGTCCCCCTTCTCAGCCCAACCCAGGGGCTCTGCTCCTGGGAACGGGGCCTCCTCTGTGAAGTGCTGTCCTGCTGTCAGGGTGATGGTGGGACTGCAGCGAGCCATGGCCTGGGGTGTCCCAGGCGTGGTAGACAACTTTTTCTCTGTTGTGACCCAAAGATCTCACAAGAACTATTTTTGAGGGAGAAAAGCTTATTTGGGGCTCATGGTTTCAGAGGTCTCAGAACACAGGTGGCTGACTCCACAGCTCTGGGTCCAAAGTGAGCCATGGCAGAAAGTGTGGGGGAGGGAAGCAGCTCTGGACATGGAACCAGGGAGCAGAACCAAGCTCACCAGGAACAGCACCCCTGCCCACCCCTCCTGCATTGAACCCTTATCCCTGAACCGATGCTCTGATCAGCGTCCATCACCCATCTTACCTCTGAACACTCCTGAATGGTCTCCCATATGGGCTTTGGGGGCGACCTCCCGTCTAAGCTGTAGCATCAGGCCAGGGCCTGTTTTTCCTGTGTTGGACCCGGGAATGAGGCCTGGTAAGGAGCTACGTCCCTGGGCCATCTCACCTTGTCTCAGAGAAGGTCATTCTCTGGGGAAAGGCCACAGAGCAAGAGGCCCAAGATCTGGCTGCCACCAGGTTCTGTGGGCCTGTGGGCCCTGGTGGGGGCTCTGGCCCCTCCTGATGGTGTCTTTGTATTACAGGCTCTGAGCCCAGCGAGATGGTTGTGCTGCAGGTATCAAGGCTCACCCGACCCTGGGGCTGGTGCTCTAGGATGGTGGAGGGTGGGAGGGGTCTCCCAGCTGGTCAATGGCCCTGGGTCCTTATCTTGCAGCCATGTTGATCCCTTGAATGGACTTGGGTGCCCCTGGGAACCAGGAGGCTGGGGGTGGGGCCCTGAAGGCAGGTCTTCACCCTGCCTCATTCCTTGCAGCATCAAGTAGAGGAGGAAGCCGGTGAGTCTGCAGTCACCCAGGCTCCAAAAGTCACCACGGTGGCGGAGGAGGAGACAGCACCGGTGTTGAGGGCCATGGGCCCCCATCGATGAGCCACAGGGCTGGGAACCAGGTGACTCAACCTACCGGAAGCGGACGCATACCTGGCATGAGTGCGGCACCTGCCCTAGGCTAGCTCCAGCTGCAGCAGCAGAAAAGACAGGGCTCTGGCTCAGGGCACTCAGGGATGTCACAGCTGTCCCCATCCATCAAAGGGGGTCCAGAGCCCCCCAGCAGCCCTGGCGCAGCTTCCTGCAGAGACCCAGCACCATGAGGACACAGTGAGGCTGCCTCTGGCTCCAGCCCTCCCAGCCTCAGACTGCTCATTTGGAAGGTGTCTGTGGACGCCATCTCACGGGGCTGGGACTGCCAAGAGTGTGGCATTAGTGACTATTCCAGTTTGGGATGATTTTGTAAGTGGTTTCTGTCCTCTTGCTTTTGTCATAAAATACATATTCTGGTTAGATGCCGCGCCACTGTGTGAATCTTGCTGAGCACTGGACTCCCCTGCCGCACGCGGTGGCAGCAGCACCTCGTCACTGTCCCAGCATCCTGCTTTTCCCTCAGGGAGTGGCAGGAGGGATGGCAGGATGTCTCTTCCCCTCTGCACTGACACTGCTCACCTGCCCCCCAGGGTTCAAGTCCGTGGCTCGCATCGCAGCATTCCTTCGCCGTGTCCCCACCCCTCAGTGACAAGGTCCCTAAGTTCCAGTTCAGCAGGGTGCTCGGGCTTTTCTTGCTCTTTCCCTGCCTCAGTCCTGGATCAGTCACGCCTCCAAAGAGCCTTGGTTGCTTCCTGAAGAACGGAGTGTCAGACCAACCCCAGGAGCCACAATGACGGGCCAGCCAGCTTCCAGGGTGTCAGGGGGACAGACCTAGGATCACTCCCCTGCACGTGTGTGGCAGATACTGATGTGTGCGTGCAGACCAGGAGCCAGGTGTGCGGGTGTGTGCGTGCGGGTGCACCGAGAGGTGTAAGCTGAGGTCCACGCGGGTCTCTGGCTCTGCTTGCTGTTAAGGTCTGTAAACAAGTCAGGATGGCGCCTGGCATTTTGCAGAGGGAGTGGTTTGTGAAGTGACGCCAGGGAGCCATTCAGTGTGGAGATTCCCTATTGGTTGACTGCTGTATCTAGTTTATGTTAATTAAGATAAGCTGTGTGGAATGTATGTATACCCCTCCTGTCCTACAATAAGCTCCCACTCCTGCTGTATCAATCTACACAAGTTGCTCTCACCCGCCCCCCCGCTTGGCCGGCCCCTCTGCCTGTGCAGCGCCTGCTGATGGACAGCTGGCTCCTCCATCCAGAGCCCCTTGCAGGGCGACCCAGGCTCAGAGCTGCTGCCTGCCCGCGGGTTCCGGGAGCTCGTGGCCTCCTTTCTTTAGCTCCATGTTCAGCCCAGGTGTGCAGAGAGGGATGTGGGCTGCTTTTTATTTCCTCTCCCTTTTATTTTTTTTGGTGTGGTCATTTTTTTTCATGTGAAATATAATTTCCTTCATTATTTGAGTTTCAATTCTGTTTTGCAGAATTTATACCCTATTCTTGTGGATTCTCTCTGTATCTGACTACCCATTTTTTAAATCTGTGGAACATTAATAAAGACTTAAATGTTAATGTCAGTGGCCCAGGCAGTGACAGTGGTCCTGTCAGTGACAGAGAGGCAGAGAGTGGCAGATTGTGGAAGAATATGCCATCAGCGAGAATCCCATTCTGAATATCTGCTGTGGGTAGACTGGGCAGGCGTGAGGGAGACCGCATTACCACAGAGACACCACCACCAGGAGTCCACAGGCACAAGGAGGGACTTTCACTACCATAGGGGGGCTCAATCCACCAGAAAGCCACATCCACTGTGGGGACCCCGCCTGACCTCAGGCTGCTGCCCTAGGTGTCTTGGCCACTGTGGCCTCTGAGCACCTGGCCTGCATTCCCCGGATGATTTCCTAGCAAGCTCTAAAGGGCAGGCCATGGGAGTGGGACGTGGGCTATCGTGCAGCCGTGGTCCAGAGGGGGGCCTGCCGACCTGCACGTGGGCTTGAGATAAGCCACGGACCTTTGGGCTGGGTGACACCCCCTCCTTCTGACCCAATCATGGGACAGACCCTTCTTCTGCTGCCAAGCTACTTTGTCCCTAAGTCCCCAGTAAATCTCATTCGGCACAGAGCAGACTGTCTGCCTCTGTTGGGTCCCCCAGCCCTGGGGCACGGAAGGGCCCTTCTGGACTGGCCGTTCTGGATTATCACCCAACGGCAAAGCTCCAGATTAACTGAGCAGCACCACATGACGGAACAGAAGGGCACTCCACCCACGGCTCTCAGGTTGGCAGAAGGAGCAGGCCAAAGACCTCAAGCACAGAGGTGACTTAGCCCTGACACAGTAGCAGAACATGCTCTTTCCAGGGCCCATGGAGCTCGATCCAGAGCATCGCTGTGAGCTGAGATGTGGCGAGCCGTGGGGGACGATGCTCACAGCAGCTGGCCAGAGCACCTGAGGCTGCTGGAGGGCTTCGTGGAGGTACATCCTGGAGCCCCCTGGCCTTTCCCAGAGGTGTCTCCTCAAGGGCCACACCTACCTGGGCTGTGTGAGGGTCTATGGGAACAGCACGGTGGCAGGACGCCTGTCTAAAGAAGATGGTTTTATTCTGCTATTTTAATTTCAGACAGCTTCTTCACCCTGGGGAGAGTGCCCTCCCCAGAGAGGCAGGTCCTGCATTGGGCAACGAGGGACAGTCCCTGCCCCCCAGAGTCCACTGAAATGTCTCACACTGTTGGTCCTCAGCCCACTCACCCTGCCTCACCTGGCCTTGCCCAAGCGGCTCCTCACATCCTCTGCCTCCTACAGACCCCCGGTGCTTCCCCACATGGCCCTTTGTGGCACGGGTCACTCCCTCCTCCAGGGACCTGAAACCAGCCAGCTTCTCAGTGGTGGAGGGGAGGGGGGTTCAGTCTGCTGGCCTTGCTACAATCTGCTGGTGAACTGTGCCGTGGAAAACAGGCCACTGGACAGAAGTGGGTGTCTGACCAGGGAGGGCCCTTGGAGGGACAGGGCCTGGTGGGACCTCAGTGCCAGGTTCTGGTGCCCTGAAGAGGAGACACTGAGGTGGAGACCAGGGCGGGGGGGGGGCTGCTGGATGGGGAAGAGGAAGGTGCCATCCTGCCACGTGGCCTCCCGAAAACCTCAGCTGAGTCACCTTGACCCTCCTCCGCCAGTCACTGGACAGCAGCTGCTCCAGGTAGCTCGGGGTCAGCCCTGGGAGGGAACACGGCTGAGCATGGAGTGATCAGGAACCCATCTTTCAGGTCACCTGGACCCCTCTGCAGCAGACCCTCCCACCTGCGCCCCCCTGAGCACCATGCCAGGGCCGTGCCCTCAGGACACTGGGCTAGGGAAGCATGCAGAGAGGACACAGGCACCAACAGGAACTGGCCAGCCGGGAAAAATGCTGAGAGCCCAGTGTGGAGTCAGAGGAAGAAGCGGGTGGCCCTAGCTCTGCCCTGCTGGGGGCAGCCCTGGGGGCTCAGGGTCGGCTCTTAGGGCCAGGAGTCCACCAGGGAAAGATGGCTGGGAGGTGGGACCTCCAGGGCGGGGCTGTGGGTTAGGGCCCCCCCCTCATTGCCTCCATCCCACTGTTGCCCTGACCAGTCTCCCCTCCAGCTGTGGGGAAAGAGGTCTCACCTCACCTGGCAACATACAGACACGGACCAAGGCGCCCCGGTGCCCTCTCGGGGTTCCTGGGCCATGCTGGCACCATGTGGACTGCACACAGCAGGTGTCTTTGCCGCTGAGACCCTGAGCTGGGGGGGTCCACTGTTCCTAGCTCTCTGCTCCCATTCCTGGAGGGGTCTCAGGGTGAACTTGAGCCAAAAATAAGTAAAGCTGGGAGACTGTCAGGAGCAGACCTCAGCAGGATTACCAGACTGCCACCACCTACAGCCTTGCCGGGCGGACCCTCGTGTGTCCCCCACACAGAAACCCCTCCCCTCGCGCAGGCTCCGCCTCAGTGGCCCTATAGAGAGGGCGGTCGCTCAGAGGCCTCCCCGCGTCTTCTGTGGGGCAGTCTTCCCTGGCAACTGTCCATCCAGTCCCTGGTCAGCATCACCCCGGTTACTCATGCTGGTGGCTGAGGATTATTGTTTCAACGTATCTTAAGTCACCCTCCACGTTTTGCCTTCAAAAGTGTCCCCTTGCCTCAGCCTTCTGAACAGGCTGGAGCTCATTGTGACATGCGAGTTCCCGTTGCAGCACTCCATTAATCCCAGATATGGGTCATTATTCTTTGGAAAATCCTTCCTTGATTGTTATTAGGTTGAGAGAGTTTGGGCAAAAACAGGCAGTGAAGAGATAAAGAGGCGAAGACCGGGTTGAAGGATCCCAGACGCGCAGCTGTGGAGCTGTGCGCTTGGTACCCAGACGCGGCAGAGCTTGTAAGCTCTCAGGGGCGCTGGGGGGTCCAACATTCCTGCTGAACTAGTGACCGCTTCCTGGTGGGAAACTGAGCTCAGGGGCCCTGGCCATCACGGCCACTGAGGGGCTTCTTGCCCATGCAGGGAAGCAGCAGGCATGGTCCTTGTCCTGCTGCAGGGGCCACCTTGGCACAACACCTATTCTTTGGCAGGGCCTGGGCTTTGCCCCCCTGCTTGAAGCAGGCTGATGACAACCCAGATGTATTTGGACTTTATTTTTTAGGGTAGTTTGGTTTACAGTAAAACTGAGCAGAAGGTATGGAGAGTCCCCCGATGCTTGCGGTACATTTGATTTTTAACCTCCTCTTCCCAGAGGTGAAGAGGCCACAATGCCCTTTGGAAAAATACAGGCAGGACCCTGTGGGTCCACCCGCCAGTTGAGGAGCAGGGCCCTCAGGGGGATGTTGTGGATCTCCATGCTTGTGTGGGATGCACCATCACAGCGGAGGAGGAGGCACCCTGCAGGTGCACCCCCGAGGGCTATGGCAAAGAACCGGCTCTGCAGGGGATGGGTGGTACTGCTGTGAGGTTGAGATGTCTGTGGGTCTGCGTGTGGACAGTGCGTTGGATGTGGATTCAGTTTTTGATATTCATTTGGCGCAGTTTGAGTGAACTGCGAGCCCCTGACCCCATTCGGCTTTCAGAGAGTCTGACCCCAGAGGGTCAGTCCCGCAGCAGTGCTGGGGGGCAGCCCGCAGGCAGGGTGAGTGCTGAGCTGCTCTGGAGGGAATGAGGCACACTGGGTCAGGGCTGGCAGTCTGCCTGGAAAGCAATGGGGTCAGTGTGTTAGGGATTAAACCAGGGCTTTGTGCACAGGATGTCAAGCAAGTGTCCTACCCCTGAGCCACCGGTACCCCCAAGCTCACGGGCGGTGTGTGGACTGCAGGACTGGGCAAAGTCAGCTGTCCTTTACCAGGGGCTCTGGAGTCATTGCCTGAGGCTCGCTTCTCCTGGTGCACATCTCAGGCCTTGCTGGAGGGGACAGGCAGGATGGCATGGGCAGGGTCCACTTGGGACGCAGCTGCAGGCCTCAGCATCTTCTAGCCCACAGGTAAACTGGGGTCTCCGATTCCCAGGGTGTGGAGAGCATGCTCCCGGAGGCTGAGGACATACTGTGTGGTCAGCAAAGGTGGACATCAGGGTCTGAGACTCAGACAAGGTACAGGGGGCCCATCCAATGTGACTCAGCAGGACCTGTCTTGGGTCCAGAGATCCCCACCCCATCAGTGACCCTTCCTCAGGCACATGTACGCATCTGGGTCCTGGGCAGACCTTTCCCAGTGTTTGCAGAACTCGGGGCAAGAGCAGAGAGGTGACATTTGGGGAGGCAGGAAGCCGTGTACAGCAACCAAAGAAAAGGAAGCCAAACCACAGTGTGAGGCAAACGTGGGAAGATAGCTCACCCTGTTCACAGAAAAGCAGATGAGGACTTCCTGTTGCACTGGGACCCAACGTATTCATTTGTTTATTTATGGCTTCTCAGAATAAGGAAGGAGAAGAGGAGGAGATGAGACAGCATCGTTGTGACATAATGGCAACCCAGTGCCCAACGGAGCAAGATGCCAGCCATGACACTGCTGGTCCCCATGCTGTAACTGTACCCAATCACCACTATCTGTCCCCCGCCAGTGTGATGGTGTTAGGAGGGGCCTCTGGAACTAATGGGATCACTGCCTTTACCTCAGAGAGACTCTTCACCCTCTGTCCACCTGGGAGGGGCCGTCTGTGAACCAGACACAGGCCCTCACCAGACACCGAATCTGCTGGCACCTTGACCTTGAATCTTGCAGCCTCCAGAATCGAGGAGGAAAGTGTCTGTTGCTTATAAGGCACCCCAACTATGCTCAGGGTGAGCGCCAGGAACGGGCTCAGGGCCGGCCACCTGAGACCACTCTTGTCAAACATCCGACAGCGGGCAGACTGGGCTGTCATTCCAGTGTGAGCTCATCCTGAAGGGTCACTTGTCTGAGGGCCCTCTTGGGTCTCCACACACTGCTGAGGGTGTCAATAATGGAAAGCCCTCAACACTGTCCACCCAGCAGCTGCTCAGCGTTGAGTTTGTCCTGAAAACCCTCGAGGGGAAGAGCAGCAAGCTCAATGCAGTTCCAGAGACACTGGACTCCCCCAGCTCAGGGCCCCCCAGCAGCAAGGATGCCCACCGTGTGCGCAGCCCCACCTGGCCCTGGAACGTGGGGACGACACACAATGGCCCATGTGATCGGCACTGCCGTGAGGAGTCGAGTCCCCTGTCTCCGACCAGGAGTCGTGGGTCTCCTGCCAGCATCCGTGCCACAGCCGGCCAGCTTACTCTTAGACCTGACACCCTCCGAGACACACAGCGAGCTCTGGCTAGCAGCCCATGAGCAGAAGTGACCTGCCGCAGATCTGCGTGGCTGTAAGAGCCATGACATGACCTCTGTCTCCTGCCCTCACCTGCCTGTCAGGAGATTGGCACGTTCCAGACGGCCACCGCCGACTCAGCCTGGGTCCCAGAATGAGGGTGGCGTGAAGAACACAGCCACACTGTGCCAACAGGACACATAAGCAGGGGTCAAACACAGCTGATCGGCTGGGGCTTGGGGCTCATTTGTACCTGCAGCAAACACAGCAAAGCTGACCAGCAAGCTGTGGATGGACGGAGTCTATAAACAGACGGTAGGAGCTGTCCTTGAGGATGGCTGCCCTGCTCAGATAAAGGCAAATGCATCTGTAGGTTTACCTCCAGTTTTGTGTCACATAAGAATGGAGTTCAGGACATGGCCCTCCAGCATACGCAGAAGACTGTTCTGACCCCCTTTCTGTTTCTTAAAAGCAGAAAATGAGACTAGGGCTGTGGCTCAGTGGCAGAGCACTTGCTTTGCATGCACCAGTCCCCAGCTCTGAAGCGCCAGGTCCTGGCGCTCACCTAAAAAGGAAAACAAGAAACCAAACAGAAGGAGAGTTTGCTATGTGAAGTTCCTCCCTCCCCCGCCCACTGGAAGTAAAAGCAACATCCTTATCTTCATTCAATGAGAAGCTGCAGCCATCGAAAGAATTCTGCACTGGCTTTGTTAAAACAACTGCTTTCTGGCCTGTAATCCCAGCTCAGGAGGCTGAGGCAAGAGGATCGCAAGTTCGTGCCAGCCTCATTGGGCAATTTATAGAGGCCCTAAGAAACTTAGCCAGACCCTGATTCAAAAGCAAGCAAACCCTCTGACCTTCTCCCTACCCTCAATTTAGTTAACCTCTTCCTAACTTCCTATTCTTTGTCTAGTGAAGTGAAGAAGACCGGCTTCTAACTGCTTCTTTGTGTTCTTTATTTCCTTGGGAGGGAGGATTCCTGTGCCCAGGCTCCAAGTCCACTCACCTGCTCTGCGCTCCCCGTCCTCGGCCCCGCCCCCACTCTGCCCCGCCTCCCCACCCTCCACCTCCCCGCCCTCCTCTCCTCCTCCCCGCCCCGCCCTCCACCTCCCCGCCCTTGGCTCCGCCTCCCCGCCCCGCCCTCCACCTCCCCGCCCTCCACCTCCCCGCCCTTGGCTCCGCCTCCCCGCCCCGCCCTCCACCTCCCCCGGCTCCGCCCTCCTCTCCACCTCCCCCGGCCCCGCCCTCCACCTCCGCGCCCTCCTCTCCGCCTCCCCGCCCCGCCCTCCACCTCCCTGCCCTTGGCTCCGCCTCCCCGCCCCGCCCTCCACCTCCCTGCCCTTGGCTCCGCCTCCCCGCCCCGCCCTCCACCTCCCCCGGCTCCGCCCTCCTCTCCACCTCCCCTCCCTTGGCTCCGCCTCCCCGCCCTTCTCCCCGCGGTCCCACCCCATCCCCGCCCCCACAGGGCCGCGCCTCTGCTCTCTGCGCAGGCGCACCGAGTGTGGCAGACTGACAAGCTCCGCCATTGGTCGCCATTGGTCAGCGGGCTTATGCATATGTAAACGAAGTGATCCAGTCCCGACCAGGCTTCGGCTTTGGGCCCGGAACCAGGGGCGGTGCTAGGGGCGGTGCTAGGGGCGGTCCGGGCAGAACCGGGTCGCAGGGCGGAGGCGGTACCGGGACCCGGCGCTCTACCCTAGGCGCAGCCGCCGTGGGAGAGGATCGCGGCGCCAGGACCTGGCGCTTCGGAGCTCGGCCGTGGCCATGAGTCCTGTGGACCTTTCCCGCGTGGGCGCTTGTGTCCTGAAACACGCAGTGACTGGGGAGGTGAGCGTGGGGCAGTGGGCGTCGGATCCTGCCGCGGAACCCCGTTCCTGCTGCGCGCCCTGGCAGCGCTCGAGGCTGCGGGTGGGGGTCTTTTGGGGGCGCTGGCTGGGCGTGGCGGGGCGTGGGGGTGGGCGTCGGTCCGGCGCTTCTTGACCTTACGGCCCCGCAGGCGGTGGAGCTGCGGAGCCTGTGGCAGGAGCAGGCGTGCGTGGTGGCCGGGCTGCGGCGCTTCGGCTGCATGGTGTGCCGCTGGATCGCCCGGGACCTCAGCAACCTCCAGGGTGTCTTGGACCAGCATGGCGTGCGCCTGCTGGGCGTCGGGCCGGAGACCCTGGGCCTACAGGAGTTCCTGGACGGTGGTTACTTTTCCGGAGGTGCGACCCTTCCCCAACTCTGGGCGTTTGGCTGTCGCTCTGCCCAGCCCTGGCCTGGAGGTGCTCTCGTGTCGGAGTCCTCCTACTCCTGCGGCATCCTGGTCCCCCCGGTTGTGCCCTTGCATTCCTGGCCTTCCGATTCCACCGGTCACTTCTTTATCTCAGTCCCTCTTCTCAACAATGGGGACACTCACCTTACCTTGGCCCTCCTGAGCCAGGATGGATGAGCTGGGCACGGTAATTGGTCAGGAGACAGGACAGGAGGCAAGAGGGTGAACCTGAGTGGACCAGCATGGGGCCTGGGACACGCACCTGTGCTTTCCTTTCCAGAGCTTTACCTGGATGAGAGCAAGCAGTTTTACAAGGAGCTGGGCTTTAAGCGGTAAGTGTGTTGGGGTCCAGGGGTCCAGGGCGTGCATTATTATTCCTGCTGCCCTCTACTGGCTCTGCCCTCAGTAGGCTGGCTGTGTTGGCACTGGCGGCTCCAGCCAGCTCCTCCGTCAGCCTGTTTCTGGGGTGTTACTTGTTCTGTAAAAGGCTTCTCACCTGGGCCTGCCTTTAGCAGGCTGCAGTGTCCAGACTGCCAGAGAGGGTTTTGGAGTCCAGTGCCTCCATCAGGGGCCATCCCAGCCTTCTGGTGCCACAGGCTGCCTGCCTGCCCTGATTGGCAGGGCCAGCTGAGCAGATCGTTGGGCATGCTCAACTTGGGGCCTGGTCCCCACACTTCACACCCTTGGTGGGGCTCCAGGCCATCTGTCCCCAGGCTGGGTGTCCTAGGGCTCCAGTAGCTGCTCCTGGCTGGGGTGGTTGCTGATCTGATTGCCTTGTGCCGTCTCTGAGCCTCTAGTGAGATGAGTGGGCAGGGCAGAGCTTGAGCCAGAGCTGGGCTGTGCATCTGCTGGAGGGCCGGAGGGTGGGCTCTGGAGCTCGGGCTCCACCAGAGTCTGGGCTAGCAGGCTGTGTGTTTGCAGGTACAATAGCTTGAGCATCCTTCCAGCTGCTCTGGGGAAGCCTGTGCGGGAGGTCGCTGCCAAGGTACTGTGATGGCCAAGGTCAGCAGGAGTAGGGACAGTTCCTCCCTCTAGGACTGACTTCAGCCTGTTCTTTTCCCTCCAGGCCAGGGCTGTTGGCATCCAGGGGAACCTGTCTGGAGACCTGCTGCAGAGTGGAGGGCTGCTGGTAGTCAGCAAAGGTGGGCTCGGGGGGCTCCAGGCCACGCTGTCAGTGGGCAGGCCTGGGGAACTGGGTGACTGTTTTTGGCTTTCCATCTACCCCAGTTCCTCCCCGTGGCGTGTTCTGGCCCTCAGTGTTGGCTTGGCAGGGTGGGCTGTGGGCAGAACAGCTTTCTTGTCTAACTAGGGGGAGGTTGTGACTGGCCAGGGTTGCCAGGGTCAGCTGGTCTCCTGTCACATGAGTGCAAGGTTCAGGTGGCCTCCCAGTGTGTCCTGACCATCTGTCTGCTTTTATAGGTGGTGACAAAGTTCTGCTGCATTTTGTCCAGAAGTCCCCAGGTGATTATGTCCCCCAGGAGAGCATCCTGCAGGCTCTGGGCATCTCTGCAGAGACCTTCACCAGCGAACCCCCTCAGGTGAGCCGAGGCCTGCCTGCTGCACACAGCACACCCCTCCTCTGGGACAGCACTGGCATGGCCAAGTGCTGAGCTGCAGCCTCTGGGGATTTGTTTTTTCCTGCTCATGGTATCCCAGGATCTATGTCATTGTGACCCCACTTGCAGAAGGGATCAGAGTGTAAGGGACTGAGGGGCAGTATGACTAGGTGGACAGGCATATCTGGACCCACCCCTATGGGTGGTGGCTCTAGGGCGGAGAAAGGGCTCTTTTTTGAGCCTTGGAGGCTGGGGAGGACCTGGGTGTTTCCAAGGCTCCTCTGTTGGTCATAGTGTGGTCTTGGTGGTCAGCTTCCTGTGCCCCGGGTGGAGGGGTGAGTGCTGTTCAGGTGGGTGGCCTCCTGCCTTAAGCGTGCCCCTTTCTGTATGTGGGTGGGTGAGCCCCACTGTTCTTGGCACCCGGGGAATGTGGCTGGCCTGACAGGACCCCTGCTGTCCTTGCAGTGTGACGAGGAGGTGTGTAGGAGGTGATGACCCTGAGCTCCTCTGACCTGGGAGGCGTCTGCTGCCTTGGGTGTGCTGGGAATCAAACCAGAAGAATCGTCACAGAGCTGCTGGGCTAGGGTGCTGGACTGTTCTGCTCCTCGGGCAAAAACAAGCCATTAAAACTGCAGCTCCTAGGTCAGCCCGTTCCTGCACTGGCTCTGCACCTGTGTCCTCTGTGGCCCCCACCTCCCTCTGGACTGGAGAGGCAGTCCCCGAGGAGCCAGGGTATCATCTTCCCACCATGCAGGTCCTTGCCCTTTGGAGGGGACACGTCCTGCAGTCTGCAGACTTCAGGCCCCTGGCCCATGTGGCCCTGAGGACAGCCCTTGCTGTCCTATCATTTCCTCCCCGGGTGGCCTCATGCGCTAACCCACCTCTGACTGAGGATGGAAGTAGGCCAAGGGTGGGGAGAGGAGGGTTTGGTCAGGCTCTGGCCCCAGGCAGTGCTTGTTTCTGAGGGTCTCCTGTGGATAGCTGGGTTTTCAGGGTGGAGATGGTAGTCGGGTGGACAGAGACTCGGAACTGGTGTTGTGCAGAGGCTCTCCGACTGGAGTTTCATCATGGCCACCCTGCTAGGGCTGCTGGCCTGGGACCGCCATCCCTCCAGGGCCCACCAGGTCTGCAGCAGAACTCCAACGCCCCTCCCACTTCATTTCTCTCCTCTCAGGGGCTCCCTTATCCACATGGCTTCTGATGACCACATCAGCACCTCCTCTGTCTCCCTAGTTCAAGCTTGGGGACCACAGTGTCCTCCTGCATGGCCTTGTCCCCCACCCACACACCAGTGGTCATTTTGCAAAAACAGGGCAGGTGATACGGCCCTTTGCAGCCTGCTGACTCCTCTGGCTTCAAGTTACACAGAACTAAAATTTCAGTGCCAGGCTGAGCTCCGCAGATCCCCTGGGCCACTGCCCTCCCGACCTCAGCTCCTGGAGTCAGTGGCCCCTGGAGGTGGCTGTCCGGCACATCCTGGCCACTGCCAGGTCCCCACTAGGATGCTGGACGCTTGTTCAGAGACCATTTCCTTGGCAGCTCACTGGGGTGTTTGCCGCCTGACCTCGTTTGCCCAGGCCACTGCCCCGACCCCCACCAGCCCGTCCTGCACACACGAGGCTGTAGCCTTCTTTCAAGCGTTTACTCGCTCGTGTCTGAAGCTCATAGACGTCTGGCAGCAGCGAGCTTTCAGAGCGGGTGGAAGATGGTGGATGGTGTCTATGGGGCTGCATGGGGCTCTGACCCCCGAAGGTGGATGCGGAGGTGTCAAGTGACCGGTGTCAGGCGGTGGCTGTGTTCCAGGCTGGCACGGAAGTCGGGCCAGCACCATGGCCACCTGGTGGGGTGCCTACCAGGTCCCTGCTGGCTGCACTGTTGTGCTGCAGGTGCCTCTGGGCAGCGGGTGGGTGTGGACCGCACAGTGTGGTTCAGCCTTGGCTACCAGACGCGGCATCGCTTCTTGGGGTGCATGCGGGACCCCTGGGTGCAGTGGAAGGTGTCAGCGAAGGCAGCCAGGTTCTGCAATGAGCCCAGCACCCTGCAGATGAGCGGGTGGACAGAACAGCCTGAGACAGGAGCCTGGGTGGGTTTGGGGGCACGGGTGTGGGCAGGGGACACTTGCCTGTACTTCAGGGGACTGTGGACGTCAGTCTTGATGGACTGGATGGCAAACTCAGGCCGGTAGGACCCGCACCACACCTGCGGGTGCACCAAGGGCGTGGCTACAAGGCTGTGGGGCTGGAAGGGTGCCCCTGGTTGTGGCAGGGGCTGGCAGCAGTCCCCACAGCCCAGGCTGCCCCTCGAGGTGGGGGAGGAAGCCAGCAGGTGCTCTCCTCCCTGCACACTGACTGGCTCTTCCTAGCTCCCTCCCCTGCCAGCCTCTTCCTCCAGAAAGCCCTCCAGGACCACTGGTTCTGGTTCTGTGGTCTGGCCAGCTCACAGTGTCCCTCAAGGCCCTAGAGTGGGCCCTCCAAGGTGTGGTGGGGAGGCTGGGGGCGGGTGGGACAGGAGCTGCACCTGGGCGTAGTTGACGAAGAAGAGCTGATCGCAGGTCAGCTTCAGTCCTGGTAGTTGCTGGTCCTTGCCGCCCTCCTTGGTCCACTTTAAGTAAGCCTGCAGGCCCAAATGGGTGCTGGGCCTGGCCAGTCCTGCCAGGCCTTCTGAACCCTTTGATCTCCATGCAGAATGGAGGTTGGCTCCAGGACCTGTGGACGGGGCCCTGCTCTGCAGCTTAGGGCCCTCGGGCACACCCCTGATTCCCGAGCTGCCTCCGCATGCTTACTCCAGCAGGGATCCTTGGGGTCTGGCCAGGTGGCCTGCCAGCTGGTGCCCACCCGAATGGGTACCTGGTACCTAGGGCTCTCCATTCCTGGCTGTAGGTGAGGGACTGAGGTGGGTGGACATGCGGTCACTAGTCCACTACACCTCATTTGGAGATGAAAAGTGGCCAGCTCAGGCCGGTTGAGGCCCAGGGCCTGCCCAATGCTCTGGGGCAATGCTGCCTGCCCAATCAGGAAGAGTCCCAGGACACAGTCTCAGCCTATGCTGAAGGCCCTCTGTCCCCTGCTCGAGGCTCCTGCTCAGACCCACCTTGTACGCCTGCCGCACTCCTCCGTTGTCCGCAATGTTCTCCCCCAGGGTGCTGTATCCGTTCACCTGTGCACAGGAGACAGGTGGGCGTGGGCCCGGCCCTGGCCCCGGCCCTGGCCCCCTTTTCCCACAGCACCAGGGCCGAGTGCGGGTGGGCGTGGTGGCGGGCGCTCACGTTCTGCTTGTCGGCCAGGTCCCAGGTGTAGTTGCTGTACTGGTAGACCATGCACTCCGACTGCTTCCGGAAGTGCCAGGCCGAGAAGTTGCTCCACCAGTCCAGCATGTTGCCGTTCTTGTCGAAGTTCCGGCCTGAGCAGGGCAGTGAGGAGCTGGCTGTCCCCCAGCCCCAGCCTGTACTTGCCCTCCCCCTAGCCAAGGCCTGTCCACGGTCAGGCTACTTGTGCTGGCCTCCAGCCGACCCCAGGAGCTGGAGCTCACACTCCTGGGCAGAGCCGGAGCCCTGCAGAGCTGGACACGCTCAGAGGGGACAGGGTGTGCTGCAGTGCTTCAGCCCCAGAGAGGGAGGGCTTCCGTGGTCCCCACACCCTGAAGGGCCTGCTGTTACTGGGTCCTGGGGTCCTCGGGACACTGGGTGTATGGCTCTCTCTGGACATGTGCTAACTTTCTAAACCCCAGGTGAGGGAACAGGGCCCCCAGGAGCACAGGGGTGCCCTTGGGGGGATCACCATGACCATCTTGGGGAAGTGACCAGCCAAGAAGGGGAATCAGGACCTTGGGATCCAGCCCGGGCCCTTGCTGTACCTTGGCGGTTTCTCTGGATGGGGCCCTGGGTGGCGTTCAAGACCTAATCTGCCCCAGCTCCCTGAGTCCAGCACATGCTCCCATGCCCTGGCCTGCGTCCCCCCAGACCTCCTTGGAGGCCCCAGGAGCTCCTGGAGACAGGTGTGTGGCTGGCAGGTGCAAATCTGGTCTGGAGACCCCGGCAGCCCCTTTACCGTTGTCATCAAAGCCATGTGTGATCTCGTGTCCAATCACCATCCCAATGCCCCCGAAGTTCAAGGCCTGCGGCTGTTCCTTGCTGAAGAAGGGTGGCTGGAGGATCCCAGCAGGGAAAACTGGCCCCACGGGGGGACAAAAAATAAACTGAGTGGGCACATCTGTGCGCCATGCTCAGGTGTCACCTCCAGGGTCCCACCATCCACTCCCGTGGCTGGGAGATGGACTCCCCCCCCCAGTGTATAGCTGAGGAAACAGGCTTAGAGGCTGAGAGGGTGGGGCTAGATCCGGGACCCTCTGGCCTCTTGGCTACCGTGTGCCTTCAGGGACTGCCCCCTGCATCCCCCCGACTCCTGCAGCTGCGCAGCCCTGAGGGGCGACAGTGAGGTGGGAGAGTGCACTCCCCTTCTGGCAACCGCTGGGGGGCTCCCTAGGACTCTGGGGGTGGGGTGGGCAGCGAGGCGGCCGGCATACCAATCTGGTTTCGGTTTGGAGAGTAGAATGCATTGACCACGGCAGCCCCGATGATCCAGCTGTGGTGAACACACCGTTGTCACCTGGGCCCACGTCTGCTGGGGCCTTCCCTCAGCGCCTCCCTGCCCTGGCTGGCTAAGCCTGTCCTGTCACCGTGGCCGTGCCGGAGCACGTGCCATGCCTGGTCGTCAAGATCCAAGCCCAGGGTCCCTCCCCAGCCTCAGCCAGGCACAGGGCCACCCCTACCAGCAGGTAGCTCCTGAAGGGCACACTGGCCACGCCACTCACAGATTCTGGTCCACCTTTTCCCGAAGCTTCTTAAGGCTCCTGTGGGCATTGGCCTTGAGGTTCTGCAGCCCATTCTCAAAGTACAGGTCCTCTGAGAAGTTCAGCTATGAGAGAGGGGCGGCCACGGCGGTGCTCAGGCTGGGTCCTCGGAGGGATGGGCGAGGGTCAAGGGTGGTCAGGGAAGGGCCTCGAGACTCGCCAGCAGCCAGCAATGGCCCCTGCTCTGGGTGCAGACGGTGGGGTGGGGGGATGAGTGGGTCCCTGGCCCTCAGCATCTGCCTATGTGACTCTGAACTAAAGCCACCCCAGGCTGCGGGAGGGTGCCTGGCCCAGAGCCCCGTGTCCCCAGTGGTGGTCTGGAGGCAGGGGCTGGGCGGTGGGCAAGGCAGGCAGAGGTCCTGAGGGGCACTGGGGGTAGGGGCGCACGCTGGAATACTCCTCGTCTAAGTGCTTGTTCTCCTCCAGGATGTAGTCTGGGTAGCCGATCTGCTCCCGGATGCCCATGGCCTGAGAGGGAGAGGACTGGTTGTGCCCCGGCCCCCCGTAGGAGGCCACCTGCCAGTTCTGCCCCCTGCCTGGGACTAAGGGCCAAGGCACCAAGAACTGTGTAGCCAGCCAGGGCCTGGGGAGTCGCCTTCTTGTCCCACAGGTGCAGGCCCCACTCCCTGGCCACAGCCCCTGCCCACAGCCTGCTCCTGGAGTGGCGGGGATTTCCATTCCTGATTCCCACCCTGGGGCCGCCCCTGGGGGTGAAGGTCCTGACCTTGGGGCTACTGGGGACCTCTGCGTGGCTTGCCCACCTTCTCCCGGGCCTTCTTCTTAGACTCCTCGTCCATCCAGTTCAGCTCATCCAGGGTCTCCACAAACACAGCCCGCACCTTGTTGATGAGTTCTTTGACCTGGGGGCACATGGCCTGGGTCCTGGACTCATCAGGGGGCTGTGTGACCCACCTTCAGGGACTTTTGGGGAATGGATGGATCTAAGACACCTCTGGAGGTGTCCCCGGGCTGCCCCAGCTGGGGGCCTCCTGGGTGAGGTGTGGTGTTGGTATGGGGGTGACCACCTCCATTCAGGGTCCCTGCCCTGGGGCTCAAGTCCTTGCAGGTGCGCAGAAGGCCTGCTGGCCCTGGGCTCACTGTGTGTAGACCTCGTGCCTGGCTCAGGGGGTCTGCAGGGCCCAGGGCTGGGGGCAGCAGGGATTTGGGGGCCAGAAGCACTGGGTGGCAAGGTTCCCTGGCCTCCCTCTGAGGCCCCTGGGACAAACACATGTCCTCTGGATGTCCCTGAGCGAGATGCACAAGGGCCTGGCCTGGGCGTGCCCCGTGTGGAGGGCCTGCCTTCCCGTGGCAGGAGGCAGCACCTACCATGTTCTTGCTGTCCTTGGAGAAGGCCTTCATGACGTAGAGGGAGCCCACGGCGCTCTCCATGTTGCTGTTCACGTAGCCCACGCACTCCTGCCAGCGCACCTCCTCCACCGTGGTGCCGTACAGCGCCTGGCATCGGGGTCTGCCTCACTGCGCCTGCCCTCACGGTGCACCCTCTCGCTGCATCCACAGCCCAGGTCCCGCGTGGGGCCCTGGGTCTGTGAGGCCAGCAGACCCACCCTGTCCCTGGTCTTGGGGTGCCACCGGCCAAAGTGGGACGTGGGACATGGGATGTCTCAGACTTGCTTCCGAGTGCTGGCTGTGGGTGTGGGAGCTGGACAGCTGTGGGACTCCCACCCACCCAGGCCAGGTGCTGGGCCGCTACTCTGGGAGAGGTGGGGTCATCTGCTGGGCCTGTCCTCCCTCCGCCCTGGTTATCTGCCTCCAAGACACAGGGCTAGTATTGACCCTAGAGCAAGCTCTGGGGACTGTGTCCACCCTGGCCACCAGCCCCAGCCCCCTGGGCCCTGTTTCCCTACCACTGAAGTGGTGATGAGACCGCATGCCCATGTGTCCCCAGGGGTGGGAGGGGAAGGCATGGAAATGTGACCCGTCCAGCGAGTGCCCTGCCTGGTGCCTTGCTGCCCCTCCTGGCTGCGGGATTGCCTGCCTTTGGGAAGCTGGCTTGCCCCTTTGCTGGGTCTGGCCTCCTGGGCTGCCTGTTCCTGCCTCTGGGCCTCTGCCCTGGCTCTCTGCTCCCTGCAACTCTCCCCTGGTCTCTTTACTGCCCTTAAGGTCAAAGTCACCTCCATGTGGCAGCTTGCTCTGTTCCTGTCCCCTCCCTTCAGTCACACTTGCTTTGGACAGGAGGTCTCTGCTCTGCTGACTGCATGTTGACTGCCCCAGGGGCAGGTGCTGGGCCTGTACAGCCCATGCTTTGCCCCGTGGCCTCCTGTGGGGCCCCCAGCTTATGCTCAGTCACCTGTGAAAGAGCAGGGCCTGGCCCCGGGCACCATGGAGCCCTGCAGCAGGGAGTGCTCACCTTGCGATAGTTCCCGCGTGCGTCCTTGAATCGCTGGCTCAGGGTGCTGATGCGATCCAGCACCAGGCGCCAGACCAGGTAGTTCTGCATGGTCCTGGGGCAGGAGGCAGGGCAGGGGCAGCACAAGTGAGCTGCTCGGCCGAGAGTGGGCTGCAGCTTGGCCAGCACATCCTGCCCACGCAGAGCTCCGGGTGCCAGAGCGACCCAGGCGTCAGTCGGCCTGCCCCTGGTTTCTAGCGTCAGGCTCCACAGCTGCCAAGTGTGACCTCCCTTGTCCCCGCACCTGAGGGCACCTACTTGATGCAGCCCTCTCCTGAGAGCGGATCTGTGTGTGTGTGGAGGGGGCAGCGACACACAAGCTGCGGCCCTTGGGCCCTTCTCTGGGCCTCACCTGGGAGGGTACATGTGGATGATCTCTTCAAGGTTCTGCAGGTAAGGAATGCCATAGACCACCACCTCCTCATTGGGCAGCAGCGTGATCTTGACCGAGGACAGCACGGATTGTATGAACAGAGTCCAGTTGAATCCCTGTAGGAGGAGGGAACAGGGAGAGATGGACAGCTCCCGGGCACCCAGGAGACCCAGCCCCAGCCAGGAGTACCCAGAGGAGGGGAGCAGGGAACAGTGCAGCACTTGGAACCAGGAGAGCAGGGGTGGCCGTCCACAGAGTCCAGGGGCCCCGAGGCAGGTGAGAGTGTGTGAAAAGTGAAGTGCGATTAATGAAATCCCTGTGAGAAATGACAGTAGAAACAACAAGCAGAAAATATCAATGGTCTCACAGGTTAAGTGAACTGACTCTTTCAGTTGAAATATTCCCACAAATTTCCAGGCCCGTCTGTTTTTTCCAGTGCATTCCATCTGACATTTAGGGAGAACAGACTGTTAATCTTAAGCAGACTCTCCAGGGAGGAGAAAAAGGAGGAAAAACCGTTTCAACTTGATTAGTGAGTCCAAGAATCACCTTAGTATTAAGGACCAGGGTAAGGACATAATAAGAAAACACTGACCAGTGTTATGAGAGTATATGCAAAAATTCTGAGCAAAATATTAGCAGATAGAATGCAGCTGATCCCAGGGGTCAGTGGCGTACGTCACAGGCCAGCTATTTGAGGAATACCAGTTTGGTGTCACTTTTCAAAATCAAATCAGTAGAATTCACTATGGTAACTGGATAAATGAGGAGAGTCGCAGGATAATTCTGATGGATACAGAAAGGGCACTTAGTAAAATTTACCATCGCTCACTAGAAAGACTCTTGGCAAGCTAAAAATAGTTCTGTGGCCTGATGTGGGAAATCTACAAACAGTTCCAGCCACGACGGGAAACTGTAGGCAGGCCAGACTGGCGAGGCCCGGCCCGGGTGCCTGACCCAGGGCGACAGGCCGAGTCTCCCGCCAGGACGGCAGGCGGCGTCCCACCAGGGTGAAGCGGGACCAACTGAGGATTGGCGGGGGACGCTTCCCGCCTGGCGCTTCCCCAGATGGCGTGATTTCTTGTGTATGAAGCCTAAGAATCTGCAGATGAATTATCAGGTCTAACGGGAGCTGAGGAACACCCCTGTTTCCCAAGCTGGGACCTCTGTGTGGGGCAGCCAACCAGGAGGTGGACTGACCACACAGAGCCACTCACCCCGGCACGCACAGAGGCCCTGGGAGTAAACCTGGGGCCAGCTGCGAGAGAGCTGGGAATCCAGCTCCACAGAACTCAGAGAAATGGGAAGTCATGAATGAAAGGAGGCTTCTATGGGGCTCAGAGGTGGGAAGTGCGGAAGGTGCGGTGCAGTCCAGCTGCCCGTCTTCCTCAAAGCACTTCCTAGCAGAATCCCAGCAAGCGCTTGGTGCTGATTGAAGGTTTTATATAAAAATGCAGGGGCTGGGGTGGGGCTCAGTGGCAGAACGCTTGCCTGGCATGTGTGAGACACTGGGCTCGATTCTCAGCACCACATATAAGTAAATGAATAAAATAAAGGTTCAGCAACAAATGAACTATATTTAAAAAAAAATGCAAAAGGTCCAGAACAGTTCAGACAACCTTCTTTTTTGTACTGGGGATTGAACTCAGGATGCTTTACCACTGAGCCACACCCCAGCCTGTCTTTAAAAAAAATTTTTTTAAAGACGTTGATGGACCTTTATTTTATTCGTTTATTTATACGTGATGCTGAGAATCACACCCAGGTCCTCACACATGTTAGACAAGTGCTCTACCACTGAACCACAAGCACAGCCCAGGCCCCCAGCCCTTTTTATTTTTTATTTTGAGACAGGATCTCGCTAAGTTGCTGAGACTGGCCTTGATCTTGGATCCTCCTGCCTCAGCCTCCAGAGTTGCTGGGATTACAGGCCTGCGCCACCATTCCTGACCAATACAGATAGTCTTTTGAAGGACCAAGTTGCCAAACTGATTGGATATCAAGACTCCTCAGAAAGCTGCAGTAGTGAATGTGACCGTGGCTGGCACATGGACAGAGACCAACAGAGCAGAAGAGTGTCCAGAGACACACAGAAACACACTTGGTTTACACCAAAGATGGCACTTGCCAGTGGTCAGGGGGTCATCTTATCAGCAGATGGAGTGGTCATGGGAGATTCCTAAGGAAGAGACCAGACAACCCTCCATCTCACTGTGGCTGCCAACCAGTTCAGGGCAGATCGCAGGCCTGGGCGCCCTGGAGGGCAGAGAGTCCAGACAGACACTGGAACATCAGCATGCAGAGAAGACTGCTAGGCCTTTGATCAGTCGATAAACTGGACGAAAGAAAGGGCCTGCTGCAGGAGTGGGGACGCAAGCTGCTCAGAGGAGGACACTGGCCATCAAGGGGTGCTTCTGGAGCAGCAAGAGCTCTGCCAGCAGCAGGGGAAAGGCAGACAGCTGCCAGACCAGGGCAAGGGACTGCGCGGACACTCCCAGAAGAGGGAGCCGAGGTCAGTGGACGGAAACGGCACCCAGCCTCGTGGGCATCAGGAAGCCCAGCTGGACCCAGATGCAATGCCACACACGTCTGAAGGTGGGTTGGGGAGAAAGGTGGGCGCCACCCAGCCCTGGTGAGGCGTGTGGACCGTGAGCCGCGGGGAAGGCCTGCGCGTGCCGCCCATGACTGAACGGCCCCTCCCACCTGGCACTGCCCGCGCACCGCAGACGATGGTGCCGGAGCCCATCATGGAGCTGTTCCGGGAAGCCCAGAGTGGAGCTCCGCCAACCCAGTCGGGGGCCAGGGTGCAGCTGCCGCGTTGCCAGCTGTCACTCTGTGCTAGATGCAGGCATGTGGGGTCACCTCGAGGTGTGGGACAGGAGCCTGGGTCAACATCAGGCGCCACATCCCTGTTCCTCGTGTGGGGTGAGGGCGTGGTGCCCAGGGAGGAGACGGTGGCAGGGGCAGCAGGGGCAGCAGGGGCCTCTGGTGCCTTGGCCGGGTCCTGTCACTGGGCACTTCACAAGCCTCCCACCACTCCCAGGCCACCCCAGGCGCCTCCAGGCCACCTGAGGACTTCCTCCGCCTCCCGCATCTGGCCCTGAGGGCTCTTCCTTCAAGGTAAGCACAGCCTCCACCATGCCCACTGCCCGGCTTGCCCTGCCCTGCCCGGCCCTGCCTGCTCTGCCCTGCCCTGCCCTGCCCTGCCCCAGGCCCTCTCACAGGAGTCCAGGCCTTTATATGGCCCCCAGGCTGATGCAGTCCACTGGCTCAGCCCCCTGACCCCTCACAGCCCTGCCTTGGGCCCTTGGTGGCCCCGACAGCCGGGCAGTCTCCCTGGCCCCTCTCCCCATGTCCAGCACTGGCCCTGCGTGGCTTCCCGCTTTCCTGCACATTCCGGGTCACTCGCCTGCCGTCCCTCCCTGGGTGGGCCAGGCTTCGTTCTGTGCCCCCATGGAGCCCAGTCCTGGCCCTGCAGAGGTCTGCTGGCCAGGGAGCCAGGGGCTGGGTTAGGGGAGGGGTGTTGCCGCTGGCCATTTCTTGGGGCCAGTGTGCAGGACAGGGACCGGGCCTCCCAGGACACCAGGGGTGATAAGTGGGGTCCAGGGCTCTCTCCAGGGTTCCAGTCTTATCCTTGGGAGAGCCGTGCGTGTGGACGCTCATGTGACTGGTCAGGAGGAGGAGCTCTGGGTCCCGTTCTCCTCCCGCTGACTTCCGTTGCCACAGCTGCTGAGGTTGGACCTGCACTGCTTCTGCCCCTCCTGGATACCCCTGGAGCTGGCCAGCCACTCAGGGCAGGGCTGGGTGGGCTGAGCCACTGCCGGGCTGGGGGCCAGATCCCTGCCCTTGGCTACGTGGCTTCTCTGTTGCCCCCCAGCCCAAGGCTCTGATCTCCAGGCAGGGAGGGTCGTGGGAGCCCCACGGTCAGGGTGGGCAGAGCCCCTGGGTCGGGAAGACCTTAGGACAGTCTGCAGCCCCCCCATCCTGTTTCCTGATAAACTGGGGTCACCCAACCCTCATGGTGAGGCAGGGTGACTGTCCCCGATGACAGGTGGTGACTGCTGTCCCTCTGGGATTGGTCACCATGCTTGGTTGTGCTCAGCATATTACCCTTTGGGTGCAGCGAGTTGGTCCCTGCCTGGGGGGGCATGGTTGAAGCACAGTGGGGGTGAGGTCAGGCCCGGGCCGGTGCTGGCGCTGGCCTCCGGTGCGCGCCAGCCTCACCTTCAGGGAAAACTTGTGCTGGAGGTCTTTCAGGTTCATCCTGTGGTACAGGGCCGTGACGTCGTGCCTCTCCTCCTGGGGCACTGTGGCCTGCATGTAGGCTGGGGTCACGTGGGGTGGGTGGCCGGAGCCTGGCCGAAGACCCCTGGCCCGGTCCCCGGCCCCGCCTCACGTTGGCCAGGTGCGTCTCCAGCTCCAGCACCTGCGTCATGTCCTTCCGCACTAGCTTGTTGTCCTTGGGGAGCTTCATGTCCTTCCGCAGCATGGTGGCTACCGATATCATGAACTGCAGGTAGGCTTCCCGCACCTGGGCCAAAGGACCGTGGATGGAGTTGGGCCGCCTCGGCCGCCTCGGCCGCCTCGGCCACCATGGAGCGCTCTGTGGGGTGGGGTGGGTGATGACGTGGAGCAGCCCCCAGGGAGCCCGTCTGGCCGACCTCAGCCCCCAGGCTCTGCAGCACACAGGGCCCTGCGCCTGCCCAGCTCAGAGCCCTGTGGCCCCCATCACACTCCCAGAACAGCTGTGTGCCCCGTGGACCTGCTGTCCACCCAAACTGTGGTGTCGGGCCCCACACCAGGGTCACACCAGACGGCTCACACTAGGCTGCTCCTGACCCAGCTCCATCCCTGCTGACCAAGTGACCCATGCCCCAGCCCTGTGGCAGAGGGCTCTGAAGGGCTGGCCCTGCAGGCACCTGTGAGGCTCATGTTGTGGGAGGAAGCCTGGGGTAGGGGCTCCTGGCCAGACTGAGACCCCCTTTCCCCTCCATCCTGGGAGGGGCTTTCCTCAGGGCGAAGGAGCCACAGAGGCCACCCCTGTATGCTGCTCTGCACCAGACAGAGGCCACCTCTGTACGCTGATATGTGCCAGGCAGAGGCCACATCTGTACGCTGCTCTGCACCAGACAGAGGCCACCTCTGTACGCTGCTCTGTGCCAGGCAGAGGCCACATCTGTACGCTGCTCTGCACCAGGCAGGGGCCACCCCTGTATGCTGCTCTCTGCCAGACAGAGGCCACCCCTGTATGCTGCTCTGTGCCAGGCAGAGGCCACATCTGTACGCTGCTCTGCACCAGGCAGAGGCCACCTCTGTATGCTGCTCTGTGCCAGGCAGAGGCCACATCTGTACGCTGCTCTGCACCAGGCAGGGGCCACCCCTGTACGCTGCTCTCTGCCAGACAGAGGCCACCCCTGTATGCTGCTCTGTGCCAGGCAGAGGCCACATCTGTACGCTGCTCTGCACCAGGCAGAGGCCACCTCTGTATGCTGCTCTGTGCCAGGCAGAGGCCACATCTGTACGCTGCTCTGCACCAGGAGGGCCAGTGCCCCCCTGCAGGTCTGATTGAGGTGGCCCATGACGGGACACTCCAGCTCCTGATATCTGAGGATTCTCCCGACCCCTGGGCTCCATGCTTCGGCGTCAGCCGTCCTTCTTCCTGGCCTGACCCATCCTTCAAAGCTCAGCTCACTGCCCCTCTGCCAGGAGGTCCCCCAGGGCTCCCAGCCCTTCCATTGGGGCCACCCACTCCTCCTGCCTTTCCTGTTCTGCTCCTGGGGTGCCCCCACCCCCTACCTGCTCTCTGCTCTCTGACTCGTCCCTGACCCCAGCCCCCTTGCCCTGGCTGGCCTTTCTGGACACTTGTCTCTCTCTCCTGACTGAGCCCCTTGCTACAGGAGCAGAATGTGGGCTCGGGCCAGCTGCTCATGCTGGGCATGTCTGGGCAGACCCTGGCAGTGTGGCCTGCTCTGCGTGGCAGGGCTGGTTGGGGCTGGCAGGCGGCCCCCAGGCTGCCTGCTGGCTGAGCTCTCCGGAGCCTGGCAGAGGGTGTTGAAGGTGAGCCCTTGCATCTGCGTCCCTGGCATCCAGGGCCAGGCTGGACCCTGGAACTGGCCACAGAAGCTTGCTGTGGGCTGCAAGGGTCAGTGGACAATGGAGCCCCTGGCCCCAATAGGCCCTGAGGTGGGAGGGGCAGGCCCAGCATGGGCGGAAGGGCCCCAGCTCACCTTCTTGCTGTCACCCTCGCTGAAGTAGTACTCCCGGGAGGGCATGCCCAAGGTGGGCTGGTCTATCTGGAAACACAGAGGGTATGACCTTGGGCAAGAGCCCGGGGTCCACAGCCTGCAGCACCCCTCCAGGACTGTACCCAGTGGGATACTCACACCCCTGAGGGTAGATGCTATAGAGTGTCACCCCAGGAGCCTAAACTAGCTCTGAGTGACAGGGAGGCTGGGCAGGGCCTGGAGGACAGGACTGGGGGAGCCAGAGAAGGGTGGAGGGCCAGGCCCTGCAGGGCCTCTCGGTGCTCAGTCCTCCCGGAGTGGCCTCACACGCGTTTCCCTGGGGCCCTGGGAGTAGGCTTCCCGCCCTGGTGCCAAAGGCCTCCTTGTCCCTGAGAACCACAGAAACCCTGCTCCGTGCCGTCCGTCCCCAGAGGCTCAGAAGTGGGCCAGGAAAGGGCTCGGGGAGCCCAGGCCCTGAGCACACAGCCCCACTGCCTGGGCCTGTGTCCCCCCGCGCCCCCCCCCCCCCCGAGGCCCCGCCTGGCCGGCCGGGGGGGGGGGCAGGGGGGGCACGTACGTAGATGATGTGGCGGCTGGAGTTCTGGTCATCATTCCAGATGAAGAGGTCGATGAGGACGCGCCTGTTGAACTGAGCGTTCATCAGGGCCAGCTGCTGCTCCAGCTTCCACTGGGGGCCTGGGGAGTCATGTCCACTCTGGAGACCGTCAGGGCCTGGGGTCTCAGCCCAGCCCTCGCCAGGCAACGCATCTGCCTCCTAAGCCCAGAGCTCCAGGTGGAGGGGACCCTTGCCCAGGTGGGGGTGACGAGCTTACTGTGGGCCCAGAGGGCTGGAGCGCGAGGGAGGGGTCATACCTCCCCACACAGGCCACAGGGACAACTGGGCCCCCAGTGCAGCACTGCGTGGGGGCCGCTAACTGCTCTGTGGTCACTCCAGACCCTGAGTTGGAGGGGTCCCAGAGCCTGCTCGGAACTGGGAGTCTAGGAGTCCGGGAGGGGTGCCCTCTGCAGAGCTTCGCACAGATGGCACTCGCTCTCTGGCTAGGACCCTGAGCCTGCTCCCAGGGCCCTGAGGTTGGTGCTGGCAGAGATGGGCCTCTTGGGACTTCCTGAGAGCTGACAGCCAGACAGACGGGTGGCCTCCCCTGGAGGGCCTGGGTCCCAAGGTGTCCTAGAGGCTATGTCCACTTGTCTGTTCTCAAGGCTGTCTCCAGGCCTGGCCTCACCTTTGGTCTCATTCCATTTGTCCACGATCACTGGCCACCCTCCCACGGTCTCCAGGACATCCAACAGGGGCTGAGAGTCTCGCTTCTCTATCACGCCTAAGAAGGGGAAGAGGGGGGCTCACATGCCTGACACGGGCCCAAGGGGACATGTCACACCCAGCCCACGCCCCCTTCACAGGATCAGCATCTTAGCACAGGCGTGGAGGGGGCTGGGGCTGGCGAGAGCACACAGCCCCCCTCGGGGCTGGCAGCAGGTGAGTGAGCCTAGGAAAGCAATGACCAGCCTGGCCAGCCTGCCACCGTGGTCGGTCCCCAGAACCGGCAGCCCTGGGTGTTCCAGCGGGGGTGGGGCTGTGCTGGGGGCTTGACTACAGATGACGGCTGGAACCCAAGACAGGTGCCTCCGGTGCAGAGCGGGTCTGCGGAGGCTCAGGAGAGCAGCCGCCCAGAAGTAAGTGCAGGCCGGGCAGAAAAGGCTGAGACCGAGGACAGCCACGGCACCCACGCACACCCACACACGTGCACCTGCACAGAGCACACCCACAGAGCACACACCGCACACACCTGCTAGACACGCACACAATGCACATGTGTGTACTCACCACAGAAACACGTGTGTATAACACAGAGACACTTGCGATGGTTGTGTACTACGCGCACACACGCAACACTCACACATGCATGCTTCTCCTGGGCTCCCGGCAGGACCCCTGCTGCCTGGACAGAGAGTGGCCTGGGTGTGAGCGAGATCACAGGGCAGCTGACAACAGGTCTGCTTATGGACCCACAGGCCAGGTGGAGGGCACAGCACACAGACCCATGGCCTGAGCCTTGAGCAGTGTCCACTCCCACGCCTGGGCCCTGGCAGGAGCCGCCCACCTGCAGGTCTCACCAGGGCCCTTCCCTGGGGTTTGTTTCCTGCTGGGGGTGGCTGAGTCCCTGTACTGGGCCCAGGGCATGCTCAGGTCCCTGCAGAGTGCTCTCAGCTGGACCCCCTTCCTGCAGACACCTAGACCCCCCGGGGGGTGGGGACGTGCAGACAGACCACCTGGCGCCCACTCACTCTCGTTCATGCAGGAGCGGTACAGCATCTTGGCCTTTTCCACTGCGGGCCGGTCCTTGTCAGTGGACTTCTCCAGCACACCTGGGGCAGAGGAGAACGTGGACAGAGGCCTGAGGTGACTGCGGGGGCCAGGGTCAGCAGGCCTGTGCCCTGGGAGCTCCTGATAGAGGGGAGACCCAGGAGGCCCCCGTCCTGGCTCAGTGCTGTCCCCACACTGCTCCCGAGGTGATGGCTGCTCCACCTTTGAGGATGACCTCCAGCTCATCGCGCAGGATGTCGAAGACGCTGTACCGCGAGCTGGTCTCGGGGATCACGTGACGCCGCAGCCAGCCTCCGCAGGCGTACTGGTAGAAGTCGTCACAGGGCTCCTTGGTTGGGTCCATGTTCCGCAGGATCCTAGCAGCTGCTTGTCCCAGGGTGGGGTGTAGGTGGCCTGACTTGACTATCTGCTCACGGAGTCTCCCTCCCAACCAGCTGCAGCCAGGTGCCCCTGGGAGGGTCGGTCACCCTCTCTGAGCCACATAGGGCTGGAATCAAAGGTGGGCTCAAGTCTGGGGCTGCTCAACGCCTACATGACTTTGAAGCCTCGTGGCCTCCTGAGTCTCCCTTCTGGGGACGCCAGCAGTCTGACCTGAGAGGCCCTGGGTGGGGATGAGCCTGGCTCCAGGCTGCTGGCCCTGCCCTTGAGCTGGCGCCAGCTCCTGGCTCCTGGCAGGACCTTAGCCTCTCAGCCATCAGGTGTGCTTAGCCCCCACCTGGGGTTTGTTTCCTGCTGGGGGTGGCTGAGTCCCTGTGTTGGGCCCAGGGGACACTCAGGTCTCTGCAGAGTGCTCTCAGCTGGACCCCCTTCCTGCAGACACCCAGAGTCCTCCCTTGAATTCTGGTCCCTTGGAGGCTGGGGACCTGCAGACAGACCACCTGCAGGACCGACTCTGGCAGAAGCGCCTGCTGGAGTCTCTCCTGTCCCTTCCCCACCCGACCTGTGCAAATGGCAGTCTCTGACCCCAACAGGAGACAACGTGTGCAGACCAGAGCCCTGGTCCTCAGAGCCACCAGGCTGCAGCTGCAGGGGCAGGAAGGAGGTGCAGGGAGCCCCAGCAAGCCCGGCCCCCCACTCCAGGAGGGCCCTGGGTGGGCTGCGCCTCACCTGCCATCACGCAGCCCGAGGTGGTGCAGACCTCCGAAGGCGAGGACTCTTTGATGGCTGCCAGCAAGGAGTACGGTGTCAGGGCGGGTGGCCGTCCTCACCAGGCCTCCACCCCAGAGCCGGTCCAGCCTCAGCCTCAGGGCATTTCTGCAGCACAGCCCAGGGCTTCCCCAAGGGCAGCTTGGATGACCCGTGAGTGACCCAGGGCCCCTTTTACATCCCCTGCCCCCACTGTCCCTGCAGTGGCCAGGCCCCTGAGGCTGACGCTGGCCATGCCTTCCTGCCTCCATTGTCGGGGACCTGCTCCTCCAGGCGCCCCCTGTGCTGTCCCCACCCTGCCCTTGTCCCAGCTGGACGCCTCACAGGCAGTGCCCAGTGGCTCCCCAGCACCCAGCTCTGACCCAGCAGGTGCTCAAGGTTGGCGTCCCTGCACTGTCCTCTCTTCCCCCACACCCCTCCTGCACCCACGCACGGCTCCCGGCCCTCCAGGGAGACCCCGCCCCGTGGCAGGCGCGGTTGCCGAGCCCACCTCCTCGGGGCTGTCTGGCAGGGAGGGCAAAGGCTACCTCGGGGTTTCCGTTTTACGGTGGTCGTCTCTTCCTGGGAGAAGTAAAGCCGGCTAGTAAAGGGGGGCAGCTGCTTCCCTGGGGAGAGACACGGCGCTCAGCTGGCCTCCAGCCTCGGCCTCCAAAGGACAGCACCAGTGTCCCTGCAGGGCCGGTTCTGCAGCCCCCGCCCACCACAGTCACCAGGGAACCGGGTGGCTGGCAAAGGACAGAATCTTCTTCCTCTGTCTGCTTCCTGGGCCCTAGCAGGAGGCAGACCCCTGGCTTGCTAGCCCCACCCTGGCCTGTTCCACCCAACCAGGCTCCATCGATTGGGCAGCTCCTGGAGTCCCACCAGGGAGGCACCCTAGGCCCTTCCTAGGGAGGTGACCCCTGTCCTGGAAGCCTCCTCTCTAGCCCCTGCACCCTCTCGCACCCCCTCTGCTGAAGGTTCCAGGCCACCCTCCCCTCCTCTCCACTACGTGCAGGGGTCAGCATGGGGTCTTCTGAGAGGACTGTCAGTTGTCTGGAGAGGAACGTGGGGGACAGAAGGTGGAACCCCAGGTTTGGGGAGAGGGTGAGCCAGGCCTGGCCTCTCAGATCTGGCTGGTGGTTCCTTTTCCCCACCCAAGAGGCAGCAGACCTGGGGAGGGGAACAGGGGCTGCTCTGCTCAGCCTGAGCACAGAGGTGGCACAGAAGGTGCTGGGGGCTGGGAACTCTGTGCTCCTGGTCCCACCATTCAGGGGCCAGTGATCCAACTCTGAGGCCTGCACCAGGGCGTCCCTCTGGTGGCCACAGGAGAAGGCTCTGCAAGCTCCAGCAGCAGAGAAGTGACCATTCAAATGCAAAGCGAGCTTGGAGGGAAGGGGCCAGAAAATGAGCTGTGACCGCTTCACAGGTGCTTGCCATCTCAGGAACCAGAGCCACACCCCCTGTGAAAGAGTGGACTGAAGGACATGTGACCTCCAGGGTTAGGGTGTGGCTCACGGGTGAGACATGCCAGAAGGTGGCAGAGAGATGACAGGGGGACACCCTTAACCCAGCCAGCGATTGACTCCCTGGTGGGACTGACTGAGGGTACTGGAGGCCAGAGGCGGGTGGCTGGAGGGGGTGGGATTGGGGCTGGGGCCGTGGGGTCTATATTTGTGTCTGGAGCTGGAGCCTCTCTCTGCTTCCTGAAACACAGAAACCTGGAGGGGACGTCACAGGTGCGGAGAGGGGAGTGGGCAGGGACATCCTCCATCACCGGTGCTGCCCAGCCTCCTGCCGCAGGCTCTGCTGGTTCAGTACGGCGAGGAAAGGAAACAGGTGGAAGCCAGAAAGCTCTGTTTCAAATGCCGTGATCCTCTGGGGAGAAAGTCCCAAAGAACTGCCAAAATGCTCCCACAACTAGAAACTAGCCCGCTCAGGGACCCAAGATTGACACCCAGGGCCAATGGCTTGCCTCTGCCCCCGAAGAGCAATTGGCATTCCAAGTTGGGGGGTGATGCCATTTATAATAGCACCGAGATTGATAAAGTCAGGTAGAAGTCTAACAAAATATGCATGGGACCTTCATGTGGGGCTGTCAAACACGGCTTAGAAAGTCACACATCTGAATGTGTCCATGGGTGGAGGATTAGAATCACTAAGAATTCACTCTCCCCAGCTTGGCCTGTGGGTCTAGCCCACTCCCATGCAAGGCTCAGCAAGCCATTTGTCACACGTACAGACTCTGCTCAGGCTTGCGTGGAGGGGCCAGGGACTAGCCTGGGGACACCATGGTGAAGAAGAGCCAAGCGGGAAGGAGCCCGGCCCTTGACCCCACGACTCACCATGACCTGCGTGTTACCAGCCAGCAGCACACGGGCCAAAGAAGAGACACGCGGCAGAAGCAGGTCAGCGGGGCAGAACAGAGAGCCCACAGATAGACCCACAGGGCAGGGGAAAGGGGCAGAGCCCTGCACCCGAGAGAGGGCCCGGACCAAGGCCACCGGCTACAGAAGTAGCTCAGGACAGACCACAAGACCAGTTCAACACAGAGCTACCCAATTTCTGGAGGAAACACTGAAGAAGAGGTGTGGGGCTTCAGGCTCGGTGAAGACTTTAAAAATGTGACATAACCAGCATGATCCAAAAAAGACAAAGTGTAATCTGATGTTATTAAGTTTAAAACCTTCTGTTCTGTAAAAGATCTGATAAGAGAATAAAAAGATAAGACACAGTCAGAAAAAAACATGCATCAGACAAAACGCCTTTATCCAGAATGTACAAAGAATGCTTCAAACTTGAGCATAAGAAAACAACACCGACTGAAAACGGGCGAAAGATCTGACAAGATCCTCACCACAGGAGGTGCCCAGGGGGTGGAAAGGGACATGGCAAGATGCCGCCCTTCGTTTTCCATCAGGGAGCTGTGGACTCCAACCACAAGGAGGTCCCACGCCCCTGTTGGAGTGGCTAAGTCAAAAGCAGGCCTGGCGATGCCGACCGCTGGCAGAGCCGCAGAGCCGCCGCGGGGACTCGTGCCGGGGGCGGGTGGGAGCCAGACCCATTCATCTTGGAAGACAGACAAACTCAATTCGGTTGGAGAAGATGATCCAGCTACCACACCTCAGGTGTTTACCCCACAGATTCCAAAACATGTCGCCACCAAGAATCCTGCACGTGAAATTTATAGTGGACATGAGCCAGAAGCCACCTAGAGGACCGTCAGTAGGTGAGTAAACCAATTGTCACCTGCATACAATGGATGATCATTCAGCAGTGACAGTGAGTAAGCTATTAAGTCATTAAAAACACATGCATGTTATATGACTAAGTGAAAGAAGGCATCAGCCACAAGGACCCACAGCGTCCATCCCGACCGATTTCATGACGTCAGAGAGGGGAACGAAGGCCGGTTGTCACCAGAAGCAAGGGCGGCCAGGGGGCAAGGGAAGAGGCCGTCAGTGCTTAAGGGGAAAGGAGCCAACTCGGCGCAGACCCCCAGGCCCGGGGGAGAGTGAGACAGGCACACTTCAGACAAAACCCGAGGGAGTCTGGGTCTGCGCCCTGCCTCCCGCTGAAAGGCACGCGCGCAGCAGCGCCCCGCACGTTGGGCAGGAGCAGCCGGCTCCAGGCAGGGTAAGGCCAGCGGTGAGGGGTTCCGGGAGCCAGGCAGTGCTGGCCAGTGTGCCTCAGTCGGGTCAGGTGACCAGAGCTGGAGCTGAAGGGGAGTCCCCTCACGGCTGCCAGAGTCGCGTGGAGGGAAGGCTGGGGGTTCCAGGCACTGCAGCTCCTGAGGCCACCCTTCCAGAGTGGAGTTCGGAGAGGCACGTTTCCACGTCACCTGTCAGGAAGAGCTTCTCACTGGTTATCATGGAGCCCCTTCTCACTTGGGAAAAATGGACAGAGCTGGGGAGATACACCAACTCACGTCCCCAGTGGGTGGCTGAGCTTGCACGGCCAAGCCCCGACCTGTCATTCAAAATCTCTGTCCTTCCAAATAGGAGGACAATCAAAGAAGTGAGACCCCCGGGTGTGCAGGTCGCAGAGACGCCAGCTTTCCTCTGCTGCTGAAGTGTGGCCACCAGGAAGGGCGGTGAGCAAGCCCACGGCCAGGGAGGCCCCCCAGGGACGACAGCTTTTCCTTAATGTCCAGGGACATATCTTCTCTTTGTCCTTCTACATTGGCTTAAATGCCAGTCATTTCACAGACACAGTATTTAAAAAACCAGTTGTTTTTTAAATATTGTGCTATTCCCTCTGAAAGCTTATAATCCAAGGTCCTTGAATGAAGACCTTCAGTCTCCCCTCTCCCCGTCGGTCTCTTTCCCTCCCTGGTCTGCACAGGAGCTTGATGGAGACTCCCCTGAGAAGGTCCAACCACGCTGGTGGCCACGCAGGCCTGGGGAGCCCGTGTCGTGGGCCTGGGGACACGCGGCTGAGACTCAGCGAGCAGCAGTCCCAGGCTGGCAGCGTCCCAAGGTCCCCGCGGAGACAACGTGCTCTCAGAGGGAACTGCCTCGGTTCCCAGGAGACAGTCCTGGAGACAAAGCCAGTTTGGATGTGATTTATGTTTATGGAAAGAAAGTCTCCCCAGTGAGAACAGAAAAGCAGAACTAGAGCCCGATGTTTGTGGTTTGAACTCTGTGATCCAGAGAAGGGCACCCCCAACCCTCACCTCTGCACCGGTGCCTCGGCCACAGACTGCCGTGGCTCCCACTGATGGGCAGGGGATACTGGCCCCCCGACCGTGGGTGACCTTGGGGCTCCCTCCAGTCAATGGATCGGGGTGGGATGACCGTGCTCCAGCCCTGGGCCCGCAGGGTCTGGTGTGCTTTCCTGTCCTGGTGAATTTCTGTCACTTCCAGGGGAGGAACATGCCCAGGTCCTTGGGGTGCATGAAATTCCCAAGGAACAGAGCTACCCCAATTGAACCTGACCCGATCGGCTGACCCCCGCCAAAAGGTGGGTGTATCCTGTCACATAATTGCTCTGTGCCAGTGAGTAGGGGTGGGTGTTTTTTAAAGCTGCAATAGCCAGCAGATGTGGAAAACAAGTATGTTTGAAACACTTAGAGAAAATAAAATGATCAAGAATAAAGACAAGGCCGGTGCACTGGCACACGCCTGTAATCCCAGCGGCTCGGGAGGCTGAGGCAGAGGATTGCAGATTCAAAGCCAGCCTCAGCAACGGTGAGGCACTTAGCAAGTCAGTGGGACCCTTTTTCTAAATAAAATACAGAATAGGGCTGGGGATGTGGCTCAGGGATCGAGGGTCCCCAAGTTCAATCCCCAGTACCCTCCTGCTCCCCCCCAAATAAAGACAAGAAATATTTAAGAAATAAATTTGGAAAATAATCAGTTGAAAATTCTGGACCTAAGACCTTGTAGTCGTCGAGGTTGATAAACAGCCACAAACCCAGACTGGATGAGTTAAGCTGAAGAGAGACTTAGTGGGTTGGCGTGAGGTTCTAAAGAGTTTACCTGGAACGTGGGACAAAGTCAAAAAGAGATGGAAAAAATGGCGGGAGTCGAGAGCCGGAGGACAGTGAGCAGAATGAGCATGTGTGGAGCCCGACCTCGGGAGGGGAGGACAGGGGAGATGTGAGGGTCATGTCCAAACAGATGGTGGCTAAGGACCTCCAAAACCGATGGCTATACCAAGGCTTCACAGCAGGGTCACCACAGATCCAAAGTGGAACAAACACCAGGGATTCTGTGGCCGGCTCTCTCCCCGTCAGCACGCAGACCAGCAAGGGCCTAGGGAAAGCGGGTCTGCCTGCAGGAGGGGCACGGTCGGAGCCGCGGCAGTTTTCTGAAAGCAGTTGTGGCGGTCAGAAGGCAGCAAACTACCCGAGACCCTGAGAGAGAGGGTTGGGCCCTGGTTTGATAACCAGCTAAACTACCCCGAAAGAGGAATGCTAGGCTAATTCCAGGTCAACGGAAGTCAAGACCACTGGCCATTTATTGTTTTAGAGCAGGGCTTCCCCACGTGTCGGGTCACCGAAAGCCCCGAGGTGCGGGAGGTACTGGTTTGGAGGACTCGCTTTAGAAGACTCCTGGGCTCTCCAGGGTGAGGCCTGGGATGAACGCATGCTTCCTTGTATCTACCCAGGGTCCTGTGCTGAAGCAGCAAGCGCCCGGGACTATATTCGGAGGTTGGGCCTTTGATGGGAGATAAAGGTCAAGGGTGGGGCCCTCATTAGGTAGGAAGGGTAACCCTACAGAAAAGCAAGGGGCACCAGACCTCGCTGGGCCCCCAGGGGAGAATGCAGTGAGAGGAGGCCATCTGCAAGCCACAGAGAGAACCCTCACCGAGACCCAGCTGGCTGGCACCTGGGTCTTGGACTTCCAGTGTTCAGAACTGTGGGAAGCAGCATTTCTGGTCCTGAAGCCACCCAGCCCATGGCACTTCCTGAGGCCCAGCAGACTGAGATAGACTGATAGGCAACTGCTTAGCAGTTTCCCTGGGCCTTCCAGTTATCAGGCACTCTCGGTGAACTCTGTCCCAAACCAAGGCTTCCCAAGCTCCAGCGTGCAGATGAGTCACCTGGGCATGGTGTCAACACAGGCACGTCTGCTGCGGGTTCCTGGCTTGTCCCTAACATAACAGCAGCAGCACGTTGTTCGGAAGAAACAATGGAGATATTAACTTGCTTAGTATTTTACTAAGTTTAATATACACCTAAAATTTCAGCCAGAGTCGTTCTACCTTCTTCCTAGGAATGTCACAAGCCATGACAAAAATATCATTTCCTTCCCAACCATAAGAAAAGCCAGATGGTCCACAAAAACCACCACTTTCCTGGATCCCATTCAGGAAAGACCCACGGTCCCCGGATACCTGGGACACGGAATCTTGGAGTTTTGGAGAAGTTGGGTCGTGGGGTAGCTTCGCGCCTGGCAGGGTCTGGAAGTAAGAGACGTTCCACAGAAGGAGTCAGGGCGAAGTCAGCTGCCCTTTATCCTGAAGCATGGCCGAGCCCCTCAGCTCAGAACAGCGGAGAGCCCCTGACATCTGGGAGCTCCCATGAACCCACAAGTTCCTCCTGAGGCCCTTGCCAGGTGCATGAGAAAGATGGCTCGGGTCTTGGAAGACGGGGAGGAGCCTCCCTCGGGGCACTGAGACGCAGGGCCCACTCTGGCAGTGATACAGGCACAAAACCACTTCCACTGGCCAGGACCCTTTCTTTGGGAGCAAGAGATCTGAACCACTGGGGGCAGGTGAACCCTGCCATCCCCAGAGGCAAAATCCCACAGCTCTACACGAAGGTGGCGACACACACCTTTAGCCCATGGAGAAGGACGGAGACCCTCTGGGCCCAGGAGCAGAGGTCTGCTGCCACTGGTGGGCAGGGTGCTCAGGCATGGGGCCGAGTCTAGCTGATGTGGGCACGGGGCAGGGCACGCAGGCCTGCCTAGGGCTGAGACTCAGCCGGCACCAGAATGCCCCTGCCTGCCCCAAGAGCCTACTGCTGGTCAGCACAGCCGTCCACCACGAGTGGAGGGTCAGCCCATTTTTTGTTGCTACAACAAACTACCAGGGGCCGGGTCCTTTGAGATCTGTTTATTTAGCCCACAGTTTTAGAAGGTGAAAGTCCATAGGCAGCAGTCCATCAGACTGGCCCAGGGAGGACTCCTGGCAGATGGCCCGTGGTGCAAGTATTTCTAGAGGGAAAGACAGAACCAGGAAGGACCTGTCCTGCTCTTTCATGAGAAAAGAAAAGGGGAGGAAAGGAAGAGGGAGAGCGAGAAAGGGCAAAAGAAATACCTGAAAGGTGACGTGTATTTTCCAAAATGAGTGAAAGACAGAGAACTGTGAAGCACAATACTGCAGAGAACCCCACAGGACAGGTGCCAAGAGCTTCACACTCAGCCCAGACCCCACAGAGACCCCACAGCCTCGCTGCTGGGGACCCGGGGGAAGCTCACCCAGGCTCCAGGAGAGGGAGCCACCTAGAGACCAGGGGAGAAGGGGAGCACATCAGACTCCTCAGGAGACGGTGCGAGGCGGCACGATGGAGTGACCCGCAGGGAGAAGACCCGAGAGCCCCCCACGAGTCTGTGCCCAGAGCGAGGGTCTCTCAGAATGGGTGCGAATGAAGACTCTCCAGACAACAAAGTGGGGAGGTAACGTGCGGCTCGCCTGCAGTCTAGGAGCCACTGGACGGAATGTGGGGGATGGCTAGAAAGGAAGAAGGACTGGTGTGTCGCCCGGAAGTGGGACTCGTGGGGGTCCGGAAGAGAACTGGCACCTTGTGTTGTAGATGCAAATGATGCCACCTTGTGCAGTGCCCAGCAGACACGGCGACGTGGGCAAGACTCACCCTCTGAAGACCTGGAGACTCACTGTGAGAGGTGAGGGACCCTGGGAGGCAGCCCGAGGCCGCCCATTAAAATTTACCCAGGGTCTCGCGGCAACAAAGGAGAAAGTGCTGTTCAGGTCAGAAACTGTCAGGAACTCCCCCCACACCCCCTTTTTTTTCAAGCTTGTGACCTTTTGCAGATAAGAGACAGCAAATGATAACTACTTGTGCAAAACTAAAAGCTGATTGCTGTTTTAAAAAATGTTTTTGGAGCAGAGATTAGAAAGGTTAGGAGAAGAATTTTAAAATTTAGAAATGCCACCTTGAATTGAGTTACATCCCGAGTGAATAGCATGAAACTGTCGATTTAGACTCTGGCTGCGTGTGGCAGCGTCCCACAGCTGAAATCTGCTTTGAAAAGCACATGGTTTTGTTATTTGAGATGGGTCAGGACAGGCCTTAAAATAAGAATGATTTGGCAGAAAAAGAAGGATAACTCTTCAAACAAGTTAGTAATGATAAGGAAACAAAGTAAGAATGAATACAGGAACTGCAATCTGTTATCCTCTATGTTTCAGCTCTGAAAACACACCATAAAAAGTGGTAAGTGAGCTGGGCGCTGTGGTGCACGCCTGTAATCCCAGAGCTCGGGAGGCCAAGACAGGAGGATCGCAAGTCCAAAGCCAGCCTCAGCAACTTAGCAAGGTCCTAAGCAACTCAGTGAGATGCTGTCTCTAAATAAAACACAAAATAAGGCTGGTGATGTGGCTCAGTGGTCGGGTGCCCCTGAGTTCTATCCCTGGCACCCCCCACCCCCCAAAAAAGTGGTAAATGCTGAGTGTGGGTTTCATGGGAAGCCATAGTTATGCCTGTGTTGGGAAGTGGAGATCTGGGTGCCTTCCAACAAGATGGCAGGAGCAATATTGATGGGCCAATGGCAGAATCTGACATTTGAGGATTGCACCTGACCACCAACACACTATGGACAGTTTTCTAATTGTCACTGGTGTCTGAAGTCATGGAACCCTCCAGCGAGGCTCTCCTGCCAGAGATCCTGACGTGCGTTCACAGCAGGAAACCGAGGCACAGAGGAGTTATGGAAACCACCCGAGCACATGCATCTGGGTTTGGAGAGTGGGATGGCCAGCGGGGCTGTCCACTTGAAGTCTGGGTGTTAGCCACAGCCACACGGTGCCCACTCACGGCCTACACCATGTAGCAAAGGGCCGAGGGTGGACAGTGAGCTCCAGATGCATGAGGAGGTGCCCTGGTCCTGGGGCTGGTGCTGTTTCTGTAGAGGCCAGAGGTTCTGTGGCCATGCGTGGTCACCACCTCTCTGCTCACATTGCCGGCCAGCAGAGAGCAGCCACAGGCCGTGCTGCGTGAGTGAGTGCTGCTGTGTCCAACAGACCTGTATCTACAAAAGAAGGCCGGGGGCCGTGGCGCTAGGGGAAGAGCAGGACTGCTTCTGTGGAGCAGAATCCAGGATGGGCAGGGTTGGGGCACAGGACTGTCATGTGACTTTGTTATAAAAAGGTTTATTTGTGACCTTCAATAGCCAATAATTAAATGAACGAATCGAAGATAACCATCCAAAGGACAGAAATATAAAAGTTCCAAGTGAGTTGAGGGAACATGGAGTGAATCGTGATAGAGCAATCCAGAAGGCGGCGGGAGAAGAGCAAAGGCAGGCAGGAGAACACCGCCGAGAGGGGGCGCTGTGGTGCTGACCGGGAACCGCAGACAGGGGGCGCTGTGGTGCTGAGTGCGAACGCAGAGGGGGCGCTGTGGTGCTGACCGGGAACCGCAGACAGGGGGTGCTGTGGTGCTGAGTGCGAACGCAGACAGGGAGAAGACAAAGACCAAACCCACCACCCACCACTGCCAGGGGCACCTGGGAGGCAAAGCCCATGAAGTTTCAAGGGAAAAGAATGGAAAGGATAGACCAAGCGATTCCACTGAGCCATTCCACTGAGCACTGCGTGTTCACTAAGGCAGGAGGACGGAGACCAAAGAACTCAGGGCAAAGAGTGGTGCTCAGACCCCCTGGGCGGCTGCACGGTATTCGTGGAAGATAGAGGGTTCTCTATGTATACCTAGATGTGAAACCTGCCTCATACTTATAAAGCCAAGCTTTGGTTTTATCTAAGTATGTGCCGATGTGATAATACAGCCCTAAACATCTAAGATGGACAAACGAATACAAGAAACTGACACCACTGTTTGCGTACACACGCGCGCATGCACACACACACGCACGCACACCCCTTGATAACTGAAGATCAAGAGAATGAAGAAGACAAGGCCTGCAGGAGTTGCGGACCTCGCGGCCACGGAGGAGCACTTCCAGCAGCATCAGGGCTGCGTGTCCCACAAGGGCACCTGCACTGTGGGGACGGAGCCAGAGCCAGCCCTCCGGCCAGCCCCAGCAAGCACCAGAGAACCTCACCAAGAACAGCTCGAACCGGGGCTTCTGGCAACAGCACGAGTAAGCCAGAAACCGGCGATAATTTAAATCTAGAAATTAAAGAAATAAATCTGAATCACTCACACATCAAGAAAGAACACGGAAATGAGAAAGCACACTTGGAAACGAACAATGAGCAGGCTGCATGTAGAAGCTCCTGCCCCCTCATCGGGGACTGAGGCCAAGGTCAGCCTGGGTCATTCCTGGGGGGTCACAGCTGAGGAGCCCAAGGCTGCAGGCCCCGGAGGGCCAGGGAGAGCCCGATTGTCCAAGAGCTCAGTATGCAGGAGGGGAGGGGAGAGGTGGGCAAGAAATGGGGGCAGAGGTGTGAAGGCAGGAGGAGGCAGAGACCTCACCGAGGACCTGCACACCGCAAGGGGGAGCGAGGGTCTCTTCTCTTGCAGGGCGGGCTCCCACAGAGGCAGGAGAGGGGCCCCTTGCACGCTGAAGCTGGGTTCCCTGTTCCCTGTAAGCATCAAAGCCAGGTGTTTTGAGAGCCCTGAACAAAGGTTCCCTGGGCCCTGGACCCTCCAGGTGAGCTTCCTGCCCCTGGAGCTGGCAGTGCCCATCTGACCCTGCAGGAGGCCCTGAGGGGCCAGAGACCACAGTGACTGCTGGGCAGCTGCCCCACTCCACAAGGCTCTTGCAGGCAGCCTGGCCTGTGGATACCCACCCTGTCCTCGGGCAGCACCCACTTCTGTTCTGCAGGAACAGCTGCCAACAATGGATGGGTGGTTCCTGAGGGGATACTGAGTGACATGGCCACAATGCCCTGTTCCTAGAACCAGGCCAGGCAAGCCCTTCACCTGCATGTCCGTGTCCTGTGCCTACCCACAGCAGGACAGAGTCAGCGCTGGTGTGTGAGCTCCACCGGCCATGTGCCCAGGAACCCGAGGCTCAGGGAGGGTGGGGGCTGGCCAGGGGCCGGGTGGCAGCTCACGTTGACCAGGGCTGCCCGGTGCCTGGGCGTTCACCCCACTCCACCTGAAGAGGAGCATTCTGGTTCCTCCACGTGGGTCTTTGTGGGGGAGAGCAAAGGAGAAGGGGCACCAGGGCAGCCCAGGGTCCCTGAGGGCAGTCCTGGCTACACCTCCATCTCCGTGGGTACCCAGAATGGCCCCTCCCACCGTCTTGCAATTAGCAGTCTCTGTCTCAGAAGCCACTGGGCCCCAGGGACTACAGCTGGGGCCTCTGGCAGGGCAGGGGCGGGTGCTGGCACCTTCACCTGGAGTGCATGGCACTGGGGAAGGCCGCCAGGTGAGCAGAGCCTGGCAGGGGTGGGACTTAGCTCAGGAGCCCGGGCTCCTCCTGCTGGGCTGGCCGGGAACTGCAGCTGTGCTCTGCGGGCTGCTCGGCCAAGGCCTGGGAGGGGGCCTGCGGGATGGGGCAGGGACCTGCCTTTGCCATCCAGAAGTCCTGCGGAGGCAGAGGGGGCGGAGGCAGAGCCCGCAGAGCCCCCAGGAGCAGCTGTGACGCAGAGCTTTCTGAAAGGGGCTTCTGGCTCCCCACAGGGCAGCGTCCCTCTGGGGCCCTCTCTGTTGCCGGCGATAGGACTCTGAGGGCCTCTGGGACCTGGGCTGCCCCTCAGGCCCCACTGGGGGCAGGCAGGCCTGTGGGGCGGGGTGGGTGGTGGGGTGCAGCGTCCTCACTCACCTCTGCTGTAGAGGATGCCCAGGACCACCAGGCCTGCTGTCACCAGCAGCAGCAGCGCCCGCTCTAGGAGGCCTCTGCGCTTCTGCGCGGTTGGGCTGGCTCTCTCCATCCCCATTGGGCTTTCCGACTTCCCCATCAGCAAAGTTCTGGATGGGAGAGCGCACAGCTGAGCACCCCCGGCCAAGGGCAGGGAGAGGTGGCCAAGGGCAGCTCCAAAGCCCTGTCCTCTGCTGGCTGTGGGATGGTCAGTTCCTGTTTCTGGGTCTCTGGGCTCTTGCACTAGCCAAAGACTGCAGCCTCGGAGGCCCAGGGTAGGGGCACCTGTGGTAGGGAAGGTCCCACCCGCTGGCCACGGTGGCAGCTCCCTCTCAAGGTCAGCTTCTCTCTGGGCCCCTCTGGCGGGCAGGGGCTGGACCCTTGCTGTTCACAGCTTGGGGTCTGCACTCCAGACTGGGGCTCAGCTCCTGCATTCTTGAGGGGCCTCTGCCACAGAGCCTGTGGGGCTGTTTGTGCCCGGGGCACCCTGATACTCTGATCCTGGGTGCTGGGTCAGGGAGGTGGCTCTCACCACTGGGCTTTCTGTCCATGTTTCCTGTTGGAGCCCAGGAGCATGAGAAGAGGACATAAATGATCAGCACCAGTGGTGACCACACAGGCCAGGGAAGGACCAGCAGGGCCAGACAGCCTTGAAGCCCAGCCCCAGCAGCCACCTGGCTGGGTGCCACTCTGGTCATGTCCCCCATCTTGTCAGTACAGAGGGCACACCTTCTTGAGCCAGGCAGATAGCGGGCAGCAGGGAGGACAGACAGAACTGGGACAGGTTGCTGCTGTGGGCAGGACAGAGGGCTGGCAAGCAGGGACAGGGACAGTACTCTGAGGGCTTCCAGGTCTGTCTGTGCTCCTGTGGGCATGTGAGTGTGTGTGTGTGTGTGCAGGTGTGAGTGGTGTGAGTGCACGTGTTTGCTTGCATGGCTGTGCCTGGGTGTGAGTGGGGAGTGGGGTGAGCGCATCCCTGGCAGCCCCTGCTGGGTCCCTGGGAGCAGTGGCTGCCTTCCTGAGCTTCAGGCCACAGCCGCCAAGCAGGACCACGCCCACGTGCCGGTGCCCCAGCCTGACCCCACAGGAAGGCGGGAGCCTTCGGGACAAATGAGGAAGATGTGCCCAGTCGTGGGAGCCAATGAGACTGACCAGGGCTTGGGTTCAGCATTCTCACTGTGCCCAGTCGTGGGAGCCAATGAGACTGACCAGGGCTTGGGTTCAGCATTCTCACTGTGCCCAGTCGTGGGAGCCAATGAGACTGACCAGGGGCTCACCTGTGTCTCTTATCCTACCTGAGCATCACCTGCTGAATGGCCCAACTTGGGGGGTGGCTTAGAAACGCAGATCAGTCCCCAGGAGGGCCGCATGGCCAGCTTATCTGGCCCCCTTGGTCTCCTGGCTCTGGGTTCCACCTGAGCCTCCCCTGATCCACAGGGGTCCCAAATCCAGGGCTGCCTGGCGCCTCCCCTGGGCTGAACCAGAACCTTGGTGCCGATGTGCCCCATGCCCTCTGGAGTTCCTCTGAGGCCTCTGCTGCCTCCAAACCAGCCTGTCCCCTGCTGCGGAAGCCACATGTGCCCTGCCCAGCCCCATCCTGGCCTCCGTCCTGCAGTCTGACCTGCTCTCACTCCCACCACAATTGGCCTGCTCCAGACCCTCCACTGCACACGGGGGGACACGGGGCCTCTGGCAAGGCTGTCTGTCTGTGCCAGAGGGGCCGCTGCCCAGGTGGAGCCCCACAGGAAGTGCCCGCCTGTCCTGCATGAACTGGGCTGGCACAGGGAGGGGCCTTCAAGGTGCTGCCCAGGAAGCCAGCCACAGGGCACACACACAGCACCTCACCTTTCTACTCGGAGTGGCACAGGGACACCCAGGGCTGGGGTGAGTCAGGCCAAGCAGGTGGGCTCAGGTGGAGGAAGGCAGGTCAGGTGGGGCCACGCTGGGAGGTCACACTGAGCAACTTCCTGGGGTCCTTTGTGATGCAGGGTGGCCCCTGAAGCAGTTCCGAGGTGGGGAGTTCCAGGGGGTCTGGGGTGGGGGAGGGGCCGATGCAGCCCGGGCTGCTGGGTCCCTGGCTGAGGGGCATGGCTGCCCAGGGCCTCTGGCTCCTCTGGCCCTGGCCTCCCAAGTCCCTCTCTTTCCTCGCTCCCATCTCTTGACCCTTCAGTCCACTGAGTTGTTGGGCAGGAAAGCCAGGCCCTCTGCCCTCTCCTCCTGCCTGTGCTGACCAGGGTTTTCTGTCCCCAGCTGCTGGTGAGGGCTTTGCAGCCACCTCCCCGGTGTCCTTTCCCTTCAGTCTCTGACAGGGTGGTGGGCTCTGACTGCCCGCTGGGAACTGTCAGGTTCAGATCCAACCCAGGGTCAAGGAGGCCCCCCCTGGGCCAGAGGGCTTCAAAACAGGCCTGTGGCGGTCTTTCACGGCTTCAAAGCATGGACCAGGGACCCAGCTCTGCTTGTTGATGGGGGGTCTCTGAGCACAGAGGCCCAGTGGGGACCCAGGCTTTCCCTTCTCCAGGCCTCACTTGGTGACCAGCTTCCGTTTCAGAACCCCATGAGCCCTGCAAGGGCCAGGTCACATAGCCAGGGCCCTGAGCAGACAGTCCCCCGCGGCTACGCCTTACCAGAATGCCCACGCTGGGTGGAGCTGGAGGCTTCGGTACCATTCAGATGGCCCTTGAGGGCCGTGCGCTGGGAGGAGGCCACCTCCAGCTGCAGACTGGGCTGGGTTCAGACCCCACCCGCACCTCCCTGGCGCTCGGGAGGGGCTCCAACTCAGCTCCCTGGCTGTCTCTGAAGCCCCCTGCCCCAGGCAGAAACCAGCCCAGAGTCAGGAGCTGCAGTCAGCCTTGCGGCCACCTGGTCTGCTGGCCTCAATGGGAACGGTCCAGGTCAGCCTAGTGGGGAGCTGGGAGGGGCCAGGATCTATCCAGGCTGGCTGGACTCCCCCCAGAGTGCAACCACCTTGGGGTAGCCAGAGTCCTGTGGAGACTGTTTCCACACCCTGACAACAGCAGACCCTTTTGGAAGGTCATGGAGCCTCTCGTCCCCAAGCTGAAGAACCTCAGAGGGTGAGAAAGGCTGCGTCCCCCACTCTCAGCACGGCCTCCCGGGCCCCAGGGCCGGCTCTGCACACTCCCTTCCTCAGCCCAGGCTGGTCACCACAGTCTACTCAGAGCAGCCCTTGCCCCTGGCCCCTTGCCGGAGGTCACCTGGAGACCTGGGGCTCAAAGGCCGGATCATCTCTGGGGGTGCCCTGGTTTTCCCCAGCCTGGGGGTGCTCAAGAGGCCCCGGTCCTATCTGGGCACCTGGTAGCCAGGAGAAGCTGGCCAAGCCAAGGGGCTGCAGATCAGCCCCAGCGGGGAGCCTCCACTTGACCCCGGATGCCAGCAGGTCCTGCCAGAGCACGCTGCCCCAGCCGCACAGCCCTGCAGGGTGGGTACCACCCTCTCTCTTAGAGGAGGTCAGGGCAAAGCAGGGACCCTCCGCAGAGGTGCGCCCCTCCCCACTTTAGTCCTGGGACCAGCCCATGTCTAGAGAATAGGCCTTTCCACTGCTGTGGGGGCCACTTGGCCCCGCCCTCCCCGTCTCCGGGTTCTTAGACGGGCAGGTCCTGTACCCTGGCACAGCCCAGCATCCACAGCCAGGGTCTCAGTCCATGTCCTGTGAGAAGGGGCTTGTGGGTGTGTCATAGGTGCAGGAGAGAAGGTGTGTCCGGCGCCAGACACAAGGTGTGGTCCAGCCTACCTGAGAGGGGCCCGGCCACCTGAGCTGGAGAGGGGGCCATGGCTGCTGTGTTTGGGTGGCAGGCTCCGTCTCTCAATTTGGCCATCACTCCTTCCTTGATCCCCAGTGTTTATTTCCCCCAGTCACGAGGCCAAGGACCCCAGCCACCCAACAGCCCTTCACAGTGAGTCGCTGCTACTGGAGCCACCAGCGCTTTCCACCTCCCCCATGGCTCTGCTGATCCTAACACTGGCGCCAGAATGGCCCTGAGGCACCTCCAGGAAGGTGGCTTTGACCTGCTGACCCGGGGCCCTCCAGGATGGGGTGGTGTTGGCCTGCTGACCCGGGGCCCTCCAGGATGGAGGGCACTGGTTCAGGCAGCTGGGGTGCTCCCGGGTGAGAAAGGCAGGTGCCCAGGGAGGGGGCCTGGGAGAGGGCAGTGCTGGTCAGAGCAGCCGGCAGCTGGAGGCTGTTTCCCTCTGGGTTCGAGCCTTCAGCCTCCTCAGGCCGCTGTGGTGGGGGTTCACCAAGAGGCCACTCTGGGCGACTGTCAGGGCCTCCCCGTAGCGCTGCTCCTCCAGGCAGCACTGGCCCAGACGCAGGAACATGCTGGCCGTGGGGACCTGGCCCGGCTGCGCCCATAGGCGGCTCTGGGCCAGGGCTGGTGACAGCTCCAGGGCCTGGGCGAAGGCCCCTGTGGCTCCCTCCTCGTCGCCCAGGCTCAGCAGCAGGCGGCCCCGGGAGCTGAAGTCCTGGGCTCGCCTTGCCAGGTCCCCGTCCCCGGCTCCCTCCCGGATCACGTGGTCCAGGTCCTGGAGTGCCCGGTCAACTTCCCGCAGCTCAGCCAGGCAGGCAGCCCGTAGACGCAGGTGGTGGGTACTGCCACCACCAGCCAGGACAGCCAACGAGCAGTAGCCCAGCGCCCGCCTGGGGTGCCCTGTGTCCAGGAGGGTGCTGGCTTCCTGGGCTGCTGCCTGCAGAGGACACACAGGGACGGAGGGAGTACAGGGTCAGCCCAGCCGAGGCTGCTGGCCTTGGGAGAGGGCCAGCGCCTGGGTCAAGGGCCCTCCCTGCGACTCCCTGTCCTGGAATCGGCACGGCCCAGCTCAGGCTGCCAGTGTCTGCCAGTGTCCTCCTCAGCTGCCACTCTTGCTGGGACACTGGCATCTCCTGTCCTCCCTCGGGAGCCTTATAGCCCCACCTCCTGGCAGGCCTCTGCTGATCTTCAGAACCACCTCTGCGGGCCCTCCAGGGGCTGCTGCTTGGCCCCACCACCTGCTGGGGGCTGCCAGGACCCTTAGGACAGGAGCCGAGCTGCCCTCTGCCCAGCCCAGGCCCTGGGTGCAGCTCCTCCCAAGGTCAGGAGGGGAGGGCCAGCTGTGCACAAACTGGCTCCCCTTGCTGCAGTCCCTGCTCCAAAGTCAAGGTTGGGGACGAAACATGCTGCCAACCTGTCCTCCCTCGGCTCTCCCTGCGGCTCGCTCTAGCATGGTGCAGGCCCCTGGATGTCCATGCACTGGGTTTGCTGTGTGCCCTGGGGGCACCGGGGTGGGCCAGAGGCCAGCTAGTGAGCATGTCCACCTTAACCCTCCTTCTGGACTGCTAGACTGGCGGTCATTGCTGGCTAGGCCTGTCGCCCCCAGGCAGTTTCCTTTCTGAGCTGAAGACCACACTGGGAAAGCTGCCCAATGCCTCCTCCTCTCCACTGACCCTGCTTCTTCAGTCAGCTGGGGACAGAAATCACAGGACACTTCCCAGTAAACCTGCTGGCCCAGTGGCCTTCCGCGGCTCCCCTGGACCTGGGGAGTAAGGTGCACTGCAGGCCAGCCTTTCGGGAAGCTCTGGGAAGCACACTCAGGTGCTGGGGTGTGACCTTGGTCTCTGACTCCAAAGCTCAAAGCCGGTGGTCTTGTGGTGCCCTCCTGACCCTGACCTGGCTGGCCTCTGGGGTGGGCTTCTGGCCTGGAGGAAGCCCCTTGCTGACTCAGCCCGACTCTGGGAGGGTCCTCCCCTTCCCACCTGTCACCTGTACTTTTGCACCTCAGGCAGAGAAGCCCAGAGGCTATGGGGTTGTGTGTGGGCAAGGTGGTGCCAAGGTGGGCAATTGTGCCAAGGTGGGCAGAGGCCCGTCTTCGGGGCAAGACCTGGCACTTCCTACTCACACCTCACCCCATCCAGCTGGAACCAACCCAGCAGTGGGGAGGGACAGTGCCCTGTGGTGGCCCAGGGTCTCAGCTGTGCTGTGTGGAGGGGCCAGTGTGGCTGCGGGGGGATCTGTGCACACCTGGGCCACGCTGTGCCGCTCCGAGGCCTCCAGGAGCTGCAGCAGGAAACGCAGGTCCTGGGCGTCCACCTCGGCCAGACACTGCAGGTCCTGGACGGCAGCTGGGACATCTCCCTTCTTGAGCTGGAGCAGGCCCCTCCGGGCCCTGGCCGCCTCTGGTGGGCGCGTGGGGCACAGGGCTTCCTGCAGGGGAGCACTGGCCTCCTCATAGCTGCCTGTGGATCCAGGAAGGACAGTTGGGGGCTGTGGCTGGGGACGAGGAGCGCACAGGCTGAGACGTGCCTTCCCTGCTCCATGCGGCAGGGGCAGCTGAGGGGCAGACTCGGCCCCGAGGACAGAGCTGGGAGCTGCACACGGGGAGCACATCCAGGCTGCGTGGACCCGCCTGCAGACCCGCCCTTGCCCCCCTGCGTGACCCCTGGTGGGGCAGCAGGGCTCTGACTGCCGTCCTGGAGGTCACCACAGGTCGGCCTTGGCTCCTGAGGCCCTCGGGCAAGGCTGGGCCAGGGGAGCAGAGCAGCGTGGGTGTGAGCAGCAGGAGGTGGGGAGAAGCCCCTGAAGCCCTTGGAGGGCCAAGGCGGGCGCCAAGAGCACCCTTCAGGTGGGGGAGCATCAGGGTGAGGTGGAGTCGGCACACATGGTGGACCACAGTGGATCCCTGCTTCATGCAGCATGAGTGTGTGGGGCAGGAGGGCTCCTTGTGAGAGGCCCACAGACGGGCCCAGAGGGCGCTGAGGCCTGGAGTGGGGTGAAGGGGCCTCAGGAGCCAGCGCCGTCCGTGGCTCTTCTGTTCCAGAGAGGAGCAGAGCAGGTCAGGGGTGTGGGACAGTCGTCTGTGTCCCCTGCTCCTGGCCGACACGTACCCAGCACCAGGAGAGTGTCCACCAGGAGGAGGTGCCAGCTGGGCTGAGTGGCATCGATTCTGGTCAGCGCCTGTCCCACTGCCAGGAGGCCCTGGGTGTCCTCGTCCCCAAGGGAGGCCCCCATGTCCAGAGCCTGGCTCAGGAGGGCCCGGCAGCAGGAGTGGAGGCCCTGGGTAAGTGGCACCCGAGCTTCTGGCCTCAGAGAGCGGATCTCGGGGACCACGGTCCCCGGGTCGAGTCGCAGGGCAGAGAAAACGTCGTCGACGGCGTCCTGCAAGGGGAGAGGGCAGCCTGGCTCAGGAGTCATCCCAGCCGGGAGGGACATCCCTGTTCTTGGGCCTCGGGTCCTCTCCCAGGGTCCTACAGGGTCTGCCCGTCCAGCTCACTGTCCTTCCCTGCTGTCCGTGGCTGCAGCCTCCTGCGCCAGCCCAGTTCTGGTTGGGCATCTGAGGGACCCAGCTCACTGGCTTTCATCCCCCACAGTCACCAGCCCTGAGACCCCCTTTTGAGGCCAGACCCTGCACCTGCCCATCAGTCCTCCAAGTTCAGCCCCCTGACCTGCCGAGGTCGGTGGCACCCTCTCTGGGTAGCTCCCTCCCAGCGGGTGATTCCGGAGTTGGCGGGTTTCGGGCATACTGCTCCTGGGAGCCTGGGCCGTGGCACCCCAGGGGCGGAAGCCCAGTCTGGCAAGTGCCCCGGGGTTCTGGGAAGGGAGGCTTGGTGTGGGGCCCAGGAAGGCTCCCCCGAGGGCCGTGGGACAGAGGTGGGCTTGGCTGGTGCCCGGGGGGCAGCCAGACACAGGTAGGAAAGCGGAGGGTTGGGCTGCTGTTCAGATGTTGGCCTCCCTGCCCAGGGCCGGAAGGACAGGAGGCCAGGCGGAGGCCAGGCCTTGTGGGAGGGCCTTGATGAGTAGATGGTAAGCCACCTGCTCCTGTCCTGGCCATCTTCCTCGGGGCTTTCCCTAGTTGCCCTGTCCTGGGGCCTCTGTGTCCGCCTCCTGGTCTGTGGGGTTACCTGAGTATGTTCAGTCTTCCATTTTTGTCCCTCTGTTGACCTTGGGGCTGTGCCCTTGTCCTGTGGTTGGCATTCGCTCTTCGGATCCCACATCCTCAAGTGCTCCGCAGGCAGCGGGCCACGAAGGCGAGTCCCCTCCCTTGCCACGCTGCTGACCTCCGCACGGCGTGTCCACGTGTGTAGGAGCTCTTGGTGGCAGCTTCTGGCGCTCCTGGGACAGGCTTCAGGGATGGGGTCCCCTTCTGCACCCCGAGTGCTGTTTCTTTTTCTTTTCCTTATGATACTCTGGAGAGTTGGTCACAAACGTGTCTCAGGCCACAAGGGAATGGAAGGGCTACGTTCAGCCTTTCAGGAGTCAGGCAGGGAGCGGAGGAGGTCACCATGAGTCCAGGGCCTTGGTGGGCACGTTCCCGGGAGGCGGTCCCTGTACCTGGGCGGCGTTCCTGGAGGGGGCATGCCCTCGGGGTCCCTTGTCCAGGGAGACTCCCCACTGGGGGCCCACGGAAGGCCTCATACCAGGAGGTGGGCCTGTCATGCCCCTCGGCCCGTAGGTGGTGGGGTACCCCACAGCCTGGTGGGTACCGGGTTGGAGCCCCGCAATCCTGGCAGTGGCTGCAACAGTACCTCTTCCCTGCGGGGCTGTCACCCGTCAGGATGGCCCACCCACCCCACGGATGGGTGCGCAAGACCTGCCAGAGCCTGGGTGTGGGGACACAGCGGATTCTCTGCCAGCAGCCGCCCCAGCTCCTGGCCCAGTACCCCAGCAGGTGGCACTCAGCAGTGCGCTATCTGGGAGGAGGTCCTATGCTGTGGTGCAGACCAGGCTCTCCCCCGCGGCAGCGCCAGACCAAGGCCCTTCCCTGCTGCGGGCTTGGAGCACTTTGGCGCCATTTCCTGAGCCATCACAGAGGATCCCATTCATCTGCTCGTCGAAGGCCTCGAGGGTACCAACGAGGACCGGCCCGCGGGCACCTCCTCCTGCAGTGGGCGAGCTGCGCGCCTCAGGGGTGGTTCCGAGGGCTCTGGCTCCCGCGGGATTCGCCTCCTCGGAGGCTGGACGCCACCAACTGGGCTCCTTTCCCTGTGGCCGCTCCTGAGCTGCTGCCTCTTCCTTTGCCTTCGGAAAGGACCTCGCGGGCTCTGTCTGGAGGTCCCTGTCCCTGCCCCTTGGGAGCATGTGTCTGTCCCTCTCTCGGCTCCTCTGGGAGTCCAGGTGGAGCCGGCTTGGCCGTAGCCTCAGGGCCCCTGGAGCACTCCTTCTAGACACGGCCCCCCGCTGGGCCTCAGGCGCCCTCCCACAGGGCCTTCTTTGGAGGCCTCCCACTGGCCCTTAAGCCAGGCTGGGGCCTTGGGCTCCGGCTCCCCGCTTCCCGTGCTCGCGGCCCTGCTCTGGGCGCCTGTCGTGCCTTCCAAGCCCGGAGCCGCCCAGGGCCTGTTTCTGCTGAGCAGCGCTTTCCTGGCGGTGTCACTCTTTCCTGGGTCTCTGCGGCCCGTGCTCTTGACCTGTGCTTTGGGGCTGGGCAGTGCTGGTTCTGCTCTGGTGGACATTTCCGTCACCCGGGGAGGGGCCATTCTGGTCTGGCCAGGTGTGGCTTTGCTCTTGGGCAGAGCAGGCTGACTCCAGCATCCCCAGCCCTGCCCGGCCCTGGCCACGGCTCAGCTGTGGGCCCAGCGCAGGTGACCTCTGCTTCTGCCGTGCTCTGGGCATGTGCAGTGCAGGCCTCACGCAGCATCCCTGCAGACTGAGGAGGACTCCTGGCCCGGCCCCTGCTCAGTCCTTCCTCTTGCTTCTGCCCCCATGACTATGCCTACTGCAGGGACTCCCAGGCGCGCCTCCCTCAGGGCCTCGTCTCTGGCTGGCTTCCTGCACCGAGTGCCCCGTCCTCAAGCCCCATCTACTGCAGTGTGTGTCAGAATCCTCTTCCTTTTTGGGGGCTGAATAATATGCCCCCCAAGTGGTGGACTGTTCTGCTTTTCTGTTCCTCCATCAGTGGCCACCAGGGCTCTCCGTGAGGCGTGATGCTCCAGCGTCAGCACCAATGGTCTTCTTCCTGGTGGCCCAGCCATTGAGCACTCCTGCCAACAGTTCCACAGCACTGGTTTCCCCAACCACACCTGTCACTTCAGAAACGTGACTGTTACCCTCCTGACGGGTGCATGGTGGCATCCCTTAGCTTAGTGAGCGTTTCCCTGAGGACGGTGACGCTGGACGTCTTTTCCTGGGCTTCTCGGCCCTCTGGGCAGTTCCGTTCAAGCCCTTGGCCCCTGTGAGCTGGGCTGCTTGGTGCGTTGGTGGCAGGCCTGGCCGGGGGTTGCCTGGTGACCTGCTCGTAGGCTCGGTCCCTGGATGCACAACGGTGCTCAGGATTCCTGAAGTCTCATTGGTCTACTTTTTCTTTTGTTTCCTGGTTTGGTGTCAATCTAAGAAACTGGCCAAATCTAAAGCTGTGAAGCTTTTCCCGTGTGCCCTTCTAACAGGTCTGAAGTTTGAGGTCTTATGGTTTGTTGTTGTTTTTGTTGTTTTCCATCCTGGGATTGAACCCAGGGGCACTTTATCACTGAGCTGCAGCCTCAGCCCTTTTTATTTACTTAATTTTTTGAGACAGGGTCTTGCTAAATTGCTGAGGCTGGCCTCAAACTTGCCGTCCTCCTGTCTCGGCCTCCTGAATTGCTGGGATGATAGGCATGACTACATTTGGACTTTGTATCCATTTTGAGTTACTTTTTGCATATGGTGTGAGATGAGGGTCCAGATGCATTTTATGTGGATGCAGCTTCCCCAGCATCACGTATTGAGAATAGTTTTCTTCCCCCGCTGGTCTTGGCTTGCCAAAAGTCACCTGCCCACACGGGTGAGGGTTGTTTCTGGGCTCTCGTTCCATTGGCCCTGCAGACACAGGGGCCTCTTGCCAGCAGCACACTGCGATGCTCACTGTGACTGGGAGAGCAGGGTCTCAGGGCCTAGCTTTGTTCTTTTTCTAGACTGTTTTGCCTATTTGGAGTCCCTTGAGGCTCCATATGAATTCTGGGGGGAGTTTTTCTATTTCCATAAAAAACCATTTTTTAAAAATATACATTTTTAGTTGTAGATGGACACGATCTTTTTTTTTTTTTTAGCCCCGGGGATTGAACTCAGGGGCAGTAAACAACTGAGCCATGTCCCCAGCCCTATTTTGTACTGTATTATTTAGAGACAGGGTCTCACTGAGTTGCTTAGTGCCTTGCTTTTGCCGAGGCTGGCTTTGGACTTGTGATCCTCCTGTCTCAGCCTCCTGAGCTGCTAGGATAATAGGTGTGGTCACCGCACCTGGCAACATAATATCTTTATGTATTTTTTTTTGTGGTGCAGAGAATTGAACCCAGTGCCTCACGGAGCTAGGCAAGCGCTCCGCCAGGGAGCCCCGCCCAAGTCCCTCATGGGGATTTTGGTAAGACTGCACGGAGTCTGCATTGAGCACTCCTGCCTACAGGGTGACACAGACATGGTGACAGCGTGAAACACTCTGATCTGCACTTTCTTTCGGCCATGTCTCCTAGTTGCCACCCTATGCTTCCTTGACTTCCTGAGGGGTTGACCTAGGTATTTCGTCATCGGACGCTCTTGTCATTGAGACGCTTTCTGAATGTCCTCTCGGGTTGTGCGTCGTGAGTGTGAATCACTCTGGGGTCCGTGGGTCCACCTGGTGGCCTGCCGTTTTCCTGAAGCCTGTGACTGCTGGTGGATTCTGGGGACTCCTCCCTCTCGGCAGCTGGCCTGAGTGTCAGAGCTGGGCGGGGTGGAGGGGCCTTGCTGCTCCCCTTGAGGAAAGCCTTCCGTCTGGCCGTCTGGTGAGACGGCTCTCGTCACGCGGAGGTCCTTCCCTCCACCCCTGCTCTGCTGGCAGTTTTCAACAAAGGCGGCTGGATTCCGCCCCGTGCTGCTCCTGCTCCGTGGGTCACCACCTGCGTCCTGTGCTCTGCAATGCGGGGACCCTGGCCGGGGACGGCATGGTGGACCTCCTCACATGCCGAGGACACATCCCACCTCCTGGCACACGGCTGCCTTTCTGCTGTTCTACTGAGGACGTTGACGCTGGTGTCCATCGGGGCACTCCTCGGGTTTTCCTGTCCTGTCGGCCTGGTCTTGGGGTCGGGTGTCGCTGGCCTCTGGGTGACTTAGGGACTTCTCCCTCTCTTTGTTTTTTTTGAAAAGTTGAGAAGAGTTGGTGTTGAGTCTCTGTTTAGAGACTCCCCGGGGGCCTTGCACACTCTTCCGGCGACTAGCACAGCCTCGTCAGTGGCCTGAGCGTCCCCAGGCTTTTCCGTTTCTTCCCAACCCTCTTGCTCTGTCCACCTGCTTGTCGGCTGTCCTGCCGAGCAGCTCCTCCCGGCTCCCTCCTGTGTCCCTCTCTCCTGTAGGACTGGTGCTCATGACCCACCTCAGTGCTGGGCTTAGAGATCCGAGTTCTCTCTCTCTCTCTCTCTCTCTCTCTCTCTCGTACCAGGGATTGAACCCAAGGCTCTTAACCACTGAGCTGAATCCCCAGCCCTTTAAAATTTTTTATTTTTATTTGAGACAGGCCCTTGCTAAGCTGCTGAGCCTGGCCCTGAACTTGCCACCCTCCTGAGTCGCTGGGACTACAGTCTCTTCTCTTTTTAAGTCCATCCAGCTAATGGTTTGTCCGCTTTGTCTTTTCCGAGGGATCGACTTTGGGTTTCATCAGTTTTCTCTGTTGTTTTTCTAGTCTTGTCTTTATCTCTAACCTTCCTCCTGTCTTTCTTTCTGCCTGCTTTGGGTTCAGTAGTTCCCTAAATCGTTGGATTGGTGACTTGGGATCTTTGTCTTGTAATGTGCCCGGCCGTGGCCGTGAACGTCCCTTGGTCCTGCCTGCGTTGTCCCGTGCTTCTGGTGCGCTGTGATTTCACCTCCATCCATCCCCAAGTCTCTCCTGAGCCCCTGGTGATTCCTTAGCTCCCCACTTCTACAGAGGGCAAACTGGGCGCGACAGGCAGAGCGATCGGCCTGAGGCTGCCTATCCGACCCTGGACCCAACACCCCTGCCCAGGAGCAGACCCCAGAGGGTGCCCTTCCGCACACACAGGGAGTGTGCAAACAGGAGTGTCCACAAAGCAACAAGCAGAAACTGTCTTCCAGCACACGGGCTGCTGGTGTGGCCCAGACCTCTCCTCCTGTCTGCCTGGCTCCCAACATTTTATTCTGAATTGGAGCAGTTTCTGCAGAAGGTCTTAAGTATATCATTTCTCTCACATCAAAGTTCCAAGGGCTCTGCTGGCTGCACCCACGGCAGACAGGACTTACTCCTTCTGCACCCGTCCTGTAAATCCTTTTTAACACGGGGCTCTGTGCAGCAGACCGTGCAGTGGAGGGGACCCCTCGTGGCCTACGCCCCTGTGGAGGGACACCTGCAGCTGTTATGGAACTATTCTAAGCTGGGGAGGCTCATCAACCTTTAGGGCTTGCACACGTGTCCGTGCAGGAGTCGTGGAAGAGCGGGGCTCCCTGGAGGGGACCTGTGGGGTGCGGCTGCTGCGGCCTGCAGTGCAGGTGAGGAGGAGGGGGTTCTGATGGCACCTCACGGCTCATGACACCTGGCCCTGCTCGCACTCCTTGGGTGCAGGAGGAAGGCACTGCCCTGGCCTCCCTGCCCCACCTGCCCAGCCCCAGAGGGGAGAGTGGCCTGGCACCTGCAGCTGGTCCAGGGCCAGGTACACGAGGGCCCGTCCACACAGAGCCTGCACATTCCCCGGCTTGGCCCGCAGCGCGGAGTTGAAGTCAAACACAGCGGTCTTCTTCTGGCCGAGGAGCCCATAACAGCGGGCTCGGACGAGTAGGGACTCACTGGCCTCCGTCCCTGTAGAAGTGGGCATGGTTAGGACATGGCTGTGGCTGGCCACTTGTCCAGAGTCCCTCCTGGTGCCCAGACTGGGGGGTCCACTGTGGGGAGCTCACACTCCACTGGGCAGCAGGGCCGGGCAGGTCACGGGCAGCAGGGGGAGGAAGCCCTCCAGGAGGGCGGCATCTGGGAGGACTGGTGGACACCGAGGGACCTTGCCTCTGAAGTGAGGCCAGGCGAGGGGGACAGGGATTCCCGGGGCAGCTGGGGAGGGTGTGAGGCTTGGCGGCAGCGAGGAGGAGCCTGCACCTGCCAGGAGGAGGAGGCCCTCCCCAGAGAGGACACCACCACCACCCACTCCTGGGTGTCTGTCCAGCGCCAGACGCAGGGGAGAGCGATTTGGGCCTGAGGCTGCTCTCAGCCTGTCCCTTCCCCGCCGTCGCAGGAGCCTCACGCAGGCTTGCTGGCACCTGCTCGAGGGCAGGCGGAAGCCCCGCAGTCTGACCGTGGGTCTGTACCAGCGCCCTGCACCCGGAGCCTGCCTGAGCCCGAGAGAGATCCTCCCTCCTATGAGCCTCGTGCCCCACTCTAAGACGCACAGGGCCGGGCCCATACCTGGGGCCAATGCAGGGCAGCATCCCTGTGCCCAGCCCCCGGTGGGCAGCTTGGCCTGCTTGGAGACTGTGTGGGCACCTGAAGCCTAGGCACTATTTCTGGGAGGTCTTAGGGGAGACAGCATCTCGGGTCCCCTCACTGGAAGGAGAGGAGGAGCTGGGAAAGGGTCTGTTCATCCCGGGGCCGAGACAGCATGGACAGCAGCCCAGGAGCCAGGCAGGGCACAGCTCAGGCCCCAGCTGGCCCGGACCCTTCCTGGGCCGTGGCGTGTTCTCCTGGACCTCCAGTGCCTCAGTGAGCGGCCCCACTGTCCATCCCACAGAGCTCCCAGGGCCATGGACCTGGGAAGCAAGCTGTCCTCAGCCCCGTGTCTCCCATGTAGCTGGCACAGGATGGACCCCTGGGCAGGAAGGGTCCTCCTACCCGCAGCGAAGATGGCCAGAGAGAGGTAGGCGATGGCCTCCCTGGTGTGGGCCTCCCTGTCCACCCCGCTCGGCTTCGCTCGCAGGATGCTCAGGGCCCGTGCGTGGCAGTGGCTTTGCAGCAGCAGCCGGTCCTCGTGGTGAAAGATGTCCAGGGTGGGCTGCAGGCAGGCCGTGTCCCCAGAGTGGACCACCTTCTTCACCAGCTGCTGGGGCCCGAGAGAGTCGCTGCCACCACCTCCTGCCTCTGGCTCCCAGCCCCGGTGCTCGCTGCCCCATGGCCAGCACGCCCTGCCCGCCAGGCCCCGTCTCCTCCAGCCCAGGGGCCTCTCTGCCTGTCTCCCCATCTGGTAGGGGCCGGGCTCCCCGAGGCAGGGTCTGGTCCCCAGCTGGACCACAGGGCCAGGGTGTGAGGAACCAGAGGGCTCCAGCTGCACTCGCAGCCCCCTGTCTGCCGTGTGGCCAGGGCAGGGTGGAGCCCTCACGTCCCTGAGCCTGGACCTCCCCTGACCATGGAGGGGAGAGCCATCAGAGGCTCAGGGAGCCATTCCAAAGGTGTGGAGAAGGATCCCAGGGCGGGCCAGGCAGGGTCAGTCTGTGCTCTGGGCAGTGCAAGACCCCAGGCAGACACAACCTCTCCCTCCGCGGCTCTGCCTGAGGAGACCCAATACTGCCCCCTTCTGGCCTCTGGTGCACACACTGGCCCCAGGGCAGGGTGGATAGCAAGTTCCAGGGTGTCCCTCCCTCCTACTCTCTGCCCAGGGCAGGGGTCAGGATTCCAAACCAGCACCGGAGCAGAACGCGGCTGGCAGGGGCCTCCTCTGGACTCCAGGGTTTGAAGCCCTCCTCCACATCTCCAGCTGCCTCTGGCCCAAGCAGGAGCCTCCACAACAGGGACAGGAGAGGCTCTGCCATCCCAGGAGCTGAGGGGTCTTGGAGGCAGGCAGGCAGGCAGGGGCTGAAGGCCTGGGACCCTTCCCTGCACCCCCACCTCAACAGGACCATGTCCAAGCTTAGCTTGTGTGGGACACTGGGGAGAAGCTCAGCTGTGGTAAGTTCTAGGTCCCTTCTTCATGGGCACAGCCAAGGTCAACCTGCCAGGCCTTAGGGTACCTGTTCCAGCTAATTACCAAGACAACCTGCAGGACCAGGGCACAGACGAACAGACTGAGGTCAGAGAGGTCAGAGCCTGCTGCAGGAAGCAGAGCTGGGGCTGAACAAGGTTTTCCTGCTCCAAAGTCCAGGCAGTAGGTGCTGAGCGGGGTCCGCAGGAGGCCTGCTGCCCTCCGCAGAGCTGCGCCCATTTCCACCTGCCCTGCAGTAGTGCACCTGAGCCTTCTCACCTGGTTGGCATCGTAAGAGAAGCCCCTACGCAGCTGTAGCAGGGCCAGCCGTGCCAGCACGGGGGTTGCCTGAGGCCTCCGGGAGAGGGCCACCAGCAGGGATTTGTGGGCATCGTCCAGGCGGCCCAGGCGGTAAAGGGCATCGGCTGCCAGGAGCTGTGAGTTCTCATCCTCCACGTCCAGCTCCATCAGCATCGTGGCCAGCTGGTACACGCCATGGGCATCCCTGTGGAAAGAGTGGCTCAGGGTGGGCCAGCGCCTTCCCTATGCCCCGCCCATTCGCTCAGCAGGTTGGGCCAGCTCACCGCTGAGGAATGACCCTCACACCACACTGTACCTAAGTCCATGCTGCTGTTTCCAGCATGGCCCCTCAGCCCTCACCCTCCCGCCGGGTCTTCCCATCACCCCACGGGTAGGCACTTTCCAGGAAGAGGAACCGAGTTCATGTAACGGTCAGTAGTAGCACTGACCCTGAGTAGACCTCAGGATTTTCTTTTCTACAAAAATGTGGGTTGACAATTTGGCCTTGCTGGGCTCCAGGGCGAGCTGTTGGCAGGCAGGACGCACTTGGGATGCTCCTGGTGTCCACATGGGAACGTCCTGCACTTCCACTCCAGAAGAGGCTGGAGCCTGGGACGTGAGTGGACACTGGGGAGAAGCTCAGCTGAGGTAAGTTCTAGGTCCCTTCAACCTGCTGGTAACCCTTCCTCCTCACCAGCAAGTGCAAGCACACGTCAAATGAGGCCTGGAGGTAGAGCCGGCATGTGGGTGGCTGCAGCGGTGCGCCCGAGGCCCGGTCTGGAGGGTCCTGTCTGGAGGGTCCTGTCTGGAGGCCCCTGTCTGGAGGCCCCTGTCTGGAGGCCCCTGTCTGGAGGGTCCTGTCTGGAGGGTCCTGTCTGGAGGCCCCTGTCTGGAGGCCCCTGTCTGGAGGGTGTTCACTTTGCTGCCTTCCCCCACCTCCCAGTGACCCACCAGAGTGCACACTGGAGCAGCTAGAGGCTGGTGCCCCCTCGGTTAGCAAGGATTGTGCAGGAAGCCCCCGGGCAGGGGTGGGGGCTGTGCCGGGTGGGCAGGGAGCTGAGAGGTCCAGGATCCTGCCCCGGAGCTGCTCTCCACCAGGAGCTCCACTCTCCACTGAAGGACGAGTCGTGGTGGACACAGGATGTTTCCCACCATGCCTTATGACCGAGAGCAAAGGACCGGGGGCTGAAGGAAGGAGTACTGGCCAGCAGCCTCAGGACCGCACACTGCTGCCTGGAGGCGTTTTTACCAACAAAGGACTTCCATAATCTACTGGAGCAAGAAAGTAGACTACAAACTACAGACATCGCACAGATGTGTTGTATATGCACAAAAAGAAACCTCTAGTCAGAAATGCCGGCAGCGGGCTGATACGTCGAGTTTTACTGTTTCCTTCCACGTTTGAGTCTCTGATTTCCCAGGGACAGGAAGCCCACAGGCAGGATGCTCACAGACTGAGGACCCCAAGCTCAGATCTGGGGCTGAACCGTCTGGGATGCTCAGGGAAACCACCCAGACGTGCTGCCTCCTTTACTCACCTGTAAACAGGAACAAACACCCTCTACCTCCCAGGAGACCCGAATGGAGCGGCAGCCCCCTCTGGGGCGGGGCCAGCTCTCACCCTTCCTGTGCCACAGGGCGGTCCATCTCAGCAGCTCTGCTCCTGCAGGAGGGCACGTCCGCAGGGTCGGGGCCACACCCGCGCAGCAGCATCCTGCGGCCTTCCTCCCTCAGCACGGTCAGCAGCAGTCCGCGCTGGTTCCAGGGCACGTAGGCCTTGGCGGCCATCAGCGCCCCCTCGGGCTGCAGCCGGCACGCAGTGACATAATCCAGCGCGCCCAGGAAGGCGCTGCCGGCCAGCGCCCGCAGCAGCCCCCGGCCGCACAGCGCCCGAACACAGCCGCCGGGATGCGGCGCCCCCTGCTCCACTACCGCCTGGAAGTCCTCCTTGGCGCCGCGCGTGTCGCCCACGTGCAGCGCGCAGAAGCCACGCAGCGCCCTCAGGGGCGCACTGTCCCCAGCAAGCTCTCCGGGGTGCCTGGGCCTCAGGAGGCGCTCGCACAGCGCCCGAGCTCCTGCCACGTCCCCGGCCAGCAGCAGGCACTCCGCCAGGCGGGTGCCCAGCACAGTTCGCTGCCCAGCGGGCTCCAAGCGAAGCAGGAGGCGGAGCGCGTGGGTGACCGGGACCAGCAGCTCACGTCCTGCGTCCTCGCGGAGCTGGCGGCGACTCCGGACAGCCTCCTGGAAGTGGGCGAAGCCCACGTCCACGGTCTCCTGAGCCTGGACTCGGATGCGTTCTTGGTCTGTGGCTGAGAGCACCGCCTGGAGTTGCCTCCGCGCCGCGGACGGGCTCTCGCGGAAGGCCTGGTGCAGGTCCTGCAGCACGTCGTGGGTTCGGCCACCCAGGAAGAAGGCCGCGGCCGCGCGCGTGACCAGCAGGGCTGCCCGGCGCTCATCTGGAGAGAAACAGAAGCGCCCCTGTTTGGAGGAGCTCCCGCCGCAGCAGCCCCTTACCGCGCAGCGTTGGACCCTCGCTCCAAGTACTTTTCTGCTTCGGGAGTCTCCCTGCAGGCTCCCAGGAGCCCAGGGAGTGGCACTGCCAGACCAGCCCGGCAGGAGGCGCCCAAGTGCCACAGCAACCAGCAGGCTGGGAACCAAGCCACAGCAGGAGGGTCACACTGAGAATGAGCCCTGGGTGCTCTGCCGCACTCCATCCCCAGTCCCTTTAGGTTTTGAAGCAGAATCTGGCCAAGTTGCTGAGGCCAGCCTTGAACTTAGGATCCTCCTGCCTCAGCCACCCCAGACCCTGGGACTCGCCGTGTGGCCACCGTGCCTGGCCTCCCCTGACCTCTGAGTGGAGGAGTTAGGACTGAATGTCCTCTTTAGGGTCTGGCGGCGTCCTCACCTGGCAGGTGAGCACTGGAGTTCAGGCTCTGGCCACGGTGGCCACTGTTGCACACACGTCTTGGTGTCCTGCCTTCTCGGGCCTCTTGGGACTGGATACTCCCTGTATGAAGCCCATCTCCCCCAGGTGCAGGAGAGAGGCAATGGCACCCAGAGACCCCGAGCAGGCAGACTGGGACCACTGACTGACTCTGGCCAGGTCTCAGGTTCCTTCCCTGCACTATTAGGTGGGGCTCATCTCTGGGTCACTGTCCATCACTGTGACCAAAATACTTGAGAAAAATAACTTCGGGGAGGACAGATTCATTTCAGCTCCAGTTTTGGAGGTTTCAGTCCCATGATGGGTGGACCCCATTGCTGTGGCCTGAGGCAAGGGGGCACATCATGGTGGGGCAGGTAAAGCCCCAGGGCACGCTCCCAGTGACCAACACCCCCCAGCCACATCCCTCCTGCCTTCCACTGCTACCTCCTCCCAGTAGTCCGTTCAGCTCTCAAGGGATGACGCACCGTTGAGACTGGAGCCCACCATCCAACCCCAAAGCCCAGCTCTGGACCTCACTGCACTGGGGACCAAGCCTTTGACACACTGAGCTTTTGGGGACATTCAGATCCAGCCCATAACAGATGATAAGGCCCACACTCCATCCCTGTGTCCGGATGGGGATCATTACCGTCCATACTCACAGGGCTGAGATTTAACTCAGGGTTAGCATGACCAAGAAAAAAGCGTCTTGCACCCCGAGACTGGCTAACCAACAGCAGGGTCACCCTGTCCAGTTCTGGTGCCAAAGCAAAGGAAATGGGGCCTTTCCTGTTGGTCACTGATGTAGCCCTGATCTCTGCAATAGTTCATGGACCCTAGGACGCTGCGGCTGGAGGGAGCCCTGGGGGCTGAGGACAGTAGCTGTTTCCCACCCATGTGGTAATGTGCCTCTCCCCTCCAAGGCTCCAGTTATACACAGCAGCCTTCTGTGTACCATCTTGTAGGTCCCTGAGGCTCTGCTCATTTTTCTTCTGTTTTATCAGATAATTTATAATCTGTCTTGGATTGTGCTGACCCTTCTATTCCATTATGCTATGATTTTTCTTTTCAGTTATTGCATTTTTCAATTCTAGAATTTCTATTTCTCTCTTCTCCTCTTTTCTTTTCGTCTCCTCTCCTCTCCTGTTGTTTGAGCCAGACTCAGGCTATTCTCCTACTTCAGCCTCCTTAGTGGCTGGGACTAGACACATACTACCACTGACCTACATCCCCAGCCCCATCTAGTATTTTTTAAATTGTACGCTAGTTATTTCATTAACTGTTATAGAGATGCTGGATTTAGTTATGTTCTTCTGAAGGGGTTGGATTTTGTTTTTAGCAACAGGTTGGGTCCAGACTTCAGATTGTACCTCCTCCTCTCTGACCTGACATCTCCGCTTCCATCTGCTGCTTTTTCAGACGACCTCATCTTCCCCATGAATGGTACGTCAATGGTCAGCCGAGGACTTAAGTGGATCGAATGGACACATTTTGGATCTTGCCCGCTTCTGTGGCTCCATCTCGGGAGTTTCCTCCAGTCCCCTTTCCCAGCTCTGAACTCTGCCCCTTGTCATCTCAGACCAATCAAACTGCAGCTTGCTGTCATGCCGGGATGCATGGGCCGAGGAGCCCCGAAGCAGAAAGCCTCAGTGTGTGCGTCTCACGGCTCACCCTCGTCCTCCAGGGTCAGCCGGCTCCCGGCCGCACCTTCCAACGGTTGCCTTTGATGTTCTGTCATGGTCATCTGTGAGGCACGTGTGCACGGAAGCTACTCCACGTGACTGGAAGCAGATTCTGCTGTAGACTTAACAGTTTTTATGATCTGTCCGTTGTTGTTTTAATTTTCATTTTCCTGATTACTCGTGAGACTCACTAATTAATCCCCCGATCTGGAGGCAGGAGGCTTGCTTCTCGCTGTTCCCGGTTGCTTTGGTCTCATTACTGTGAGGTGCCTGCTCTGCATGTATTATCAGCCATCTGTGTTCTCTCTTCGGGGAAGGCCTGTGCGGCTCTTGTTGGGTCTTTCTGATGGACAGGGAGGCCTCCTCCACATCCTCTGCGTGCCGAACCTTTGCCCATGGTCTGCCTGGAAAGCCACAAGCCTCTCTGTGGCTTGTCCTTCCATTTTCAAAACAAAAGTTTCCAGTTTTTAATTTAATCAAATATATCCGATTTTTCTTTACCATTTCCACTTTTTGTGTCCAAAGAAACCCAGCTGTTCACAGAGCTCTTGTTTATATCCTCTGACATTTTCTTTTAGAAACTGAGATTTAGCTATTGATATGCTCCACCTAGAATTCATTTTTTTGCACAGGACAAGGCTAGTCACCCTGATTGGATCAGAACACTTGTGAACTTGTATCAAAACACCCAAAACCTCATAAACTTGGACAATTACGATGTCCAAAGGAAAGGCTTTGACTCAGTGAGAAGTTTTATCAGTTTTAAGCACTATTACCTAGCGACCCCCAAACCTGGCAGCTCAAAACAATAAGCAGATTTCCCCCTGGTTGTACTGGGGATTGAACCTGGAGCATTTTACCACTGAGCTACATCCCCCATCCTTTAAAATTTTCTTTTATTTCAAGACAGGGCCTTGCTAGGTTGCCCAGGTTGGCCTTGAACTTGTGATCCTCCTGCCTCAGGCTCCTGAGTTTCTGGAATTATAGGCCTAGCTACTGCACTTGGCTTAAAACGATAGCTATTTTTATTGGCACATGGTTCTTTTTAAATTTGAGCTGAGCTGCTGATGTGGGCAGTTCTTCTCTTGGTCTTACCTGGGGTCACTCACATGACTATATCCATCTGTGGTCAGGACTGAGTGGGAGGGTCTAAGTGGGCCTTTCTCACATGCCTATGTGCTGATCCTCTGTCCCCTCTTAGGCCCAAGGGTCCCCACCCTGTGGCACTCTGGAAGGTGGCAGAACCTTTAAGAAATGAGGCCCAATTGGAAGCAGCTGAGAGAGCTCCCTCGCTGCCCCTGAGGCGTGTCTGTGTTGGAGAGGCTGACCTCCCAGCCTCTCTGTGTTGGAGAGGCTGACCTCCCAGCCTCTCTGTGTTGGAGAGGCTGACTCCCAGCCTCTCTGTGTTGGAGAGGCTGACCTCCCAGCCTCTCTGTGTTGGAGAGGCTGACTCCCTAGCCTCTCTGTGTTGGAGAGGCTGACCTCCCAGCCTCTCTGTGCTGGAGAGGCTGACCTCCCAGCCTCTCTGTGCTGGAGAGGCTGACCTCCCAGCCTCTCTGTGCTGGAGAGGCTGACCTCCCAGCCTCTCTGTGCTGGAGAGGCTGACCTCCCAGCCTCTCTGTGCTGGAGAGGCTGACCTCCCAGCCTCTCTGTGCTGGAGAGGCTGACCTCCCAGCCTCTCTGTGCTGGAGAGGCTGACCTCCCAGCCTCTCTGTGTTGGAGAGGCTGACCTCCCAGCCTCTCTGTGTTGGAGAGGCTGACTCCCAGCCTCTCTGTGTTGGAGAGGCTGACTCCCTAGCCCTGGGTGTCTTGGGCCCACTGGCCCCTGGTTCCTGGGAGCCCCCTGGCAGACATGGCCCTGCTCTTGGAAGCCTGCCCACACATTCCCAGAGGCTGTAGCCACCCTGTGCCTGTCCATGTACCATGGCCCAGGTGGGAGCCCCCTCCATCCTGGGGTGGCTGATGCCCCCCATTCACTCATCAGCCATTGCGAGCTGTGCTCTGGGTGCTGAGGGCCCTACTCTGCCAGAGGCCCAGGACTCTTTACTGAGTATTTTCTGATAACTTACAGTGGAGGATTTCAGAAAACTTATTGCCAGAAAAAACTTTTCTTTCACTTTTCTGTTCTTTCCACCTGGTTCTTCCCCACGCTCCTTGTGGAGGTCACCAGTAGCCTTGGCACTGTGCACTCTCTGTCTTGAAAATGTCCTTGTTTGCAAGGCCAGTCAGTCACAAACAAACCTCAAACGATGAGCCACAATGAACCATTTCTCTTTGTAGGTGCATTATCTCAGCTGTTTAGTGATAGTAACAGAAAGCTGGCTAATATACTGAGAATGTCTAGAACTTATGACACCCCTTTTCCTACCTGCTCCTCCCCTCCTCTCCCTGGTCCAGTTTTCAACCAACTCTTAAATGATTCTTGGCTCTCCTGCTCCACTCCTCTCTCTCCACCATTAAATCTGTCCATAGTCTTGTTTCTAAGTCAGTGATTCTCAGACCCACCACTTTGCTGCAACCTTTCTCCCTAACCTGAGATCCATCGTCTCTTGCCTGAAAGCCTGGGGATGATTGTCCCACTGCCTCCCATTCTGCTACCTCCCAGCCTCTCTGCCTGGACCAGCCTCCCAGTCTCCGACCTCCCAGCCTCTCTGCCTGGACCAGCCTCCCAGTCTCCCACCTCCCAGCCTCCCTGCCTGGACCAGCCTCCCCGTGTCCTGGCAGGTTCTTCACTCTGCTTAGCTCCTATGGCTCACCCCACACGACCTCCAAAGAAGCTAAATGTGCAACTCCTCTCACTCTACGTTGGACACCCTTGGGTGGCTCTGAGGGCAAAACTAGTCCTCCGGAGTGCGGGCTCGGCCCTGGCTGCCGGCTGTGTGCTCCCCATTCCTGGCGGCCATGCTGGCCCCTGCCTGTCTTGTCCCTGTGGAGTCCCAGCCCCGGCACAACGCCCCCCCCCCCCAGACTGACTTAACCCAGGGGGCAGCATCCTCCCGGGGACCAGGACTTCCTACCTTGGGGTCTGTCCCTCGCAGGATCCGACAGCAGGGCCCTGCTGCAGGCGGCCACGCAGTCCTCATACCTGCCACCGCGGAGCAGTGCTTCTGGTGACAGGACCTCGCTCCAGGTGCCCTCGGGGTCCAGGGCAGCCAGGAGGCCCCAGCAGTCAGCCTCTTGCTGGCCGTTGCTGACTGTGGCCTGCGGCTGGGCTGAGACATGGTCCCGGAGGGTGCTGAGCAGCGTGGGGAGGTAGGGACGCTGGTGGGTGTGGACGAAGGCCGCGGTCCGGTCTGCGCTCGAGGCGAAGGCCTGGAGATAGTCGGCCACGCCGGCGCCTGCCTGCTCCCCAGACAGGACCCAGGCCAGGGCTCGGGTCAGCTGCAGCTCCAGGGCCTGCTGGGAGTGAGCGTCCAGCAGGGCAGTGCAGCGCTGGGCCACTTCCCTGTGGTGCCCATGAGCCAGCAACCCGGCCAGTGAGTGCAGGACAGCCGCCGGGTGGTCAGGGCAGAGGGCACCGAGAAAGGCAGAGGCCAGAGCCCCCGTCAGGGAGACCACTGCCATGCCGTCCCAGAGGATGGTGGGGATTCGGCTGTCCCCACAGCACCAGGCCTCCAGGGTGGCCACCACAGGTGCTCCCCGAGCCTCGGCCAGCGCCCCTCGAAGCCTCTGCATGGCTGAGGGGGCGTGGCAGCTGAAGGCAGCCAGGTAGAAGGCCGTGGCCAGGAGGGTGTCCCCCAGGGCCAGGTGCTGGTCCCCCTTCTGGCAGAGGCCGGCCACGAGCTCCTGGGCTGACATCACACCTGGGGGCCCCCCTGGCCCATGTCCATCCTCACGGGTGCCTGTTGGAGGGGGCTGGGATTAGCGTCCAGGTGGTGGACATCCACTGGCCCTTTGGCCACCCAAGACCAGCCTCAGGCAGCCTCCCCTGCCTGGCCTCACTGAGACCTCAGGGTCAGTGCACTGCAGCGCCCCCTCAGCAGGTGGTTCTCGGGGCTGGGGTCCACCAGGGGTCCCTCCTGCACCGAGGGGGCCGACCCTGCTCGGGTCTCTCTGAAAGCACCTGCCCCTGAGGCCCACTGGGGGGAGCTGGGTGGTCTGAGGGGACGCCCAGCTGTGCCCCTGCCCCTCCCAGCAGGGCCTCAGGAAGGCCGTGCAGCCTTGGCAGCTCCCGCCAGGGCTGGCGCCCTGCTCACACCTGGGCGACCTGGCTGGGCACCGTGGGGCCTGCCTGGCTCTGGGGTGGGGATGGGAGCAACGCTGGCCCCGCCATGGGCTTGGCTCTGAGGGTTCCAGGCCCCGGCCAGCCCCTTCCCTCCCCACTGCTGAGCTGAAGGACTAGGGCCTGGGCCTTCTTAATCCCCAGGGACCACAAACAAGGATCCCACGATCCCTCCCTGGCACACGGAGACACAGGTGTGCACACTCAACTCACTCAGGTCCCTGCGCCCCAGGCGGAGCTGGCCCTGTGCTGGGGGCCGAGGCCCTGGCAAGCCCACTCCCCCTGGCTGGTGGAGGGCTTGGGTGACTCCACAGCCGCCTGGCCAGTGGGCTCTGCAGAACCTCCAGTGGACACTGCCCAGAGGCTGGGCCCAGGCAGAGCCTCCTGTTGCCCTGGAGAGTGTCAACAGCCTCCCTCCCGGCCTGGCGGCCCCGCCCCGCCCAGGCCAGGCCCCTCTGTGCCCTGCCTCAGGCCCTTATCCCTGGTAGTCTTAGGACAGAGAAAGGAGTCTTGGGCTTAGAGGGTGGGGGGTCTTGGGGTGACAGGAAGTAGCCCCCATGAAGGGTGAAAGGCTACCCAGGGTGAACCCCACCCAACACTCAGGTCTGTACGTGCATCGTAGGACTCTGCCCTGCCACCAGGGCCTTGCTACCCATCCCTGCCTGCAGGGATCATGGCCAAGGTGCTGAGGGTCTTCACTCTGGCGGGCACCCAGCAAGCTCCCTGCACCCAGCCTTCTGCACCCAGCCTTCCTGCATCCAGCCTTCCTGTACAGCCTTACTGCCCACAGCCTTCCTGCCCACAGCCTTCCTGCCCACAGCCTTCCTGCCCACAGCCTTCCTGCACCCAGCCTTCCTGCACCCAGCCTTCCTGCCCACAGCCTTCCTGCCCACAGCCTTCCTGCCCACAGCCTTCCTGCACACAGCCTTCCTGCACCCAGCCTTCCTGCCCACAGCCTTCCTGCCCACAGCCTTCCTGCACATAGCCTTCCTGCCCACAGCCTTCCTGCACACAGCCTTCCTGCACCCAGCCTTCCTGCCCACAGCCTTCCTGCACCCAGCCTTCCTGCACATAGCCTTCCTGCCCACAGCCTTCCTGCACACAGCCTTCCTGCACCCAGCCTTCCTGCACACAGCCTTCCTGCACACAGCCTTCCTGCACACAGCCTTCCTGCACACAGCCTTCCTGCCCACAGCTTTCCTGCCCACAGCCTTCCTGCACACAGCCTTCCTGCCCACAGCCTTCCTGCCCACAGCCTTCCTGCACACAGCCTTCCTGCCCACAGCCTTCCTGCACAGCCTTCCTGCACACAGCCTTCCTGCCCACAGCCTTCCTGCCCACAGCCTTCCTGCCCACAGCCTTCCTGCACACAGCCTTCCTGCACCCAGCCTTCCTGCACCCAGCCTTCCTGCCCACAGCCTTCCTGCCCACAGCCTTCCTGCCCACAGCCTTCCTGCACACAGCCTTCCTGCACCCAGCCTTCCTGCCCACAGCCTTCCTGCCCACAGCCTTCCTGCACATAGCCTTCCTGCCCACAGCCTTCCTGCACACAGCCTTCCTGCACCCAGCCTTCCTGCCCACAGCCTTCCTGCACCCAGCCTTCCTGCACATAGCCTTCCTGCCCACAGCCTTCCTGCACACAGCCTTCCTGCACCCAGCCTTCCTGCACACAGCCTTCCTGCACACAGCCTTCCTGCACACAGCCTTCCTGCCCACAGCTTTCCTGCCCACAGCCTTCCTGCACACAGCCTTCCTGCCCACAGCCTTCCTGCCCACAGCCTTCCTGCACACAGCCTTCCTGCCCACAGCCTTCCTGCCCACAGCCTTCCTGCACACAGCCTTCCTGCCCACAGCCTTCCTGCCCACAGCCTTCCTGCCCACAGCCTTCCTGCACACAGCCTTCCTGCACAGCCTTCCTGCACACAGCCTTCCTGCACCCAGCCTTCCTGCCCACAGCCTTCCTGCCCACAGCCTTCCTGCACATAGCCTTCCTGCCCACAGCCTTCCTGCACAGCCTTCCTGCACACAGCCTTCCTGCACACAGCCTTCCTGCACACAGCCTTCCTGCCCACAGCCTTCCTGCACAGCCTTCCTGCACACAGCCTTCCTGCACCCAGCCTTCCTGCCCACAGCCTTCCTGCCCACAGCCTTCCTGCCCACAGCCTTCCTGCCCACAGCCTTCCTGCACACAGCCTTCCTGCACACAGCCTTACTGCACACAGCCTTCCTGCCCACAGCCTTCCTGAACACAGCTTTCCTGCACACAGCCTTCCTGAACACAGCCTTCCTGCACACAGCATTCCTGCACACAGCCTTCCTGCACCCAGCCTTCCTGCACAGCCTTCCTGCCCACAGCCTTCCTGCCCACAGCCTTCCTGCCCAGCCTTCCTGCACACAGCCTCCTGCACACAGCCTCCTGCACACAGCCTTCCTGTACAGCCTTCCTGCACACAGCCTTCCTGCAGAACCTCCTGCACACAGCCTTCCTGCACACAGCCTTCCTGCTCACAGCTTTCCTGCACACAGCCTTCCTGCACACAGCCTTCCTGCCCACAGCCTTCCTGCAGAACCTCCTGCACACAGCCTTCCTGCACACAGCCTTCCTGCCCACAGCCTTCCTGCCCAGCCTTCCTGCACACAGCCTCCTGCACACAGCCTCCTGCACACAGCCTTCCTGTACAGCCTTCCTGCACACAGCCTTCCTGCCCACAGCCTTCCTGCACATAGCCTTCCTGCCCACAGCCTTCCTGCACACAGCCTTCCTGCACACAGCCTTCCTGCACACAGCTTTCCTGCACACAGCCTTCCTGCACCCAGCCTTCCTGCCCAGCCTTCCTGAACACAGCCTTCCTGCCCACAGCCTTCCTGCCCACAGCCTTCCTGCACACAGTCTTCCTGCCCACAGCCTTCCTGCCCACAGCCTTCCTGCCCACAGCCTTCCTGCACACAGCCTTCCTGCCCACAGCCTTCCTGCACACAGCCTTCCTGCACACAGCCTTCCTGCCCACAGCCTTCCTGCACACAGCCTTCCTGCCCACAGCCTTCCTGCCCACAGCCTTCCTGCACCCAGCCTTCCTGCCCACAGCCTTCCTGCCCACAGCCTTCCTGCCCACAGCCTTCCTGCCCACAGCCTTCCTGTACAGCCTTCCTGCACACAGCCTTCCTGCACACAGCCTTCCCGCCCACAGCCTTCCTGTACAGCCTTCCTGCACACAGCCTCCTGCACACAGCCTTCCTGCCCACAGCCTTCCTGTACAGCCTTCCTGCACACAGCCTTCCTGCCCACAGCCTTCCTGCAGAACCTCCTGCACACAGCCTTCCTGCACACAGCCTTCCTGCCCACAGCCTTCCTGCCCACAGCCTTCCTGTACAGCCTTCCTGCACACAGCCTTCCTGCACACAGCCTTCCTGCACACAGCCTTCCTGCCCACAGCCTTCCTGCCCACAGCCTTCCTGCCCACAGCCTTCCTGCACCCAGCCTTCCTGAACACAGCCTTCCTGCCCACAGCCTTCCTGCCCACAGCCTTCCTGCCCACAGCCTTCCTGCCCAGCCTTCCTGCACACAGCCTTCCTGCACACAGCCTTCCTGCACACAGCCTTCCTGCAGAACCTTCCTGCACACAGCCTTCCTGCACACAGCCTTCCTGCCCACAGCCTTCCTGCCCAGCCTTCCTGCCCACAGCCTCCTGCACACAGCCTCCTGCACACAGCCTTCCTGCACAGCCTGGTTCCCTTCCATTTCCCTCCTGGCCCTGGCAGCCCTCCTGAGCTGCCTGACCTTTTTCCTGGTGAGCCCAGACACTGAGACTAGAGTTGAGGACGGGGTGCAGTGTGGGTGCTATTTCAAGGATCCCGTTCCTGGAGCAGGAAGGGAGACACAGGTCTGAGATGCTGAGCCAGGCCAAAGGCAGCTGCTCCCTGACGGTCATCATCCTGGGATGGACTGGTTTTGTGTCCAGTTCAGGATGCTCAGGTGCCCAGATGCCAGGCCAGTGCACTGGAGGGTTTTCTGGGGGATGGGGGCCTGGCCAGGTGCTGGCCTCTGATGTCCTTCTCAGCAGCCAACCCTCCTGAGATGTGGCCCGCTGGCCCACTGGGCCAGTGCCTCTGTGGTGAGTGGCAAAGGCAGAGGCTGGTGGAGGTCCGAGGGTGCAGGCAGGTGTCGTCAGCACGGAGAGCTGCCTGTCTGGCCTGTCCTGTTCTCTGGTTCTTGACATTGATGGAGGCACTCCACAGGGAGGTGACCGTTCATGAAGAGATTTCCCGTTACTTTGCTTTTGTTATTTCATTTAATTACCCTAATTAGGCGAGCGCAGTAATAGAGCGGGCTGTCAGAGGGAAGGCCTGGGGCGCAGAGGTGGCAGTCTACATGACAACTGCAGGCACGCTATCCCTGATATGTCCCTGCATCTCTGCTGGCTGGGCGAAGACTCACAGGCCCTGGCCAGATGGACTGGCCTCCTGGCCGGGTGCCCCCACTCAGAGCCCAAGGTGCCTGCTCTGTGCCATCTGCCACACTGTGATCCTATCTCTGATTCTGCTGGAGCTGGAGGGGGCAGGGGGCCGTGGCTGTGGAGTGTCAGGGTCCTGGCTCAGGATGAGGCATGGCCGTGGCAATCCACGTTGAGTTAGTCCCTTTGGACTGAAGCACCCGCCACCAATTCTGCCTTGAGTTCAGCTGCAGGTGACTGAGAATTTGCCCTTGGTGTCCTGTGTCTGCCAAAGCTGGGCTGGCACAGCATGGAGATGTCACAGCTCACCAAAGCCTCAGGGGAACAGGAGTTCACTGCTGGGAAACATTCATTAGGCACTGGCTGAATACACTGCCCTTGAACTCCTGCTGTGCTGGAACTGAGTAAGGCCAACTCTGTCCCCAAGGTCCTGTGGAACAGTGACTCTGGGGGTGCTTCTGGCCCAGGCCATTCCTCTGCTCTGATGGTCCTTCTATACAGTTAGGTCTGGCCCAGAGAAAAGAGCTGCCGTGGTCCCTGCGAGACACCTGGGGAGGGCCGTCCCAGTCCAGTCCTGCCTCTGGGAATCCCACGACCAGGATGCCCTTAGGTGCAAGTGTGAGTCGGCAGTGAGGCTGTCTGTGCAGGTAGAGGCTGGCCATGGCCTGGGCTGGCCTTTTGACCTCGTTTTTGCTGCTGGTGGGGTACTGGGCAGCTGGGGGCTCAGTGGAGGCCCTCTGTGGCTTCTTGGGGGCTCTTCTGTGATCTCCAGAGAGAGCATGGGGGACTGCTCCCTGGGGACTCTTTGCAATCCCTTCCCCTGGCCTTTGAGAGCACTGGAGAGACCCAGTGAACACCACCTTTCAGAAATGGCACAGCTCACTCAACTGGTGGCCAGTGGCTGTCCTTGCCCACACCCTGGCCTCCAGATACCTTGGTGCCCTACAAGTCAAGCAGTGCCAGCCGCAGATCTGGGAGGTGGTTCTGAGCCCGTCCTGCGCTCGCCATCCCCTGCCTGCAGCCCCAGGGCAGCCCCCTGAGGACCGGCCTCTGGGACTGCTCTTCCTGCCAGGGGGCAATCTGGGACCCTCTGATACTGAGAGCTGCCCTAGAGTGAGCTGACCCTGTCTACTCTCACTTATGGCACACAGGAGAAGAGAGCAGGCCCACCAAGCCCTGCTCAGGCTCCTGGCAGGCCTGAGTGTCCCTCCATGATGGCTTCTCCAGGCACCAGCCTGTCTACCCAGCTGGGCCCCCCCGCAGGTACTCACCCCAGGGCAGACACACCAAAGTCAGCCTAACCCAAGAGAGGCGTGTCCATGACTGCACCCAAAACCCCAGCTGGCAACCTTGGGCTTTCTCTCTTCCCACCAACCAGGAGACAGGTGCAGCCCTGACTCGATGTCATCCAGCCCTTCATAGCCACCTCTGTCACACGTGCCTGGTGCACTGTGAGGCTGTGTGAGCCCACCAGGGGCCTCCGGGGCTCAGGACACCCCCTGAAAGGCTCTGAGCACCCTTGCCCAGGGAGCTGCCCAGACCCCTGGGGGTTTACCTGGGGGAGCGCTCAGATGCCAGGACACCTTGGTTTCAGGAAGCTTCAGCACCTCCCTCCTGCCACCTCTGAGCCTGCCACCACATAGGGGACGCAGGCTTCTGAGCAGAGCTGCGGTTGAGCAGTCTCTTGGTGCCCGGCCTCCTCGCTGGCCTGGATCATGGGCTCCGCTTCTTGCAGAGGGCTGGGAGTGGTGCACGCCAAGGAGCTGTCTCCTCCTGTCCCTGGGGCTCCTGTTCCATCCCTCCATCAATAATGCAGGGAGAGGAGTGTCCCACCTGCTGCTTCCCGCACATTCAGTCTCTGTGGGTGGTGCTCCAGAGCCAGGTTGCCTCTGGGGTGAGGGAGGCCCCCGGGAGGGGAGCAGGCCTGCAGTGCTGTGTCCTGGGCGTGGGTCTGGACAGAGGGGCTTTGGGGCTCCTCTAGGCTAATGTCTCAGCTGTGGGTTCAGCAGAGTTCAGGGGCAGCTCCAGGAGGGGAGGCTGTGGCCTTCCAGGACCAGTCCGGTGGGGAACCACTCCTCTAGGTGGGGGCAGCTTTTCCGAGGACCCTCAGGGGATATTCGGCCTTGCCGTGTCCTGCCACAGGGGCCGGCCAGAGTGAGGGGCCGCCTCCACGGTGGCTTCTGCACTTCCTGTTGCTCAGTGTCCACCTGCGAGGCTTCCCCCTCCACCATCCTTGAGGACCATGTGCGTCCTCTGCTGCGGGGGCTCCCGTGCCCCACCCTCTTGCGCCAGGCTCTCAGCCCAGCCACGCAGACCCCTTGCTGTGCCGGACCTTGCCCTGTTCTCCACAAACCTGTGCCCCAGGCCTTCGCACGGCTGGTCCTTGTGCCCTACATCCCCGGCTCCTCCTCACATTCTAGGCCACCGGCTGGGCCACCCAGCACAGGCCCACTTATGGGATCCCCTTGGGATGCTGGCTCAGGGGCAGGGTTGGGCTGCCCCCCCAGCCGGAGTGTGGCAGGTGGGGCAGGCAGGAAGGAAGGAGTGGAGCGCAGCCTCTAAGATCTCGGCTCCACGTGCCCGAGATCCTGGCCCCTCGAGGAGGGCGACGTGGAGGAGGGCGTCGTGCATGAAGGGGGGGCGTCATGCGTGGAGGGGGTGTCGGGCGTGGAGGGGGGCGTCATGCGTGTAGGAGGGCGTCGTGCGTGGGGGGGCGTCATGCATGTAGGAGGGCGTCATGCGTGGAGGGGGGCGTCGGGCGTGGAGGGGGGGCGTCATGCGTGGAGGGGGGCGTCGGGCGTGGAGGGGGGGCGTCATGCGTGTAGGGGGGCGTCGGGCGTGTAGGGGGGCGTCGGGCGTGGAGGGGGGCGTCGGGCGTGGAGGGGGGCGTCGGGCGTGGAGGGGGGCGTCGGGCGTGGAGGGGGGCGTCGGGCGTGGAGGGGGGCGTCGGGCGTGGAGGAGGGCGACGTGCCTCGCTGCGTTCCCCAAATCAGCACCTCCCGACGTGGCCAGGCGCAGACGCAGAAGTTCCCCGAGTTCGCTGTCGCCACGGCTGCCCGACTTTCTTTTCTTCCCTGAAACTTGGTCCACCAGGGGGCAGGGGAGACGGATGGCGCCGGCCCCCCGTGCGCCCAGCCCGTATGGCTCCGAACTCACGGCGTTTATCCGGAGGCAGCGCGGAGTCATCAATCACGCAGAAAAATAACACAGCGAAATGACTTTTCAAAATGCCGTCGGTGTAATTATCATCTTGCCATTACGCTAAATGCCGCCATTTGTATCTGTGATTCTTAAGTATGCAAACAGTAATTAACGTGGTAATGAACCGGGGCCCCAGAGCCTCCCCTCCCCAAGCTAATTTGCATGTTAATTATCATTAGCGACCAGGGAAACAAGTTATAAACAGCCTAATTAGCAGCCAGATCATTTTTACAAGAAATCGCACGCACTTTGACACTTGAGCAAGCCTGAGATGAATGAAGTCGGGAGCGCCGCCCCCAGGGGCGTGGGGTGGGGTGTCCCCCAGGCAGGGCCTCGGTGGTGGGGCACTGCGAGCAGGTGCTGTCCAGCCCTGGGGAGGCTGTGTGCAGTCCCCTGGCCAGGCTGGGTCTCGGTTTCAATGGGAAGAGTCCAGGCTGGCGTGGGCTGTCGGGGCCCCAGAAGGCCACATCTCTGTACAGGAAACCCGTCTGACCCCTGTTGAAAGGTCAGGGAGAGTGTGTCAAGGTTGCGGTGATAGGGGACAGGGATGGGGCTCTGCTCAACTGCTGGGATGATGGGGGTGGCAGCTGAGGAGTGGGGGACGTCCAGGGCCATCTACTCTGGCTAAGTGGCTTGGAGGCAGGCTGGCATTCACACATGAAACTGAGCTGGCAGGGTTCTTGCTGCAAGTGGACGAGGCGGGCCTGGGCCCCAGGAGGGCTCAGAGGGGCCTGTCCCAAGTTCGCCTTCAGGAAGCCTGGGTTCTCTCCTGCACAGGGAGCGCCTGGGCCAAAGGCCGGTTCTTTGCTCTCAGGAGGTGCTGTTACCGAGCGCCGCTGTGAGCATGCGTCCCCCCATGCCTCTTGGCAGAAGGCCCTGGGAGGGGTGGGGAAAGTGGGCCACTTCAGGCCTGCAGCCCCACTGCTGGTGATCCAGGCCTCTCCTGGTGTGGGCCCTCTGCTCCTCCGGGATTGCCGGGTAGTTCCCACCTCAGGGCCTTTGCTCCTGCTGTCCCCTTCACAATGCCCCCCCCCCCCCCCGTGTTACTCCCCTCCTCAGAGACCCCAAACTTGCCCATTCTCTCTTCCCATCTTCCCCTTGTTGGGCTGCCTGTGGCATCACAGGCTTCAGTCTCCCTGGCTGGAGTCCTGGGTCTGGAGAGCAGGGCAATTTCCACTGCCCTCTGTCTCCCTGCACATCCAGCAGCCCACACAGGCAAGCCCAGCAGGAGTGGTGATGGTTTCCTGGGAGGACGGTTGTGCAGTTTGCACTCTGCAGGACAGATGGGCTCTGCTGAGGACTGCAGCTCTGCCCTGCAGAACACGGGTGGCCCCAGACGGCAGGGGAGCAAACGGTGAGCCCTGCCCCTTGGCACCAGCACCACTTCCTGAAACCAAGTGGTGGGCACGACCCTTCCTCTATTCCAGACCTCTCCACACTCCACCCGAGGCCTCGGGCCTCTCCCGCTCTTTCCAGGGTCCCTGTGGGTGTGGGGATTTCACAAGGTCCCACCTCCTGCTGGGGCTGTTGGTGCTGCTGCAGGCAGTGACGTCCCCTGGGCGGGAGGAGCTGAGTGAACAAGGCCCATCCTCCACTGCTATTCCGAAGAAGCTGGGCACTGGGCACTGCTTGGTGTTCTGCAGATTGGGGACACTGGGGGACAACCTGGTGATATCTGGGTCTGGCCCAGAGGCTGGGGACTGATCCAGGAAGTGTTGTTAAGCAAAGCCTCAAGGAAGTGGGCTGTGGGCAGCTCCAGGTGCCCGTCTCTGCAGGCACAATGGGGTGGCCCAGAATGGCACCTTCCAAACAGGAGCTGGGCACAGGGCCGACCTCCCCCTGGAAGAGCAGGCTCCCTTCTCAGTCCCTGCACCTCCAGGTGCAGATGGAACAGCAGGGTTTTCAGGAATGTGCAGTTGACAGTCCTCAGTCCTTTCCTGTGCTAGAACCAGCAGAAACCAGCACCCACAGCTGGCTCGCAGTGGGGCAAGGTGCCCTGCCCTTCCCCGCCTGGCCGTGAGGGCCTGAGGTCTGCCGCAGGAACTTCCCTTCCTGGGGCCCCAGGGATGGCAGTGCAGCCCCTCCTGTGTTGGCCGCCCAAGGGGGCAGCAGGACCAGTGGCAGAAAGGCTGGGGGCCACTCCTCTGTTAGCCGTACAGGCTGTGCCTGGCGGGGTGTGGGGAAGGGCCCTTGTCCAGGGCGGGGATCCAGAACAGAAGGGAGGGCAGTCAGGAGCAAAGCCACCGGTCTCCAGGGACCAGCAGGCTTGTTGGGAAGTGGGACAGGGGCCAAGACCTGCCCAGGATGGTCACCCATCCAAACTCTACCATGTGGCCCTCGCCTCCTGGGCCCCAGGGGAGAAGAGCAGACCTGGGGAGCCCTGCCCCGTGAGCAGGAGCATTCAGGGAGCCCAGCTGTGAAGGGCCAGAGTGGACCCCAGAGACCACAGGGATCCCGGACGGAACAGGTGGGCCTCAGGCTCAGGGTCCCGGCACGCGGCTCCCCCGCCAGCCTTTCCCAGAACCTCCTTCCCAGCCCACACCTCCTCTAGACCCGGCCAGAACCTCAGCCCTCCTAGCCCCCCACAGGGGCCCTGCGCCTCATAGCCTGGGCCTGGGGAGCTGTAGTACCGTCCCCAGCTCTGTCCCTGCTGTTCCCAGCTCTGGGCAGCTGGTGTCAGCAAACATGCCCGACTCGCCCAGGGCCTGAACGCCAGCAAAGCCTGGGGTGCTGTGGTGGCCATGGGTGTTAGCTCCTGGGTTCAGCGGGTCTCTCCTGCCCCCCGTGGGGTCTGATGCCTCTTCCATTCACCCTGGCCGCCCCATGGGTTCAGACCTTGCCTGGCCAGAGAGGCCCCTTCCTGATGGCTCTGCCCTTGGCCCCCATCCAGGGGGGCTGGCTTCTTGTTTTGAGGACAGCCACTGGGTCTGCCAGGCCCCCGATGCCCTGCCACAGCCGGTGACGAGCCACGTGTGTGAGCAGTGCTTCCGCCACTGCAGCCTCCCTGGCACCAGGGCCCTCTGTCTGGGACCCAATTGGGCAGGAGGACTGGGCCCTGGCTCCAGGGTGCTCAGGTCTGCTGGGGCAGGGGGTCTTACAACTCCAGGAGGCCATGGAGGAGCAGCCTGGTCTCTGGGCAGAGCTGATCGCTTTAGGATGTGGCCACCTTTGCTTGGTGTTTGGAACAGGTCACCCTTCTGCAGGGCAGAATGACTGCATCTTCTGAGGCCCACCATGGACCCCAAGGGCCATGGGCTCCTCAGGAACAGGGCCTGGGACAGCTCATCTTCCCTTGGCACCCAGTGCAGGGTGTGGGGACTGGCAGGCAGCCTCCACAGCTCCCGCTTCCCTGGCAGATGCCAGGCCTCCATCTGTCCTGATGGCTAATCACAGTGTGGTGGGCGGGTGAGCGCCCCTTCCCAACCCAGGTCTGCGGAGCCTGGGGACACACAGCCCCCCGTGACTTGTGAGGGGTCATGGGAGGGGGACTGTCTCAGTCATGTGGAGCAGTGTGATCCCAGGCGGGCACGAGATAGAGGCAGGTGGTCAGAGTCAGAGAAGTGGCCACAGCGGTCAGGGAGGGGACGCTGCCGGGGCCGTGAGGATGGAGGAGGGACGCTAGGCCACGGACCGCTGCAGACACGGGTCTCCCTGGGGCCTCCAGGAGGCCGCCCTGCCACACCTTAGCTGGGAGGGACCACTTTTCCTCTGACCTCTGGGACGGTACTGACCTCTGCTGCTTTGTGACAGCACCATGGGGGACTGATGGGTGGGGGCATCCTGCCCATGTGTGGCTCCCTGGCTCCTATGGGCCGCACCCCCTCAGGCTTGTTCCACTGGGTGTGTCGTGGCCACGTCCTCATGCTGGGCAGGACACTGGGTAAAGAGGCCCTGGCTCTTCTCCTGGGCATGCGCCGCCACGGCCTGTCCATCCTTCTCAGTGTCCTGGTCACGTCTGCAGGACTTGGGGGTCATGGCCTCGTGGCTGGGGAGCTACGCGTCTCAGGGCTCACGTGGTCCCAATGGTAGCCATGTTCAGAGGAGGGCGGGGAAGTGGCCGGACCCTGCGGGCTCTGCTCTCCCCTGTGGATCATCCCCTTGACGGGGTCGTCACCTGAGTGGATCATTAGGAGGTGGGGAGACGGTGGGAGGAGGGGCCTAGTTGGAGGGAGTGGGGCCGTGGGGGAGAGCCCGGGGGACTCTGCCTTGACCCCGGCCTCTTCCACTCTCTCTGCTCCCTGACCTCCTTGAGCTGAGCAGCTCTCCGTCACCATGCCCTGCCACCGTGGCGCTCTGCCTCAGGCCCAAGCAGTGGAACCCGCTGACCATGAGCTGGGACTTCTGCAACAGGAGCCAAAGTAATGTCCCCCTCTAAGTCAGTTTTCTCAGGCACTCGTCATGGCAGCGGAGGCTGACTGACCCAGCAGGGTCCTCAGTGGTCTTCGTCTTTGTCGATCCAAGCTGTCGCCCAGCACGGAGCTCTGGTCAATACCACCATCTTTGAATCTTTAAACATCATCTCTGTGGTTGTGGTCAGCTCCATGGTCCAGAAGCCACCCTCTAGCTTGTCTGCAGACCTGGTTCTCTAGATGCATTACAGGTGCTTGCCAAGAGCCGGACCCCACCAGAGGCCTGACCAGGGGTGTGAAGCCCACTCCTGCCTTGGGGGTGGAAACCAAAGGTGTATCTTACGTGAGAAGCCTACTGGCCACTCGGGGGAATGAGCAGCGTCTTTCAACCTGTAGCCCAGGGTTTCTGGGCACCTTCATTTTCTCCTGGGGTGGGCAGAGTGGCCTGCCTGAGTGGTCTCCCTCCTGCAGGGTCTGATGGTGAATGCAGAGAGTAAAGCTGACCTGCTCCCCAGGACTCCTCAGAACCTCCTCCCCCAGGCCTCCAGCTCGTTGGAAGGTTCTGCCCTCTCAGTTCCCCAGGCATCTGCCTATGGGATACTTGGCCTCTTGCGACCTGGAGCTCCACGCTCCTGGCTTTCTGTGAGTCTTCCCCCCAAAGCCAGAGTCGCAGCACTCTTGTGCTCTGGCACCACCCCACTTCTGACTGATGCGTTTCTCTGTATCAGTCAGCTCCTGCTGCAGTAACAAACAGGCCCAGTATCTCATTTGCTCACAACAGTTTATTTCTCGGTCTCACCCCTGGAAGGCTGTGGTTGCCCACTGTGGGTGGAGGGTGGTGCCAGCCCCCCACATAGTGTGGCTGACAACATCCTGCATCTGAGTCCATCAGCTGAGGTGAGGGATATGTCCAGGCCCCCCAAACCAGTCGGGTGGGAAGCCATGGCCACAGGAAGGCGTGGGGAGGGCTGGGAGGAAGCAGATCCCAGAGTCAGTCCCATGAGCTTCAGTGGGGGTTACTTGAAACGGGGGTCACTGCTGTGCAGCTTGCCTGGGAAGGCCCCAATGTGACTAAGTGCGTTTTCTCATCGCAGGCTTCTCAGAGCCGTCCGCAGACTGGTGTGCTGTCTCTGAACATGACCCTGGACAGGGCTCCTCCCGGACACTTCACCCAGGAGGTCTCCGCACTCCAGGAACCTCCCGGCAGCTGCAGGGACTGGGTGGGTGGGGGGAGATGCTCAGCTTTGGGAGGCCATTGCTTAGCGTCTCCTGGTCAGTCCCGAGCTTCTGGCAGAGACGTTTGTGTGACATAAAGCCAGGGGAGGAGGCGGAGTCAGCTGGGTGTCATGCTGGCCTTTGGGGGACTGTGGAGCCAGGGGACAGCTGCTTCATGTGCCCAGAGAAGCAACAAAGGCTGCATCTGTCACGTTTGCTGTCGTGGGCTTCAGGGGCTGGCACTTGTTTCTGGACCGTGATGACAGCGGTGGTGGCACCTCTGCTGGGCTGGGCTGGCCTTGCCCTGGATCTGTTTGGTTCCAGGGAACAAGGCCACCTTTGTATCAAGGTGGTGGATGTCCCCGGGCACTGAGTGACCGCAGGACTCCAACCCACGGTGGGGACTGTGAGGCCAGCCTTTAGTGGGAGCCTGCTACATAGAAAGCTATAAAAAGCTCAGCCATGAGGATCGTGAGAAAGGTCACTTGGGCCCAAGTTGTCATTTCCCTGGTGAGCCACCGTCCCTGTCCCCACCCCGAGAATGGGCCTGGAGCCCAGAATCGGCACAGCCCAGCGGAGCTGCACGGCGCGCGTTGGCTGTACCCTGCAGTCTCTATATTTGGCATCGCAAGTTCCTAAGGGAAGTGGTGCCGGATTGTAGGCAGATCAGCCTCGATTCCCCTCTGAAGCTGTTCAGCAGTGACTGTTCCAGAGGAAGCCAAGTGGTGTAGGACAGCTTCACCAAGGGCGTGGACCGTGGGGCTCCAAGGGGAACGTGAAGGTCTCTCTGAATTTGTCACTGTCCTGCATTAGAACGAGGAGACTCCTTTGACTAGCCGTGGGTGGCTTTGTCTCTGAGACAAAGAAAGCCCTTAGAGAGGAAATACCCATTTATTTATTTATTTTCACAATTAAACACACGTTTAATCAGCGCACAGCGCACAGTAGTGCAGTCGTAGAAATCGTCTCTTTTTTAAAGTCATTCCCCCAAAGCTCCCGTTCCTCAACTCCCAGATAGTAGGTCTGAGGGACAGTGACAGAGCCAGAGGGTGCTCTGGGTCCAGGAGCGGAGAGTCTGAGTCAAGGTTGCCTCTGAGCAGCTGAGAACTGGGAGGAGAAGACGCACGCGCAGGCACTCAACACACATGTGCAGGGGGCACAAAGAAAAGACACAGACGGAGGGACCGGGGACCACAGTGGACAGTCACACATGGGCACTCTCATGCCACAGCATTCCAGTCTGTGGCTGTCTCCTCTAGCGACACAGAGAGCCCGGAAGCAGCACTTGCCAGTCAGAGGGAGAAAACTGAAATACAATTTATAAAGACCAAAAATGTTTAAAGGAAAGCCGTTGCCCGCCGCGCCCTTAGAAAACCATGGTTGCAATTTTAAAATTAAAAAAAAAGGACGGTAAGATTTCTGCATGTTGCTCAGTGGCTGAAGGAAGAGCTGGGTCTTTCCCTTATGAGAGCTGAGTCCCCAGGTGGTGGCAGTGGGGACTCTGGGAGCAGGCTGGGCCAAGGATGCGGGGGGCAGGCAGCAGCTGCCCCTGGCTCCCTGGACTGCAGACCGTGCTGGCCTTCCCTTGCCCGTCCTCGCCCACTGGCAGAGGCAGTAGGAAAGGGTCCCCTCTGGGTAGGGCTGGGCCTCCATGCGGCTGGGCAGGGGGAGGGCCAGGGCCTGGGACCAGGTGGGTGCTGACCTGGGACTCCTCTGCATGTGAATGCCACCAGGCTATGGCAGTGGTGACCCTGAAGAAGCAGCACTGACTTCCATGCCATTTTAAAGATTTAAATTTAAAATGACAAGGAAACTAGGTATTTGCCACAGTTGAGCTGTAAACATGCTTAACTATGCTACGATTCAAGCAAAAATGTCTTCATGAAACTGTAAACATCACATGTTTATTCTAAAACAAGGCATTCATAGTCAAATGAATTAATACCAAGTTAATAAAAGATTCAACCTTCGTGATAGAAGAGAAGCTAGGGAAAGCCTGTTTGGACTCTCAGTCCTTTAGAAAATGGGGCAGTTTCTTTTCACTCCCTGTATTAGGGTCTGATTCCTTTATTTTTGGGGTCCTTTCGGCACAGTCAGCCACAGCTGCATAACAAACCACCTGACCCCTGGCAGCTCAGAGCCACCTACAGCAAATGCTTGCCGCCATGGCCAGCCAGGCCTGCTCTTGCTTGGGACAGGACAGGCTGCGGCTGGGCGCCTGCATGTGGCTCCCTGAGCGCGTCCTCCGGTTTCCAGGGGGAGGGGGGAGACTGATGTGGGACCCTCCCAGGCGGCCTTGAACGCGCATGGTGTTGAGCACATTTCTGGCTGGCCAGTGTCCCTGGGTTTTGTCCTCTGGAGGGTGACTCTGAGGGTTTGAGTGGCCAGCCCTCTACCATCAAGTCCAGCTCCTCCTTGGGAAAGTCTCTGGGCTGTGCAGGACTGAATCTTGCCCAGCGGCTCCGCGACACTCCTGGGTGGCTACTCCTCATGGTTCACATGTCGGGAGCCCCCGAGGGCCCCGGGCAGCTCTGCTTGGGTTGCCTTTTTGAATAAATTGAGCAACTGAATTATCAATCCCGATCTCATGATGGAAAGGATTAGATTCTGGTCCCCAGGAACCCTGACCCGATGGCACACACTAGTGAATGTCTGCTAGCCCGCGGGGGCCCATCCCGGGGCTGCTCCCTTGCCAAGCCCCAGCCCCAGTGGTGTCCCTGGGCTCCCAGGCGCTGGGCCAAGCTGTCCATGTTGGTCTCGTGTGCTCGCTGTCTTGCTGTGGTCTCCTTGCTGACTTGACCTCGACTCTACGGCACCAGCGTGACCAGGGTCACTCTTCTGACCCCTCCCTCTGCAGTGTTGCAGGAGCTGCAGGCTGCGGGACACTGGGCAGTGGAGGCTGAGCCAGGGGTCACAGGGGGCTGGCCAGTGCCACCAAAGTTTATCCTGTCTGCTCATGTCCCAAAGGCAGGGCCAAAATGTCAGGCCAGGGAGCTTGGGGTGGGAGAGTAGCAGACTGGGGACTTCCCAGGGAGGCCAGTGGTCTGAAGGCCTGGGGTCAGAGGGCCAGAGACCTGGGGCCGGGAGCCCAGGGCGCTCACAGTACTTGGAGAACAGAGTCAGGGCTCCAGGACCAGGGGATGAGGGGCTGGGGGCCAGGGGGACAGGAGGCCAGCATGGTGGACTGAGAGGTGGTCTCCTCACCTAGACAGGTGGGCACCACGTGCCCACCTGTCTAGGTGAGGAGACTCCCCACCTTCAGTCCACCATCGCTGGCCTTCGTGGTACCCACGAGGCCCCCTGAGGCATGGGGGATGGGGCTAGGCTCCCCCTAGGGTCACTTGGGGCCAGTCCAGATCACAGTGAGTGTCCTTTAGGCCCAGGGTTGCCTTCTGGGCCTGGCTGGCCTCACGGGTCCTCCGTGTCACGACGCAGATTCACCAGCAGAGGGAGGCCGTGCTCCATGCGCCAACCTTGCTTGAGCTGGCCACAGCTCCCTCCCCAAGGGTGCCCGGGGAAGATCTGGGTGGAGGCTGTGGCCACACGAAGGCCACCACACAGGGCCTGGGGATGGGCCTGGACCTGGTCTCACAGGATCACATGAACGGGGTGGCAGGAGTGCAGGAGGGACACTAGCCTCTTTGGGCTGGGCTTGCCCTCTGAGAGTCCATGTGCAGCCCTGGAATTCTGGACATCAGAATCCCAGGCCCTATGTGGACAGTCCCTTCCCCGACTCCGCAGCATTCTTGCTCACGCCCTCCCCCATCCCTCCTTCCTCATGCTCCCTCCCCGCCCTGGCCTCCCTGCCTCCCTCTCATGAGGTCTTGTGCTTCCTTTGTGCCCGCCCAGATAGCCCACCATGAGGTCTGTCTCAAGATCCTTCTGGTAACCCATCTGCAGAGTGCCTTTTGCTAAGGTGAGGGTTGATCTTATGTCCACTTGTCTGGACCACAGGGCAGTGGACATTTTTTTTCAAAGGTCACTCTGTCAGGCATTCATGGATGAGACGGATGTTGGAATTCATGCATTGAATAAAGTAGTCTCTGTAATATGGGCAGGCCACGTGCAGTCAGTTGAAGTCTGACCAGAACAAACAAGGGTATCCCTCCCCCAGATAAGGAGAGTCCACTCTGTTCTCAGAGGAGAACTGACAGTTTGGTTCTTCCTGGGCTCTGGCCTTCTGGCCTTTTGACTGGAACTTATAGCAGTGGCTGGCCCTGGGCTCCAGCATGCAGAGGGGCACCTCACAGGACTCTCCAGCCTCACAGTCCTGTGAGCCGGCCCCTCATAATGTCCACTCACATGGCCTGCTGTCCTGTTCCTCTGGGGAGTCCTGCCTCACACCCCAGGTAAGTCCCAGGGCTCTGGTTCCGAGCTCAGGGTGCAGGACTGGGCATGCGCTCCAGGGCCAAGGCCGGCCCCATGCTGGGCAGGGCTGGGTGGCCTCCGTTTTCCTTGCCGTTTCTAGGGTTTGTCTCTCTGTGATGGTGGGCAGATTGAATGTAACTGGTGCATTTCAGCCCAGGGGAGCAGACCTGCTGGGGTCAGCTGGAGGCCAGCAGTCTTTTGGGGTCACCCTGGGCACCCACTCTGCATGTGAGTCCAGGGGAGCCTCCCCCAGGGTCTCGTGTCCAGGTCCCCTGAAGTCTCCGTGGTTTGTGCTGCCCCAGGCCCAGCAGAGGTGACACTGGCCTGCCCCTCTGGGATGGGCCTTCCTGCCCTCCCAGCTCAGCCCTCTGTCTGAAGCCCCCTGGGCTGCAGTCAGGTAGGGCGTCCTGGGGGCCCTCCCCGGGAAGGAGTGTCTCCGTGGAGGCTGTGTGTGGTCACCTGCTCCACTTGGCCCTCCTGGGCTGTGTGCTGGAGCTAGGGTCGAAGGTCAGGCTTCTAGACAGGGGCAGGAGCTTGCAGAACCTGGGGCACTGTCTGTCAAGGGCAGGGTGGGGCTGGGGGAGAAGCCCAGCACTGGAGGAGGCCCAGCCTGGGCCACTCGCTCAGTGCCCAGAAGGGGCACAGCAGAGAGGAATGCCGAGTCGGGCCCAGGCTTGGGTGCCCACACAGGGGCTCTGCCTTCAGGACCCCTCTGCCCTCTGCAGGCTTGGGGTGGCTCCGGTCCCCATGGGACCCGACCCTTGGTTTGGGAATAGAGCCTACAGAGGCCCCCGTTGTCTTCCAGGCGAAGGCAGCAGCAGTGGAGCTGGACAGGCCATCATGGTGGCTGGGACAGAGGCCCCAGAGTGGGTGGCTTGAAAGGCAGACGTGCATGTCCTCTAGTCCTGGAGGCTGCAGTCCCGGGTCCAGGTGCTGCAGGCTGGCTCCCCCTGAGGCCTCTCCCTGTCCCCTCCCTGGGTCGCCCTCAGCCTCTCCCTCTGGACTCCCGGCACACTGGGTTAGGACACGGGTTAGTACAAGCAAAGACCTTGTGTTGGTCAACTCTTTTGCTGCTGTAACCAAAGACTCTATGAGAACAATTAGGAAATGCTTATTTGGGGGCTCACAGTTTCAGAGGTTTCAATTCATAGACGGCTGACTCTGTTCCTTGGACATGAGGTGAGTCAGAGCGTCATGGTGGAAGGGAGTGGTAGGGAGAGGCGGCTGGAAACACAGCACCTGGAGAGACAGAGAGGGAGGGAGGGAGAGGGGAGGGAGGGAGGGAGAGAGGGAGAGGGGAGGGAGGGAGGGAGGGAGGGAGGGAGAGGGGAGGGAGGGAGGGAGGGAGAGAGGGAGAGGGGAGGGAGGGAGGGAGGGAGGGAGAGAGGGAGAGGGGAGGGAGGGAGGGAGGGAGGGAGAGAGGGAGAGGGGAGGGAGGGAGGGAGGGAGGGAGAGAGGGAGAGGGGAGGGAGGGAGGGAGGGAGGGAGAGGGGAGGGAGGGAGGGAGGGAGAGAGGGAGAGGGGAGGGAGGGAGAGGGGAGGGAGGGAGAGAGGGAGGGAGAGAGGGAGGGAGGGAGGGAAATAGAGCCCTCTACTCAAGAAGGACAAAATATAAAGCCCCAAGGCCCAAACCCCCAAATATAAACCCCAGGGACCCACCTCCTCCAGTCACACCCCTCCTGCATACAGTTAGCATCCAGTTAATCCCTATCGGGGGATTAACGCACTGATGGGATTGAGCTCTCATACGCAGTCATCTTGCCTCTAAACCTTCTTGCAGAGTCTACACATGAGCTTTTGGGGACACCCCACATCCAAACCATAATATTCTTCCCCTGGCCCCCCAAAGCTCATGCCCGTCTCATAATGCAGAATATACTGAGTCCATTTCCAAGATTTCCCATGGTCTCAGCAGTTCCAGGATCGCCCCAAAGTCCAGGTCCACAGTCTCCCTGGAGACTCAAGGCAAACCCTCCGCCTGAGCCCTTGTAAAAGTCAAAAGCCATTTCCATACGTCCAAAAGACAGGCCAGAGCGAGCATTTCCATTTGGAAACATAGGGGCAGAGAAAGAATGGATGGACTAAAGTCAGCCTGAGGTCCCCTGGGCAAACAGGCCTGCAGCGCTGCCCCAGCACCTGGGTGCATGTTCTCTCCAGGGGACGTGTTGGGCTGAGGCCTTTCTGGCTGCTGCCCAGCGCCTCCCTCTGCTTGTTCCAGCTCACTCCTTGGCTTCCCTCAGCAGGGCCCACGTCACTGCTCTCTTCATTCAGGGTCTCCCTGCAGCTTTGGCTCCCTGCTCACGTCTCCACGTCACCCCTCAGGGGCTGCCTGCAGGGACTCCAGTCCTGTGCACTTTGCCTGGCCTCCCAGGTTTTGATCTTGGTGGGAGCCTCCCGGACCCCCTGACTTTAGCACCCTGCAGTCCTGCGGAACCAGCACCCTGCCGTTGACACCAAGGTCTGCTGCATCTCGGGCAGTAGCCAAACCCCCAGGGACCATGGCTGCTGTGGTCTCCTGAGCTCCTGGGTGGCTGAGCTTGGGGAAGCAACTTCCTAGCTGCCCCCCTCCCTGTGCAAGCAGGGTGCCCACTGGTCTCTTCTCAAAGGAGTTTTTACTTTTATGCCCTTGAGTCTGAGATGAGTGTGGTCTTGCCAATTCCTGGGACACCTCAAGCCATCTTTCCCCTGGTGTCTGGGTGAAGGGCTGAGCCTTCCTTTAATGACGGTGACCCCTCTGACAGCCACATCTTCCTTAGCCACAGTTTTACTCCCAGTTTTCTGGATAAACTGCAAGTTTTTCACATCTTTCAGCTCTGTTATCAAAATAAACTTGGCTAAAAGCTGTCAGCAATATCCATGCCGCCCACTGAAAGCTGAGCTGTCATGATATTTCCTCCGCCAAATTGATTAGTCCATCACCTTTAAATTCAGCCTCTCAGAAAGTCTCAGAACATGGGCAAAATGGGCACAGCTTTTTAGCCAGAACATAATAGGAGCAGCTTTTAGGTCAATTTCCAATGGAGTCCCACTTTTCCTCTAAAACCTCATGGGGCCTGTCCTTACTGTCCGCAGTCCTAGGGCACTCTGATCTTTTGAGCTCCCCCAGAATCGCCCATTAAGCTCCACTTACAAGAATCTAAAGCTCTCCCAGTTTGCATTGCTAAACTTTTCCAAATTCCTCCCACAAATTCTAAAAAGCTCAAAGAGCTTCTGAACCACATGGTCAAGCTGGTCACAGCGACCACCCCACTTCTCCGTACCCATTTCTGTTTTGGTTAGCTGTTTCACGGCTGTGACCGAAAGTCCTGACATGAACAATTAGAGGAAGGAAAGTTGATCTGGGGGCTCATGGTTTCAGAGAGCTCAGTCCATCGGTGGCTTGCTGGGTTGCTCTGGGCCAAAGGCGAGGCAGAGCATCATGGTGGAAGAGTGTGGCCAAGGAGAGCAGCTGGGGACATGGCACCAGGAAGCACAGAGAAGCCCCGCTCAACAGGGACAAACTCTATACCCAAAGGCATGTCCAAGAGGCGCCCGTCTCCCCTACCCACACCCCACCAGCCTGCGGTCACCACCCATGTAGTTCCTACCAGAGGGCTAATGCACTGGTGAGGTTAAGGCTCTCCTAACATAATCATTTCACCTCCAAGTTCCCTTGCACTGTGTGACAGCTTTTGGGGGACACCTCAGATGTCATAACAGACCTTGTGTTACCTCGATGAACCCTTGGAGGACACTGTCTCCACTTGGAGTCACATTCCCAGGTGCTGGGGGTCAGGACTTGAGTATAGGAATTTGGGGGACAGTCAGTGCATAGCAGCAGGTCTCATGTGTTAAGTGGGGCTCCCCGTCCTGTGGATGCCGGCAGGAGAGGCCAGGTGGGCTGTGGGTCCATCTGCCTGGGCCATCATATGAAGATGTCCCTGCCCAGAATTTCCAGCTCTACGGGGCCAGAGCCTGAGAAGTCCACCCAGGACGCTGCTGCTGGGCTCAGCTCTGACTGTCCCGCTTCAGGCTGGCTCTTCCTTTGTTAGTGCCCTGTGGTTCTCTGTGGCAGTGTCCCCTAGCCAGCAGTGACCAGGGCAGCTTGTTTGGGGGAAGCAATCAGACAGTTCACGCCACAGGGCCAGTCCACGGCTGCACTTCGAAAAAAGCTAAAATCCCATGAAGAGGAAGGACAAAGAGCCAGAGGCTTCTGCCGAGTTGGCGGGGCTCTTCAAGGAACCCACCAGGTCCAGAGTCAAGGATGCACCCAGCACAACCCTGTGGGACCCAGGTCTGGCCGGGCCCCTGTGGTCTCACCCCTCACAGAGCAGGCTGGGCAGGGTCTCACGGACTCTCTTGTGACTCTGCCCTTACCCTGCAGGGTTGCTGCTTGCCCAGAGCCTGGCTACCACCCAGGGCCCTCTGTCTGGCCACCCAAACCCTGTCCTGTTGAATCAGTGACAGTTCTGAGGCCAAGTTAGGATCCCATTAGCGCCTGGTGGGGCCCAACCTGTCAGTAGCTTTGCCTTGGGAGCTATAGACTGACCTAAAGGAAGGGCACTTCTTGGGTCTGTTGGGGAGAGCCCAGGTCCCTTTGCTGGGTATCTTGTCCTCAAGGAGCTGTGGGTGGGCCAGCAGACAGTTCCACTGGGAGACAGTTCCCCTGAGCTGAGGCTCAGATTCCAGCTGCAAGTTCCTGCCGGAACCAGCAGAGACTGAGGGACAAGGTGGGGTGGGGTGGCCGGAGACCCTGGCCTTGGCCGACCCTGTGTCTGGCTGAGGGTAGGACAACGAGGATGGCACCCTGGCTGGAGGTCCACTGAGCATGGACCTCCTCTGCAGTAGGCCACCTTCACGTGGTGCCTGCCGCAGGGGCCCCAGCTCAGGGCCATCCCACCCTTCCCCACTGGCCTCTGTGAGGGAGCTGGCAACGTGGTCTCCTGCTCCAGTGCCATGGTGTGGTGCCAACTTTGACCCTGGGCACAGGGCTGGGTGCTCTGCTGCCCAGAATGCTGGCTCCTGTGTCCACATGGCAGGGGACATCAGGGTCCAGACCTGGCCTCCAGATGTGTCAGGGGCCTCTGGACAGCTGACCCCAGGGCTGCCACCTTGCTGAGCAGAGACCCCCAAGAAGAGCCACAGGGGCCTCTGAGCCCACGCCATGGCTGAGGGGGACCCGGGGAAGACAGTCCTTCCTCCTGCTGCCTGCTGAAGGACGAAGGGGTCCGCCACCAGGAGTCTGCTGGCTCTGGAGAGCACCAGAGGCCTCCTGGGCCGTGCTCTGACCCTTGGTGGCCAGACGCTGAATGCCCAGTGAAGCTAGGCTCTCAGATGGACAACGGTCATCTTAGTGGAAGTAGGTCCCGTGCAGCCGTTGGGACACACCTGGCTAAATCACGATGCACTGCTGCTCTGCCTCAAGTCCAGGTGGACAGCCTGCAGCTCACCTGCAGCTCTGGCCGCAGGTCCCTCCCCCTCCGCTGGCCCGGGGACCTGTGTCAGGGACGAACTCACTACAGGT